>NW_017728943.1:107646759-107680335 GCF_001723895.1 Crocodylus porosus
TGTCCGAGCCCCCAAGGTCTGGAACAGCCTGCCAGCAGAGGTGGTTCAAGCACCTACATTGAACACCTTCAAGAGCAAATTGGATGCTTATTGCTGGGATCCTATGACCCCAGCTGACTTGCTGCCCTTTGGGTGGGGGGCTGGACTCAATGATCTTCTGAGGTCCCTTCCAGCCCTAATGTCTATGAAATCTATGAAACTATGGACTGAACACTTACAAGTATAGCTGTCCTGCAGCTCTCCAGTTTCAGAAGATTGTTGTATTTTCTGAACTGGTGTAGTATATGCAGTCTGTAGGGACTGGTTGTTTTCTAGTGTGTGTCAAGTGTAAGTCTGTTGACCTCAGTGGAATTACAGCTGATTTTATACACAAGTTGAGATTCAGACCCACAAAATACTGCAGCATTTTGTCTTAAGGATTTTTTGTTTGTTTCCTGAATTGTTGGTCATAGGATTCAGATTGGGCATGATTTGTTTGGGGTTTGGTTTTGGTTTTGTTTTATTTTCAGAATTAATTGTGGTTTACGTTTCTGAGCAATTGTATTATTTTTAACAACCACAAACTTTGTTAAATTGATAAAGTTACTAAAATTTAGTAATCTAACACAGCAGTCACTATTTAAAAAGTCAGCTCTATAAAATGAGTTTTTAGCAGACTGTATTTTGGAGTTCCATGTTTATTGTATCTCAGTAATTACTGGTCTAATTTGTTTTGTTTACAAGTAAAGAGCATTTTTTCCCAATTACCATCTATAGACACTTAGTTTAGGGAAGACTATGAGGGTTCTTTTATTCTTACCAGTAATAAGCTGGAATTAAGGATGGAATTTGTCTGCAAGGTATTTTCAATAGGTGAGGATGTGCTAGAAGGACAGTCTTTATGTGACTGTCTAATTCCAGAATGGGTTTGTTGTAGCGGCCATTTAGGGTGGAAGTGGGGGTGCATCATTTTACTTATAAATGGAGTATATTTTCATTGCAAATAATTGGCAAATAACCATAGAATACTGCAGTTATATTTTTACTGGACCCCTTTTCAGGCTAAGTGCAGGCATTAGTAGAGGTCGAAGGAGGTTAGATAGTATTAAAAATGGCCATCCAATCTAAGTTAGTTCGCCTGAGTGTGGACATTTCACTTAGACCTGGTCTAAGTGATTGGAAATCAGTCTAAACCCATAACAGTACAGAAATTCCATGCAAATAGACTAGTCTAAAAATGGCAAAACCTGGTCGAAGATGGACCTGGCTTGATGTACACTCAAACTTAATCTTTCTAGGTTAGACTGGTTCACTGAACTTCAGTACAGTTACCTGTGCCACCCAGGGCTGGGAAAGCCCAGCCGTTGACCTCAGTTCCAGGGCTGGACTTTTCCTACCCACCCCTCCCACCCAGCACTTGGCCATTTTTAGCCCCATAGACCCTCGCCCATCCCCCTCCACCACAGAGCCGACCAGCCCCACCTTGAATCTCCATCCTGCAAGCTGCTCCAGGTGCTATTTTATCAGTGTTTGCCACTGCTGGGAGCCAAAGAAGTAAGTCCTGGGTGGGGGCAGGGAGAGGGGAGGAGGGATGGGGATGTAGGTTTACTGGGGGGAGACGGGGCTAAAAATAGCCCTTAGTCTCCCCCAGCCCCACTACAGACTCTGCAAACCCTGCTGATCCTGCCAAAGCCTCCGGAACCCTAGCAACCCCCTGCGGATCGCACCTGTTCTCCCCAATTCCTCCTGTGCATCATGCCCCCTCCTCCATCTCCTTGGTTTGCACCTGGACCCCATTTCCCTAATCTCCTTTGGATCCTGCTTACCCCTCATCCCCATCCACCCATGGACCCCTGATTGCACCTCCAACTCCCCCCACTCCTCCCCATCTTGACTTACCTTACATCAGGTGGCCATTTTGAAGGCAATTTAACCTCCCTCTAACCCCTCCCCCCTTTCCCCTCCGCTATCCCCTCACATGTCTGTACATAGCCTCAGAAGAAAATAATCTGACAGGATGTCAGAGTCTGGAGATGTATTTTTTCCAATGACTGATTTTGTCTTCAGAAAAACTGTGGTGCTTGCTTTGCCCAGTGGAAGCAGCAAGCTGGTCCAGCACATCATGCAGAACGAGCATCACGGCCTTAGAGTGCACAGCAGTTGCGGTGGCTTCTACTGCCACCCAAACTGACTCGCTGCTCTTGCTGGGCAGAATGAGTGCCATAGCCCTGGAGTGCCTGGCAGCCTTGGTACCTCCCATGTGGTCCTCCCTGACAGCCAGCAACCCCTGCTAGCCACAGGAGCCCCAGTCCCTGTGCACGTTGAGTCCTGGCATCACCTGGGGATGCTTAAACCTGAACCAGCTTTTATTCCTCAGACTGAAAATGGCTCAGATTTAGGGGGCTCCTAATCCTGCCCCTAGATCCTATTCTTGCCCCTGCTTACCAAGCCTCTAGTGGCAAATCACAGGTATGTAGATGAAGGACAGTCAGAGATGGTTTTTTGCCTTAAGGTGTGATTGTTGCACTAAGCCGAACAACACTAAGCTGATTTACATTTGTGTGGCTTACAATGTAAGGTGTAACAAGGCCCTTGGGCTGTGTATATACATGTTCAGAGGTGGAGCGGGGGGCATTTTAATTAGAGTGGTTCCCAGGCAGCTGCTCTAATTAAAACAGCTCACTATCATGTGTATTAAGCCACATTTCAAAATTGTCATGGGGGTGTTTTAACTAAAGCTCATTCAAAGAAGTTTAGTTAAAGTGCCCCCAGGGCCATTTTGAAATGGGGCCGGGGGGGTGTTAATACACGCAATGGTGAGGCAACTCATTCCTGGTTTAATTAGACCACAAATGCATATGTCTATAGGCAGCCCTAGATCTTATCATACTAGATTTGACCCTTCGTTTTCTGCCTCTGGTTCAACTAAGTGAGGAATTTCCTGAGTTCAGGCTCTTAGAGGACATTATCTTGCCAGCCCCTACGGCAAAACATCGGTGCTCATGATTCTCTGACTTCATTTCCTTTCTGAACATAATTAATGCTTGTGGACAAAGAGATTGATACATGAAAGATCAGCTGATTAGGTGAAACACAGAGCTATGCAGAGTGTTTTGTGCCACCCTTTTGCCTTCAGTTATTCAATCTCATTAATACATTTTATGATACAGGTGGCCTCTCTGTATTGTCCCTTAGGACTTGGAGCCAGCTACTTCTTTATCAAAGATAAAGGGTTTCTAGACCCTTTCAAAGTTTGTATCAGCTGTGCTGACTAAGTACACTGGGATTACAAGCTCTGCTGCCCCCCTAAATCAAATCACACATGCCCAAAGTCCAAGATAAGTAAAATTCAGTCATGCACCCCAGATAGGTTTTTTGAATGTAAAAACATTATAGTTTAAAGTCTGTCATCTTTTGGCTGTATCACAAGGTCATTGCCAAGGAAGAAGCCAATATTCAAAATTGCATTCTGCACTCACTTTTATTTGTGGAGTATCTTACTATACGCTGCTTCAGAATTGTGTTTATGTATAAGCTATTTAAGCTTATGTAAGCTTATAAACATAGAATATTTAAAGCGAGTTTTTTCATTTTTCTGTCCCCCAGAGATCTGAAGTCTCCAGGAGGTAGCCTGTGTTATGCTGGGGGTCTCTGACAAGGGAGGATTGCACACATCTGCAATAAAAGACAGCAGAGTCCATCAGACATTGGGTAGTGGTTGCAGTAGCAGCATAGCTGCACCTGCTCTTCCAGTTATTTTCTTTTTTTGAGACTAGGAGGCAGGCAACAACAGGTTGTATTAACACTTATGCTGAGATTGCTTCCCCGGTGTATCTTACTCAGGTGTGCAGTGTAAGGTCACCCCTGCTGTTTCTGGATGTCCACTGTGGCTGTACATGTTTCTTTTACCCTGAAATTAAATTTTTCTGCAATGTCCTATACATGCTGTAATGTCATAAGGCCATTGAGCATCTTGAAATCAGTCCAGAAAATGGCTCCATGCATATTAAGTAGTGGTTATGCCAGAAGATGTTGCAACTGTGCTCAATCAACAGTATGCATGGGCTTTTCCTTAGTCCTGGGTAGAATTTAGGGTGATGTTTTTGGCTTAGAAATAGTGAGTTTTGCCTACAACAAGTACTGCCCTTTTCCCCATATGATACTGCAAAAGTTCTGATGATCATAAGAACATTGGCTAACACTTCTTGTATTGAAAGAGGAGGAAGTGGCTTAGCAGGCAGTGTCTATGTGGATACCTATACCTTGAAAGTTACTACTCCCCTTTAATCACAAAGAAACTGGGTTCCTTGGCACTTAGGGCATGTAGCAAAACTAATATATTTGTCTTAGTTTTTTACTGAACTGGTGGATTAAGGGGGGCTATGGGGTGGTTTGGTAAGATGGATAATTATATTATGAGGCATTACATAGGTAAAAGATTTTGAGAGAGATATAAATGATTGTAGGAAGAACTGGAAATCATTTATCAGTGCCTTGTCCTTTATATTTATACAAGGACTTTAATCATGGATAGCCTAATCAAAAACAAATAAAAGTATATCACAACTCCAGTGTACACTTAATTTCCCGCAGTGGCTGGTTGCATTATTGTTTGAGTATTTCATGTTGTAAAAAGACCCCTTGTTACAGTTTCCTGAGATTCTGTCTTATGTTATTATGTGGCATGCTTAATTCTAGATATCTAAGTTAAAACAGGACTGTCCAACTTCCAAGCAGCTGGAGGCCACACACTTGACAGGTGGCAGCACTGGGGACTGCCTGCCCTGCAGACCACACCAGGGCAAGCCAACCCCTCAACCCTGCCCCCCCCGGAGACACACCCCACAGATGCACCTTCCCACTGCCGCACTGTACCTGTGATCCTCTCCCAGTGCACAACATGGCAGCAGACCTCCTCTTGCCCCCGCCCTACCGCGTGCCTGTGACCCATTCCCTCACCCTGCTGCCCTGTGCACCTGCGACCACTGTCGTCCCCCCCACCCCGCACCTTGGACCCCAGGCTCACCCTCACCTCCCCATGCTGCTGTACTGCTCAGCACTCTGGAGTGGGGGCAGGGAGCAGTAGCTAGAGGAGGGGGGAGGAGCCCAGAGACTCCTGTTGTTGCAGCCAGAGTGATGGGAGAGCAGTGACCAGGCAGGAGCTTGGTGGGAGAGGGTCGTAATTTAACTCCTTGCAGGCCATGGACTGCCAGTTGGACAGACCTGGGTTGGGTTAAAATACAGTATAAATCAGAAGCACGTTTTGATTTCAGGCATGACATTTTTTCTGGGACATCTTCAGGTATTCAGGGAATGTTTGACCCTGTTCTCTCCATTCTTCTTACTTTCTTTTCAGGGTGATGAAATGAAGAAGATAGGTATTCAGCCTATACCCATGATGGACAGAGACAAGAAGGATGAAGTCCCTCAGGGCCAAGTATGAATTACCTGCTTGAAATGAAATGTTTCTTAATGTTTTGCAGAATGTACATATTTAATATTTTGGTAGAAGTTATGATATGTAATTTTTTAGTGAGATGTGATATTTTTATGACTGTTAGGACTTTTGTCATGCTGACAATCACACTTTGCATGAAAAGTATAACACTTTCCTCCTCACGGACATGACTGGAAGGACAAAAGTACACTATTTCGTGATTTCACATCTTTTATGTCACTGTTTTACTACTTGTAGTTAGGGCTGAATTTGTGAATGACTTAGAAGAAGAATACCTTGTTGGTGAAATCACAAACCTGATTTGTACAAGAAATGTAGAGATCATCTTCTGATTAAATTTTGCTAGTGTAGTGCCTCTAGGTATTCTTGTATTCAGAATACTGTTATTTGGGATTTTTCTATCATTTTTTTTATAGTCTTCCTCCTATTGATAATGCCCTAGAGTACTACAAAGTCTGCGAAGTTGCAACTTCTGAAAAATTGTAGTTTCTTGATTAGGTAATTGTTGCTTTGTATATTCTTATTTGAATAGGGAACATAAGCATTCTTTTCTTCCATACACCTACTTTATTTTATAAGCAAATAATGAAGAAATGTTTAAAGAAAAATACCTCAAATTCTGGAAGTTGGAAGACCTATTTGTAATAGGAATGAATTGTTGAAAAGATAAATATCACTGACTTTTTTTTAAAGAAAAATATGAAATGAATGGATGGAGAGAGAGTGATAAATTTAATGTATCTGGAAAATTATCAAGCATTTAATATCTGATGAAACTTTAACTCATGAATTATTTCATATGTAGTTTGCAGTCTGCCTTAAATATTTTTCCTTTAAGAAAGGAACAGAATAACAGCAATGGATTGAATTGGGGATAGGTGTCTAGTAGGTCAATAGGATATCTTAAATTGGAACTTTATAGTTTATCTTAGAACCCAGTTTGTAGTTTCTTGTATGTGCTAGGTGCTTCAGAGTTGAAGATGCATCTCAGTTTATTTCAGTAGGAGGGAAGGAACAGTACATTTAATCAAGTAAAAGACTAAGAATCAGGATACCTGGGCTCAGATCCTGATTTTAACTATTGACTCACTCTAAGACCTTTAACAAAATGCTCAACATTTCTGACACTCTCTGTAAAATGAGGTAAATTCTATAAATTCTATTAATTCTAGTCTATATCTGGACTTCCAAAAAAGCCTTTGGCAAGGTCCCCCATCAGAGGCTCTTAATGACGTTAGGTAGTTATAGAAGGTCTACTCAAGGATTTGAAATTGGCTTAAGGATAGAAAACAAAGAGTAAGCATGAATGGTCAGTTTTGGGGATGGAAAAAGTAAACAGCAGGGCACCCCATGGATCTGTGATTTTAAATGATATGAAATGTTAGGCTGATGCATCTATGTTAGAATTTTAAATAACTATAGATACTGGATTTGGAAATTCAAAACCTGGGTTACTGAATGAACTGTCCAGGATATAGGTATAGGAGTAGATTTCAAAGGTTCTGTAATACGCACCTGTAAAAAAGCTTATGTCCCACTGTATCCTGAGCTAGCACAATTATCTGACTTGCTCATTAAACTTGGCTTTACACATACAAATATGAACAGCTAAAAAACAATCAAGGACCCAGCTATTTGCATATCAAAACTAGCCAGCTACCTGATGCATTTTATATTTGTGTACATATCCCATGCATATACCCACACATATTTGAGGTACTTGCTCATTTTAGTGGCCCTTTGAAAATTTTGATTTTAAGCATGTAAATATCACCTGGCATTATATTTACTGTAAAAGAGTATAGTATTTGAGGCAAAGTGGAAAATATAACATAATATGAAAAATGTTGCAAGAAGATTTTGTAATAGATTAATAATTTAGAAGACAACTGTAGATAGGGATTTCAATTTCCTATTAACGTATGTATCACCCTTCTCCTAATTTCATGACTGACAAAGAAACAGCAATGACTTTATAAAATTCTTACATTTATTACAAGGCTGTTAACCAAAGAGAAACCTGGAGCAATTTTCCTGTATTTGTTTTTTTTTTTTAATTTTTCCTCATATTATGGTTGGTTTAGACATCTTGAGAGGTACACCATAGTAAAGTATATCCTCTACCTACATTTGTATAGAGTTTTTGATGGGGTGAAAGAGCGTTCACCCCAGTATATTTCCATTTAAAACGTAATGTTATTTTCTCTACAAATTCAGCTATAATTATTGCCAGTCTCTTTCTGCCATGCTCTCTCTGTGTTCTGCCCATTACCATTTGTATTTCTAGTAGAAAAGTAGGTAAGAAAATTACAGAAAAGAGACTCTCAAAATATCTATTTTTAGTTGCGTTATTTCTCATGTATTACAGCAGTGTTCTGGCAAAGTGGTAAGATTTTACAGTGTTACAGTTCTATAAAAGTAGCCTTAGCTAATAATTTGGCATAATTCTGTAAAAGCCAATGACAGTTAATGTCAGTGCTTTTAAGGTAAAACAAAAGGAACTTGGGAGCCTATATTGGTATAAAGATCTAAAATGTGGCTTTAAAACCTTAATCAACCAATAATGACATTTAGAAGTATCCTTTTGGGGACAGAAGAATTTGGAAATATTTTTTCTGTTTTAGTTCCCTTAGTGTAACAGTAATGTGCTATACCTCTCCCTTCCTCTCATTCAGATACTTTGCCCAGTCTGCATCCCTTGCAGAAACTACTCATTGCAGTTCACTGACCAGTGACAGTCTCTGCTCTGAGAGCTGGAACCCTTTGCTTTTTTTTCTGCCTTCCCTTGAGCATTGAATCCATGGTCACTGCAACAGAAGCCCTATACTTGGGTTCTGCTTCTTGGTCCATTGGCCAGCAAATAGCTAAGCACATTCCTCTAGCAAGAACAGTCCACATGCTCCAGAGTATTGGAACATTTCTCAGAAATCTAATTTTCAGTTACATGTGTAGTCTTATTCAGCTACAACTGAAACAAATTGATTTGCTTTTAAAAACAATTACTCTGGGCAAGTTAAAAAAACAGGTTCAATGCTAATTATGGCTTTACCATGATACTCATTCATGTCTGAAAAAGTGCAAAGAAACATTTGCTAAAGCACCTAAGTGTTTTAGGAGTTTTAGCTGTTTTCCAAAATGCCTTTGGAAAAGTGTCATTTCAAAAGTACCTTTTGTCTGTGTTGTACTTGTGTTGCATTTAAACTAACTAGCTTAGATTCCACTTGTTGTTTAGTGACAACAACATGGGATGCCTGCTCCAACATGGCATTAGAAAATGTTGAAGCAGAGTTGATTAATTGAACCAGTCAAGCAATTAATTAATCTAATTAGAACGCTCCAGCAGCCTCACCATCATGTGTATTCAGCATCCCTCCATTTTTAAATGGCAGCATTAAAGCTCATCAAGCCAGCTTCAGTTAAAGTGCCCCACCACCATTTTGAAGTGTACAATGATGAATACACGAGACACTGCGGGCATTTTAATTAGAGCCGCTCCTGAGGGTCACTCTAATCAAAACACATCCCCTTCCACCTGAGAGCACAGGCCCATAGTGTTTAATTTACCTACTTGTTAGGTTGATTTTGCAGCTGGTGCTAAGCTTCATGCCACTGTAGCTAAACAACTAGCAGTACCAGCTCAGGTATGCCTTCATTACAGTGCTGTCGCTGCTGTGATATCAGCATAGACATGCAGCTCTCTGTGAGAGTCAATAGAAGAACATTTCTAAACACTCACATAATTTTTGGCACTTTGATTTGAGCTGTTAAGTCCCTATAATATGTTGCATGTCCATTGGTTTGTAAAACAGAATTAAGGAAGTTTTTTAATCCAGCTCCAGTCGACCTTAAAATAGGGACATATGTTTGGATGTATGCAATGTAAAGTGCCAGTTTGAGGAGCCCATGTCCAGGGCAAACAAAATAAAACTTAAAATGCATACAAAGTGCATTTGTTTTGGTCATAAATGAAGTCTCCCAAAGATTTTCCATGAATTGGCTTTTAATTAAATTTTGGCATAGTTTGTCCAGTCTGATACGTATTTTGCCGAAAATGAAAATGCTCTTATTTCCAGGGCTGAAAAGAAAGTATTTTAAATACTGTGGTTCCAGTGATATTGATCTGTACACTGTGCAGAGATATCTCTTTTAGAATTGCATTGAAATCAATTAAATCAAAATAGGGCTGAATTTGGCTCCTCCTCACTGCCTGTATTTGTGAAACTTCTGATTGTTGCTAACACTAAGTTCAGCTATGGCATTAGTAGCTACAGTAAGAGCCATAGTATAAATGAGCCATTGAAAAGGGAAGCATTCCAGAAATTCCTTGAAGACCCCTATGGACTTAATTATTACTACTGACTTTACACTGAGGGTACTTGAATACTACAGTGGTATACAGAAGTACAAATCCCCATGGTAAATACTAAGTAAATAAATGCAGTAGACAAATTAGGGGCATATTTTCTATTAATTTTCAGTGTCATAATTTGGCTCCATTCAACATTTTTCCTGCTGTTTTTCACAGATTGGGTTCTATAATGCGGTAGCCATCCCATGTTACACCACTCTCACACAGATCTTCCCTCCTACTGGGCCACTACTACGAGCCTGCAGGTGAGTTGCAGCATCTGTTTTTGCACAGCCTACATCTTGCCTGAGACACTGCGTACATACTGTGCATATGCCTGGAAATAAAGGCACCAAATTTCAGATATTGAATGCAGACAAACATAAATATTCTTCTCATGCAAATGTTTTCATCTCTCCAGAGTAACTGGTAGCTAGGGTAAGCTAACAAAGGTCCACAGAGGCAGCTCATTAAAATGTGTTTGAGGAGAAAAGTACCTAGAGGTAAACAGGTTCAGTGGTTACATGTCCCTAGTTAACGACTTTCGTCTAGCCCAGTGCAACTCGGATTCACTCTGGCTACTTCTGCTTTACTCCCATGGTGCTGGCTGGAAAACAAGAATTCTGCTTCTCAAAATATGTTGAAGTTTTGGCATTTGATTTTTGTTCTGCGATAGGAGAAAGCAAGACCTTTCAAAACCTTCTATGTAAAAGCAGGAAGAAAAAAGAATTACCCAAAAATAGTCAATAATATGGTAATAAGTGTACTCATTTGGAATGCAGAAGATACAGGTTCAACTCCGTTTCGAGTCGGGCAGAATTTGTTTCTGTGTCTTCTCCAGCAAAAACAAGTTCCTTCTTGGGCGTTCTGGGGTGGTTATGTTTTTTGTGCGTTTGCTTCCTCTTTCATTTTGACTAGAAAGTCCATCCTGGACTCAAGAAGACTTTCACACCAAAAGTTTCATTGAAACCAAGACAATTCCACACAAGATTTTGGATCCAGCAAATTGGTGCTCTCCACGAACAACAGAAAAACATTTTGTTAAAATATTCCAGCCAGACGTATTCACGACACTAAGGAATTAATGTAGTTTTTTCCCTACACTTCTACTGTCACCTCATCTTTCTTGTATTCTGCCTGTTAGGTCCCTGAATCTAGCTAAACAGAAGTTTCATCCTCTTGCATAGTAAACCAGCACATAAGCTGTCCTCATTTTCCAGGTCTTTGAACCACTAGGATTTTCTCTTCTGGTTACAAGGACTCTATAACATGACAAAAAGAAATCCACTTTATTCAGTTCTTTGTGAGATTACACATTTGCTACTACTGTGGACCTGGTTGTAATAGGGCTATCCCTGACACTCAACAGACTCACTTACTCACTAATGTGTTCTAGCATGCACTCGCTTGCTCACTTTCACTCCCTCTGGTGCGCTCTGCCTCCACAGAACTCTGGGTGCAGACAGAAGTGACAGTTTTTAACCTATCTGACAGCCAAAGTGGTCTATAGCCATGACCAAACACAAGTGCATGGCTGCAGATTGCTTCAAAAATGGCTGATCAGGTAAACATCTGAACCCTTGTTGCATGAAGAGGTCAGATGAAGACATTCCAAAACACCATCATCTGTAACTTGTGCTTGCATTGCCTCCTGGCGCCCGAGCTGGGTTCAGCATGTTTTCAGTGCCAACTGGGGAACCCCTAAAATGAGCTCCCTCTTCTCCCTTTTCCCCCTTCCCATTCTGAAAACAGAGACAGGCTGGGAGGAAGGAGGGACCATTGCTAGGGGAAACAGACTGCAGCCAGCAGCTAGAATCCCCTTCCCCTGGAACCAATAGGAACTTCTGTTTGATCCTGGGGGTTGTTAGATTCAGGCCACTTCCTGAAAAGCGTTCTCAGTTAAAGTGGGGAGCTACACTTCTGTCTGCACCTTCTTATTCTCAACCTTTCCAGGCTAATCTGTTCTCATTCTATTTCTTCCTACCTGCTTCTGTAACTGGCAAGCATAATGAGGCATCTCTCCTTCTGTCTTATCTCCTCTAACTCCTAAGAAATTTGACCTCTCTTCATTCTCGCCTTTTATGCATATCCATGTGAGATCATCAGCGACCCAGATATAATTCTGGGACTCAGTCCTATTTGTGCCTGTTCCAGATGGTCCTATCTCCTTAAACATAGTTTTCATTATTGTGCTGAGTTTCTCTCAGTGGGACCTTATGTCACAATCCCTTTGGGATTGGAGGCTTCAGACTCATTTCCTAATGCCAGAAACAAAAGGCCAGACCTTTTGGAGAATTGCTCAGCAGGTTTGTTTAAATAAAAGAAAAAATAAAGCATTGCGACTGGGCTGCCGGTTCAAATGGAGCTCAAGTCATGTGCCTCTGGAGCTGGCAGTCTGGCAACTTTATAGATTCAGTAAGACGATACACTTTCAGAATGTTATTACTAAAGTGAATGTCATTAAAAATCAGCCATCTCAAGTGGTTGTCATGCTATATCTGGAATACGGCAGTACTTAAAGCCATGTGCAAGATCACACATCCAAGAGAGAAAGCATGCAAGTTATATTACCCAAACGGAGGACTATACCCTGGAAAATAGTGATTCAGAAATTGATTTTGGGGCCTTGGCTAATAATTAGCTGAAAACAGACTTTTAATATAGTGCCATAGCCAAGAAAGTTGATGTGACCCTTGCAAGTAGAGGCAGAGAGAGGAATATCAAACATGAGTAGGGATGTGATGTTATTTTCCTATATGGTAGTTAAACCATTACTAAAATATGAATTCTACTTTCTAGAGTCCACATTTAATAAAGGATGCTACAAACTGTAACTTCAGAAAAGAGCTAAAAGAATGGCTTGAGGTCTAGAAAACCTGCCATGTAATGAAAGACTAAAGAAACTTGGTAATTTAGTTATCCAAGAGTAGTAAGAGGTTAGTTGGTCATAGATTAGTCTTATAACTACCATATTTACCCAACCCAAGTTCACTTTGAATTTTAGACAACTGCCCCCCGCCCCCAATAATTAGATTATTTACATAGAATATTCTAAATTTATTCTAATTAATTTTCTTGCATAGAATCTAATTACTGGAGGGTCATCTCAAATTTGTTCCTTCCATCACTGCAGCAGGGAAAGCACTGAGTGGGGTGCAATTGGCAGGGGCTGGGTTTGGGGTGCAAGCGAAATAAGAAATACTACTTACTGGGTCAGACCACAGGTCCGTCTTGCCCCAGTATCTTGTCACACAGTGGCAGAGAGTGAATACTGAAAGAGAGAGCAAACAGGTATGACCAAGGTTTTCTCATGGCTCTTGTATTATGAGAGAGAGTAAATAATAAATCTGTATTTACTTTCTCTTCATCATTTAATATTTTGTAAATCCTTATCTTGCCCCCTCCCCCGCAAGCATCTCTCTTCTAAACTGAATATGCCTAGCCTCGTCCAGTCTCTCCTTACATGGAAGCCGTTCTGTACCACTGATCATCATCCTTGTTGCCCTTCAGTGAACTTCCTTTAGTTCTTGAGGTGTGGGACCCAAATTGGGCACAGTATTCAAAGTGTGAATGTACTATGTATTTATAAAGGGGCATAATGGTTCTTTCTGTTTTGTTTACAGATCTTTTCTTAATAATTCCTAACATTTGCTTTTTGTGATAGCATAACTCCTGCCCCTTGTTCCTCCTGTGCCTTGCTCGTTCCACTTGCACCCTGCCAGTGCGTGTACCCCTGAAGCTTGTCCTCCCCACCACATGATCCCCCTGACAGTGCATATCTCCCTCCACACTGCTGCTGCTTACCCTTTGCAGCTGCTGTGGCTCGGGGTCACAGAGCATGTGGTGGCTCCAGCCCTGGCCACAGCCAAGCAGCCATGGTGGTTCAGGCCCTGGCCCTACCAGGCAGCAGCAGCACTGGTAGTTCTGGCCAGGAAACAGTGGTGGCTGCAGCTTTGGCCCCAGTCCAGGGTAGTTAGCAACTGCAGCTCCAGCTTTGGGCTTTGGCCTGGGTTAGGGCCAGAACTGGAGCTGCACCCACTGCCGTGCTCCAAGCCGGTACTCGAATCCAGGCAAGGCTTTTCTGCAGTGTAGATCTACCCCTGCTTGTCTACTTATGGGGAATTAGTGGTGCCCTGCATCTCTGATGGTCAAGCATAGAACCTTGCAGAGTAAATGCAAACATCTTTTGAAGAATTTGTTTTCTCTGAACCAGTATGTATTGTGTGAATCAACAACAGTCAGGTGACTTTGTATTGACTATCTAGGTGTTGTCTGCCTCAGCAGTCATGCTTATTCTAAGATATACTAGTTTTATTTCTAAAAGCTACCTTGCCTTAATTACTAATTTGGGAATAGCCCTTGTTAACTACAATCAAAACTCAGTCATCCAAGCACTAGTTAAGTCACACTCTTTACTTCTAGGTCCCATACAGTCCCTACATTTAGACCATGGTTATACTAAATTTCTGAACTTTATAAGGAGCAAATTTTAGGGTTTCCTCAAGATGGAACGGTCTCCTCACAAACTGCAGTCATCATTGGAAGGAACCACCAATTCTGTGATCCTGAGCTTAGGCACTGCATGAGTGAAGCTCCAGCAGCAGCAGAGCTCCTAAATTGTAACTGGGGAAGCTGAACAGTAAACTTTGAGCTCTGTGCTCAGAATAGGAGGACACTGATAAGAGATTTCATAGTTCAGTAACATGGTCCCCTCTGACTGTCAGAATTATGTGGCTTGCTCTGCAGGTCTTGAGCTTCCCCAGGGATCATCAGATAACTAGACCTGTGCCTCATTTGGCTCTAAAGTGGCAAATGACTTTCACATTACAATCTCATTTCCATTTGTTGCTGTTCCAGGTGCTAAATGAATTATTTTGATATCACTATTAAACTAATAATGTATATTAGTTTCTAGAATACAGCATTTAAGATGCTGTCTCCTTGAGTTCTTTGGAATGAAACACATGCTGCAAATTAATACCAACAGAAACATTAACAGAGGTGTCTCTTGCAAATCAAGGGAAGCAGTTTTTCTGTTCTCTTCAGCACAGGTGGGTCCTCACCTGGCATACTGTGTCCAGTTTTGGACCTTACACTTTAAGAAAGATGTGAACAGATTGGAAAGAGTCTAACGGAAAAAATAATTAGAGACCTGCGAAGTGTAACTTAAGAGGAAAGGCTGAAAGAACGAGAATTGTTTAGTCTGGAGAAGAGAAGATTGAGTGGGGATTCAGTGGCAGTCTTCAAGTACCTGATTAGTGATTACAAAGAGGTTGGAGATAGACTTTTTCTCTGTGACCATAAAGGACAGTTAGGGGAAGGAGCAATGGCCTCAAGCTGCAGCAGATGAAATTTGGGTTGGAACTTAGGAAGAATTTCTTGACTGTAAGGGTGGTCAAGCACTGGAACAGGCTTCCAAGAGAAGTTGTGGAATTTCCATCCCTGGAAATTTTGAACAGCTGTTTAGATAGATGCTTGACTCAGATGGTTTAGTCAAGGATGATCCTGCCTTGAGGAGGTGGCTGAATAGACTGATCCCATTTGGGTCCTTCCAGCCCTGCTTTCCTATAATCCTAAGAAATAGCAAGGACCTCATGTTAGTATCAAGTTTTTCACTTGGCAAGCCTGTAGATATTTATTCCAAACACCTACGAGCCAACACTTTGCTAGTGAGTGAACAAACAAATGAATTATACCTTCTGCACCTTTAATAATGTGTAGTCAGTCCTGTCTCCAATGTAGAAGAAGGGTGCTGAACCTCCAGCCTTCAGGCCAGATATGGCCCACAGAGCCATCTCTGGACTGTGAGGCTTCCCATGGGTTGGAAATTTGGCAGCAGGGAAGTGGTGGCAATTAATACAGCCACCACTCCCCTGCTGCCAAATCCCAAACCCTGAGTCGTGTGTAGTGGGTCAAGCCCCCTTCACCTCTCCCTTTCCCCCTCTGCAGAGCCACGCTGAGGCTGCCTTAAGCCCCCTTTCCTCCTACGGGGCTAGGTTGGGGCCAGGCTGGATGGGGTCATACTGTGACTACCCAGGTGTCAGATTGAGAACACAGAGTAGCTCCAGCCTACAGATTAACAGGGCACTGCCTATCTGGCCCGCTAGCCAAAAACGTTGAGTACCACTGTTCTAGAAGTCGTTCTTTTTCTAATGTTTTATTCCCCTTTTGCATTTTGATAACCTTTTGCCTATGATAAATTTAGTTTGTTACTGAGTTTAAAGAATTTTTTTTAATGTGTTCAGGTCAAAGACACAACTTACGTATTAGTGTGGAATCACTTCCACTAGTGAGTTCTGGACTGCATATCTGTTAGTCACACCAGAACAGTCACATCTGGGATAATATACTTATTTGAGGGATAAAAGGGGAGGCAGTGATTTGTCTAAATTCAAACAAAATTTTCTAACAGCTTTCTATCAGTTTGGCTTAAGCAAATGATGATTTGACCCCATTGGGAGGCTCCCTGAGATGTCTTCTTGTTTACAGATGGCTAGTGAATTGGGAGTAGTGGCTTCTGTCGTATTATTCCTACAACCCTCGGTATCTTTCCAGATTTGTACCACATGCCTCTTCTTCCACTGTTGTTTGGTTGTCTGGTACCTCCTATATTTGTCAGATATGATAAACTGGGTCCACAGAAAATGTGGTTTTCTGATCCTGAAAAGGACTGTGGAACATACCTTCGTTTACCTGTGGCCGAGATAACACCCAAATTGTTTTATATCAGTTATATTCAATTATATCCAATTTTCTTGCCAACTTTCAGCTTCTCACCCCATCTGCCCATCACTTAATTTCTGCAGGACTAGAACTCTATGGGCAGAGAATGAGGCAGCATCATGGAGAGGCTTAAAGTGAGGGAGAAGGTAGAGAGCTACAGGAGAGCACAGCTTCCATCCTGGCACTCCTAGCAAGTGTGAAGCTCTGTTTTTTTTATGAGTTCTAGGTGACTCAAGCCATCCTTGCTAGGCTTTATCTACTCCTCCCAAATGGTGTTACTACCTGTTCCCTGCACTCCCAACTTAAAACGAGGACATCTTGTTGATTTAGTTGCATTTTACCAAGTATTTCAGTGAAGCTTTGTCACATAAGCTGTGAGAGCCTTGCTACACCACTTAGATCTGATATCTCTCTCTCTCTCTCTCATACCATTTAATAACCAAATGGCAGATTTTAGCCATATATAAGCATCGTGGGCCAAATCATCGACTATTGTAAATCAGCACTGCCCCATTTAAGCCACTGGAGCGATGCCAGTTTGCACCTGGTGGGAATCTGGCTCCATATTTTTTTTCAGCTTCTGCTGTTTGACATTTTTATGACTTAAAAGAATAGGCCCATATGATATGGTAATGAATACCCTGTGCTTCAAGGGGGGTGGGGATTACAGACATAAACATAACTGTTGTTTGAACAGTCGTCTTTTTGAAGGTGATGGATTTATACGAAAACATAGGTGTCTGAAAGGTAACATGCGCTACTCTGGCAGCAGAATTGTATTGTTACACTGCCCTAAAGCAGAAATTTTTATAAGGAACTGTAGCTTGTTGTGGTTTCCAAAGAAGCAAGCTCCATGGCAAAAAATTGAGGATTCTCTGGCAACTTCAGAAAAGGCCAACCTATGCTGTTGCATCGATCTATAGAGACCTGAGTGAGGCTTGGTAGAACCTGATATTTTACTATTATTATTTTGAGAGCTAAAATTGATCTTTATTTTAAAGCATTTATTTTGATTTTTATTAATTTAAATTTTCCAGATTGCGCAAAATTAGGGCAGACAGTTTAGTAATATAAAAAAATAAATATCCATAAATGGATAAAGTATACCTTTATACAAGCAGAAAGTATCTATCCTCATCCATAAAGCAGTACGTCCTGGAATTCAAAACAGCACCACAGAGCCCTATGGGAGCTTGACACACACATGCACACGTGCGTACACACACTACTACAGGAGCTGGGGGCTGTGCCAGTAAGGCTGCGCTGGGAAGCAGGGTTGGAGGGGCAGGGCAGGTAGCAGCCTAGAAGGCAAGTGCCTGCCCAGGTCCTAGCCTGAGTAGGGGCCAAACTCCCATAGAGCCTGGCCCAGCCTCAGAAGGAGTTCAGCCCTTGCCCTTGCTGGGACCTGGACAGTATGAGCTAGGTGCCAGTGGTACTGGGCTCCCAGGACCCCAGCTCCTACAACACAGCCTTACTTGCATGACCCCCAGCTCCTGCAGCGGCTGCTCTGATTGAGTGAGAGAGTGAGTGAGTGAGTGTACATACACCACATCCCCCCTGCCCTGGATTTCCTTACCTCCATCCCATATTATTTTTTATGTATCCTTTATGTAAATTTCAGTGATTACTGATGGAAATATTTTTCCATCTATATTTGAGTATCAGGTGAAATTGATGTTTATTGATGTTTGTCAATAAAAATTGAATCCTGCCAAGTCTAGATATGGGACAGGTCACATCTCTGAAGAGCTATGTTTTCAGTTACTCACTGACTTCAGCAGGTGTTGGTCCATTGGTTCATATTTTTAAAATTATCTATGAGGGATGGGAATTTTTTTTTTTTTTTTTTTTTATGGAAACAGCTTCTGTAGTCCAGGCCAGAAGCAAAGGGTAAATTCTGTGGCAAATTTGGCAGCTTCATGGTCTTGCTGATAGCCAGTACAGATGGCCAATATTCACGACCATACCTAGATTGAAGGTACCTGAAAAAAACAAGATGAAATAGTGCACTGTTGATACAAGTTTCAGTATGGACCAGTGTTTACATACTGTGTAACACTATTTCCAAAGGTGTAATACAGAAGGAAGTCTTACAAAATGACTACATTTATTAACGTTTTTTTTTCTTTCTTCCCCATCTCCAGGGAAAATCTCAATCAATGGGAGAAAGTGACACGAGGAGAGGAAGCTTTTATATGGATTCCTTCCCAGTCACTCGCCCCTGAAACCTCGGATTCACTTCCTGTGAAGATTGATGACTAAACATCAGTGACAGAGTGCTTTCACCCTAAAAGCATCTCTTTATTTGTTGGGGTTTTTTTATTTGAAGGAAAAAAAAACCCGCAGATGCTAACTAGGAAGCAAACCTGCCTAGGAGGTGATACCCAAGCAGTTATCTCAGCTAGGTGACCGTATGCCAGTCTCCTGACTTACAGCAGTGGTGACACATTATGAACAGAGAAGATTAACGACTCACTTGTTCTGGAATCGGCTAGCAGAGCAAGATTATGACTTGTGAATATAAGAGACTGGCCTTTTCTAATGGGCTATGTTCCTGAGGCCTTAATTTAAAACTGAAGGGGGGGGAATCTTAGGGGGTACTTTTAAAATGTATCTTTCTAGTAAGGGTTTCAATGGTACTTTTATTATACTGTACTGTGGCTGGCTTTAACACCAGTGTCACTTGGGAGTTCTTGGCTATACATAGAACATTTTACACATTGCTATTGTGAATGTTTATGTGTGATCTACTTGTAATCAGTTTGAACTCTAGCCAAAAACCTTGGGACTGTAACTATTATTGAGGATACAGTCTTTTTTTTTTCTTTGCTGTAGAAAAAAAGAAAATCCAGGATAAAGGCTCCAAATATTCTCTTATTAGGCATCACAGAGCAATGGTTTTATCATATGCAAGTTTAATATTAAAAGAACTAACTATATGTTATGGTTCTTTGTAATGACTTACGAAGACAGAGAGTTTCTCCATTTAAACAATGGAAATACTGGATCCAGTCCAATCAAGATGGATGCAGGCATAATTTCAGACTGGACCTTTTTGTCAAAAATAATTGGCCTAAGTTTAAACAAAGCAGTGAAGTTTTGCCTGCCTAATTTATTAGTATGACAAGTGGCCGTACTTGTTTTTTTTTTCTTGGTGATTGGTAGTTTACAAGGTGAGTTGTATGTTAGAAGGTATTAGAGAGACATTTCCAAAGGTACATTTTCTTCTGGAAACCAGAGCATTGTCAGAAGAGCCAAGTCTGCCAGAAGTGGCTGTGGTACCACCACTATAAATCAAAAGTGTTTTGTACTGATTAGCTTTTGTGTTGCATGCTAGTATTGTATGTTTCTTACTACCATTTAAAAAAAAAGTTTAGGAAACCTTTACCTCACCCTTCCTCCCCCCACCCCATTCATCGTTTTCAGGTTCAGATTTAGAACTACTAAGCTGATTTGGAAAACATGAAGCTAAATATACCATGGACAACAGCATGTGCTGATTCAGGGCTCTGATTCTGCAAACTATATGCATGCTCTTCACTTTAAGTATGTAGGGCTAACTGTTTACAGGATCAGGCTTTTAAGACAGCGCATTCCTTTGGATATTAGTGAAGTTGTAATACACGGCATTTCTCCTTTGCTGGCTTAAAAATAAAAGCTGAACCTAGACCTAGCTAACTTTACTACACCCCATCAGTGGGAAACAGTGCATTTCTTTGGTTTGTATCACCCTGGCTACAGTATAGTACAGAACTTTTTACCTGCTACCAGGTGATGTCAGTCTGGTCATAGTTCTGTGATAACATTACTGTAGTATAAACACAACTAATATTATCATTGGCGATTTAAAGACTATCTGGGATCTCTTTCTCCATTCTGTTGGTTTATTGTACTGTATTAATCTGACAAGCATGCACCTTATTTGTTCTTAAATTTAAATGACTGGGTCTCTAAAGAGTTTTGCCTTCTGTTATGGTCGAGCACATGTCAGTATATGTTTATATGTCTATACCGAAGGTTAGCATAATCAAATATATATATGCCTTTGCAGTACCTAAAATATACGATGAGGGTTTAGGTTTGGGATTTCTATGGCAAGTCTTTTTGCAGAATTGAGATTTAAAACATACAGGCCGCCAAAAATGCAAGCAGTTTTAGTGCGTTGACATTACCAAATGCAAAAATGCTCTATAACTTATCAGTCAGTGCTTTTAGAAAGGAAAACAAAATATATGGGTGCAGTTTTATCAAAGTAGAACAAACAAAATCATGCTTAGTGCATCCTCTGAGTTCTCTCTCACTAGTTTTGGTTTAACAGAAAGCATTTGGAAGTACAAAACAAAGGACTTTGGAGGCGCTCCAGAGTTACTAGTTTACATGGGAGCTTTCCAAGGTGATGGTGATTTCAAGCATAATCTGGCTTGAATTCAAATCCCCAAAACTACTCAGTTGAAAATCTGGTTTAAGAGAATTTGTTATTACTACTTTTCCGTTTTCTGGCCTTATCAGTGTTGCAGAATATTCTCAGTTACACACTGTTTCTGGTGTGTAACTTAGGTGTATAAAAAGCCTTAGGCTGACTTCCAGTCGTTGATTCTCAAATCTAAACTAATTAGCATACTGTTATTTAAAATGCCTTCCCAATCAAATCACCACTCTATATTTACATGTTTATGTATAGTATTGATGCTGATACAGAATATATTTCCCCTAACAAATTTAGGATGTACAAAAAGTAGTTATTGGCATGAGGCCTTCATATGCTACTTTCCACTGATTTTTCTGAACCACTTAGAATATATTCTCATTATACAAGTTCCATTGCAGCTTGCAAACCAGTTCCCATGTTTTTGTGGTGAAAGACAATAGGAAAGGAATGAAAACTTGCAAAGGTTACATATCGTTTAGGCAACAGCAACAACATCAAGTGTCATAATAAGCCAATTTTTCAATTATTCAATGTCTCCTGTAACTTAGAGAGTTCAGAAGTAGGCACCTAAGGTTTTTGGTAGAAGTAACTTCAAAACTGAACATCCCAAAACCGAGAAGTTAGAATTGTTTGTCTGTAGTCCACACTGAGGGTTTTGCTGCTCAAAATTTTTGATCTGCCTTCTTAAATAGAGAAGTTAAACATTTGACACACCTTTTGTTATCCCTCAAAAATGTAATCACACAAAATGAATGAGAATATCTAAAAATCTTTCTTTCTAGAAGTTTCTACTACATGTACTTTTGCTCACAAATCAGCATTGTTTTCGTTAAAGTTCTAATGACCTTCTCCTTCCTAAACCCAGCCACAGAAAAGGGACTATTTGAAGCCATGTTTTAAACAGTGTTTCTTTTCTGAAGGTATAAAAAACTAAGATGGGAAGGGTGCATATTCAGCAATATGCATCTTGATGCATCTTGAAATACTATCTGAAATGTACAGGATGAATAAGGAAAACGTATACAGTCCTTGAATACTGGACTGCACAGGCTGATATTAAACATGGTAGTTTATCTGATTCGTTGTACATCCTATGAAAACTTTGATGGAAACTCAGTTGCTTGTGTAATTAAACTAAACTTTTCTTTAGAGAGTTTAATATTCTTCTGTAATGATTCACTACGGTGCAATCACACTTTAAATAGATAGTAGTTTCTCAGAATGATTATATTAGAATAAATGATGGGTTTGTCTAGTGAAGCATATATACTAAAATATAGATATGAGGAGGCATGTGGCATAACACGTTTGCATATGGCACAGTAGTAATAGGATATTTTGCTGTGTTTGAAACATAAAAGTAGAACAGTTGGTGTTATCCACCAGTCTGCTTATCACTTTGTTCAGTCCACTTAGTATTAACATTGTAAGAAAAAGTTGTTAGCTGCTGAAACTGTTATGACCCTCTGGAAGAAATGCATTTGCCTAAAAACACTGTGATCTAGTTGTCATTCTGTGAAATGGTACAGGATACTTATTCTGAGGACAGGAGATGACTTCCTACACATTGCTATAAGAATAGTCCTGTTCAGATTTTAGGTAATACATCCTACTGTAGCAAAGGCACTCGTCAATTTTGTTTCGGTTTTTTTTTCTCTCTGTTTGCTGACCAAAAACTGTGCTCGATTGTAATACGGGTGTATGCTCTATAAAAAAAAAAAAAAAAAAAAAAGAAAAGAAAAGGAAAAAAAAAAATCAAAAAATGAGTAATAAACCGGTTTGTAGAGTAGATCAAACTGATTTGTAGAGTAGATTCATATATATTAAAAATTCAGGTTGGGCAGTTCTGTGAAGAAGAAAGAACTTCAAGGTAACAACGTTTAAACTTACAACATCTAGTAAACTGAAAATGTTGATTTTATATATATATATGACACACAAAAATATCTTCTTTGTAAAAAAAAATATGCAAGTGCAATAATTTAAAGAGGTCTTAACTTTGCATTTATAAATTATAAATACTGTACATGGTGTGTAATTTTTTCATGTATTCATTTGCAGTCTTTGTATTTAAAAAAAAAAAAACCAAACCTGAACCTTTACTATTACATTTGTAAAATAGAGCAGTAATCATTTATTATTATATAGTTAAGTTGTAAATAAATTCATAAACCAAACAGCCAGTACATATGCCTATATGGGTGTCCTATTGTGAAACCTGTTTCTGCTTTAAGTGCTGGCTTTAGCACAGCAAGGCAACATCTGTGGATATGTAATTATACATATAAATATATGTATGATACATAAAATATATTTAGAATTGTTCATAATTTTAATGGATATATACACATACACTTTGGTGTGAATATTAATACAGAGTTTTTTTTAATATTATTTTTCATGTTCATTTTTTGCTGTTACTTGGTGCAAGGGAGAGGGATGAAGTGTTTTTGCTGGGATATGCATGGTGGGGTGTGTTGGTACACCCAAAAAAATGCAAGGAAAAATTGGATCAAAAGATAATGAAATTCATGAAAAAGGTTATGTTTAATTCACTGGATGTTTAATACAGATGGCAACTTTATCAATTAAGTTGGTTTTTCCAAACACTTTTTGTTGCTTTGTGGCGTTTTTTCTGCAAGAACAACAAAAAGAATGATACTGCATGTTAATACTTAAACACTTACTTAATACTTAAACCGCATTCTCTCCTGTTATATATTGTCATAACTGTGATGACTTCTCTGCCATTTTTTGTCAGCTAGGATCTGACCGGCCCTTTTCAGTTTGATTTCAATAAGTACATCTGCAGAATTTGTATTTCCAAAATTCTGGAATTACACTTTAGTTCTTGAAAAGATTTCTGGACTCTTTTCCATGGTCAACGGTGATGAAGAGGGAGTGGTACAACATAAAATTACAAATTGAAATTTTTTTTTTTTTATGTAGAGGCTTTGACAAAACTTATTCATGTGTCTCAAACCCTGTATTTCATGCCCTCCCCTCCACAAGTTTACCTACATTTGAAGAGAAATTTGACAGAGCTGGAAGCTTCACCAGATCACACAAAATACGACTGGATGCCCTTGTGTTTTAAAACAGACATTGTGAATTCACACAATAACATTCCTGTATTTACTCAAATCCAAGACAAGTTCCCTCCCCCCAGCTCCCCTCCATTCAACATGGGGGTGGAAAAGCCCCTCATCTTGGATTTGAATATAAGGTGAGAGTGGAGAGAGAGGGGCAGGCAGCTGCGGCAGATCAAACCCTGGCTCTGGCCCTGACCTGGGCTCAGAGTTGGAGTCACAACCACTGTCACCTCTTCCACCTTCCCCTAGCAGCCTCTGTCCCTAAAGTTCAGTCAAGGAATGTGCTTGGTATCTTACAGCCACGTAAATAATGTGTGACCCCCTGCTTTAAAGCATCCTGCTCGTGAGTTTAAAATTACATAGTATTTGCATCTGTAGAGGGGCAGGGTGAGAGGAGTATTTCAATATAGCATGATTTTCATGCTGTTGTCAAAATAACAGGACAGGACATTGAATAGCTGCTATTGAAAATGAATATTTACCCATAGGAACTGATATTTGCTGTTTTATGTTCAAGTAAATTGTGTAACTTGAGGTATTTCACAGTGGGTAACTAAGGTTGGGTAAGTAATCCACAGAAATCCATTTCCTAGCTTGAAGTAAAAACAGCTAAAACAAATGCATGCATTATTTCCTAATGCTACTTTTCCATGTAAGCAATAGCTATAGTTGCTACAAGCATGTCATGTGACTGTGTGGGAGAGAAGGTGATCTGCACAGCCATGAATGGAACAGGGAGGGTCAGCATTGCAGCATTGATTTTTCTTACACACACACACACACACACACCCTTTATATATCTTTTATATACATAAAAGATTTGGCCCAATGCTATGAAAAAGCATATGAATCCCTCTTACCAAATGTATGAGCAGATCTAGGATTTTGAAAGGGGGTGCAGATGCTGTGGTGCTTCACCACAAATACAACACAACACATTTTACTCCAGTTAAAAAGAAACTAGAAGTTTTACTAATATGCTAGGAGCCTACGGCTGTATTATGCAGTTTAAGATTGAAGGAAAAACAAATATAACTTTATTGGACTATACATTAATGTGCTGTATCATATGTTTTAAACACCACAGCACACTAGACAAAAAGTAATCAAAAGATGTTGTTTCATTAGTCTTGTAGTCATTGGGATTAAATGTACATCTCTTCAGATTCATAAAACGAAACCCAGCCTTTATGGGTGTGTCCAGATGACCATGAAAGTTCCTCTTGCAGACCATGCATCTCTATGGTGCCCCTTGTGTTACACAAATTGCTAATTGCTCAAATCACGAGCAAGACCTTATAAAGGAGAATAAGGCAAAATGCTGTACTTATTGATTAAATGAAGCAGATACATAAGCTTGGACACACCACGCCAACAAGCAGACGTAAACAAGCATACAGACAGACAGACAGACAGACAGACACAGACATACAGACAAAACCACTCCTGTAAGATGTTATAGTTACCAAGAGATGTTGCTCAATATTAGCACTGGGTGGCAGGGTTCAGGCTTATTGAGGATATGAGCAGGGGTATACATGCTCCATGAGGTTGCAGAGAGTGGCTTCCCCATCTTGGCTTGTCTGCATCTCACTTTTATAGGGATTTTAAGTCTTTGTTTTAGCACTTTGGGTATTTTCTATACCCAGCTTCTGTTGTTGCAGTTATTGCTCATTGCAGGGCAAGCAGGAGTAGCGCAAGGCTGTGACCCAGGAGCTGTCCCTGGAAGTAGAGACTGGGAGTGGGGGGGAGCTGTAGATGTGGCGGGGGGTTGGCAGATGGTCAGGAAGTATGGGTACCCTGCAGGGCCTACAGCTCCCCCCCCGCAGGGCCCACAACTCACCCCTGCAGTGCCTGTGGAGCACTCGGGGCCTGCTGCGGCCAGAGCCCCCAGCAGCGCAGCACATCCCTGATCACCTCGGAGCCAGAGCTGTCTGTGCAACTTGGTGCGGGTGCAGCCCAGCAGGGGACGAGCAGCTTCAGGCAGCCCCAGGGCTGTGACCTGGGGCCCAGCCCGGCTTACAAGGGCTACGCATTGTGCCAAGCCAGTTCCTGCCTCCATAAAACAGGCTCGGCCTGTCAGTGCATAAGGCCTGTGGAGGGAGGACCCAGCTCAGCGCATTGTGCGGTCCCTGTGAGCAGGGCTGGGCCAGGCCATGGGTGACAGTCCAAGTGGCCCAGGGCTGCCTGAAGCTGCATGGCCCTGTGCCAAACCGGGCCACACCTATGCTGAGCAGCACAGGCAGTGCTGGCTCGGAGGCAGTCGGGGATGTACTGTGCCGCTGGAGATTCTGGCCGCAGCCGATCCTGAGCACCCCATGACTATTGCTGCTATGGGGTGAGTTGTGGGCCCTGTGAGGGAAGGGCTGTTGCCCTGCAGGGCAGGGGCGTGTGAGGGCCCTGTGGGGGCACGTGTGTCATGCAGGGGCAGCTGTGGGTCCTGCAAGGGGGTCAGTTCAAGTGTTGTGTGGGGAGGCTGCTCCTTGGGGGGGCAGGGACCCACACCTGCTGACTAGCACCCTTCACAGCCTCCCCACATCCACAGTCCCCCCACAATCCACCCACATCCCCAAGCCACCCCCACAAAACTCTCACCCACATACCCAGCCACAACTCCCCCACAAGCCCCATACCTCTCCAAACCTCACAAACCCTGCATCTATCCACAAACTCCCCCAACTGCCCCCCGAAATGGCTCTACACTTGTAATATCAATAAAATATTGCCCAACTGGCCTCTCTATATATACTGTTGTTTCATTTTAATAGCGGAAGAACACTATTTTGGGTATTTTAATGAGAGATGTGGGTTTCTTATCAGAGTACTTGCAATTCATAAACAGGGAATGTCAGGATCTCTGCTGGTGAGACAACTGGTGAGATCCATGCGAAGGAGCCTGCCCAGGGCCAGCCCTGGGGGCCCATGGAAGGCAGATGAGGTGGCTCACCTCTTGGCCATATGAGGGCAAGGGGAAATGCTTTAACAGTTCGAAGCGGACCACCACAAGAAGCACATCTTGAGTCTTCAAAAAGTGCAGATGCTGGCCCCAGGCTCTAGCTGGCCCTGGCTGCAGATCCAGGTGGAGCTGGGCAGGGTTATTTTGGCCCAAGTGGTACAACTTTCCCTATGCCAAAGTGCATGCCCGGGCACATGCGCTAAGGCAACAATTCCCAACTCCAGTTTCTGCCACTCCTATTTGAGCTGCTGCAAAAGCACGTGCTTGCGTGTATGGACGCACCCTATGAACATCTTGACAGTGCATCCAGTGCTTCACTGAAAGTTAATGTCATGCTTGAGTTAATGTTCACATGAGTTAACATTTCCACATCTGGACTAATGTGTTTAGCTGGCATTAACAACAGTCTACAAGGCTGTGGGCTCCCAGAACCACTCTAATTAAATAGCCTGGAGCATTACGTGCATCAGTGTCCCCATCCTGCCCCCACTGCCATTTATCAGCGTGGGGACATTGATACATGTGATGCTGGAGTCTGCTGGAGTGCAGTAATTACTATGCTCCAGCAGATTCAGTTAATTGAGTCTGCTGTAACATACATGTATTGACTATGTTACCAGGAATGGCTAACAGACTGCAGAATTGCAGAGGGAAGGATAGCTTCATTAGTGGAACATTAAGATGATTAACACCTGTGGAATGAAGAGTTTAGAAGGAATCAGGTAGATTATGAGGAGCCATGAAGCGAACAGATTCCCTCAGTGAGTGCCTGAATCAAAATCCTGCTGCATCTCATAGGCAATTGATTTTAAGCTTTGAGTGGAGCAGGAATCAAAAGGAAAAGATACAACTGCATCTTCCTTCCCACCACACCTGGATTTGCCCTTGGCAAAATGTATTCCTTCAGTTTTTCTCTAATTTTGTCAAAGCAAAGAAGTGCAGCAGTTTCCTGGACCCTCCTTTTTCCTTTTCTCAAATATGGACACTATTGTTTGCCCTTTTCCAATCATCCAGGACATCTCCTCATCACCATGAGTTTTCAAAGATGATGGCCAGTGGCTCTGCAATCTCATCAGCCAATCCTCTCAGCACCCCTGGGTGCATCGCATCCGACCCCACGGACTTGTATATGTCCAGCTTTTCTACGTAGTCCCTAACCTGTTGTTTTGCCACTGTTGGCTGCTCACCCCCTCCCCAAACTGTGCTGCCCAGTGCAGTAGTCTGGGAGCTGACCTTGCCTGTGAAGACTGAGGCAAAAAAGGCATTGAACACTTCAGCCTTTTCTGCATCCTCGGTCACAAGGTTGCCTCCCCCATTCAAAAAGGGACCCACACTTTCTCTGATCCTCTTCTTGCTACCGGCATACTTGTAGAAACCCTTCTTGTTACCCTTCACATCCCTTGCTAGCTGCAACTCCAATTGCACTTTGACCTTCCTGACTTCATCCCTGCATGCCTGAGCAATACTCTTATACTTCTCCCTATTTATTTGTCCAAATTTCCACTTCTTATAAGCTTCCTTTTTGTGATACAGTTTACTAAAGAGTTCTCTGCTAAGCCAAGCTGGTCTTCTGGCATGCTTGCTAATCTTTTTGTGCATTGGGATGGTTTGTTCCTGCACTCTCAGGAAGGCTTCTTTAAAGTATGGCCAGCTCTCCTGGACTCCTCTCTCCCTCAGACTGACTTCTCAGGGGAATCCTGCCCATGAGTTGTCTGAGCAAGTAGAAGTCTGCTTTTCTGAAGTCCAGGATCCTTACTTTGCTGCTCTCCACCCTTCCTTGCCTCAGGATTCTGATTCCTTTCCTCAGGATCATTCATCTCATGGTCACTGCTAAGCCAAGAACCAATGTCCTTGGTCCTTGAAAAACCAATCTGTTTTGATAGGCTTTCAACTTCATAGCAGATTAGGACCGTGAATGGATGATGAGAATCTCAGCTGTCTTATAGCACAGTGTCAAGAGAGACTCCAAACTCTTCAGTGGCCAGCACATCAATACCCTCAGCTCTCCCACAGGAAGAAAGCCTCCATCAGTGTGAAGAACAACTTAACTGCACAATGAGATGCCTGCCCTAGCTCAAACAAGCTGTTGTGCCAACACAGCACAAAGTAGTGCCAGGCAGAGGTGTAGCAGCTTGGACTCTGACACAGGTCACTTCACGCCAACTAAATAACTCTGCAGTTAGACTGCTTTCAGTTCCAGATCCAGCTGGTGTATCTCTATGAAGAGTTCCATTGTGCTGTGTAGACTCACCTTTAGCTTCAACACTTCATTAAAGTTGTTAGCTCCTTGTTTGTAGTTATTTGAGAGACCTGTTTTGGATCTAACAAATCTTATCTTTTACACCTTCAGTTAAAATATTCTGAAGAGGTTGTTTCTGATTTCTATATGGAAATGCACCCTTTCCTCTTTCTTTCTGGACATTTGGCTCCGTGTTTATTTAGGGATGATGTTTGTACACATTTCTTTTTAGGCTGGTGCTTTCCACCTACTTCTACATTGGTGGTAGGGAATAGCATTCTGAACTAATTCATTACTCTTCTGTCTAACTTGCTAAGTTTGTGGGAATAGAGCATGTGTCCCTTCATATTTTCTTGCCTGTGACATAATTGTTGCTATCTAGCAGAGAATCATGGCATGCTGTTGGTTGTTCACTCCCCAGCCAGTACTATTTTCCTCAATTCGTTTATCTCCTGTTGAGTAACAAAGGTTTATTTGAGATTTATATATCTGCTTCCAAAACCTTCTGGCTAGCTTGAAAAATGTACTGCTTTGTGGATCCTTCTCTTGAAAATTTTACTCTTCAATGCTCTGAGCTTATTGAAATTTCTGGGTAGTCTTTCAGCTGGCTTCAATGGGCTTGAGATCAGGTGACAACATATGTAACCTGGTCCATATGCAGGGAGAAATCCTGACCTCATTTAACACAATGGCAAAACTACTGACTTTTAATGAAGCTGAGATATCCCCTGTTAATATTCAGAGAGTGGAAAATTACCTGAAACCCATGTACTCTGAGAACCTATTTTGGGCTAGATTCCCACTCACTCAACCTGCATTGCCCATGGAATTGAGATTTCAAAGCCTTTTCAATTACTTTGTACACATACTGATTTAGGAAAGGTTACATCTGCTGTAAATTATGCTTCAAAATGAGGGAGTTCTCTGCTTCCTGCTCATGCAGTTGTTACTAGAAGGGAAGAATTTGGAAAGCATGTAAGCATTGGTGGTTGATTATGTGCACAACACAGCCATCTGGTGCATGGAAAAATGTAAGCGCAAAGGGAGTTCCCTCCTGTCTCATGCTGGAAGCTCGAAACCCAAGAGTGGTCATCCAGTCAAATGATAGGACATAAAGGAATGTAAGACCAGAAGAGGCCTCCATGGCCACCAAGTCCAGTCCAGTTCCTCGCATTTGCAGGCAACCTTGTACTTAAGGATTCTCTCAAATCACTACTCCCAGTTCTCATACACAACTAAAAGGCACAGCACCAGAAACACCAAGAACACCTCCTAGCATGTTCTGGGTAAAAGTAGGGGTGACAAGAGTACTGCCAACACCCTGCCAGTACAATATGCTAGTGCAATGGCAGAGTGTTAATTGGTTAACATACTCTTGGAGTAGAGTATGTTGGGAAGAGGACTATGCCATGAGCTACAGAGGAAGGCAAAACCCCTGAAATATCTGGACTTGGGTTATCCAGGTCACAGATGCCCATGTATAAAATGGGATTGTAGCATTTCCCCATCTTAAATGTGTACAGTGCATGCAGATGATTAGATACTATGCTAATAAGAACAATGTAAGTATTACAAGTAAAAGCTACTCTTTCTTCTCCTCTATTGTAAAGTGAGGCTTACAGAATTATAATCTTTTCTAAAAGTTGGTTTCTAAAAGTAGTTTCACTTTCTCCTCTTACAGGCCCCAAGGCACTGTCTGTCTGTTATGGGGAAATCAACTCCTCTATAGGAAAGGCATCTTAACTTCCTGGAGGATTCTGGTGCTCATGAGCAATGAGAACGTAGTGAGAAGGTTGAGCAGGGTGGGAAAGGGCTGGTTGGAAGTGATTTAGGAAGCTACCTCTAAATTATCGTGGTCTTTTGAATTTTTCCCAAGCTGGAGAAGGGTCAGTGGCCAGGGCTGGCAGAAAGACCTCAGTGGCTAGGGCAGTAAGACTGATTTCTGGTGATACTGGCAAGGTAAAAGTAATGCTTTTATCACATGTAATAAATCCTTTTGTTTTTTTGTCTCCTTACTGATCACCTTCTGGGTGCTTCAGGAGTGGGGGGAGGGCGTTTTAATTAGAGTGGCTCATTTGACAAGCTCTAGTTTGTGCCCCTGCTGCCTTTTTTAAGCATGGGGACACTGATAGATAAGATGTTGGAGTGTGCTGGAATGCAGTAATTACCCCACCCCATCGTTCTCTATCAACTCAAGTAATTACAGTGCATAGGAGCAGCCTTGCTGTTCATGTATAGGCACCCTTTGAAAGAGTGGTTTCTGGGCAAGGGATGTTCCAGGCTAACTCTTTCCACAGAAAGAAGGGCTTATAATTTCTTTCATAACCCAATGGGGTAGCTACCTGGGGCTGGCAGAGATTCCCTCACTGTAGCTGTAGGATCAAGAATAAGACCAGTGTAGCTAAGGCTTGCTGAGTTGAGCTATCTTAGGACATCCTTGGTCTGTTCCTTGGGGCAAGTGGCAGCACAGTGGGAAGAAACTCAGGTCTCTGAGGGTCCCTTGCAGACAGACTTGTGGCAGTCCCTTGGAAGCTCTGCCTTGGGGCTCCTCAAGGCACCTTATCCTTCCTGGGACTATTCCTTTCTCTCTACTCTGTCCATTCTGGGACTGTCCTTTCTCTACTCCTGCTCTCAAAGCCTCACTCTTTCTCTCTTCCAGGCACAGTAAACCATACATGCAACAAAACTCTTAGGGCGTGTCCACACATGCAAGCACATGCACTTGCAGCAGCTCAAATAGAAGTGGTGCAAATTTGAGCCAGGGCTTTTTGCTTCAGCACACATGCTCAGACATGCACTTTGTTGTGGAGCAAATTGTGCCACTTGGGGCAAAATAACCCTGCCTGGCTCCTCCCAGATCTTCAGCCAGGGGCAGCTAGATCCTAGGGCTGGCACCTGTGCTGTCCCCAGCAGTATAAAAAGCTACCCTGTCCTGGCCCCAGCAGTATATAAAGCAGACTTGGCAAGCAGCTCAGGCCTACTCACTCTCAGGAGCTTCTGGGGCCCAGTCAATTAGTACCTGGGAGCACTACTTGTGCCAGCTGGACTGCTGAAGCAGCCCTGAGAGTTCCCTGCACCCTCTACCCACTGCAACCGTCTGGCAGTGGGGGCTGCTGCCTGGCTGTGACCTGCTGTGCACCTGCCAGACCTGGATGGGGACTGCACAGCCCCTCTGGGCCAGCTGCCAGTGGACTGTGGTTGCAGGGTTGGCCTTTGTGTGGCACTCCGGCCATTTGTGCCCCCTGCCCAGCCATCTGGAACATCTTCTGGGTGTGGTGGCCTGCTTTGAACTGTCGAAGCATGTCCTCCTGGCCCCATTTGGCCAGGAGGTCAACCACAGCCAGAGGGGTCTGAGGTGCCAGATCTGAGCAGGCAGGGTCCTGCCACTTGCCTCCCAGCAGGAATTCTGGCATTCCCTACTGGAAAACTGAAAATCTCTGATAAAAAAAAACCGAAAGTCACTCTGTAAAATACACCTAGATCCATGTTCCTTCACAAGTAAAACAAAAGACCACTATAAAAACAGAAAGCAAGAAAGAGACAGTGATCAGTTAGACAAAGTTTTATTGATATATCTTACAGTGTTAAAGCAAGTCTTATCATAATAATAAAATGAACTGTAATACATGTTTCATGAATTCATGAATATATGTTTTGCTGCATTCCCACAGGGCGATGGCCCCCCCACAAGAGGAATGCCCCCCAACAGAGGATTCAATCCCCAAACTAGGATTTGTCCCCCCAACAGGGGTTTCAGCCCTCTCACAAGAGGTATGGCCCCCCCAATGGGGTTCAACCCCCCACACAAGGGATATGGGCCCCCAACAGGGGGTTCAGCCCCCACACAACGGGTACAGCCTCCCAATGGGGGCCAAATGGCCCCCACAGGGGATGCCACCCCCCCTGCAAGGCCCACATGCCCCACTCCAGCCCCCCAACTGTTGCCCCACTTGGTCCCATCCTCCACCAGGTCCTTCAGCCCCCACAATGGCTGCCCCACCCAGCCCCACCTCCCAACTTGCACCCCCAGGTCCCCAAAGCTACCCCACAACCACAGGCACCATCACTTAAAAAAAAAAAACCAGAAAAAAAAATGGGAAAAAAAAGCCTCTGCTTACCTTAGAAGCAGGGGTCGGGGGGTGGGACTCCAGGGCCTCCTGGCTGAGTTCCTCCAGGCAGCACAGGGCAGCGGAGGGTCAGGAGGGCTCAGGCTGGGGCTGCTGGTGCTGTCACCCTCCCCTGCACTCTGCGGGCAGGGCCCCAGGCAGCCAGATGGCAGCTCCAAGTGCCGGTAAGTGCTGGATTTTTTGTTTGTTTGTTTGTTTTTTTAAGTATGGGGTAGGGGGGCAGGG
>NW_017728943.1:107680520-107688444 GCF_001723895.1 Crocodylus porosus
CGCCTGTTTCAGCACCAGGGCAAGGGGCAGCCGTAGAGGTGCTCTGGCAGCCAGAGTGTCTGTGGAGGACCCAGCCTCCGGTTGCCTCAGGGCAAGGTCAGGGACTGTGCCCTGCCCCACTTTTTTATACTTTGCTTTTCTTAGACCCCTGAATAAAAGGGGTTTGAGGCAGGGCAAGAGGCGCTTGTGTGGACACACCCTTACACGGCTATAGTATTAATCCAAAGACTAACACTCACCCAACCAAATGAAGCATAATGTCATGGGGAACCAGGCTGAGACCATTCTCTATTGCCTGCTGCGAGGCCCAGACGTCTATCTTCTCCTACAATGAGTAGGGCGTCTAGATGCCCTATATCAGTACATGCTCACAGTGAGCTCCCACAGTGTTCGCTACTAGAACTGCAGACTAAAACTTTCATCACAATAGACACCCTGGCAACCTCAGTAAAAAGAGGTTTAGAACTGGATGGGCAGCCACTAAATTTTTCTCTTGCTTCTAGGTCTGGTTTCAACAGGCTCTGATTGATATTTACTGGTTGGGGGCATTGCAGTTGCATCTGCATTAAATTTATCCCAAAGGAAATGGTAAAAAGAAGGAACTATTGCAGAGCCTGGAAAATCCATTCACTATGAAGCTCCTTGTCAAAATTTTTAACATGCTATAACTTCTCCATACTGAAATCACAAAGGAAAATGACCCATTAAATATTAATTAAAAACTGCTTAAAACAATACAGACCATTATTTTTGCCCTGAGGACAATCAATACCTTTTAATTTGCTTTTGAAAAGTGTAGGTATTCTTGGCTTCCAAATCTGTACTCATCAAGATTGTGATGACTTTGTATGGATCACGTTATAAAAGTTTAAAGCTATATAGTCTCAGCACTAACAGAATAAATGCAATGATACACAACCAAAGGCACACAGAATGTAGCAAATTAAAATCAAGTAAAACCCAAGTCAAGGAAAGCAAAAATATTCTGCACTGTTTTACAGTGTTGAAACTTACATTTCACACAACTAGTGTCCTATCCATTATCAGGAGAGTAATCAAAAAAGCATGTAGTGCAAGTTTCCATATGTCAAAAACAAGCCAGATTTCTAGGCTTTGACCTTTCAGGAAATCACCTTCCATTTTCCTGTCTCTCAGGAAGAGGTTGTATGAAAAGCTGAACACTTCAACAGTTCATAAGCCTTTACCTTTATAACGTTTTTTTTAAACCCTTCCTTGCTTTTCAAGGGCTCAGTCTTGCAAGGTGCTCAGCCCTTCAGTCCCTTGACATTAACGGAAGTGGTAGATGATGCTCAGTGATTTTTGCAAGAGAGAGCACTTGCCAAGAAATGGGATCATAAAAGTCTTTACAACTCAAAACAATCCTCTGAATAAATAACCAATAACCCATGTCACTAAAATAACAAACCGTAGAGCGAACCAAGCTAAATATTCCTTCTTCCTTACACGTACCCAGGCCTTTTGTCTAACTTTTGTTCTTAATGTCTTCAACCATTGACGTCAGCAGGAGCAGAGTTAGGCTGAAATACCACCCTCAATGTCCACAATCAAGAGTTAAATTTTCCAGTACAGTACGTGATAGACCGCAGTGCTTCTAAAAGTCTTGTGCTCTACTTTGCAGTTAAAACAGGGAGTTTTATAATAAGAATGTAATAGATATGTTACAGCTCCATCTAGTGCACCTAACCTAGCAAAACATTTTTTAAGAACGTAAGAACTGCTGTTTACTGGGTCCATTTTTAGGTCCATCTTGTCCAGTATCTTGTGCCATATAGGGGTTAGAGAGTGAATGATGAAAGGGAGAGTGAACAGGGTATGACCAGGGTTTTTATCTACTGTTTGTCTGCCACTTACAGCCTCCAGCATTTTAAGTTCTAGGCAGTTCTGATGCAAAGGCTGTACCCCTGACTCCTGTGCTTAAGAATGACTGACACTGTAAATTCCTCCAAGAATTTGTCCAATCCCTTTTTGAATCTGGTTAAACGGTCAGCTTCCACAGCATCTTGTGGTAATGAGTTTCACAATTAATTGCATGCTGTGTGAAAAAGAACTTCCTTTTGTTAGTTTTAAACTTACTATCTGCTAGATGCATTCATTTGTGACCCCTACTTCTTATATTGTAACAGACAATAAATAATAAAACCCTATTTACTTTCTCTTAGCCACTTAGTATTTGGTAAATCCTTATCATGTCCCCCCCACCCCCCCATCAGCATCTCTTTTTTAAATTGAATAGTCCTAACCTCTTTAGTCTCACTTGATATGGAAGCCTCTTCATACCATGGATCGTCCTTGGTGCTCTCCTCTGTGCATTCTTTAGTTCTTCTATATCCTTTCTGAGTTGTAGAGACAAGAACTGGCCACAGTATTCAAGGTACGGATGCACCATGGATTAATAAAGAGGCATAATGACATTTTCCATTTTCTTTACAGTTCCCTTCTTAATAAATCCTAACGCTTTGTTTGCCTTTTTGACAGATTTGATATTTTTTAATGAACTGCCCACAATGACTCCCATATCTCTTTCCTGTGTGGAAACAGCTAATATAGAGTCCATCATAGTGTAGGTAAAATCTGGGTTATTTTTGCTCATGTGCATTTGTAAGAGGGAACCAGGGACTCTTGTTACCTTAAGGGAGAAGCAGCCATGGGGAAGTTCCCAGTTTGGAGAATACTGCTCATTATGGGCTGGCTGCAGGGGATAGGCATCCAGGAACCCAGAGGCTGCAAGCTCTTATTGCCAAGATAGCTACCCAGCAATAGGATGGAAGGGCAGAGCCCTGCTTGAGCAGCAATGGCACTGCTGTGGCAGCCAAAGTAGCATCCATAAACTGCACATTAGAATTAAAAAGGAACATCTGTCCTGGAGCTAAGTGGCCACCTGACCTAAAGGGGCAGCACTCCAAGGCATTTAAAGGCTAGAACCTGGAGAAAGGCAGGGGAGGAGAAAGGGCCCATGCTTTGCAGGGGATGGAGCTCTAAGCAGAGAGGAGCTGCTCAAGAGACCCTGGCAGGCACTAAATGCCCTGGAGACAGTGCAGTGAGAGCCCCACAGGAGGGTGGGTGGCCAACTATTCGTTTAACCTTGAGGAGGGGAGGGGACAGTTTTTTTTAAGTAGTTGTTTGCCTTTTTTTGTTCAAGTTAAACTTGCCAATCAGGTGTGGCTGTAAGGGGTGACAAGGAGCACACAGGGTATCTGAGGAGCACATAAGGTCTTGAGCTGTGCCAGGGGCAAGGCACAAGACATAGGCAGGCAGAAGGTAGGAGGGCTGAAGCCTGAGGGGCATGCCAAAACTTGAGCCCTGGCAGGGACTGCAGCATCTGAAGTGAGTGATTGAAGCCAAGAGGTCCAATAGCCTGAACCAAAGAGGGGCCAGAGAGGTGCGTCAGAGTCCATAGCATGGGCAGCACAAGACCAGAGCTGAGTCCTAGAAGCTGAGGTCCAAGATAATGGGCCTTGGACTATGGACCCAGCTACAGAAAAAGGAGTGGATGCTTGGAAGGCTGTGGCCTCGACAAAGACCTGGAGGCCTGACATTGTGTTTGGGTGAGCTGTCCCATTGGAGTGATTAACCTCTGTGAGGCATGGTCATGATTGTAGGGGCATAAGGAGGCCACAAATAGCCCTTAAGGCCCTTAAGGCAGCAGTTCCCAAACTGTGGGTTGTGGCCTTAAATGGGCTTACAACATCAGCAGATGATGTTGTGGCATGGCACTTGCTCCTGAGCTAGGTCATGCCTGCTGGGCTGCAGAGGCCTGGGGAAAGGGCAGCGGGGCAGGGAACCCCAAGCCCACAGTGGGCCACCTACATCCTCCCCCCACCCATGAGCTCCACTTTGGCCGTGCCACCTGGGGGAGGGCACAGGAGCAGGAGGGCAGGGAGGCAGGATTCACACTACAGCTTTGGCAGCTGTGGGTGGCAGCTGGGGCTCAAGCACTGTTGGGGTGGGGGGACAGGTGGCTGTGGGTCATGGCCTGGGGCACCTGGGGAGAGTGAGAGGTGAATTGGGAGTGAGGCGCACTGGCAGGTCCAGGGCTGTGGGTTGGGAGTGAGGGGCACCTGGAGGGGGTTAACGGCTGCAAGTTAGAAGTGAGGGGCATGCTAAGGAAATGGGGTCGTAAGTGGGGTCATGCTGAGGAAAAGTTTGGGATGAGTGCCCTAGGGCAAGGGTGGGGCCAGGAGGGCCTCACTTAGCTTTTGAAAGGCTGGACAGGGATCGGCTGCATTCAGGAGGAACCTGCTGACTGAGATGAGACAAGGGCTTGTTCTGGGACCCTGGGCACCCTCCCTTTTTTAGAGTAATTCCAGAAAGGGGTGGTAGGTGAGAAAAAAGGAAGTATACCCATGGAACCAAATCAGGGCAGGAGGTACGTGACCACCAGTGGGTGTCATGGCCACTCCTGGGGCTCAATTGTGTCATTGCATCACTTTACATTGAATTTCGTCTGCCATGTAGTTGCCCATTTGCCCAATAGTGCCAGAGCCTGATGTAGTTCCTCACTATCTACCTTGGTCTTTAGCACTTTGAATAATTTTGTGGTGTCCACAAATTTGGCTACCTCACTACTCAGCTTCCTCACCTGATAATGTCCCAACACAGTCCAAATGCTGTATCTTTGTGTTGCGTCTCAGAACAAACAGCTGCTTATATTACCAATAGATGTTGGTTCCTTTCTTTGAGCAAAGTTTGCCATGATGTTTTACTGCCAGCTCTGGGCCTCACTAGAGCATGGATTAATTCAACTGGAGGTCAGTGCATATCCAAATCATATGGAGGCCCTGGTATCAGTATGAACTAAAGTAGGCTTCAAACAATACAGAACTAGGAATGTCATATATGGCTTGCAGAGAAATGCTGGGAAAGTGGGTCATTCATTTTAGAAGAGCCTTCACGGCCAACAGATAGAGAGTGAATTGATGAGACCACTAAAGAAAACCATAAGAAAGATCAGAGTGACCTCGCTATGGATGTCCATATCTCAGGTTTGCCAAGGGTCCATAAATTGATGGATGGTTGGTTTAAAAAAACCCAACCCTATAAAAGCCTGTCCCCAGTGTCTGTAAGATTAATTGAACCTTTTGTAAGGCTGAATTTGTTTCAAGATCTGTGTGAATAAAGTTATATTCAGAGGGAACATAGAAACGTCATCTGGTATCTAAGTGTGACCATTGCTTGGACTCCAAAACTGAACTGTCTCAGGGCTTTCTGACCCATGGGAACCTCCCTAGCAAGTGCTGCCACTGCATGTCTGCCTGCTCAATATTCACCCCAAAGATATGCAGGGCTCCACAGTCCTGGGGTGGGCATGCTAGGGATGGAGCTGTGAGGCTGGGACAGGGGGAGAGGCAAAGGATGGGGGTCCATGCTGGGGTAGGTGGCAAAGCCAGTGGAAGGTAATTATGGGGGATTAGGCTGGGGGGCAGCATGGTGTGAGGTGTAGTTCCTTGAGGAGAGCCTTACACGTGATTAGAGATCAAGAGGACTGGCCTTATGAGGAGAGGTTGAGAAGCATGGGACTCTTCAGCTTGGAGGAGCAAAGAAAGCTCAGGGGCGACTTAGTGGTAGTTTATAAGTATATAAGTGGGGTGCATTAGGAGCTGGGAGAATGTCTGTTCACAAGGGCACACCAAGGGAAGACAAGGTCTAATGGTCACAAATTGCTGGAAGACTATTAGACTGGACATAAGGAAAAACTTCTTTACCCTCTGAGTCTCCAGAGTCTGGAATAGACTCCCCACAGAAATGGTGCAAGCACCTACTCTGGATACGTTTAAGAAATGCTTGGGTGCTTATCTTGCTGGGGCGATCTGACTCCAGGTGACTTCCTGCCCCTTGGGCAGGGTTCTGGACCTGATGATCTCGTGAGGTCCCTTCCAAGCCCTCATGTCTACGAAATCTATGAGAGTTTGAGGATGAGTGGAGGACAACATGGTGTTAAAACCACTGCTGCAGTCAAATATAGTTGCCAATGCAAGACATGTTTGTTTGGGCTTTTTTACATTAAAATCATGTGTCAATAAAAAAGTTTGGTTGTTAGTAAAAAGTTTTGCAGATTGTCAGTTAAAAACAAACAAACCTTAGGTTGGTAACCCTATATTTGCTGGGAATGTTGCAGCAGTTGGTGAGAATTAAGATGTGCGTGATGGCACCTAGATATGTTTTAGTAATTGGTGAGAACTGGGATGTATGTGTTATAAACATGAAGTTGCATTGATCATTGCATAAAAAGGTGCCTGGGAACATCTAATACTTTGTACTGGGCGTAAGAGTTATGTTCTTGCCTGTACCATGCCTACAAATAACCTAGATAGGACCGTCTATCAGTTGGCTGTGTAGGCTAGTGTCTAGGCTTACTTGTGGGCAATAAACCTGGATGAGCTTTTGTTACTAAGAGCTGAAGCCTGAAGTCTTTTTCTGGAATAATAAGCTGATTTGGGGCATAGCAACACAGGTGGTATCCTGACAGCATGCATACAGACCATCCAAAATGAGGGAGCCTGACCTGACCAATAATACTTAGCCCCCTAACAACACTGACAACTAGACCAGATAAATAGTAGGGAAACCTACTCTCACCTGGAGGGCAGAAGGCTTGGGTACCACTCCCTTTTTAATGAATGTTTACATATTTTCTTCTAAGTATTCATTGAAATTCCCACAGGCAGAAAACAAGCTTGAACCCTGGTTCCTCATATATACAAGGTAACAGCCCTAACTGCTGAGCTACTGAATAAAAAGGATGGCCACCAGAATGAGGATGACCACCTTCTCCATGGATATTTCGAAAGCATTGAGCACTCCTTAGCATTTGAAAGAAAAAGCTCAGGTGCCTAAATCTAAGGAAGGCTTCAAGTGTGTGAACCCCAACCAGAGCAGCTCAGAGTTAGGAACCTAAGAGAAGCAAGTTTCTCTCCAGTGTGTATTGCTAGCTAGTTTAGGCACCACCCTGATTAGCACAATAGCTTCTGTTGAGCAAAAGGGGGACTCTTAGAGGTGATCTGAAAAAAGTTGGGGTAGACAGAGGTTGATTCTCCAGTTATCCACAGTTGGAGCATACAGGCGCATGGAGTCTTGTGTCATTGGGCTTAAGTAAGCACTGTAGAACAGCTCTTCAGCTCGCAGGAAGGCTTCATACCTCTCCTCTACCCCATAGAAATAGCCTGCTATTTGGGCTGGTGTCTGGGCCCCCGAATTTGACCTTCCGTGAGTAAGGCCTTTTAAACACCCTCCATGCTGCAGTGAATTTTGCCCTGATTTCAAATGCTATTATTCAGTGACACAAAAGTAGGTTGGACTATAAATTTAACCTAAGTCTGTTTTAAGATTATGACCTCTAGCCATTAGAAATGTGCATTGTGAACATTTTTTGAATGATAATATCCATAAAATATGTGACAGTGGATCTAGTTTCTTGGCAGCTCCATGTATTGCTCAATGCAAACAAAAGTCTTGCAGTACTAACATGAATTCTAAAAGGACCACTGGAGCTACTTTATCCATTACATAGACATATTTTGAAGAATAAAAACTCAGCTGAGAGATATTGGAGGTTTAGATGTTTGTCTGTGTCTAGGTCTTTCTCATATGTGTGTGTGTGTATGCGTGTATGATAAAACTGATATAATCAATATAAAAGATTATATTGATTTAGCTGGCTTTGTGGCCATGCTGTTACCTGTCCGCTCCACGTTCTTGGGGAACCCTGACACAGGACACAGACTGTCTGACTCAGAAAGAATTGCCCTCCCCCCCACCTAAACAGAAACTGATTAAGATGCAGTGAGAGACACACCTAAAACCCTCCAGATAAGGGTGACAAAAGTGAAACAACTGCCCTAGGTCTCATTTGCATCTGAGATGGGAACAGATGGCCATTCATTTACATGAGAGATGGAGAACAGAA
>NW_017728943.1:107688544-107760481 GCF_001723895.1 Crocodylus porosus
TGTCACGTTAATCTGTGTGTGTTTGTGTGTATGACTGATTTGGGGACTGGAGGAACACAGCCCCACTGAACTGAGTCCTGCAAGATAGCTCCATTGTGGGTGAGGGCTTGCAGAAGGGAGAGATACAGCTCCGTATAGAAACACAAGTAACACAAGCAGCACATTAATAGAATTACCAAGACCCTAGCCCTAATAAATGAGCACACCCCAAAGTCGCGGGCAAATCTGGTAACAATGCACAGCAGTGCCAGTTGGGAACCATAAATTCTGGGCACAGATGGAAGGTTTCAGGTTTATTCCAAGCTATTACTAGATCCAAATGCCTTATGGATCCCAAGCATAACACTGATTCTTTGGAAAGGGAATCTGGATTGCTTTGTGCCAATCTGCAGAACCAGTGTTGGCAACCAGAATGTCCATATGTCTGCTCTCTGAGGTATAAGAAAAGACTGGTAATGTGTGTAATGCTCAGCAAGCGCTCGGTCATTCGGTTTGTCAGGAGGAGGCAGATCACTGGCTATTAACTGCATGGGAGAACTCCAACTGCACTGACTGCTCAGGCTGCTCAAAAAGTAATTCACATTAGGCATGACCAGATAATTAACATATAACCACTTAAGCCCCACCCACTCCAATCCTGGGACTGAGATGATGGGGTGCCCCCCTCCCCACCTCCATGCTGCTGTGCCTCAGTTTTCAGACACAGATCTCAAAAGTAGTAGTGGGGGTAGAGTGGAGCATGCCCAGAGTATCCTTATTGGCTCAGTTCTAGCTCTGGAGGATGTGAAGCAGGAATGATTGGGTGGGTCTAATTTTTTGATGACAGTTGTGAAAGAAGTGTAGAGCTAATAGTGTAGGTGTCCCTTCATTGCCGTCCTTCTTGCCTTTGCCAAGGACAAGCTGGGATTTTCTATCTACTATTGCTGTTATGTGACACTGTCAGTGAACAAGCTGGTCTTGCTTTACATCCTAGATGCAAGGAGAGTTTTTGTTATCCTTACCTCTGCTAGGCTACTTATTTCTTTTGTCCTCTTACTACTTCATTAGCTTACTAGTCATTGATCCAGCTTCATATGATGGTCAAAATACTAAGTAAGTCAAAGCTTTTGATGAAAACAGGGCAGAGTGGGGGAGGGTTGTTACAGCATCTAAGGTGCCCCAATGGTTGCAGCAGCCTCGGGACTTGACTTGATTTGACTTGCATGCTGTTGGTTTATTTTGTTTCTTAGCATTCTCTGCCTGATGTAGTTCCTTTTATAGTCAATCTGAAATGAGAATGTCCCAGAATATCCTTTTCCTTGTTTTGCCTCCTCTTAAATGCATATATTCTGTCTCTTTTTCCCAACCTTCATTCCCCCCCATCTTTGATGTAATAAACTCCACCTACAGATTCTTTTCTGTTGCATAACCTATACTTCTGTCCACGGACTGTCAAATACCTTCTTAAACTTTTAGAATGAAACTCCAGTCCTATTGGACTCAGTGGGAGTTTTTTCCTCTTGAGTTCAAAGGGGCCAGGGTTTCACTCTAAGTTTCAACTCCTTCATCAACTATTGGACTTGATTCTGCAAGCCTCTGGGCACTGAACTTCACAGGACACAGCCAAATCCTAGTTCTTTGCCCTGTCCATACTTGTCTCTTATAAAATTTGTTGGCAAGCTGCCGCGTTTTCAGCTTCTCTTTGTAGTGCTCCTGGGATTCATAATTTATTGGTTTTGTGCCTCTCAAAAGTATTTGTTAAAATTAATGCGTTATCATCATTGTGTGACTTGTGCAGTGTTTGAAAGATGATCAGTACTAAGTGCTACTTTTCTACCAGTTTACTACTACCACTGCCTTGATTAGATTGATACCATGTCTTCAAATATATTTTGGAAAATCTTTAAGCAGGAAGAGATGCTGTGTAATACCAAGGGACTGATGTCTTCACACTGTTCCACAATCTGCATATGTAAAACCCCATTATGTTAGCAGCAGATTACTGACACATCTTATCATTGGACTAAAAATGAACCAGCATTGTACCATCATTGAATCATATTACTCATATGCTTGTGGTGTACTTGCCCAAACAGCATCTGGCTCAACCCATTATTGAATGAGCATCAAATTATTATCTAATTAATATTTATGATGTCCTTGGTGCTGTTTCAGACTTGAAAATGAACAACGGTCTTTGCCCTGAAGAGCTTAAATTATTTAAAGGGAACATGGGGGAGAAATTGTTTTAGTCTGGGTCATAAGCTGTTTGCAGATATTGAATGCTAGCAGTAGAGGGAACTAGGTTGTCATCTTTGCTGATGGTGTTAGCTGCAGTCAGTGTAAAATGTGAAGGACTGGCTTAGAGTTCCAGGGAAAAGGAAAGGTACATCTTGAAGGTCAGAATGTTCTAGGCAGGGTGAGTATTGCCAAGAGCCAAGCTGAATTAGATCTTGGAAAAGAAATTAAAACAAAAGGAAAAGTTCTTTAGTTAGATAAACAGGAAGGGCACAGCCAGACAAGTGTGTATGTGCAGTATGCGGCACTGCAGCCCCACCTGCGGCACTGCACACACTGATCATGCAGGCATTCCTTGCACTGCTAATTTGCGGCAAGGTGGCTGGAGGGGGTGGGGAGGGATTTAGGCACGGGAAATCCCACTGTCAAAAAAGCCCACGCCTAAGAAAAGCCGGGTGGTGCATGTGGCAGCAACGTATGTCGCTTGAAACTGGAGCTTGGCCAGCCAGAGTCACACTTCAGTTGCCGGCCAGGCTCCTTGCTGCAGTATTAATAGATTCATAGATTGTAAGGGGCTGGAAGGGACCTTGGAAGATCACTGGGTCCAGCCCCCCTGCACAAAGAAACAAAGACAACTGGGGTCAGGTGACCCAGCAAGGTGCCCGTCCAGTCTCCTCTTGAAGATTTCCAGGGTAGGCAATTGCACCACCTCTGGAGAGAGCTTATTGCAGTCTGGACACCCTAGTTGTGATGTAGTTTTTCCTAATGCTGGGCCTGAAATGGTCTTCCAGGAGTTTGTGACCATTACTCCCAGTTTTCTCCTATTGTGACCATTACATCTAGTTTTCCCAGTTATTCCTAGTTTTTCCCTATTGCCACAGCTGCAGCCCCTGGAGGCCCCCAGGGCCTCACGTAAGGCTGCTGGGCCCAGCCTAGATGCTGGCCTCAGCCTCCTCTACCCCACCTGGGGCAACATGCTGATGTTGTTTGTTCCCAAGAAAACTCACATTCCTACTCATGAGGATGCACCCAAAGAGAGTAACAAAAGAAGAAATGACGCTACTGGGCAGTGAGGATGGGACAGAGATTAAAGCTGGGATGACTATGCACCATCAGTGTGATATAGTCACGAAACAAGGCAAATGTGATTCTAGCAGCTGCCAGGCAAGGTGTTTGCAGTAAAGTTAGGGAAGCATTAGTACTACTGTATGAGGCCCTGGTGAGACCTGACTTGGAATGCTTTGTGTGCTGTTCAGGCTACCCATGCTGAACAAAGATTAATTTAAGCTGGAACAGGTGCAGAAAAAAGGCTGTGATGATGATCAAGGGAATGGAGAGCCTGTCTTATAAGAGGAGACTAGAAGAACTTGGCTTGTTCCGTGTAGCTAAACAAAGGCTGGGAGGGAATAGGATTTCTCTCTGTAAATACATGAAGGGATAAACTGCAGGGTAGGAGAAAAGCTATTTAAGCAAGGATGTTGTTGGCACAAAAGACAAATGAGTGTAATGGGGCCAAGACTAGCCAAGGACTACAAATTAGAAGATTTCTTACCATTAGGGCAAGGAGGGTGCTTGGAATAGTCTTCCAGGTGGAGCAGTGGGGCAAACAACTAATGTACCTAAGATGCAGTTTGATAAATCCATGCGCTGGATTGTACTAGATGGTTACCTTTAATAGGATTTAACGACTCTTCTGGTCCCTTCCAGTCCCATGATTTATACTGGCATTTAGAATAGCTCCTGGTGAGTTTGGTTCCTTTTTCTCTGATTTGAAAAGAGCCATCTGACAAATCAGAGCACCAGCTTCTGCATTAAAAGCACCTGCTTTTGCTGTGCAATTTGAGACTCTGGTTGACCTCATGGTTGCCAGGAGAGAAACTTGCTAGTACCTTTGTGTGTGTGAGGTTGTCCCAGCAGCAGGCCGGCATTGTTGCCTCACAGCGGCAAGAGGAAGAGCGGGTGGAACTTGGAATGTTTGCACCGTTTCCGTGACGACTCCCCTGCCTCGAGGAAGCACTTACCCCCACACAAAGCAGAGCGACTGAGCGGGTTGCATAGCTCTGACGTAAGTTACTAGCTAAGCCATTTGTGCCTCGGCTGCACCACATGGCTGGTGGACAGTGCGAACAAGTGGGTTATAGCAAACGAATGTTAAAAGCTGTTGAACGCTCCGGTTTGTTTTCTGGAAATCAGTCAGGGTCATGTGAGATGACAACCATGTACCTAAGGGGCAGAGGGGGAGAGGAGAAGAGAGCATTACTATAGGAATATAAGGGTATTGTAGCAAACAGACTGTGCTTTCAGCATGCTGGAAAAGTAACAAGGGGAGCAGGGCTATGCTTACGGATTATTTGTTAAGTGACAAACGTGTTTTGGTGCTATATAAAGCACAAAAAATGGCATAGGACCCAAATCTCACCTAATTACTTGGAAAAATTCTAGTGCCTCACTACTTATTTTATACCAATACAACTCGAACAAAATGTTGCCCAAGTTCTTCACCCCAGTTTGCTGATGCTTTTAGATCCAAAAAGGTACTTCATGACACCTGGGAGTTCAGGGCAGTCCGCAGCTCCCAAAATCAGCAGCCTCAGAAGGGGCTAAGGTAAGCTTATAAGACAAACCTTTCTGCAGTAAAGCCTCACACTCTGTTTTAGATTGCTCTTGTAACATACTTGTAACATACAATATTTGGGACAATTACTGTAGACTATCAACGTATACATTCTTGCACATTGCCGCTTGCTATTATTCATGTACAGAGAGATCTGGTAGAAAAAACTCTGTGTACTTAAGTAACTTGATGCCTTCTGTTATAAAGGATCCTTGGTACTTTCTCTTTCATAAATTGTAGAAACTCCATGTTTTGGAGGTAGTCCTTGATATTCAGATTGCAGGCAGAGGGAGGGGGGTCCCCTTTGGGCAACAGCAGTTTCTCTTTGTTTTTTTGTCTTGAATGTTTCCCCCATGAAATTGTATTCAGATTAGCTGACCCATAAAGCGTCAAAAGTCATCTCCCTTTTTTCTCATTCTTTCCTCAAAATGCTGGTAGTCTGCCAAAATCACTGATCATTTCCAAAGACCCAGGACTAACTATCCCATAGCAACAGCAGATTCCACTGCACTAGGGATTTGTGGGAGCTACAAGACCAGCTATGGGGCAGAGGGGGAAGATCCTGGCTAGGCTTCCCTCAACACTGCATATTCATTCCCTGGCCTAGCCCATAGCTAGTATCCCGTACTGCAGAATTTCTCCTTAACAGCCAAGACAAGAGCCAAAACAAGCTGCTGGACCTAGCATCTGGGCTCAATAACCGAAAATTCCTTCTAGGGCACTGGTTTTTAACCTTTTTTTCATTTGTGAACCCCTTAAAAATTTAAAATGGAAGTGTGGACCCCTTTGGAAATTTCAAATGGCAGTGCAGGCCCCTTTGAATTGTAAGTGTGGGTATCCATATACTTCTCAGTTATCATAGTCAACTTTCATGGACCCCTTTGACATAGCGAAAACTGCTGTTCTAGGGGTACCACATGAAGCAAGGGCTCCCTCATCTCCCATACCCCATCCATCTTTACTTACTGGATTGCATACTGAATTTTCCCAAGCAGCCTTGCCATGTGCATGTACAGGTTGAATGCAGAAGAAGGAGGAGTATTTTCTAGATCTCAAGAGTTGACTTCAAAACTCAGAATAGTATTTTCAGCGTATTTTGGTATGTCATTTTCTATAGTTATATATATTATAAAAGTGGCCACAGACTCTGATCAGGCTTTAGTATTCCAGGCAAATCCACCTAACTAGGTTCCTCCCATACAAGCCATGATGGGCTAGGTTCTCCTGTCAAATTCAGTATTCAGCACATGGGGTAAGGAAACACCTGGACCTCTTGTTGAGCCTATTGCTCATTAGCCACTGGGGACTTTCTGTAATAGTCTGAATTGTAACCACTGTGAGCCTCTAGCCGGTGATTAATGACCATAGGCAGGGGCTGCTTTGCATGTGTTCTGTGCCTTCATGGCTTTTAGTATTTTACCTTTATCTTAAACATCATGGTCCATATAACTGCCTGGCCATGCTAGGCAGTGTTGTGGTGAATTCCATAGATGGTTCGGATGATGGGAGAAAATAATACTGCCTTTGAAGTAAACAAAACCAGACTTAACCTTGGCTGGCTCAGTGTCCTAGGAGTTGACGGTGCTGTGTAGCAGCAGGCCTTTGTGTGGCTTGTGGACTGGAGGAGTTGGGTTCCTGGTCTGAGCCATTCTCCCTGGCGGGCTGAGCAGCCCCACTGGGGAGCTCCCAGGAGACTCCTAGTGAACTCTCCTGATGTCACAAGACTAATGCTAGCAAACCTGCTGACAATAGGGGGCAATGTGGAAAGTGAGTGGAATCTTTATAAATTCTTCAGCAGTGCCATTAATCTGTCCATTATGTCCATTAGCTATCATATATTCCATGTCCATTTGTACTGGCCCCTCTGTTACAACTATTTCCCAGGTCAAACCAAACCATTTCTCCATCAGCTTCTGTCATGACAGAAATGCCCTTTGTCTTCTGTTTCAGAGTTCCCTCTATTTCTCCTCCTCATGCCTCACTAATACCTCAATAGCCTCCAAGTACATCTTCTCTTTTGTTCTTTCCCCTGCATCCTCATGTTTATGTCAGTCATTGTACAGTAGTTAATGCAAGGTCTTGCAGGGTCTAGAACTTGCAGATGCAGACCCTCGAAGGCTGTTATTGTTCATTGTTTGATTTCCCTTGCTTTGAAGACAAAGGCTTTTTTAGCTCCCCAGGCTTGAGATGCTGCCTCCAGGGGTTTTCCACAGTTTTGGGAGCCCTGGAGATGATTTGAAGCTTTTCTTCTTCAAACTTCCCTCTCTGCTTACTGGCCTGCAGATGGACTAAACCTCCCAGGCAGGATAAGAGCAGGTACACAAAAAAATTGCTGCTGTGCTGTGCTTGAGGTAACACTGAGGGGACTGCATGGTGCTAATACTGTTTATAGCAGGGGTGGGCAAATGCAACCTGCAGGCCACATGTGGCCTGTCAGGCCATTCTATGTGGCCTGGGGGGCCCCTAAAAATTTAGAAAATTTGTATTTATCTGCCCCTGGCTGTCTTGCACGTGGACCTGGATGGCTTGCCAAAACTCAGTAAGCAGCCCTCCACCCAAAATAATTGCCCGCCCCTGGTTTATAGGGTGGCCATCAAGGTACCTCAAGAATAGAGGACACAGTTGTATTTAGTGCAACTGTCCCCACCACCATGAATGTCATGTACCTCCTGAGGCTGGGGGGCACAGTGAGCTCCCACAGACGGCAGTGGCAGTGTTGGGGTGTGGCCATGGCAGGAGCAGGGAGCTCCTGCAGGCAGCCGCGGTGGTGTTGGCAGTGGGGGTGGACCAAGCGGGGAGCTCCCACAGGTGGCCATGACAATGTTGGTGATGGCTGGGGTGGGGGGAACAGTGCCAAGCAGTGAAAAATAGAGGACATAAAGGTGTCCAGTTTCATATCAATAGAGGACAGTGGACCAGAAAATCAGACTGTCCTCTATAAAACCAGATGAATGGCCACCCTAACTGTTTGCCAGGACAAAACTAGGGAGGTGGGTGAATGTGGGAGAAGGCAGAGGAGGTCTTTCTGAGGGAAGGTTGATAGTTGTACTGGTACTCTCATGAGCAGGCCTAACATTGAAAGGTGCATCACTACTCCCTGTGATAGAAATACCTATTTGCAATAGCAAAAATGAATCATGTTATACGTGCATTGCTGTTCTTCACCAGGATGATACCTCCAGATATGGTATGACTGGAAAGACAGATCCATTTATTTGGGTGCTGGGGTAAGCAGCTTGCCCTATTATATTACAGACCTACTAGCACATTTTCTGTGTCTGAAATTCTGTTTCATATCCCCTGGGACTCGCTCAAAGTTCACTGTTCCATCAGTACCATTTTACAGTGAGTAAGAGACGTATAGAAGGGTTTGCCATTTATAATTTATGCTTTTGAATTTGTCTACTAATGCTGTGGATAATGCTGGCAGGCAGCTCAGTGTAAAACTAACTACCTATGAGGGCTGTGCGTAGTTTCTCCAGCAGTTTCATTTTGATGCTGTTTCAACTCATTTTGAGCTTTCGAAACAGCCTCGAAATGAAATGAGGGAAGTCAAAGTATTTTTAAATTTTCGAAACGTTTTGAGTTTTGAAGCTCAAACTGGGCTTGCCTGCAGGGAAACAGAAACTAAAGTAAGGAGAGGGAGGGGGAAGAGCGGGGAAGGGGCGGGAAGGAGTGCTCTCATTATTGATTGTAGCTGGCCAGTGACTGTCATCCTTCCCTGAGGTCCCTTCCATCCCCAGTGCTCTGGGGGAGGGATGGAATAACTGTATAAAAGGCAGCAGTGTTTGAACTGCCCTGCTTTCTGCCTTGGTGTCAGTTGAGTGAGGGCGCACCTTAACACACACTCAGTGTCACCCACCCATGTCACAAGTTTTGCCTGTCAACAGCCAGAGGTGCAGGGACCCAGAACCCAGAAACCCCTATACCGATCTCCTTGACAGCTGGCAGGCTTTGTGCCCTCAGCAGGGGCTAGCATCCCTGCAGCTTTCACCCTGCTGTGCCTTAACACACACAGTGTCACCTATGTCATGAGTTTTGCTTGTCTTCAGTTTCCCCCAAACCCCTGCACCTATCTCCTTGATATTTGGCAGGCTTCATGCCCTCAGAAGGGGCTACTATTCCTGCAGTTTTCATCCAAATCAGACCAGAAATGACAAAGTTATAGGCTGTTTTGAGCTTTCCCATTATAGCCTATGGGCAAAACATCATAACAGCAAAACTGTTTTGATGAAATGAAATGGAACAGCGGTTTCGAATTGAAACAAAATTCAAAATGAAACGCTGTCCCATTGAAATGTTGAAACGCAGGTCGAAATGGAACGGTGCCATTTCGCAGAGCCCTACTACCTACTTAACTAAATTATCAAAGCACACTGATTAGGGCTTTCAGATACAAGCCTGACACAGTTATTTTTCTTAAGGACTTTCTAAGCATATTGATAGACTTTTACATAAATAATGACTATAGGGTTTTTCAGTACACAAGATTCTTGCATTGCACTAACTTCTCATATGAATACTGCCCTGAGTCAAAACGCAGTATATGCTTTGTTGTACAACTAGACAAGCCTGGAACGATCTAGTTGCCTGGCTGGAATGATCTAATTGGGGATGGTCTTGCTTTCAGTAGGGGGTTGGACTAGATGACCTCCTAAGGTCCCTTCCAACCCTCATTTTCTATGATTCTGAGCCTCATCATGAAATAAGCACCTATCTATTGTGAGGATGTATTTTTGAAATGCTTGTTTGAATTTGGTGCATGCAGCTGAGGAGATGTCAGGGTAAGGAGGACACTACAATATGAATAAGGTTGGCAGCTAGTTCAGGCTCCAGTGCTTGCAACACAACATGGTGATAGTGGGTAATTCATTGGCTTGATCAGGGGGTTCTGGGGAAGGGGCAGTTTTATCACCCACGGTCAGCAGTCACCATTTTGAGTAGGTGGAGAGAAAGACAAGCAGAACTCAGAAGGGATATTCACTCACATCCACCCTAATGCCCAGTGCTAGCGATTTAAAAAAAACAAACAACCCATACACAAATACCAGCTGTATACCTCAGCATGCACTTACAGCTAATGCAAATAAATGCAAGCATGATTGCTCTTCTTGTCAAGGCTGATGTTGGCTTCTACATTATTGCTGCATGTACAGTGTTGTACAGCCTGCTGGCTGGCTGGCTGGCTACTGGCTCAGGGATGGCATGTCTGGGTCCAGTTGTGTGGTATGTCAGTGGGGCTCCTAAGAGACAAATGTCTCCTAGTTGACTGTTGCTCACATTCTCTATCCTGATGTCCTCTGTGGCATCTAGTCCATTGCCTGCTTCTGACACAGGCTGGCACTTGCTGCTGACATCCTGTGACAAAACTGATTCCAACTCCTTGTATAGGATGGACAGGTGGCTTTAGCACTCATGAAGGTGTAGTTTCTAACCCTGACTTCAAGTCTTCAGGCTTGATGTAGCACTGAATGGTGTCCCACTGCCATCTCCTGGGTGATAGCTTTGCAAGCCTACTGTTTGTGGTCACCACTACCAAAAACTTATTGCATCTTTGCCTCACCCCACAGTGTGAGAAGGTCCAGGACTTTGTCACGGGTCCAGTGGGAAGAACAGCAAGCAGCTAGGGCAAAGGGTTAACTGGGATAAAACACAGGTGAGCTCCCAAGGTGCTGATCTCTGGAAGGTCTACACTCAAAGAGGAAGGATGTGACCATGTGCCAGCATTCAGACAAGGGGTGGCCACTTGTCTCTGTGACCCTGTGGTGGAAGAGGCCACACTGTAAACAGAGAGGACCCTTGGGTGAGAGAGTGCAAAGCTGTATGGGAAAGTAGCTGGTGGACCACCAAAACATTTCAGTTCAGAGACATGCATGTGAGCACTGCTCCAAAGGTATTTGAAAGAAAATTATTCTTGGAAAAATGGAACAAGAATAACATTATTGGCTTCATTCCTGCCTCATGCTGAGACAAGAGGTTGCTGTATGTGGTACAGCGCTTTTTACTTCAGGACAACAAGATTCACTGCAGGGTAACTTGTTCATATTCACCAGTCCAACTAATATTAAACAGACCGTGATTTAGAAGGTCAGGATTTGTATGACAGTCAGATGTGTTAACAAATCTAGTTAAAAAGAATCCCTTCCCTGAAAATAAAAAATCAGAAATATCTCCCAAAATGTCCATATGTCTCACTATTGTTGGCAACTGCATTAAAAAAAACCCAGTCTTTAATTTAAAATCTAGGATTGAAATGTGTTCTCAGACTCCCATAAAAAATTGCCATTTGTCACCAACAGAAATGTTTGTAGGCATTCCTAAGTTGGAGACAAGTTATTTACTGGGAAAAGAGAATGGCATACATTCTCTTAGCCCTCAAGCAAAACTGCAGCATATTGATGGGGGCATGTTGTAGAGAGTGCTTCACCTGCTGTCTGATTTGCTGCTTCACAGGCTTGGCTATCTGGGGCTGTTGATCAAAGTACTAATTTTACTTAAAGTCAAGAGTTTGGTGGAAAACTGTTTTCCTATTGCATGAGAATATTTGAGATTTTAAATATTTTTCTTCTTCTGAATGGGGATGAGAAATTTTTGGGAAGCAAAAATGTTTTAAAAATGGTTTGGATTCATCAAAATACTCTGTCTCCAAAATGTTGAAATATTCCATTTTGATTTGGATGGTTATATACATATATAAAATTTAACATTTTTATCATATATATTACAAATAAAAAAGTTCTGGATGTGTGTGTGTGTGTGTGCGCGCGCACGTTACTCTTTACTATAAGTTTATTTCAGAAAATGGTCTCTGTGAACTAAAAATGATTTTTTTTCATTTAAACATGATGGAAAAATCTTTTTGTTTTTTCAAATTCAAGACTATTTAAAACCTTTTCTTTCAAAACAGAAAACTCCTTTATTATCATTTCCCTTAAACCATTTTTGAGTCGATGAAAAACATCTTCTGATGAAAAACATTTAGTTAAAAAGTGTCTGACCAGTTCTACTTAGAATATGCTGTAATGCTGTAATCAAACTAGAACAGGTTAGGTCTGTGTTAAACATTTCTCTAAACTAAAATTCAGCTATTTTCCTTTCTTTCCCCTCTACCCTAATCTGTGCTGCAATGGTCAGTTTTCCATGGCAGACAGCAAGGAAGGAAGGAGCCTCGCATATCTTTTGGATGGTGTGGAAAAGGCCCACAGAACTGAAGTTCAACTTTACACATCAGGGCACTTAAACCTTGACAAGCTTTATAAGCCCCAAAGGAAATTAAAACAAGGCTACTGGGACAGTGCCAGGAAGACAACACATGTTGTGACTAAAAAAAATCTATTGCCAGCCCAAAGTGAAACAGCCAGGAAGATAAAACACACTTCAGCTGAAGTCTCCTCCAGTGCCACACTGGTTTCAGCACGGTCCCAATCTGCCTCTCGTACTTATAGATGCCTTCAGCCCCCCCTGGGCAGTGTCCCAGTAAATGCCTCATTAGTTTCCAGTCCACTGGAAATGCATTCGAAAGATACCAAAAGCAAAATACAGGATGGAACTAACAGACTTCGTCTGCCACTTAAAAAAGAAGAGTTAGATGTACCAGTGATGAAGGTGCTGAAACACAGGCCAGTTAAGAACAGCCGACAATGTTTTGCTGAAGTTGCCAAGGACAAATACCAGTTTATGCCTTCATACTTGGCGGGTCTGACTAGAACCGATCAGTTTAACAAGTTTCTATGCTTCCAGAGGGATATTATTGGAAAGCATGATCTGCTAGAGAATGACTTCACTGGGAGCAAAGCGTCAGAGCAGCATGAAAGGAAGTTGGCTAAGGTAAGGAAAAGTGTCTCAATTACTCAATTACCAGAGCAGTGGGGAAAAAGTCCCCAATGTGAGCAATGACAAATCACATCATTGTGATGAGAGAGCCATAGTTTATCTCCAGGGAGGGAAATTAAGATATTCAATTAATAGAAATTAAAGCTGGAAAAGACCTCTTGGTTCTTACTGGGACAACCAATTAGAATTGTTTCTCCGTGCTAATGCCTAGTTAATACTGCTCTGGCAGGGAAATATGTGGCAATTGGCATGTGAGACAGTCATTTTTCCAGGGAGTTGGGTCCCTTGATCCTTGCTCTGATGGGCAAAGAGAACAAATGTGTTGTTGGCCATGAAGCAGCTATAGGTTAATGGCCTGGAAGTATCTATCTATTTGACCATGAATGACATGGGATCTTTCTTTGGAGCCTTGCATGTTGGCTGAGAGTGGTATTGCTCTTCAGTTTACACTGTTGTGTCTAAGATTAGTGGCTAACAAATTGATTGCTTACTATGATTTGCTCTGGGCTATAGCTGTGGAACGTGTGCACAGGATGACTGCAGCTGCGCACTGTAACTCAGCTTGAAGAGGAAGAACGTTTGGATGGTGATAGGGCCAGCTGGCTTGCATCCAGCCTTCAATGCAGGTTATCCCTCCCTCCAAAACAGGCTTTGATTAAACATGTCCCATTTCTGCGCACGTCTGAGAATGAAGCACAGATTCTCTGCTGCAGTACAGAATTTTGTTTGCTCTCTCTCAGACCAAGACAGCTACCAAATACATTCCTGTTTGCTCTGTTGCACACAAGTCTGCCAACACTAATTACTGTATTCTTGGGTAAGAGGTTTCAGAGGTCTCTAAGGATTAAAGTCCCCTACTGATAGAGTACTCTAGCGATGGTTCAGTGGGACTGCATACTGCTTAGTTGTTTCTGACCATGGATGCATTGACTCTGAGTTGCTTTTTCCTCCAGTTTTATCCACATGGGTCACCAGGCTGAGGTAAGAGAGCTGTATGGAAAGGAATGAATACTAGCCTTCTAATAGCTGCCTGATTATAGATAGGCCTGACATTAAGATGTCTAGAAATAGTATTGATGCCTTATTCTGAATGCTAACCTTGCTGGAAACTCTATTATATCAGTTGTATTAAAAAGAACTTTCACTGGCTGGAAAAGGTGGTCACATTGTCAACAGAATAAGTCAGAGACATTACATCATTGTGAATTGGGCACAGCTGTGACTGAAAGAGGTTTGTCATCGTTTGAAATGAAGGGCTTACAGGCTATTCGTAGTATAAAGGCAATAATAACTCTTCCCATGGCAATAAAACCACAATTCATCTGTTAAAATACATTTTGCATTAAAAATGCTAATATTTCTCTCTGCTTGACCTGTGGTAGATTAGAGCATTACTAGTATCTTTGAGCAAGCTGTGTAACACAGTTGTTTGTGGAGTTTTAGGAATAAGTTAGCCAAACACTTGCATGGGATGATTTGGACTGGGATGTTCCTTCCAGACTTACTTTTCTATGTACAATTCTATGACAAATGTAAAAAAAACCCCTAAAAACCAAAACCAAAAAACCAACAAGAAACAAAAAACAAGTCCCAGAATTTGCTTTTTGCACCTTTATTTTTTCAAAAACCTTGCTTTAGCTGTACTGAAGTGTATGCTAGCCAGCTGTACAAGCAAACTTTGGTCTTTGATCACATCTGAATTTTTTTCCTTTAAAATTTTATTTATGAGGCGTATATGTATCATGTTATCATCTGAATATGGATGAGAAGAAATAAGATACAATTAAGTGGGGGAGGATGGAGTAGATGACCTGCTGGATCTTTTTCCAACCCTAACATGTAAGATTTGGAGGAGCTATCCATGTCAACAGTCACAAAATATACACTTACAAAGGTTATATTCCTTGGCAATGACTAGCTTATTTTTCCTACTCCCCAGGCTACCAATTTTCTGTAAGGAATGAAATGAGGGATTCTTAGGGGTAGATTCTCAGAACCTGTGAATTGGTTAGATTTGTTGAAGTCATGTAGATGTTTAGGTGTATCAATGGTGACGAAGATGCACCTCCTTTACCATTGGTTCTCTGACAAGAGCCCCATTCTTATCTGACAGATGCATGAGCAGTGAGCTCTCTGCTGCTGCTGCACCCCACTTTCTGGCTGTCTGGGATCCACTACTAGTTAGAGGTATATGGACTTAGCCCAGCATCTGGCCTCAACCTCTACGCCTCATACTTTGAAATGTAATAATATGTGAAAGCCTAATTTGCTAGCTTCCTTCCGCAGCGCTTCCTAAGTTTCCTTTTTTATTTTTCCTTAGCTATCATGATAACCAACACACATGCTTTAACTGAGCCTCTGACTGTTGAGCAGGGTCAGGTTCTCTAGGGTATTTTTCACCCTATGAGCCATACTGTGGGTGCATCTACATGTGCATTTACGTTGCATTAAATTACTGCATAGTAAGTTACTGCGTGGTAAGCAGTTTTTTGGACTGGTGTCTTCACTTGCTGTTGTTAAAGTGCAGTAATGCTGTGTGTGGACTGACATGGGACTAGTGTCAGTCCCAAGTCAGTCGATATACACAGTGTTACTGTGCAGTAAGACATCTACATGTGCATTACTGTGCAGTAACTAATTGGGTATAAATTTGATACCTCCATGATGCAGGTGTCAAACTTACACCCAAGTTGCCTTAAGTTGTCATATTCACTGTGCACTACGGGCATGCATGTGTAGACATGTTCCTGTACTGCACAGTAATTTTGGTTCCTGTGCAGCAAACGTACACATGTAGACATGCACTGTGAGTACTTTTATGGACTGATATCACTGTTTTTGACCTGTGCCATCTAGAACCAAGTGGCAACTACATCCAGGGGTGGACCTGTATAGCAGTACAAGAAGATAGCTCTGGTTCCCTGCTGCCCCCAAAAGCCCGAGTCCTCTGTGGAGCCTAGGCAGTTGTGGCACAGCAGGTGTGCCCCAATATGTCCCATATGGGCAAGGAGAAGGCACAGGAAGGGGGGGCCCATCTACTGCTGCCATTGTCCCCAGCTGACCCTCTGAACTCGACACCTTGCACATCTGCTGCTTGCAGCCCTTGGCTGGAGTGGGGCAGGAGCAGCTCTGAGGCTCTGGTCACCCCTGGGTCAGGTAGTGGCAGCAGGTGGGTGCCCTGCTGGAGAGGGGAGGGGAGGTGCTACTGAGTGATGGAGCAAGGGGGTGCTATGAGCAGGGGGAATTCACACCTGCTTCAGGGACTCCAAAAAGTTCCAGGCTGCTGGTCTATTCATTGTGGAGGGATTGTGGAGGGGGGAGAGGGGGAGGCAGGGAAAGGCAGCTCTGGGAGCAGGTTCACAGCCACCCCTATAGCATAAATTACAGTCCCTGCACCCCTTCTTTTCAAAATCCTAGATTGCCTGTGACAACATCCAACACATGTATGCTGTAGTTCTCAATCCTGCTTTTCCTATAGGATCTCCAGCAAATCTGTGATTGTGATTGGCCCCATTTCAAATACCTGAAAGTCTTCAGGGATGTGTTTGAGGATATTTGCAACAGCTCTTTGATATTTGGTGATATTTTGAAGGAAGTTAAGGTAAGAGACCTCTTGGGGGTTATCACAGCATGATTTGAAGATTCCCTAACTGCTATGTTACACATGTACTAGTGCTACATCTTACGCACTCCAAATTTCACCAGATTAACTCACATAGCTTTATGGAATTAGTTTGCCTATCCCTTTCTGGATTACCAAGAATGAAGTGTCCCCTTCTTGACTTCAGTCCACACCTGTGTTATGCCTTCCTCTGCTCCAACAACCTCAAATAAGTTATTGTTTTGCATAAGTACATAAGTTCTCTGCGCTGTGTCAGCATTGCTGGTAGTCTTCTATAGAGTTTAGATTATGGTTTGGACTGGGGTGATCCTGCCTTCAGGCAGGGGGTTGGACTAGATGACCTCTGGAGATCTCTTCCAGCCCGACTTCTTCTCTATGATTGTCTCTGAAGTACCATACTGGGTCAGACCAGTGGTTCATCTAGCCCAGTATCCTCTTTCTAGCAGCAGCAATAATAGATGATTTAGAGCAGGGCTGTCCAACTTCTAAGGGGCTGAATGTCCTGTAGGCCACACAAGTATGAGCCACAGGCCCCAAAGATGCACACTGGGTATGTCCCCCTCCCTGCCTTACAGTGCACATCCCAGATGCCCCCAATATTTAACTGCTTTTTTCAGCAGAGGCCTGCATGATTCTTTCCTCATTTATTTTCTCTCCAGCCTCTTCCTTTCTATATTGTCAATGGTGTGAAAAAACAGTTTGCCAGTTCACCTACTTGCCTAACAACCTGAGGGGACAAAAGCCTATTTTGCTGTCTTACCGTCTCCAACTGTTGCTGTGTACATGGGGAGAGAGCTCATAGAAGGTGCTCCACTGGGGAGGGCAGCCTTTTTGCAGACATCATATGAGTTGGAGATAGGGACTTGAAAATTTATGGCAGTTAACTAGATGGCCTAGGATGATTTGACAATGGGTGTGGACATACCACCTATTTATTTCTGAGAAACAGCAGAGCAAACATGACATATAGCATTTACTCTGAAGGAAATGCTGTTCACTGGTGTAAAGTTACTTCTGAGAAACTCAGACATAAAGTTATTTTAGAGAAAGTCAATCTGGTGTATGTATTGTGTCCTCTGCTGTATCAGTTTCACCCCAGAGAAGCCATTTGCTCAATGGAAATGGGCTTTTTTGCCACCTACAGGCCAGGTACACAGCCTCTTATGGATAGCTAGCTTAGGAGAGCTTACTAAATTTGCTGTGGAGGATAAATTTCTCTGGGGTAAACATGTTGTATGTCTCTACCCGGTATCTCCAGCTTTAGTAGGTATAAAACACCTGCCAGTAAGAGGGACTAAAAATCCAGAGTTTCTTGACATCTTAAACTCTGATTGTACTAGTTCCACATGCAATATACATTTTTTCTTATAATGTTTTTAGTACTTCCAATTCATCTTCATTAGACTGCCACTCTCCAGTTTCTACATGTCCTTTCTTTTTTTCATAGGGGTTGCTGCAGAAGAGTTTGTCACTGATATTGGAGGGGTATCATGTATATGTTAGGAGATGTCCTCCATTTTCCCCTTTTTACCTGCCTTCAAGCAGAACTGCCAGTCCCAAAGCTGTGATTTATTTTTTTCCAGATGGTTACTGCTGATTCTGCTGGTGAAATCACAAACCTATCCAAGTTGTCCAATGTTTCCATCAGGATTTTATGCAGTTTATGCTATTGTAACAGTGCCTCTAAAACAGGAGTGGCCACCCTACCACAAGTGGCATGGACAGCCTCTGCGTATGTCACAAAGCAGATCCGGGGGTGGGGAGGGTAGGCAGCACAGTAGGCAGATAGGGCAGGAAGCAGAAAGAAGAGCAGCAGATCAGACCAGGAGCACAGGGCAGGAAGCAGAAAACAGAGCAGCCGATGAGGCAGGGGGAGGGGATTAGAGTGGCAGTCAGGAAGTGCAGAGCTCATTGGTGGCATCCACTCCACTAAACAGCACCCTTCTCCTCATTGCAATGCTCAACAGGCTGAAGGGAGGTCTTGCCATGTGTGACATGCACACTTCACTTTATCTAATATACATGCAGGGATCCGGCAGGATCTAGTTAGGGGACTTGGGTTTGATTCCTGCTTCTTCCACTGAGCCTCCAAAAATGTCAGAACATGTTTGACCTCTTTTATCTGAAACCAATTTGCATTATCTAAATTAAAAAATTTCATCCCCATTTCATTACGTAAACAAGAACCTAATTTATGAGGCATTTCACGTAGGGCACACTACATTGTGCTTTGGGGTTTTTCTTCTTTGACGCTTAACATTCTTTATGAAGCCATCACATCTATTGTGGCTTGATCACGTTCTTTGTGGCCACCAAATCTATTTTTAAGGTGGCCATAAAGTCTAGGCTGGACATTTGTGATAGAGACTCTAATGTGGACCTGAATCTAAAAGCGCTGTGAAGAAAAATGAGTTTCATGTTCTGTTCTGGACACAGTGGGTTGGTGCATCAACACAAGATGTTTATTGCGGAGCTGACTAATTTGCTCGACAGTAACATCTTGGTGTCTACAAGTGTGCCCCTACTGGGGCACAGGAAACTAATAAACTCCATAGCAGGGTAGTACTTGTAAATACAAGTACTACCCTGCTGTGGAGTTTTTTGTGTGCAGCAGTGCACATGTAGATGCTACCCTGGCTGGTTGAGACATAAGGGTCCTTCAGTTCAGGGGCTACTCTTATGCCCCAGCTAGCCCCTTCAAAGCACATTGAGCCAGGTCAGAGCAGCTCCAGGCTGGCCCAAGCTCCCTGCTAGCCAGAGTTGCTCCAATTTGGCTCAACATGCTGTGGTCCTGAGCACATATTCAAATGACACACCTGGGAGTAATAAGGTCTAGATCAGTAAGCTCCAGAGTTTTTTGCTTTGCATTAATTGCATGTGTAGACAGGACCAATAATTGCACTTCTGCTTCCCAACAGCTGGCAGAAGGCAGAAAATAGAATAACATCCTGGAGCATTGGCAGGGAGATGAGGAACTGATGATGGATGGGGTGGATGGATAGCGATAGGGATGACAGCAGTGGTAGCAGAATGCCTTGGGCTCAATATAGCCTCTTCTGAGCTTTGCAGCACCCTCCCCCTTAAAACCTGCCAGAGCCTGAGCTTGGACATCCTCCTAAAGCACTGCAAGACTTTCCAATTTGGGAAAGAGTTTAGCAAGTAAGGCTAGGCTGGGATGCTGATTAGGGAGCTTTTGGTTACCCTATTTTATTCTAGTTGCTTTTATATCTTGTTCTGTCTATTACTAAAAGCTGTTCTGAGCCTTTTTGGGGAGGAAGGATGGCATATAAATCAAATAAATATGCACAAGAGCAGAGAATGATCTTGAACTTGTAGACCACATTTTCTGGTGATGAAGTAAAGCCAGGCTTTGTCATCTCTGAACAAAACCATGTGGTGAGTGTTTGCTGACATCCCTTATTTCCTCTTTATTTGTTTAGAATGTATATGAGCTGTACATGGCAATACTTCTGGACTCGCTGCCTGCAACACAATACAAGGTAATATTCATGTGTCGGTAGTAATGCTTAGTTAGGTCACCAAGGCACTGTATCTTGGACTCAAAGTTTGAAAAATAGTCATTTTTTACTTGTGTCCAGCATGGAAGTTTCCTTTGATTACATGTGTGCTCTCACCATTTGTAATGTTACAGAAATGTAAGTGTGACAGGCTAGCTGGCAGTGACCTAGCTCAGGGCTTTAGAAAGGGCAAAAGATGATTGGAGGACTTGGGATTCCCTTTCCTCACCAATCAGGCCCCAGAGACTCACCTCCTATGTCCCCTGATTGGCCCCTTGGGTCACCTGGAGGGGGATAAAAGGGGTAGCGTGGGCTGATTCAGGAGAGACCAGCAAGGAAGGAGCTTCACAGAGCTGGCAAGAGCTGGGCCAGCAGGACAGGAGCAGTTGCCCCAGAAGAGCCTGAAGGAGCAGGACCTGCAGGCAGCAGTGGGACCCTCAGCAACGTGGCATGTGGCTGGCAAGAGAGGCCCCCCACTGGGCTCCAGGATCCAGGCTGCAGCCAGCAGGAGAGGCTCCCCCGCTCCAGCTGGGATCTGAGCAGTGACCTGAGAGGTTCCCAGCTCTTCTTCCAGCTCCTCCAATCAGAGGCCAGGCAGCTCGACATGAGGCTGGGGCTTCAGGAAGATCAAGACCCCTAGCAGACTAGAGTAGTGCCACTGCTGGGAGCTGTATGGTAACATTTTTGCCTTCCATGTGGCAGGTCTGGGTTCAAGTCTGAGCTGAGGTGACTTGGGGTGAGTGAACTAACAAGAAGCAAATCTTCTTGCAGTGGAAAGGGGCCATTGTGCTTTCTCCCCCTCCAGGTACCTAGGCCCTAAATTTCCTTGACATTTGTATTTTGTGCCTTTTTATATTTCACCAACCCGTATTGTTTGTTCTGCTGTTTGTGTTTTATATTTTGTTAACCCTGTTTTTTGTCAATGATTGTAAGTGTCTAACCTTTGTTGAATCCTGCCCCCTTGGGGCATTGTAGTGTCCACTATACCCTCTGACTTATGCCTGTTATGTTCCCGGTATTCAAAGGTATATGGTTAAGTCCCCATTCATGGTCTGGCTCTGCTTTATAAGGGGAGGAGCGTCCCTACACCTCCCACAGCGCTTGTACATGTGCTTGATCCCTTCAATTGGAGAGGGGGTAGCTCTTGGAGTACCGCCCAGGTTATATAAGTTACTTGGAAATGTATAGTCCTTGATTATTTGGTTCTAATTATATAACCACATTTTGAACCTCTAACAATGATTTGTGCTTATTTTTTATATGAAGATCTAATGTTTGCCCTATATTTTATTACTTACACAAGCTTTGGCTACACAACCAGTAGCAATGGAAACTGAGATGATAGATTTTTAGGCACAAACACAAGAGTTGATCAAAAATAGCATGAGCTGAATATGCTGAAGCTGTTCACACACACACACACACACACACACTACCTTTATATTATACACAGTCTATTACATATATACATTCCTGGGGACTATAGCTATTAAGCTAATACTGCAGCGTGTTTGTCCTGTATTAATATATGTTCCATTTTCTTTTTTAGTGAGGGAAGGGAATTTGAACTGACTGAACGCCTCAGTGGCGTTTGTAATTTAAATTCCAAGTTATTTATCACTAACTCACTGGTCTGAATCTGTCCCAGTTGGTAGTGAGTGAGGATCTGCACCATCTAATTTGTATTGGTAGTCTCTGTGAAACCATTAAGTGGTTTCACTCCAGGTCTTGGTGAACATACATCCGCCTCATACAGAATCACCTTCACAAATGGGAGGAAAAAGATTCTGAATATCTGTCAAGCTGCAGTTTGGAAGCTCTGCACAGGAATGTTTTGAAAACAGTATGCTTAAGGCACAAAAAGCAGGGAAGTTGAAGTAAGGAAAGGTCCTGTTCAGTGGCTTTTGGGGCAAGCACATCTAAATGTAGTGTTTGTACTGGAAGTTACATAGGGCCATGTAAATATTCCACTAGCCATTCTTCTGTCTAGTAAGGCCAAATTGTGCTGCATAGCCTTGAAGCAGGAGGAGAATTCCTCTTGTATAGAGGAACTCTCTATTAGCATAAAGCTGATTTAAGTACAGGCAAAGCCTCACCATTTGTGGGGGATATGTTCTCGTATCCCCCACGAATGGTGAAATCCGAATCCCCCATGAATGGTGAATCCTGCATTCATGAATGCAGTGACCCTAGTGGCTGAGGGGGGGCACAGCTACTCTGGCATTGGTGGGAGCACTGCAGCAGTGGCAGGAGCCCAGTGGCAGCAAGCACAGAGCTCCCGAGGAGGTCCTTTAAGTGTATTTAAGAAGTGGGTTTGGCATTTGTGAATATTTGAAACTGCAAATGCTGAACCTGCAAAAAGTGAGGGTTTCCTGTACCTCCACCAACTTTTGTACCAGCCACATCTTACTCCTAGCAGACAGGGAAGGAAGTGGCTTGTCAGAAAGTTCCAAAATGGGCATAGAAAGGAGTCAACAATTGCCCTGCTTCTCCCTCAGCAAATGGTAAGTCTGTAGTTCTAGTTTGTGCTGATTTTTAGAGGTTTATTTTACATTTATGATTTTTTTTTAAATTGCGTGCATGAAAATCCTATCTCTGATGGACATTTTGTCATTTATTTCAATGGGATAAGGATTTTACAGCTGGACATCCTCTCCCATCCTTAATGGCTTTCTGGACTGAGTTGTGTTGCTTTGTACATTCGATCTGCTGAGATCACAGTGGAAGGTAATGGTGAACCTGGCACCATGGACAGAAGTGAACTTGTACCTTGTCTCACACCACCAATACACTATGCAGTGGCAAAGCATCTAAGGAATTATGTCTAGGGTGACCATATGTTCCAGTTTGCCCGGGACAGTCCTGGGTTTCAAAGGCTGGTCTTAGGCAGCTTGGTGAAAATTAAAACAAGCATCTCAGAATTGCAGGCGTGCAGGGTGCAGTCCAGTGGGGAGGCTGAGTGGCATGGTGCATCAGGCAGCTCCACTTCCCCAGTGGACAGCACTCATGCCCCTGCCCGCTGTCCTTTGACACTGCCTGCAGCAGTGCCACAGACTTGCAGAGGTGGGGCGGGCAATGTCCCAGATGTCCCAGTTTTCCTTTTGGTCACCCTAATTATGTCCCACACAACCGAGCCTTCAGCTGGGTGGTGTTCTTTTCAACTAGCAGGGTGAAATGTGTATAGTTGTCAGTCCTTCCTTGTGCTGGTACCAGTGTTTCCTCTACTCTTTTGAAACCTTTGTGGAATTAGAATGAGTTCTGTGGTTATTGTGGTGCTTGTTCAGCAGTTTCTTCTGATTCATAACTGGAAATGTTAACACTTCCCTGTAAAGTGCCTCATTTAGAAGCTTCCATCAGGATTGATTTTCACCTAAAAATGATTAAGAAAAAGAGGCCAGGCCTTGCGTATGCAGTGAAGGGGAAAAGTACATACAAGTTCTTGAATGCTTCTTGCTTCTGCCTGTTATAAAAGTTCATGTTCTCCTATTTCACTGTTGTCTATGTAATCTCACAGACTTTGTTGGCTCAGGCAAGAGGTATGGAAAAAAGAGCCACAAAGAGGCAAGAAATAGAACAGACCAGGAGAGACATACAATTTCTTATGAAGAAAAGCAAAAGTGCTCTGGAGAGAAATGAAGAGTAAGTGCTATAAGTTCTATATTGGATCTACCTCTAATAGGTTGTATGCATTGAGGGACAAAAGTAAATGGAAGCATTCACACCTCACATTACTGAGAGTGTCTGATTGTGTGCTGAATGTCCAAGGACCCTTGTCAGTGGCCTATTCTGGAGTTCTCCTTGGGTGCGTCTCCATGTGATGCTAACTGTGCAGTAGTCGAATAATACTGTGCAGTAGCATGTCACAGCACCAACAGTGTTAATAAGCTACTGTGCAGTAGCATCACTAAAAAGGTGTTTGCCGGTGCTACCGAGCAGTAATTGTGGTTACTGTGCATTGATTTAGTACTTAACTATACAACTACTAAATAAATGTGCAGTAACCACTGTGCAATGGCGTCCTGTGTAGGTGCTCCAAGTATGCATCTGAAACAAGCTGGTTTTCCTTTCCTCACAGAATACACTGTTAATTTTTTTCTCCCCATATGCACCAAAACAGTCACATCCACTGAACTTCCCTGCTCCTACCCATCATTCCCTGCCACCCACCTCAAGAATTCAGAAGCTGCTGATTAATCTGATGGACTTTTGCCCTCCCTCATCTTTCATCTCTTACATCTGAGCAAGTTTGTCAGGATAAGATAACTTAAGAGGTCTTTTAAATCTACTTTGAAGTTGTTTTTTAGTTTATTACATGTGTACACTTTGCGCCATTTGCACTATGCTTTCAAAACATATTTTTCATGATTCTCTACTTGTTAAGATACTGAAGTATTGTAGAGACTGATTCTAAAATAGAGGAAATGCTGGTGAACATAAGATTCTAATTAACAGTAGCTAAATATACACTTATGTATATGTGCCTACAGAGAGAGGATACATGGTAGAGTGATATGAGATAAGGTCTTAGCGGTATGAATTTGGCTGAGAAGGTTAGCATAGGATCTGTATACCATACCACTGTATAGAGTGTTTAGTTTATATGCTACAGAAAAGCAACCCTAAAACTTTTTTCTTTTTCCATCTGCAAAGGTACTTTAGTTAAGACAAGTCCAGCTGAACAGAGTTCCAGGAGAATGATGATAAACTTTTTAAAAAATGACCTAATGTAACTCCAATGTTGTGACAATTTTTGGCCTAGAAGATTTTCAGAGCTAAAGGAAATCTTGTGTTTCAATAAATGCTTAGCATGCCTCCATCCTAGTGGTATCCTCATTTCAAACCCTGCAGGAGCAGTCGTTATCAGCATTTAGAACTGTGAAATTTTTATTTATAGTTGCATAATGAGTATATAGGGCATAGCTCGTACACATACAGCAATATTTAGCTTCTCTTGACCTTTGGTCTCATGTAATTTCGAGGGAAGGGGAATTCTCTTTGTAGGGTGAGAAGAATTAACTATTTATTTCTAAGGTTGATTACTCTGTTTCTTTAAATGGCATCTACCTGAAACGTCTTAGAATTTTAAGAAGTACAGGAGAGATGAGTTAGCAAGCAGAAGGCCGGTGAGAAGGTTGAAGTATACAATAAACTAATTGCTCACTTTGTGTTTTGCTTTACAAAGTGTCACATGTCTAGCTCCTCCACACATGCTGCTGGGTTGTATGTCATCGCTTCAGTGCCATAAACACTCTGTTTTCTCAGAAAGGAAGTTGCCAGTGTCATGATACCTTTTTTATGGAACAAAGGTCTAGTCAAATGATGCATCAAGACTATACTCCTAGTAGGGCAGGGATAATGAGGCAAAGTCTGGGATTAACACTAGTAAACAAGTAAACCTCAGAGCAGAATTTGCCCTATGGCCATCTGTATGAATCCTCACATGAATAAGAACTTCAGGCTTCCTTGCACTGTGTGATCTCAGTGCCAGTACATAGTATGGTAATGAAAACATGGCTGTCATCACACTAACATATTGTTCTCTTTTGTTCCATTCTAGACTCAGACATGAACTTGAAATTGAACTGTGGGTGAGCCCAACTCCTGAGGAAAAGGCAGGTAAGTAATAATCCAGTTCTGACTGACATTAAAAAACAGAACACAGTATGACTCAGGGCACTGGAAAATTCAATGTAGCTTTTAAGCCAAAACAAAACAGACATGAATGAAGAGTGCCTCCAGAGGCTGGGGGGTGGGCACTCATCGTTCATGTCTGTTTGGCAGTGGAGGCAGGGGCATGGCAGTGGGGAGTGGGGAGCTCCTGCAGGTGGTTGCAGTGGTGTCAGTGGCGGGGGGTGCGGTGGGGTGGCAAGCACTGACTGATGATTTATGACCACCCGCAAATGCTGCTGGTAGCATTGGCGGCAGCTAGTGGCGATCGGTGGTGCCACAGATGCTGCTGGTGGTTTCTTCTCCAGGTATCATCATGGAGTACAGGGCCCCTTATGGAATAGAGTAATATTTTTATTATGTTTCTTTTGCTCTGTGGCTGATATGATGCCCATAAAAGTCCATAGGAGATGTTCCATTTATTAAGGAATGTAGAAATTGCCATACTGGGTCATACCCACAGATCATCTTGTTCAGCATCCTCTGGATAGCATTAGAGGCCTCAAAGGAAATTTCCAGAAATCCTCTTTTGTCAGATACAGGATAAGCTGATATTTCATGAAGATCTACTAACCTCTAAATAGAGTCCATTAAAACAATCAGCTTCAGGTTTTATAACCCTTCCAAATCCTATTTTAACATTAACTATAATAGCTCTGCATACACTTGTTATCCATATAACTCTCCAATTTATCTTTGAAATCTTACTAAGTTATTGGCCTCAACAATGACAACAAAGTGTATTATATGTTGAGTGAAAAATGAATTCCTTTGATCAGTTTCCACTTGACTTCAGTGAGCTTTGAAGCAAGGTCATTCATCTGTTTCCAAAATGAAAAGAATATGTAAATCTAGAGGTGTCCAAAAGGAAAGCAGACTATTTTATGGTGAGCTGGGACATTTCTGAAAGCTGTAAAATGTCATTAGGCTAGAATCTAGCTTGTCAAATATGACTGCACAGTAGGCCTTTGTGAATAGGGAAGTATTCGATTTGGATTGGGATTTGGCTTATTCGGAGGACAGTAATTTGATTCAATGATTTGAAACACTATCCCCATTTGATTTGTCCAGATCAGAATTGGAGATTTGATACTGTTTCGGTGCTGATTTGGAGATTCAGATCCGCTGGGGAGAGGCAGGCACAGCTGGGCAGCTGCAGGTTCTCCCGCAGCTCCTCTGGCTGTGCCTGCCTCTCCCCAGGTTGGGGGTGCTGCAGGAGTAGCCCCCATGGCTGCCCCTGCCCAGCCCTGCCCAGACCCAGCCTCCCAGCACTTTAAAAAAAAACAAAACAAAATGAAAAAAAACAGTGCCCCACATTCACTGGCTGCAGAAGCAATGATTGGGCACTCTGAGGGCTTGCGGCAGAGCCCTCCCACACCGTGTAGGTTGTGGGGGGAGCAGGGATTCCCCCTCCTCCCGCTTGGCACCTGTGGGGCAGCTGCCCTGTCACATGGGTGCAGCATGGCTTGGCAGAGTGCCGTGGGCTGTCTGGGAGCTGGGACTGGTGGGGCTGAGTGGTGCCAGGCTTTGGCTGATACCTGGAGCCACCCCAACTCCAAGACAGTGCATGGTGCCCTACCAAGCCATGCTGAACCTGTATCATGCGGGGGGCTCTGCCACGAGCCCTCAGAGGCCCCCAGTTGCTGCTGCCAAAGCCGGTGAGTGTAGGGCTTTATCTATCTATCTTTTTTGTTTTTAAGTGCCTGGAGGCTGGGGCTGGGCTGAGGCTGGGGCTGGGCACTGTGGAAAGGCGGGCACAGCTGGAGGAGCCATGGGAGAACCTGCAGCCGCCTGGCTGTGCCTGTCTCTCCCCAGCTGATCCAAATCTCTGAATCTCTTCGCATCTTTTCTGAATCAGTTCAGAGGCTTTGGATTCAACGTGGACCTTTTAATGGTCTTCCGGTTTGATTCGGATTTGGAGATTCAGCTGCAGAATTGGGCCAAATCTCTAAATCCAAATCAAATTGGCGACCGAAGCTTCACACAGCTCTACTGCACAGTAAATTTATATTTTATGTATTTGTTAAATTTTGTATATGATGCAGACAAAAAACATTGCTGCTTCTTATAGACTGGTGAGAACATATCAATTGGTAAACTTAAATTATATCAATAGACAAAGTAAACAGTTTCCTGGAAGTTTTCTGTAGAGTTGCCTTTTGCCTACTCTGCCCTTGATATAACTAAGGCAGCTAAGTTCAATGCACAGTGAAAGACAAAGAGATAACCTTGCTTTGGCCCACACTTTCCTCTTCAAAAAAGAAAACAATATTTTACCCCAGGTTGTGTGTGAGCTGTTATCATTGCCATATTCTGGCCATTAATATGACTATATAAACTCACTCTTCTGAACAAGTTTTTTGCATAAAAGGTGTTGTATAATCAAACATACTTCTGCTTTTTCATCCCTCAGGAAATAAAGTGGTTCAAATTCCTCTCTGATGTAGCTCCATTTACTTCATGAAATATATGCTAGGAATGCAGTTGCCCTGCTATGTTGTTTCTGCAGCCTAGTACAGGCTTTGAATTCCAGAGCCTTTCAGCTAACCCAGTAGAGCAATAATCTTTGGCTCTAGACATGCTGCAGGGCTAAAGGATAAAACAATCTCAAGTTTCAAGGCTGAGACATTTCTGAAAAACAGAGTTGTGCAAAATGAGTTAGAAGCCTTTTTAAAAAGAAATGCTTTTACTTTGTTTAAAAGGGTTGCAACTCAAAGATACTCATCCAGTTATCCTTAATCTTCCCTTTCCCACCTTCTTACTTGCACATATGGGAAGTTTCAGGTGAAGAGGAATTAAAACAAAGTCAGCAGGAGTCAAGTACCGTTTTTATTCTCCCCTCTTCTTTTATTACAGTTGTGCTGAGAGGGCCCCAGGCATGAGATTGAGGCCAAGATGTGCAAGGAACTGTACAAACCCATAATAAAACAGAACTGTGAATAATTGACTGGGGGGTGGAGGGGAGCGGGGCTTACTGTCCAAATGAAAACACTTCATATTGAGTTGCTCCCAAATGATTCTTTTTTGTGTTTTGTTTTACCCCACAGAAGAAATACGAAAAATTCGGGTTGAATGAAATGTTCTTGATTGTTTAACTCCACTTTACCCCCTTCAATTTTTCATTTCAAAACATTTTATTTTGAAAATGTCAAAAACCATTAACTGAATTTTGTTGTAATTTGTGAACTGTTGTGGTCCCCCTAAAACTGCATTTTTTCCCCAGCAAATAACATACTCTTCTGCTGTATCTCAGGAAAGACTGAAGGCTAGAAAAGGGGAAGGCTGAGAGGGGATATAATAGAAGTCTTTAAAATCATGAGAAGTGTGGATAAAGTGAGTAGGGAACTGTTATATACCAAACACCAGGATACAAGAACTAGGGGACACCCACTGAACTTAGCAGGAGGCAGATTTTACACAGTGGGTGCATCTATATGTGCACTTTACTATGGAGCTGAATAATTAGTTCTGCATTAAAGCATCACCAGGTACACATGTGCCCATATTAGGGTGCAGTAAATTAATTAACTCTGCTGTAGGATAGTAATGTCTGGGACAAGTACTATCCTATAGCAGAGTAGTTACATGCACCAAAACACACATGTAGATGGTGACATGAGGGTGCTACAGTGCAGGGCCAGGATAGAAAAGCTCCAGGTTGGCAGGATGATTCCCCAGGCCCCCACGGCCAGCCAGGGCTGCTTTATCTCAGCTTAGAGTGCTGTAGTTGTGAGCATACATGGAAACACTGTGACCGGGAGCAATAAACTCTGGTGCAAACTGTGCCAGAATTTATTGCTACATGTTAATTGCATGTGTAGATGCACCCAGTGTGCAGTTAACTTATGGAATTCATTGCCACAGGAAGTTGTAGATGTAAATAGGTTTAAAATAGGACTAGACAGATTCATGGATGACAGCTTTATTGGAAGGTATTAAATACAACAATCAGGGATGCATCCTCTGACATTCCTAAAGCAGTTATGCCAAGGAAGGTGACAGGGTTGGGTTACTTGAGACATGTCTCATTCATATACTCTCCCTTTACAGTATCTACAGTGACTTGCTACTGTTGGAGACAGAATACTGGGCTAGGTGGATTATTGGTATGACTAAGTATGGCACTTTTATGGTCTTTGTAACTCTCTCTCTCTCTCACTTTCTCTCTCACTCACTCACTTACTCAGTCACACACCCAGCTCTAATAACAGCTCTTACAAAGGCAGTGTTATTAATTCTCATTTGATAGATGGAAAAAAATTAGGCCTAGAGAGACTAATTTGCCTATAGCGGTGTGTGAAACAGGCCATATTTGATTCAGATTTGGCCTGAATTGGGGACAGTGATTTGATTAGCTGATTCAGATCATTGTCCCCCATTCGATTCAGCCAAATCCAAATCTGAAGATTCAGTGCTGATTCAGAGAATCAGTGATTTGGCCATAGATACAGCTTTAAATGTTTTTTCTATATACCTCAAGGTAGCAGGTGGCTTGTGAACCTTGCGATGCTGGGGCAGATGGAACATCCCACAGGAGTGCGGGAGGACCTCTGGCACACTTCCCAGCAGACCCAGAAGTGGACCAGAGTGCTTCTGGTCCACTTCCAGGTCTGCTGATGAGCACACTGGGGAGCCTCCTGTGGGACACTCCATCCACCCCAGGATCACAGCGTTCACGAGCTGCCTGCTACCTTGAGGTATGTAGAAAAAATATTTAAAGCTGTGTCTATGTCTAAATCTCCAAATCCCTCTGAATTGGTTTGGAGGGTTCCAATTCAATTGGAGAGATTAAAGGCTCTCCTGATTTGATTCAGATTTGGAAATTTGGCCACCAAATCTGGCTGAATCTGTGCCGAATTGAATCAGGGGCTGAAGCTTTGCACACCCCTACTTGCCTATACTTACCTCTTCTGCCAGCCAGAATTCTGGTGGCAAACAACAAGTAAAGGCAGCATCTGGACACATCTGCATACTTCTTGTGGATTCATCCGGTTTGGTGCAGCAGCTGTGCCCTGGAAAGTTACCAGCTGCTGAAGCCACTGCTAAAGCTGGCAGAAGATATCAAGATGTTTTACATATTGCCTTTTGCTGGCTGCTTGACAGTGTAGAACAGGGTCAGGCAATTATTTTGGGGAGAGGACCGCTTACCCAGTTTTGGCAAGCTGTCGAGGGCCTCATGGGGAACCCTGCCCCTTGACAGGTGCCCCACCCCTTGACAGGTGCCCTGCCCCCTGGTCACCATCTTGGGACCAATGTCCCAGGGCCAGCACTAGTGGGGCCCAAAGCAGGGCACAGGCTGGCAGGGGTCTGTGGAGCTGGGCTGGGCTGCACCAGCAGGGAGAGGGAGAAGCTGGCCCAGCTCCATAGAGCCCCTGTCAGCTGGGACCCTGCTCTCCTGCCACCCTGCTCTGGGCCCCATCGGCACTGGCCCTGGGACACCAGTGCAGGCTGCTGGCTGCTCACTCCCAGTGCCCCCCAGCCCTGTGGTACAGAAGGGGGCAGCTCACAGTCCTGACCCCCTGCTCGCTGGAAGGGAAGAAGCTGGTACTGAGTGTGGGGAAAAGCGGCCCCTCTCCTGCCCCATGGCCCATGCTCCCTGCTCAGCACCAGCTTATAACCTGGCCCCGCTCCCAGCCTGGGCTCCATGCCAGCTCTAGGCTTGCCTGTTGGTGGCAGCAGCTGCGGCCCCCCCGCTTGCCATGCCGGGCAGTGTTGGCTGCTGCTGTCTGTCTGGAGCTCTTGCCCTGGGCAGCCCACAAGCAGCGGTGGCAGACACTGCCCAGCACAGCAAGTGTGTGTGTGTGTGGGGGGGTGGAGCTGCTGTCACCACATGCAGCCCTGATGGGTGAGCCCATAGCTGGTACAGGGCCCAGGTTGGCAGTGGGGCTGGGTTACAAGGTGGTGCTGAGCACGGGGGAAGGGGGGAGTGACCCCTCGCCCACCCTGTGCCTGGCGCCCCGTGCTGCAGCTGCTCACAGCCTGCCTGGGTGTGCCTGTGCCTGCTTCAGACAGCCCCATGTGGGCTGTGAATGCCTGCAGCAGGGAGCACTGCCCATGGGGTGGGAGAGGGGCCGCTTTTTCCCGCGCTCAGCACCAACTTCTTCCCTGCCAGCAAGTAGGGGTCAGGGCATGTGCTGCCCCCCGCCTGTACTGCGGGGCTGGGGAGCAATGGGAGTGAGCAGGTGTGGGAACCCACAGGAGCATGGGTCCTGCACCTATCTCCTGGGGCCAGTGACAGCGGGGCCCAGAGCAGGGTGGCGGGAGTGCGGGGTCCTGGCCGGCAGGGGCTCTCTGGAGCCGGGCCAGATTCCCCCTCTCCCTGCTGGTAGAGCCCAGCACAACTCCACAGACCCCTGCCAGCCTGCACCCCACTCTGGGCCCCACTAGTGCTGGCCCTGGGCCCCACTAGTGCTGGCCCTGGGACATTGGTCCCGAGACATTGGGACGTGGGTCCCAAGATGGTGACTAGGGCAGGACACATGTCAAGGGGCAGGGCTCCTCATGCAGCCCTCGACAGCCTGCCAAAACTGGGAAATAATTGCCCGAAATAATTGCCCGCTGCTGGATTAGGATTTGGATTTGGCCTGAATCAGGGACAGTGATTCGATCCATGCATCCAGATCACCGTCCCCGATTTGAGTTGGCCAAATCTGAATCTGCCAATTCGATGCTGATTTGGCAAATCAGCAATTCAGGCACAGGCACAGTTTTAAAAGTTTTGTCTACATACCTTGAGGTAGCAGCATGGCTTGTGATCATGGCAGTGCTGGGGCAGATGCAGCATCCCACAGCAGCATGGGGGGGCTCTCCAGCATTCTCGGCAGTGAACCCAGAAAAGGACTGGAAGTACTTCTGGTCCACTTCTGGGTCGGCCAGGGAGCATGCTGGGCCCTGCCCCCAGTGTCCCCTTGGCCTGGTGATCATCCTCAAGGGGATCCTGGGTGCCCTCCAAGACCCAGGAGCACCAGTTGCTGAGCTGGGGGGTGCAGGGGGCCCCCCAGTGGGCCAGGAAGTGCACCAGAAGTGTTGAGCATGCTGGGGAGCCCCCTGGACTGCTGTGGGACTCTGCATCTGCCCCAGCACGGTAGGCTTCAGAGCCTTTGCTACCTAGAGGTATGTAGAAAAATCATTTAAATCTGTCTTTATGTCCAAATGGCTGAGGGAGGGTTCTGAATTGATTCAGAGAGATTCAAGGGTCCTCTGATTCGATTCAGATTTGGAGATTCAGCCACCGAATTGGGCCGAATCTCCCCCAAATCGAACTGTGGACCGAAGCTTTTTACAGCCCTAGTAGAAACCTTCGTTTACCTGGGAGGAATAGTGAAACTGTGTTGGCATTAACGGGGAGTTCTGCCAGTGCATAAGAGCTTTGAAATTTGAACATAGATTAATTTTGCCAGAAGACCTTGTGCTTTGTAGGCAGAACAGTGCCATGTAGAGCAGGCTTAAGGTATTTGGTAAAGAGAACTCTGTGGCTGAGGCAAGATATGGATCCAGGTTTCTTGAGTGTATATAGAGCCTTAACTGCAACAATAACACTTTGCAGTCCATGTCTTCTTTACAACCCTTATATATGGCTATACTGTTTTTTGCAAATCCCTTCTTTTAAACTTGCCTGTGCTTTGCAGGGTACAAAACATTTGATCATGGACAGGGTGTGTTTGCCATTTCTTATTTTGAATATGATCATGGAGAAAACTGCTGAACTCAAAGACACAAAATTGATGCCATCTCTCTCTGGGAGGGGGGTGAGTGAAAAAGATGCTCATTGCTTGGAATAAGAAGCACAGTTTGGCACTCATGTGGCTTCTCAGGGTTGGTTAGCAAATTTGCAGATAAGCAGGGCAGCTGGATAGGTGGGAGGGAGCCATGCTTTGAAACAAACACAGTAAAATATTGTGCGATTAACAAAGAAATCTTTCTAAGTTTAGATGTCTAGGCATTTTACCTGGGCCCTCAAACTGGGATTGGAACAATTTAGCATAATATAGCTAGCTTGCTCTTTTTTATGAATGCTGTCCTGTTAACCACGCCTGCCTTTTTACAGTTCCAGAAACCCATGATGACCCTGCAGTGAAAATGCCTGTAAAGAAACAACTTTCCCTGGCAGAGAAGGTTGAATCTATGAGGTGTCAAGTTCTCGCTAAGTGGGAGGAAATACAAGCTTTAGAGAAAGAGATTAAAGAAACCATGACTCATGCTGGGGTTGCAAACACCATAGAGAAGACTGTTAAAGAGATAGAGGCAAGAGATAATTATTTCTAAGCATTTTGTGTTCATTTCACCTGAGAGGTATCCATATCTAGCTTCCTTGGTGACAGGCTTTTTAGAAAGGATATTGATACTCAGTAGTCTTTATTTACTTCTCTGAAGACATACACAGCTACTCCAGATACTTCTAAGGCTCCAATAGTCAGAGTATCTGGGGCTACGATCCTGCAAAGTGATGCCTCTGGGTGGACTTCTGAAGTAAATTGAGCTTGGCCAGACACAAGGGTGCTCTGCATACACCATGTTATAGGACTGGGGCTTTCTAATCATATGATTTGGCGGGGCAGGCTGGGGGTGGGGGGAGGAAAAGAGAGTTTATCAAGACGCAGGGTCAGGTTTATTCTCTCCTTTTGCTCCTGCACCCGGTGGGCGTGAATTACTATGTGGACTGGTAGAGTCATTACAGAATTTTTGAGAATTGCTCATAACTAACGAAACTCTTCTCTCATTGAAGGCAATGGTAAAACGCTCATTTTTAACGTCAGTGGTTAGCAGAGTTAGGTCAGTATGGAGTCCTTCTAGAATCAAACTAGCTGTTCAGACAACTGAACGAGCCTGAAAATTTGATTATTTGGATGTCTAAATGAACTTAAACATGACCACAGAACTTCATACTCAAAAAGAGAGGTCTGGTCAAACCCAGGCTGAAAAATGAGGTTCATAATATATTGTTAATATCAAATAAACAATTAATAAATCAACAAAACTTATTATTGGACTTGTGTATTAATACAAATACTGGTGTTAATAGTTGTTACTTATTATTATTAGTAGTAGCAGTAGTAATATTACAGTGGCTTTCTGAGATCCCAAGTGAAATTGTATAGTGGTGGACACTGCACATAACACTGTAGTAGATAATCCCTGGCTCAGGCAGCCGACAGTCTGACACAGATCTTGCAGAGACTGCCTTATGAGCCTATATATGCATTGTGAATGGTCATGGGACTATTAACAATATGACAAGCTAAGCATAGGGTTTATAAGTGCCCATGCTATTCATATCTAAGACATTAAAAAGACCATTACCTTTGTTTTGGAATTTGTGTAGGTAGAAATATCAGCTGCTCTAAATAAAGCCATGTGCACCCATCCTTGGCAATGGTCAGGTTAATAGGAATTTCAAACAAGTTAAGCAATGAAGTAATTTCAAGCAAATAAATAATGCCTGAACATTTCCTGCTTACACAGAGAGTGAAATATGTCACAGTTAATGTTTGGTATAAACAAAAAAATGTTTGTATTAGAATTTAGGTTTTGATAAGCATCTCAAAGTTCTCCAACCCTTTTATCCTTTGCAGCGGTTTAGCGTATTGACAGGATATCAGATATTCAATTGTACTGCTATGCAACAGAGCAGTCATACAAAGATGTGGTATCCAGGGAAAATTATCAAAAATATACACACCAAAAATCACACACACGTTTTGTCTTTACCAGCGCAAGCACACAGACTGTCATTGTGTCACTTTGCTTTGCTGTGAACTGAATGATGCATTCAAATGCTTTGTTTTCCCTGCGAGAATTTTCAGTCATCCCCTTGTGCTCTTACCTAACTGTATAAGACAGTAGATTGTCACTTGTTTCAAGAGCACGCAGCTGCCCACAAATGACAACACTTATTTGGAGACACAGCCTTGACTAACATCGATGAACGTATATAGTGTTCATGTTAGAGAGATGAATAGCATCATTCAGTCACTACAGTGTTGCATTCTCTTGCTGCCAAACAAAGGATGTAAGCCCAAGAGTTCTTCTGAAAAGTTTCTTTTGCAAAGCAGTCCATGGTGCACAGCACCTCAGAGCCAAAAATATCATTATATTGGGAACTCTTTCTGTAAAAACCACAAATCTCTCTGAGAGACTCTATTCCTCTGTTTCAAAGATGCCTATTACAAGTGGTATGATTTTTCATGAGTTGTAAATTTCTGGTCATACCTTTTATTTTTGGACTGACTTGTACCTGGGCTGTAATGAGGAACAACACCCAGCAGATGGCAATGTTGTACAGCACTCATAGTTTAAGAAAAGATGCTGCAGCAACTGTGGCCTAAAAGGCTTCACATAAAACCACTGTAAGCACTCTTAGCCAGTGAGAGACGGGACTGAGAGTGAAGCAGTCCCTCCAAGCAGCATGAAGCGTTAACCGACAGAGCAAATGCTTGATTGCTTAATTCTTATTTAAATGCGTGTAAGGTCTTGTTAAATTACAATAATAAATTCATAATCTAAATCTGTCCATTGATTATTTATAGAAGTGGCAGGCATATTATCACTTAGAACAGCAACCTAATTGAACTACCTGCTTTCTCTATTTCTCCTAATACCATGATTTAATAATGCTAAGAAAGGAACAACATGTACTTCTGTTCAGTTGTTGAAATAGATGTCAGTTCAATGGATTTGCTATTTTGGACATGTCTTGCTACATTTTAGTTGACCCTATTGGATTGCTTTTTCAGGCTGAAGCAATGAGGCTCATCTCAGCTAACAAGTTTCTTCAAACCCAAATAAAAGTAAGTGTCCCCCTTTAGAGCTATGATATGCTCCAACAGTGCTTTATAAACCAGTTTCTTTCAAAGCTATCATCACTAGGTTTGACTTGAAGTCATAGGAAAGACTTTCAGTGAGTTCTCCGGGCTCCAAGTCAAGGGCGCTGTGAATGGCCTGCTACAGATAGAAAGGGTTTTTTTTGTTTTGTTTTTATTACTATGATGAACTATGGCACTCTGACCATGAATTGCTCGGGAAGAAGATCCGAATGGTTTCTTTAGAAATACAGGGTCTTAGAGATACCTGGAGGGAAAAGAAAAAGAAAAAGTAGATAAATTTGGAGTAAAATAAAATAATTGTATGGAGCAATAGGACTGCACTAAGCACTCCAAGAGTGTGTGTCAGAATAAAAAAAAAAAAATAGATAGACATCATTTCCTATTTTGGTGAAATGTGAACGACAAAATTAATTGGTCCAAAAAAGGGATTTTGTTCAGCAGCTATATATGAAAAACAAAACTTCACAAGAATGACAAAAACGCAAGTCAGTCTAGTAGAAGGTAACTAGTGTTTTACCATTGTAGGCTGTGAGTTTTTGAAAAAAATATTTAGCTAGTAACAACAAGTCATACATAATACCAGAAAAATGACAATAACAAAAATAACCTTATACTTCTGTAAATTAGCTTGCTTATAGTCTATCTTAAACTGTGTGTGCATGAAGCAACAGGAAGCACTGCATAATGTACAAAGGTGTGTGCAACCTTAAACTTCCTGCTGAAATTTAAATGTTTAATACACAGTTGAGAAACCCCTTGACCTTAATTTATAGTGGAGGTTAATGGGGTTAAAAGACTCTCAGTATTACAAATTAATACCAAAATTATCTGATACCACTTAGGCTTTTCTTTCTAAACTACTGTACTCAAAAATATGTTTATATTTCCCTGTGTGTATACAAAGTTGCTTTCTTTCTATTTGTAGGATGTTGAATACAGCATAACAGATACCTTAAATAGACAGAAGATCTCCCAAGAAAGTCAACAGTAAGCTGGAATAAAACAAGATAGTTGTTGCTTTTTTCTTTTAAGTGTTAAAGAACAATGGAAGCCCTGTCACAATAATATTTCAGACCCACATATGATCAGTTTTGCATAGCTGCTAGATTTAAGTGCATCTCAGTACCACATGCATAATGGGAGCCAAGGTATTTTAAAGTGCTTTGCTCATATTTAAAGCATGGAATCGGTTTCAAGTGAGCTCTGACTCCTACAGTCAACCAAGAAAACCAAAATATGAACAATGCTTATGGGAGGTGTTTGACTGACACTCCCAATCATTGTAGCTGACCAATTAGCCTTAGAACAAATATAGTACAGCACTTACAAATTTTCCCAAACTACTCTGCCAGCATGCTCCTACTTGACTTGCTGGAGTGACCTCTGAGCATATTAAAGTACTACAAAGTTTTTCTCCGGGTGAAAATAGATACAGCCAAATGAAGTCTCCACAGCTGATCCACATTGTGGAATGAGGCACTCGTTGCTTATTGTCCTGCATCAGGCAGGGGTCTGATGCGGGACAGTCAGATAAATGTTCCCCTTGCATCCCCTTCCCCTCATTCCTCACTGCCGTGCACCTCCTTGCTGGGACCTGGGTCCCATGCTGGCCTGTGCCTCACATGGAGACACAGGTCAGTGTGGGATGGTGCAGAGGCTCAGAGCAGCAGGATTCGGGGAATACCCAGCATCCCATGCCTCCATTCCAGGAACTGTGCTGGGACATGGGCCTCCACATGAAACATGGGCCAATATGGGTCCAGGCAAGGAGGTATAGGGTGGTGTGGAACCTGGGGCATTTCCAGTGTTTCATACTTCCATACTGGGTCCCATGCCACCCTATACCTCCTTCCTGAGACCCGCACTGACCCATGCTTCCTGTGAATCATGGGTTGGCACAGAATCCGACATGGAGGCACAGGGTCACACAGGTCATGGTATGGAGGCACTGAGGATTTCCCAGTTCTCATGCCTCCATGCTGGGACCTACATAGGCTTTCACTGTTTCTCAGGGTAGGTCTCGATAAGCAGGGAACCCTGACTTTCCTTACCTATGGAAAGATGCTCCAAGTTTCCCCAGGGTGCATCTCTGTAAGTAGAGACAGCTGGGCAGGTGCTGCCAGGGCTTGAGGAGGCCAGTGCTGTATGGGAATTCTTGGCGTACATAGGATTGGGCCCTTCCAAGCGCTGGAGCACTGCCTGGGGCAGCTGGGGATGGCAGACAGTCTAGGTTGCCTGTTGTCTTCTGTCACAAAGCAAATAGATGTCCACTACAATAACATAGCACTATTTTACACTGCCTTTTGATGTCCTACTGATGTGATACAACAAAAGATAAGCATGTGTATTTGTTCATCATCTGTACTACCATAACATTTTTTTCTGGCAGCACAAATGCAACATCAGGTGATATTTGCTTCTGTTCAATATATGCACTCAGTCCTTGGCCTGTTCTGAGACTGCAGACTTGTGCTAGCTGTGATGATTTTTTGCAATGTGGACTTCTCTATGCTGAGAATTGGACTGTGACAACCAAACTAATTTCAATCTATTTTCTGTGAGCTTCCAGGTTTACCTAAATGGTGTTCATCTTCAAGGTATTTTAAAGTGTGTTGTAAAGTTACTAGTTTAGAAACTTTCAGTTACAGCTGACATTGGCTGGATCTGAACTGCTTGCCAGGGCAGAAAGTTTTGTAGTCTTGAGGGCCCTGCCACATGTTCAAATTAAAGCTGAATAGAAACCAGCTATGGATCTATTCAAGCACTAACTTTATAGCTGGTTGGTTCTTTTTATAGCTGAAGAATCATTTTTATTATGTGATAATTACTTTGCATATGTGGCTATGTAACAGGAAACCCTTGCCCTGTGACTGGGGGTAGGCTATGAGGCTAGCAGGACCAGCAAGGGCCCTTTAAGAGCAGGATCTTTGCCCAGAGAAAAAGGAGCTCAAGAAAGGAAAAGGAGAGCTACAAGGGCCTCCAGAGAGAAACGCTGGGTGGCAAGCAGTGGCTCCTGCAATGGCCAGTAGCTCTGCCCAGGGAGTGACTGAATGCTAAAGTGATTGCAGCTCAAGGGCAGGCAGCTGACAGGGATGCAGAGAGGGGGCAGAGAGGGTTTTTTTTGTGGGGGGAGGGGGACGGGCTTGCTTTCTTCTTTTTTCTTATGCTATAGGACCCAGAAAGGTTTTAAATCCACGTTGGTTTTCTTGGAGTGTCCAGAGGGGTGGTATTTTAGTTTGAAGCACTGGCTAGCATTTCTTTTCTGTTCAATTGAAAGACTGAGAGCGGCTGTGAGGGGAGGTGGAGGCCACATTGCAGGCACCTTGAAGTGCCCTTTAAGATTAACCCCTTGTAGATGAGAGAGGGAGAAAGAGACTTCAATCCTTCAAGGCTAACAGATCAGGAGGGCCCAGAGCCCTGACCATGGGGGTTACTTTCTAGTTGTGCTGTTCCTACCAAGGAGGTAAGGACAGACTACGTAGGCTTTTGGCTGAAGGCAGCAGCTAGAGCAAGTAGGCTGGGAGGGATGTTAGAGGGTCAGGGCTTAGACAAGTATAGAAAAGATAGAGCCAAGTGACCCAAAAAAACCCCCCACTCTAAGGCCCAGGATATCTCCCACATAATTGGTTATTCCATCAAGGTGAGGCAGGTGAGATGCAGGATGCTGGTTTGGAAGAGCTTGAGTGGGGGCAGACTAAGTGGTTGCTGAGTGTTCCTACTGCCTGGCAAGGTTAGTCTGGCCACAGGATGGTCTAAATTTATTGCATGATTAACCAGTTAATTGTGTGATAATTACTTTGTGCTTGTGGCTGGTTTTACGTTGCATGTGTGACTGGTCAAAATGTATTGCACAATTGGCCAGTTAATTGCAAAATATATGTAATGTGTAGCAGGGGTCTTGGGTATCTTCCTTATTCTCCTTCTAATATCTTGCTAGTATGAAAATACAAAAAGAAAAATATACTATGTGTAGCTAAATCTGAATTATACAGAGCATACTCTTGACATCCGTGCTGGTTCCAGAGGTAAATAGGAAATATATGATTGCTGTGGTTTTCATTACATGCAGAGATTTAGCCCAAGACTTGGTTTGTTATTATTTGCATTATTATAGTGACAAGGAGCCATGCTGAAGGACTGGAAGTGTACCACACAGAACAATGTCTAGCAATGTAGTTTTTACCTAATCATGTATTGCTATGTGAAACATCTGTGTTTAAGTTAGCATAGATATGTAAATGTGTGGAGTTGACTACTGGTTATGTCTTATCTTTATGCCACACAAAATTGCAGAAAAATATAACAAAAGTAGAAAGTGGTTAATGGTGTACTTTGAAAAAAAAAAGAAAAAAACACCAAACCCCTCAAAAAAGAAAATGCCCAACTTTATAAATGGTTTAAGTACCCAGTTCAGTAATAGAATTTGGGCCAGTTATTTTAGCTAGGCTGTGCACCTGCAATTGCATACACATATTTGCATATGCATAATCTAACTAAGCAAATAACTGTTGCCTGCAGACAAATCAACTGTTCTGCAGACCAAATTATACTTCTTAACCTGCCATCTCCTTGCAAGGGCCCCATTTTTTTGTTTTTTTTATCAAGTATTTCCACAGACCAGTTAGAGATATTTGCCATATGTTGGTATAAGACCTAGCCCAGTAACTTTTAAATAGACTTCACTGGATTTTGGTTCTTGTCTATGCCTGGGCAGCAGCATGGGTTGACCCCGTAGCACACACTATTCACCTGTTCCCACAGGTATGCTCCAAAACTAGTAGTTCTGTCCTTGAGGTTTGGATTTGTTACCAGTAGCTGCTCTCTGAAGCATGCCAGAAACTGATGCTGCCTATACATGTGCTCAGGGGTGGGGTGGGGGAATTTTAATTAGAGCAGATCCTGGAGAGCCATTCTAATTAAAACACCTTACCATCACATGTATTAATCCCGCACAGATTTTAAAATGGCCACAGGATGCTTTATCTAAACTTCATTCAGCAAGGTTTAAATAAAGTGTCCCAGCAGCCATTTTTAAACCTGTGGGGGCTTGTACACATGGCGATGAGGCCACGCTGCAGTATTTTAATTAGCATGTGGAGCAGATGCAGACTCAATTAATCGAGTCTGCTCTGACGTGTTCTAAGCAGAATACAAACTGGCACGCAGATAGACACCCTGAGGTCTTGACAGCAGCCACAGAGGGTTACCCCTGAGTAGCCACACTGGTGTATTTCCAGATGTGGAACATGTCATCAAGGGTGGGTGGTCAGCACATGTTTGGGAGCAACTAGCTGCAGGGTCACTGAAGTGTAGATAAACTTTTATGTCTGAGATAATATCTCTTTAGGTCCCGCAGTATTATAAAACTACACAATTTATCATAGCTAATAGAGATGTTATGATAGGAGGTAACTGTGCTTTTAGTACTCAAAATCCCAGGTCCAGTTTTTACAGATAACAACATGTCTGTATATACACAAGCCATGTACAACATTCCCAAATGCATACCTGAAAATGTGAGATGGGTGAAAATCTGAATTTAGTTCTATAGACTGAATCTGGAATGACAAGTTAATACAGGCTGCTGGAATACTATTTCCTTCTAATTATCTTCCCAATGCACACAGGTAAGGGAGTTTCTATGTTTTGTCTTCTACCCTTGAGTTGCTAACTTTTAAATTCTCATTAGGAACATATAAAATGCACTGCTCTGCTTTAGGCACTTTACTAAAGTCATCAACTATATCAAAAAGAGAATTGTGAAGTCACATCTTGACAGAGAAAAAGATTTAAAATTCCCCTTTAAATGGAAGCAGAAGGTTTTGAAAATGTTGCAGTTCAGTTCCTATTCATTTACTGCTTTGTTTCCTTTGTGGATTGCCACAATGTGACACCAGTGATAACAATGGATTTTTGGTTTTGGAGGATCACATTACGTATACACTTCACGTGGGAGATCTGGAGCTGTTGAATAATAATATACAAATACTGATATGTTCATAATTTAATGAACAGTGAATGTGACTTGGCCAGTGAGGTGACGTTACTTAAATATAGGTTTTTTACACTTTCCTGTATGAATGCATTCATCTAGTTTAACAGGAAGAAACTGGAAAAATAGGCAGGAAAACAAGGCACTAGATCTAGTTAAGCAGGCTCCCAAGAAATAGTGGGAGAACAATTTCCAGACAATGCCATGCTTACAGGCTCTAGCTCAGCTTTTCAAGACTGCCTTGACAGACCTGGGAATGGAAAGATCAAGGAGTCTAGCCAATTACAAAAGGATGCTTTGCTTGCACGTGTGTGTATGTGCATGTGTGGTGACCAGGGGACTGTGCAAGATTTACTGTGACTCCCCCTGTAACCGATAGGGGGAAAAAACCTGATTTTGAGTTCAAATAAGAGACTGTCACTTATGCTGTAGGGTTCTTGTGAGGTTTTTTTAGAAAGCTCTGACCTACCACGATCCTCTAGCTGATAAGCCTGACATTCATATAATCTGATTTGTTATTTTAGGATCTCTTTGTTTTTCAGAAATGGTTTGGTTTGAAATAAGCAGCACAATATATATCAGGCCAGCTGAAGTAAGCACCCACTGCCTGCAGTCCAATTCCCTGTCTGAGAATGGGAGAATCTCAGGATTCTTGTCTGAGAGAATGGTCATGGTCCTAGGCCAATGTGGGGGTCCGAGGGGCAATTAGCTTTGTTCTTGTGATAACTCAGGCCTGGTGAGTTGGCAGGTTGGGACTTACAGAAGTGTGAATATTTTTAGTTTCTGAAATTTCTCCTTGCTCTATGAGGCAGAATATCATTTTAGATTAGAATTGTATACCCCAGTGATCAGGAATGGAGCTTCATAAACAAAATTTAATGCCATATGGCAAAGCAAACTTGTGGAAAAATGGAATTGTGCTAAATTTGAAGAGCTAATAGAAACTGGTTCAAATAAGAAGTAAAAATGTGGTATTATTGTATTAACACTATTCAAATGAAGCTCTCGGTCAGATGAAAGGATATTAGAAATAAAATATTAAGGCAATTAGTAATAGATATACTTTGAATACAAGGTTAATTAGTTTCATTTGCATGCTGTTAATTATTAAAAGTAATTAGCTCTGAGATACTTAAGGAAGTGCTTTCACTAAATACTTTTAAGATGTAACATAAAGACTTTTAAATTTTGCTGCCAGCAGTGCTCACATATAAACCCTTTACAAATATATGGTGCCTTGGGATATTTGCATAATAAGGCATTTTATAAAACTGATCTCCACAGTTTTGCCCTCCTAATATTGTGATTCACGTTTCTGGAGCTGACGTTATTCTCTGTCTTCAAGACAGATCAGGAGGACTAAAACATTAGCAGTAGCATAAGATTTCTGAATCAAATCCTGTCCTGAAGCAGAACTGAAAGAGATCATATAATTGTTTGAAGTCAGAACTGTATCATCCTTTGCCCTTAATGCACACATGATAATTCAGATGACATTTAATTATAGGAGAGGCCTAGATTAATACATATTTAATCTCTACAAGTAGCAGCATTCTCCAGGTGCTGTGAGATTGTCCAGGGAACGAGGGGCAAAACATGTAGTCTAGAACAAAGTAAATAATGTGCAGCCAAAACTTTCTTCAGCTAAATTTTACCTTGTTTCCTGCAAGCATTTTGTGATTTCCTCAGATTTATTTGCTGTTTCATAAATGTACATTCAGGTTTTTTGCTCTGTTGATTAATTGCAAAGATTCTAACCTCGAGCTATGTTGCTTCATTATAAATCGACAAATCTATTTTGTTTATTTGGGTTTTTTTGATGGGATGACCAAGTATGTGTTAAGGGGAGCAGTGGTAAAATTCCTATCAGAATTCGCTCCTTGTGATTGTTAGTAAAATGTATTCTTCATATTTTTGTGGAATGCGGCCATGAAAGAATGACAGGACTAGCTGAAGTAAATCCATTGAAAACCGTGAGTGAATCTGAAGGGTGTTGAAAATTGCATTTACTATCAAGTTCTCAGAGCCAGTGTAGGTTAATGAGGTGACTGGTGTCATTAACACCTGATCTGTGACTTGCTGCGTATTGGATAGGAAAGCAATATGTTGGAGCAGATAGTGCCAGCATGTAAAGCTATCCACATTTAACTTTATAAAGACTGTACAAGCTTGGAACCATTAATGTAAGCCATTATTGAGCCCCAGTTAATTTTTCTTCAAAGGCACACGCTGTAAAAAATCTTACTGTGATCTGTGCCTTGAGCAAGAGATTTACATGGAGTAACAAAAAGCAATGCTCCAAACCTTTTGCCTCCAGCAGAGAAAGCAAGGATCAAGCACTAATGGTGCTTCCAACTTTGTTCTCTTATATTGCTGATAATGGAAGAGCTATCTGGGGGGTTGCTATGCAACACCCAGAAGTGTGATCTGACATACGTAGGCTTTTTACTAACTGACTATATTCCTCATATATGTTTATCTGTGCTTTCCTTTTTCTTTTTCTTTTTTTTAGAAAGATGTGGGACACGCTGAAGACCTTCTTGTCACTTGAAGATAGTGAAGCAATTTCAGACAAATCAGAAAAATGATGTGTAGGAAGATAAATTCTAGCTGCACTGAGCATACTTTTGACATCCTGAGACCATGCGAGATGAAACCCAGTTTTGAAAAACTGATGCTGAGGCTTAGAATCAAGTATTATAATGCAACTTTAATAAGATAAATGTGTGTCAGTATTTGCAGAGATTATCATGGGTGTAGACACTGATATTTCCATATGCCATCTAGAGAAAGGTCCACTAGCAATAGTATAAATAGTGGTGCCTTTCCTTATATGGTCTTCAGTAGAAACCACCCTCATTTAGTAGTGGAACCTTTATTCAAGGACCAGCTATTTAATTAAACTCCCACAGTAGAACTCACAACTGCAAGTTATTTAAGTAAATTGAAGTTGCAGCTTCTAGAAATGATATACATGTATAATTTTGTGCATATTCTTTGTTGTGAGTATTATATTCAAGCCTTGAACCTGGCTGATGCAGAGGGATATGGCATAGTGGCAATGCCCCCTCCCCTCAGCAGCTTTTTCTTTTCCAGAGTCTTAGTTTTCCCTTTATACATCTCTAACTGATATGTTTGCAAAAAGAGTTTTGAAAATAGGAACCAAGTGTAGCCCAGGTAACTTGGGTAGACACTCCCCTTCTCCAGTTGAAGGGGATTGTTAGCTGGCGGGTGTGCTGTGGGGCGGGAACTGCAGACCTCTCAGTTTTCCTCTGTCCCTATAGAACCAGGCCAGGACTGTCAGGGGACTTAACTATATACACATTTATTTACATTAACTTATCACAAGGGAAAAGAACATGGATATAAACATATGTACAATGTATGTATACACTTATATCTAAACCAGTAACATAAACAATACCCTCTGGGTAAATAACATAAAACCTTATACCAGTGCTCTCATATACAGGTACATATCTGATCTGAAACAGATAAACCCCAAAGATAAACTTAATCCCGAGGGGAAACCCCAGTGCCCTTGGGCTTTTCCCAAGCCCTACAAAGAAGCTGATAACTTTAAGGGGGCCTTCTCAGTGGGACCTCCCCTTTCAGGAGCCCTTAACTAACCAGGGGAGGACTCCCCTCCCCTGTGGGAATCCTCTTTTCCCTGCAACTCACAGCTCCCAGGCCTGGAGGATGGTCCTTGTCATCTGTGCCAAGCTGCTCTCTCATGTGCAGTGGGTTTTGGGCTTCGGGGTGTTGGGGGGTGGTCGCTGTGTCCTGGAACAGGGATTCTCTATGCAGGGCTTCTGGGGCCTCTGGCTTGGCCCTGTCTGCTGGCTCAGTAGCCTGATCACCACCTGGCTTTCTGGACTCAACCTTTTGCTATCGGTCAGAGGCCTGGTTAGCACCAGGCTCAGTCTGCTCCCAGACCCTCTGTGCAGTGCCTCCTGCACCAAGCTCCCAGCCTTGTGCTAGGAGTTGAGGACCTGAGCTGCCCAAGTGCTCCAAAGGCCCTACTCCATGCACCATCCTGTGCACAGGTCTCTGGCCAGACACCAGAGATTGCAGACCCGAGCCACCTCACGCAGCTCCCAGGGTCTGGACACCATGTGCCGTGCTGCACACCGAGCACCTGGCTGCTGGAGCCGTCTGCCATTCCCCACTGATGGAAGTCTTCAGAGGTGCTTCTGGACTACTGCTTTGCCCTGCTGAGCAGCTCTCCTCAGCTCTTCTAAGCCCTGCCCTTCTCTCTTCTCTCTGCTGGATGTGCTGTCCTCATGCTGGGCATGCAGCTCCTTTTATATGCTCCAGGGTCTGCCCCTGAAGTCTTCTGGACCTGAGTGTTGCAGTCTTCAGTCATTCCATGGTGGGGGGGGAGAACTCCTCTCCCCTTCCTCTCAGGAAAGGGACATGACTGCACTCCTCTTGCTACCTCCTGATTGGGGGGATGAGCTCCACCAATCAAAACAGCAAGATTTCAAGCCTGGGACTGAACCCAAGCTCCAAAAGGCAAGCCTGCTACACAAGTATAAATGAAGCAGCAGTGGAATCTTGATTTTGCAGAGGATCCTAAAAATGCTGTAGAGATGTGAACTATCCTATTCATCTCACAGAGGTGGTAACTCCAATGCCAGTGGGGATATTCTAAATGCCAATATTGCTTACTCTTTAAGTGCTCATCAAAGCATGTAAGTAAAACAAAACGAGGAAGGATCATAATGTGAAGACACATGCAATGTGACAGCAGCAGCACACTTGGTGCAATATATGTTTGAGTTTGGGGACAGCACCACTATATATGTTCTTCCTGGTTAGGTAGGAAACAAACCCAAAGAGCCCAGTAAGGCATGCATACTTCATGGTGAAAAAGATGGTCATGGTAGATCTTATGAGTCTGAGGGGCAGTCACATACAACGTGGTCAGAGAAAGCATATAAGAGAAAGCCAACTTACTAAATGGGTACTTTGCATCATTTTTTCATCAGTCCCAAGGGGCACCCCTGCCCATTATGGGATGGGAATGCCTGGGTAAGGGTGATTCCTTACCCTCCATCAGTGCTGATCTTGCAAAGGAATACCTTGAGAGGCTGGACACCTTCAAGTCAGCTGGCCCTGACAGTTTACACCCCAGGGTACTCAAGGAGCTGGCAAGCATCGTAGCTCAGCCTCTGGCACAGATCTTTGAGAACTTCTGGTACTCTGGTGAAGTGCCCAAAGACTGGAAGAAGGCCAATGTGGTGCTTATCTTCAAGAAAGTGAGGAAAGTGGATCTGGGAAACTACAGGCCCATCAGCCTGACCTCTATCCTGGGAAGGTCTTAGAAAAGATTATCAAAGAGACCATTCTTAACAGATTGGCCGATAGGTCTTGCTTGACCAATCTTATTTCCGTTTATGACCAGGTGACCTTTCACCTGGACAAGGGAGAAGAGATTGATGTCATGTATCTTGACTTTAAAAGTCTTTGATTTAGTATCCCATGATCACTTCTTAGCAAAACTGGCCAAATGTGGTCTTGGCTTCACCACAATCTGCTAGCTGAGGAATTGGCTCCATGGTCGGACCCAGAGGGTGGTGGTTGACGGAAGTCAATCTTTGTGGTACGCTGTGACCAGTGGGGTCCCTCAAGGCTCTGTCCTTGGGCCAACACTATTCAACATCTTCATTAATGATGTGGACATTGGTATCAGAAGTGGACTGGCCAAGGTGGCCAATGATACCAAACTTTGGGGCAATGTGTCCACACCTGAGGGCAGGAGGGCGATCCAGGCTGACTTTGACAGACTCAGCAAATGGGCAGACGAGAACCTCATGGTGTTCAACACTGAAAAAAGCAAGGTTCTCCACCTTGGGAAGAAAAACCCACAGCATGCTTATAGGCTCGGCAGTGCTATGCTGGCTAGCACTATGAACGAAAAGGACTTGGGGTCCTGATTGACCAGAAGATGAACATGAGCCTTCAATGTGATGCTGCAGTTAGTAAAGTGAGAAAAAGCTGGCTTGCATCCATAGATGCTTCTCAAGTAAATCCCAGGACGTCATTCTCCCCTTGTACTCAGCCTTGGTGAGGCTACAGCTGGAGTATTGCATCCAGTTTTGGGTTCCACAATTGAAAAAGGATGTGGAGAAGCTTAAGAGACTGCAAGGGAGAGCCACACACATGATCAGAGGTCAGGAAAACAGATCTTATGAGGAGAGGCTGAGCGCTATGGGATTCTTCAGCCTGGAAAAGCGCAAGCTTACGGGTGATCTGGTGGCCACCTGTAAGTTTATCAGGGGTGCTCACCAGGATCTGGGGGAATGTCTGTTCACCAGAGTGCCCCGAGGGATGACAAGGTCAAATGGTCACAAACTCCTCTAGGACTGTTTCAGGTGGGACATGAGGAAGAACTTCTTTACTGTCCAAACCCCCGAGGCCTGGAACAGAATGCTGTCGGAGGTGGTTCAAGCACCCACTTTGAACACCTTTGAGAGAAATTTGGATGTTTATCTTGCTGGGAGCCTATGACCCCTGCTGACTTCCTTCCCCTGGGGCAGGGGGCTGGACTCGATGATTTTTTGAGGTCCCTTCCAGCCCTAATGTCTATGAAATACATGAACACAATACTTGCAGGTGTGCACTGTCTACTGAGGGCAGCCACTCACTTTGGTATCTGTCATGGACAGAGCTTGGAAGATTACATCTCCCTTCTTTTTCCAATTCAACCCTTACCTCAGGCCCAAGAGCAAAGTTGGGATGCTCATCTGCACTTTTAGTTCAATTCAATACCATTTGAATCCTGGGGTTTGCTTTAAGGCCTTGTCTAATTTGTCAGGGATGAAGGGCCATTTAAGTTATTTTTCTCTTTTCTTTTATTTTAAACCTGTTCCAATAATTCCATGAAAAGATCATTGCAGTGGTAATGTTTTAAGGGGGCTAACCTGACATGTTTTGTACACCTGAAGATCTAGATCTACAAAAGCACTTTAGTTGCTTAAGTCCAACATTTAGATCCTTGAAACTCCATTTGCCACCCCCCTAACTCTGGAGGCAATTGATGTTCAGTTTTTTATATAAAGTTCCCCAAATATCTCCTTCTGGTTGTGCTTACCACAGCCTTACCACATGGCAGATCAACAAAAATCTCATAACCAAATCCACTTGGGATCCACAAAAGTGCTGTCTATCCCCACGTTTCACCCGAGGGACTCTTGTGGGTATTCTTGGAGCCTGTGTTCTTGATTGCTGTGAGCATATAAATATTTGCATTACAATAGTCCTTTAATCAGTACATTTAATCATTGCCTTAGATGGACTCTGCATAAATGCAGCATAAGAAAGTCCCTGCCTTTGATTTTACAATTTAAAATCATGGCACAATTACCATGCCAGGCAAAATGTCCTCCAAATATCCCACCCTGCTCCTTGTGGGCTGCCTCAAATTATAAACTGTGTGGCCACCTTTTCGTAGTGTCACAAGGAGTGTGATGAGCATGAGAAAAGGCTAAGTGGTACATCATTGCCACTGTTGCTCAGCAGGGCTAATTAAACTTTTTTGGGTGCCACATGTCTGTAACTGCACATCTTTAGGAGACAGCCTCCTGCATGGAGCAACATGGAGTGTTTGTCGGCATAGCGGACTGGCACATGAGTTTTCCATGTGGATATGTCCCAAATAGGACATGATAAAGGGATGGGGAAAGGAAGTGGGGTTATTCCTAGTTACCTTGCTATTTCCAGTCAGCACTTAATTTGACTGTGAAACTCATTGTCACAGGATGTTGTGAGTAGGGAATAGATGTTTCTATGGATAACCAGAACATACGGGGTTATAATAGTTAATGAGAAAAAACCCAAATCGTAAGGCAATTCCTAATTGCTGTGGATAGTATGGGACCTTCATGTGGCAAATCATCCCACATCTATCTGCCCACTGTGTAATTATTCCCATTTTCTCCTCTGAATTGTGTGGTACTGGCCACTGCTAGAGACCAAACACTGGACTAGATGGACTATAAGTCTAATACAGCCTGGTGACTATGTTATATCTACACCAGTCATCACCAGCCAGTGGATCTCAATCCACCAGTAGATCTGGGAGCCTTTTGGAGTCGATCCAAGGCTGGGCTGGGCAGCTGGGTGCCCACGTACATGCACCCCAGCCCAGCAGGTCAGTCTGTGGGGGAGGGAAGGGGTGAGGGCTAGATTGAGGTCCCTGCGGTGAGGGCCAGTGCCACAGGCAGGAGCAGGGGTAAGTTGAGTGAGGCCCTGGCCAGGTGAGACTTACCTGCTGGGGAGGCGTACCCCCAAATATTTTTTTCTTCCTCTGCCTTGATCTTTTCCTCCCTTCCTTCCCACAGACTTACCTGCTGGGTGGGTGGGTGGGGGAGAGGGGTGGCAGTGGTGGCAGCAGCAGTGCATGGTAGATTTTGGGTTGCTTTTAAATGCCACAGGTGATCTCCCACTTAAAAAGGTTGGAGACCCCTGATCTACACAGATATATGGAGACCAATTGCAGTGCAGTACCTGCATCCTTCCAAACTTCAGCCTTTTCTTGTTTTCCATTCATGAACAATGTGTTCCCCCAGTGGCTGGAGGGCACGGCAGTGGCGGGAGCATGGCGGCAGTAAGCAGGAGCTCCTGCAGATGCCGCCAGCACTGTTGGTAGTGGGGGGTGGGGGCGGGGTGATGTGCGCTGACCAGGTGTTGGTGACTACCCGCAGATGCCACTGGAAGCATTGGCAGCAGCCAGCGGGGATCACTGACTGCCCGCAGATGCCGCCTGCGGTGTTGGCAGTGGAGGGCAGGATGGCGAGTGTTGACTGCCTACAAGTGCTGCCAATAGCGTTGGTGGCACCTTTTTGTAGGGGGGTGCACTACCACGCTCGGGGGTGCACGTGCACCCGCATGCACTCCCTACGCATCACCCCTGTTTCCATGGATCTAATCCGTGTGACATTTCTTGGAAAAAACAATACAAAGTCTGTTCCTGGAGAAGTGTATAGCTGAAAGGTTAAGGAAGTATTCTTTAATCCTCATTTTTTGTCACCAGAGCAGAATGATCAGTCTATGAAGCCTGATTTGCATTCATGTATTGGTATGTATTAGTATTCTGTGTACTAGAATATGCATTTTGAATTTACTAACTGTTAGAGCAGATTTTTAATAATTCTCTTCATGTAATTCTCAAATTATTTTTATTGCATTAATGAAATAAATAGGGGAGCTCCCAGGAGGTGAGCGTAATAATATTTTGTGCTTACCTTTCATCAGAGGCTCTCCTAGTAGTTTGCAAATATTAATTAAGATTCATAGCACTGCCATGTGGGAAATGAAAATTCTTGCACCCATGTTATAGGTGGATTAGTGAACAGAAGCCAAATGACTTCCCCATGATCACATGGCAAATCAGTGGCAACATGGGAATGGAATTACTTTTTCTCTCCCTCTGTATTAACCACTACTCATGGTGTCTTTTAGTGCACTTAAATCTTATGACTGTGAGTATTTAACCTGGTGAACAAAACTGCGGTTTCATTTACTTTTTAACTGACAAATACTTGCCAAAATTTTAGTTTTAAGACCTGCTTTCATTTACTTAGTTTAGTATTTATGGTTATAGTCAATGTTTGCTTTCACCTTCAGCTAATACTAACATGTTTACACCATGAACACAGGGCGCTAGCAGTTAACACACACACGTCTTTAATGGCACATAATTATTGAATGGCACTGGGATAAGACCTGCATCTTTTGTTAGTAACTGATTTCCCCTCTCCACCTCCATTCCACATTCATTTTATTTTTCTTTTCAAAATGTCCTCCAATGTTTCTTGAGTGTGTGTGTGAATGCATTAATGAATGCATTAATCTAGCTAGCTCAGTGCCTTTTTTACTAAAATTGTTGACAAAGACTTGCCAGTGTGGTAAAGGTGTTTTTTTTCTGATGTGGATGATTATTCACTAAGAAGGGATTGATAACCAACTCCCTTCTGAAGTATTTTCATTCTAACCTTGTTTTATATATTCCTGGCAGCTTCTTTCAGCCCAGCAGTGGTAAACCTGTTTGTAGAAGGAGGTGGAAGACTGTGGCTAGTCTAATACTTCCCCCTCATTTCTCAGATGCAGTTGACCTATATAATTAGTAGCTCATAATTATAGCTGCCCTAGAGGATCTTATTTCTGTCTTATGTGATGCTGAATATAAAGTCAGAAGGTGTATCACTAATAGGGTTGAGAAACTATGATGCTGAAAGATATTTTTCCATACAAAAATGATATTTTTATTGTTGTACTAATGAAAATTCTACAGGTTATTTCTTCAGTGGCAATAAAACAACAAAAAAGCTTTAGAAGATAAGAATACATTGCTGATTTATACATTTAGTGGCAGAAGAAACCTGCCCTTGTCAAAATGAAAGGCTTAAAATGCAGACTTGTTCTCTCATTTTGGCACCACGATGGGTAGTGAGTAAGCCTGATTTGGAAGTAAACTGTGACAATACTTTTGATAAAATCCAACATTATTACTAAAAACGTTTATAGAGCATTTAGTTTAAAAGGTATTTTGCAAACACAGATAAGCAGGAGAAAGCAAATGCAAGACAACTCAGAGTCTGGGCGAGAGGCTTATTGTTAATAACAAGAATGGAAAAAATCCCAAGTGGATTTTGAGAAGAATGGAGGAATGATGATCTGAAGTGGTGGCCTTTAAGGAAGGATTTAGAAGAGTAAGAAAATCTGAGGTATCTGTTGGATGAAGACAAATCTGGTCCAAATCTAGAGGCAGCGTGGTGGAAGACCTGAAGCCAAGAGTTACAGATGAAAAGGAAGAAAAATGCAAGTTCCCACCTGTGTTACAGAAGCAAAATATGGGACAACCAGAGTAGATATACTCTTTGAAGACTCTACCTGACCTTTTAAATGAAATCCAATATAATCTAAGACTGGACATTTTAGCAGCATGTTGTAAATTCTGTGTATACAGTTCAATTCATTCTTTATTTTTACTCTGAATCAGTATAATAACATGAGTCAGCAAGACATCATTCTCCTTTCCTAATGTTCCTGTGGTGTTAAGGATACTGACTAATGAAGCATGGATATTATTATTAGGATATTAATTGTCTTAGGGAAAATGGAGGCTTGAGATTTTTGATTCCATGTGTGCTTGTACCTCCCATATAGAATATCTTTTATTAGGTCTCCCTTTGCCCATATGATTAATGTTTTCTTCAAACTCTCAAGGTCTCTGTAGAACTTTCCACAGGGTCCTTAAAATAGAATGCTACTCTCATTAGGTCCAAGGAGACCAGGCCTCTTAATTAGATTCAGAGAGGTACTATTATAGCTTTTGTTAAACTGATGTAATTCTGTTTAAGAGTGAAAATGTCATTTCCTTGTTAGATGCACTGCTTTCCTGTGCACTGCAAATCAATTATGACTACAGCTCAAATATTATTTTATCCTGTGATCTCTTTATAAAATCAGAAATTAAATTTAAAAAGAAAAAGAGAAATAACCTTTGGAGCCAACAAGATTTGCAAAATACCATTTTAGTAATGCCACAACCTCATTTCCATACTCCTTTCTTTCCCCATGATATTCTGACTATGTCAAGTTCTCCCTGGACAGCAAGACCCTAAGTCATAGAAATGTAGGGTAGGGAGGGATCTCTGAAGAACATCTAGTGGAGTCCTCTGCTCTGAGGCAAGATCTATGCCTGGCAGATATTTGTCTAACGCAATATTGCTCAACCTTTTGGCTCAAATCAGAAGCACGGGGCTAGTTTGTGGGCTGGTTCAGATCCTGATCCCCAGGTTCAGACCCACACACCTGATCTGGACTGTGCAGCCCACACCCAGGCCTGCATGCCTCTGCTGGTCCTGCATTGCACAATTGGAGCCCCAAACCCCTGTATTGCCCCTACCCTGTTATACATGTAACCTGGGAGGCGGAGCTACCTGCCAGCTGCAGCCAGTTACGGATCCCCAGGGTCTCTGCCCGGGAGCCCTCCTTCCTGGAGTGTGGAGAGTCTCCCTATGGAAGGACATCTGGAGCATCAAAACCTTCAATCAGACAACACAGTACTTAACTATATACATTTTATTTACATAGGGAGAAGAGGGGAGGTAGAAAAGGCCATAAAAATCAACCCCCACCCCCCAAAAAGATACTAATAACTATTACACATATGCTTCAGTAGTATGAAACTCCAAACTACCTCTTCTTTTGGAAATTTGGGAGTATTCTCTGGGGAAGGGTGGGGGGTCAATGAGAACCCCTTACACTCAACTCTCAGGTTGGTTCCTAGATGAGTTTCACCTTATGTTACTTGTAGTGACATTGTACAACTCCCAGCAATGAATGTCACACTGGTCCTGGATGCAAGTAATAACCCAATCTTTTGCACACACTCTCTACCCACCACAGGAGCGGCAGCAAAGTTCTGACTTACACAGAGGGGGAAGCCCCTTTAGAGTCTTATACTGTAGAGTGTAACGGTCATAGATCCTGCCTGGATCGGTCTTGTACGATCACCCCTCCTGCGGGGTGGGTGGAGTCAACCTCCTGTGGAGAACCCAGCTGCTCCTCTTAAGCAGGGGCTCTGCAAGCACTGGGCAGCTTACAACCTGACTCTTGTACTTCTGAGAGGGGTTTATGTTCCATTTCACATCTAGGTGAAAAACTGCGGTGTTGCAAACCCCACCTGCAAGATCTCTCTGTAGCACTTACAACTCAATGGGGACATTCTCCCCACCTGCCCCTCATGGATGGGATGCAAGCATCCAGGGAAGGCTCCTCTGGGGTTACAATTTCCTCCCTTATAACAAACAATGGATATGCTGACAGCCCTTTGACAAGTGTCATCGTGCTCTGTCTCCCGAAACCTGCTGGCGCTTGGAGCAGTGTCTCAGTTTCTGCTGTCCCACTCTTGCTCCAGCCTTGTCCTGCTGCCTTCAGGCCCTTGGATCAGTGCCTCAGTCTCTGCCATACTGTTCTTGCTTCAACCTTGTCCTGCTGCCTTCAGGTTCTTCTGTGGCTCATTTGACTGCTCCGCTGGGTCAGCTCAGCCCAGCTCTTCAATGCCCATGTGCTTCTCTCTCCCTTGACTGCAGCACATGTCTTCTTTTATCACCCCCCCCCCGGGATGGGCCCCGGCCCCGGATAGCAGCTCATCCAATCAGAGGTGTGGAGTGAATGCTCCAATCACCTTGTGCCATATTTGTGGATCAAGGCTAGTCCAATCAGAAGTTTGGGTTGAATGGTCCAATCACACTGAACTTCCCTTGTTACAGCAGGTTGAAGTATAAGCCCAACCAGACAAAGACCAGGCTGTAAGACAGCCTGATCTAACTCTGTTATATACATGCTAGGATCAGGGTCCCAGGACTGTGTTTTACTTCCATCCAGCCCCACATACTGGGATCAGGGATCTGGGATCCCATGCTGCCTTTATCCAGCCTCATGTGCCAGGACTGGAGCCCTGAGACCATGCATCAGCACTACTTGGCTCCATGCTTTGGCATGGGGACCCCATTCAAATAACTAGTCATTCTTTCCCTAATCCAAACCTCCTGGATGTTCAAGATTATACACAAATATGCAACAGCACAGGTCACCACTTTGGGAACAGATGATAACAAAATATTCTGGGTAGCCAAGGCCTAAGCTGATGGAGAGGTGCTGCAGAAAGACCTCACCAAGCTAAGTGTGTGGACAAAAAAATGGCAGCCGAACTTCAGTGTGGACAAGCGCAAGATAATCACTCTAGAGATATCCAGTTAGATGTTCTCCTTGCATAACATCCACTTCTGTCCCTGTTGGAGACAGGACACTGGGACAGAGCAGGGGTGGACAAGTATTTAGACCCACAGGTAATAATAATGGTGAGCTGTTGTGGGCTAGGTCAGCACCCTCCCCCAGTGCACAACAGCTCACCAAACCACCCTATATGAGATGGGGCTGTAGTCGGGCAGGGAGCTGATGTGGGCACGGGCACACAGCAGCTTCACCAGAAGCAGCTCATCTGGTGCCCTTGCTGCCACCAGTGCCACCTCAGGGCTGCCTCTTTACCCCAAGGAGGGGCTGGAGCTCCTGCTAGGCTTTGCCATTGGTGGCCTGGGTGTGGAGGTAGAAGTGGCTGGGCAAAAGCTGCTGTTGGGTGCCAGGAAAAACTGGGACCTGGCAGATGGCACAGCTGCCTCCCATTCACTGCTGCCAGGGCCTTCTCACTGTAGCTGCCTGGAGCCCACACTGGGGCTGCCCTGCAGCTCCTCCCTGGAGTGAGGCAGCCCCAAGGTGGCACTGGTGGTGGTGGCTGTTCTGGGGAAGAACTGCAGGGAAGCTCCAGTGTGGGCTCTGGGCAGCTGCAGTGAGAAGGGCCTGGGAGCAGTGAGAGGAAGGCAACCGCACCTACCACCAGGTCCCACTTTTTCCCAGTGCCCAGCAGCAGCTTCTGCCTGGCCACCACTGCTGATCATCATGGCTGCGGTGGGTGGTTCTGGAGCAAGTGCTGCATGGACCCCAACCCTACATGCAGGGCAGGCTGGGGCCAAAGTCAGGGCCAAGGCTAGGGCTGTGCACTGAGCCCAGGACTTGGGCTTTGCCCATGCAGGTTCTGGCTGGTCTCCATGGAGCTGGGGTCACCGCCACCAAGGCTTCTGGGAAGTGGAGTCCAGCTGTGAAACCACCCCAACCCCAATGTGCACCCAGGGGTGGTGGGACTCGCCACAGGCTGGATGGTAACTGGGCCAGGCGGGACTGAAGAATCAGAAAGCAAAGAAACTCAATTCTGCATGAATTCAAGCCATGAAAATTGGAAGGCAAGTGATCACAGAACAAAGGCTCATGTTCAGAAACAGACTTTGGAGCAGTTCTTTTCCAGATGGTGTAGTCAGAAGGACATGAAGGACCGCATAGCAGCTCTGCATCCTCTTGGATCTGTCAGTATTTCAGTATCCTTCAAGCCTGTGGTGAAGGCTTTGTAAGAGATGAACATGGCTGGCTGTGAGGCACAACAGTTGGAATGGCAAAGTGAATGATTATGAGATGTTAAGCTTGATAACTCTATTTTCTAAGTTGAAACATTTCTGGAAATGGTCCCTGTAACAAAATCCCATCCCCATTAAAACTAATGATCAAATTCATATTGATTTCAATAGGGCCGGGATCCCAGTCCTTGGCCAGGTACAAACATTATACTTTTACTAGTATAAGTGACTGGAAATTGGTCCATACCCGTAAGAGAACAGAAGTTCAGCATACATAGACTGGTTTAAAAATGGCAGAACCTGGTCTAAGATTTGCGCCCAAAGATCAATTTCTCCTTGGGCTTTTTGAATGTCCATACTTAGTCCTCATGTTTAGAATTCCACATTTTTCATTCTTGTGGCATGGACAATAACTGGGAAAGCTTTTGGCTATCATCATATAATGCCTTACATAAACAAACTGCTCCCAGAAAAGTGAAGACCTTCTCACCCTGGTAGAATCACATTCTACTTTCTTTATGTAAGATCAGATGTATTTCCTACCTCCCCCACAGCTCCTTATTTGAGCCCAAATAAAAGCATGCACGTCTTTCCTGCCCAAATAAAAAGCATGCACGTCAGTCCGCTCTGAGATAGGGTACCCTTTCTACTAGGTCTGTAGACTATTCACCACAGGAAATACAAATCTGCAACTAGGAAGGGAAAAAAATGAATTTGTTTCCCTTCCTGTTCTTCTTTCTCATGAATCCATCTCCCTTCACAGCATGGAGGGAACCTTCTGAGGCAGCACTTGCCTTTATTGTTAGTGATATACATTTTCCAGTTTAAAAATTTATTATTGCTTGGTACACTTGTCCTTGGGGAGCCTTTGTTCTCTGCTTATATCAGGGATTAATAGATGCTTCCAGTGGTTAAGTTCCAAGATGCCACGTGACTCTCAGTGGTGAGCAGAGAAGCTCCTATTTCTCTCACTTCTATTATGGACAAGGCACAACCTAAAACTTCCAACTGTGGGACTTCAGCAAGTCTCATGCTACAGAGCCAAGACACAAGGGTGAAAATGCAGTATACTGTCATCTTCAGAAAAGCTGATTTAGAAGGCAAGCGATTCCCCATTATTAGCTGCTAGGAAGCAGGACACTTATCTCAAGTCATTACAAATCTGGACACGACATACAATCAAAGCATAGCACGCATCGTTTCAGTGTTGTTTCTTTAGCTAATTAAGCCATTATCCAAAGTGATTAAATTATTTAACCTAGAACAGTTGGTGTATTCAATCTTTTTTATTTTTTTTCCAATAAACTGAATGCACGAAGTGGGTAATAGTAAGATATTGTAATTAACAACCAATCTTGTTGGAGAAAAGGCATACATATGATGAACGGACACTGTTAATGAAGTTAATTTAAAGCAGAACCTATAAAACCATTCTGCATATACGGTGACGATCTAGGTATTAATGATTGTCATGGGTGTGAACAAGCAAACAAGCCTATGTATTTGTTACCAGATAAGTACTTATACTGATATTTCTGAAACTTTCCATCATGTGGACAGTGGCTAAGTTTCCGAAACAGCCTAGTGTCAAAAGTTCCAGGGAATCAAAGTAGAAGGAAATACTTCCATCAAATCCTTCAAATTAACAAGGAATATTCATAGGGAAGTAATATAATTTTATGCTATATTCTGATTTTGTCACCCACTAATGTGCTGCCAACATTTAAGAAAGGACCTCCCACAAAAGTTTTCCACCTCTGTCACTTTCTTTTATCTGTCATACTCTATACCTTATAGCATATCTACCTTTACACCTGTCTCTGCCTCCTCTTAATCTTTGTCTCTTTGCTGCTCTTGCATGTAGGTATAATGTCACCAAACCACTATGATTCCCTGTGATGGGGCCACTCCAGTGCCTTGGGTAGTGTCTTGTGCCTTGTATACATTTCCCTGCTTCCTCTGACTTCTGGTTATATGACCTGGTTGGGCAGGGAGGGCAATACAGCCTGTGTGCAGGGGGTAGAAAGGAAAAAGGTTCCGATGAGTATGAGGGGTAAGGTCTGTTCCTGTCTGGTGAGAAAAGGTGCAAATTCTTTCTAGTTAGAAGGAGATGGGGGGAAGGCTGGGTTTATATTAGGTAGTCTGTTGCCTCAGCCTTGGTGCTGGGTCCTCTGGGGTGGTTGGGTGCATAGTAGGGATGTGTTTTCCTTAAACCTCTTGGGTAGAAATCTCCTGTTGTTTACCAGAAGTGGCGGCAGGGATTCTTTGGATCTTTGGAATGAGGATTTATTGCTGGTGTGGATGTCAGATTCCTTAAGGTCCACTGGGGGAAGACAGTGGAAGGTTGAGACTGGAGCAGGTTTGATGTCCATGGGAAGGTATGTTTGGATCCTCTGAGTTGTTGTATGAAAAACTATACAGGGAGTGTATCTGTCCATGAATTAGGAAGAGGTTGGATATCTGGAAGCCTTTGGGAGGGGAGGAGAGATGGGGAATAACTTTCCTTTTGCTAAAACAATGGGGTGTCAGGCCATGGCCTCGAATCCGGGGCCTTGGCCTGCCTGCTCATCCTGGCCTTTCAACACCCTGGTTGACCATTCAGGCCAAGCAAGTGAGCCAGAAACCTCCATCCAAGTCCAGCTGTTTGCCTGTTCTCTGCCACTGGAGTGGTCAGCCAGGATCAGCTGACCCATTACTCCCTGTCATATAAACACTGACTCAGAAGAGGAAGCATCTGGGCACCAGGGCCCAATCCCTGCACAGACTACCTCTCTGTTCTTTATGACTTGCACCTCTATCTGCTTTCCACTCAGTCTCTTGCCTATCCAACTGGGCTCATCCTCTGATCCTGTGCTCTGTCTGACTGTCTGGCTTCCTGACTCAGCTTCCTGGACTGACCACCTGGCTTTCTGACCCAGACTGTAACTCATTCCTCCTGGCCCAAGTGGCCCCTGACCTTGTTCCCAAAGTGGCCCCAGACCAAGCTTCCCATGACCCAGGATGACAGCTTGCCTGGATTGCCCATACAATGAAGAGGATCTGGCAAGAAGCCCAACCTCCTGCTGATGCACTCAGACCCACCCACTTTGGATGCCACAACTTGGGAAGATCTGCAGGCTGGCCTGAACCAGCTAGCCTCTTGCCTGCCAAGTCCTAGAAGCTCAGGTGCAGCAACTGCTGACTTAAGAACCAATCCCTCCTGTCCCAGGAAGCATACTACCAGGAGACTCACCAGCACTGATATGAGGAGGCACAATGGTTGTAGGAGGAAATTTTTACATTTCGGCCTGTCCAGTGGAGTCCCATTCCTCTCAAGCATAACCTGAAAGGTACAATGGGGACCAGCAGTGCTTTAGTCCTTATGCAATGCTACCTTCTGTTCCTAGGCCAACCCCAAACCTGCTCCAGGGACCAGGGAAAAGTGAGCCTTGTCATAAGTCTCTTCATGGGGGATGCCCTGAAATGGTGAAGCATAATACCCCTGTTATACAAGACTGGGAGGCATTCCTTCAGAAATATTTCAAGATGTTTGAGGACCTTATGATGAGAGGCTGAGAGCCATGGGACTTTACATCCTGGAAAAGTGCATGCCCAGGGGCGATCTGATGGCCACCTATAAGTTTATCAGGGGTGACCACCAGGATCAGGGGGAACATTTGTTCACCAGAGCACCCCAAGGGATGACAAGATCAAATGGTCACAAACTCCGCCACGACCGATTCAGGCTGGACATAAGGAAGAACTTCTTTACTGTCCAAGCCCCCAAGGTTTGAAATAGACTGCCGCTGGAAGTGGTTGAAGCACCTACATTGAACACCTTCAAGACACATTTGGACATTTATCTTGCTGGGATCCTATGATCCCTGCTGACTTCCTGCACCTGGGGCCGGGGGCTGGACTCGATGATCCTTCAGGGTCCCTTCCAGCATGAATGTCTATGAAATCTATAAAAATCTAATCAGAACTTGCTACCTGCCAAGAGTACCTACAAGAAAATATGGTTCAGGGATTCATACGGAAGTCACCTCCCTGGCAGGGGCCCCTGTATGATTTATAAAAAAGGAGGACGGAGCCTCTGCCTGTGTGTACATTAATGGGCTTTGAATGAAATTAGCATCTGCAACCAGTACTCTTTGCCTCTTATCCCAGAGCTGTATGAATGCATAATAAAAACCACCCACATATTCATCAAGCTCAACCTCTGAGGAGCATAAAATTTTGTGTGAATCAGGGCTGGTGATAAGTGGAAAACTGCCTTCTAGGCTCAGTATGGGCACCTTGAGTATTTAGTTATGCCCTTTGGACTCACCAATGCTCCAGCCACATTCCAGCACCTCATTAACAATGTGGTGCAAGACCTATTGGACCAATTCATTATTGCTTATCTGGAAAACATTCTTATCTTCTCAGAAGACCCTGACCAAGCCTCATCATGTGTCTAGGAAATGCTGGAGAGGCTGCACCAACATGACCTTTTCATTAAGTTGGAAAAATTCACCTTTGAACAAACCTCCACTGAATTCCTTGATTTTATCTTGTCCCCTGAGAGTTTAAAGGTGGATTCCTGGAAAGTGCAGGCCATCCAAGAGTGGAATACATCCCAGAATGTCAAGGAACTCTAGAGGTTCCTAGGGTTTGTTAATTTTTATTGGTGGTTCATTGCCAACTTTGCCCAGGTGATGGCCCCTCTCACCACACTACTGTGTAGGAATGCTCAGTTCTACTGGTGTGTAAAAGCTCAATTAGCCTTTGAGTACTTGGACCAATGTTTCATCTCTGCCCCTGTGTTAACCCACCCAGAATCACCCTTTTCCTTTGTGGTGATTCCTCCAGCACCACAGTAGGCACAGTTCTTTCACAAAGGCAAGGCCCAGAAAAGACCCTGAACCACTGTGCCACTTTCTCCCACAGGCGTACTCTAGTGGACCAAAACTATAAGATCTTGGATTATGAACTCCTAGCCATGGGGATGGCATTGGGGGAGTGATGTCATTCCCTTGAAGGGGCATGCCATGAGGTGAAGGGTCTCACCAACCATAAAAACCTGGAATATTTTCAAAAGGCTAAGGCACTTAATCAGAGGCAACTCTAGTGGGCCCAATTTGCTTTCCAGATAACTTAGCAACCCAAGCCTCAAAATGGGGAAGCAGATGCCCTCTCTTGAAAGGCCAAGTATAATGCACACTCATCCTAGAGGTCATCAAAATTCAGCCCTAATCTGAAGCTCCATGACTTCATTGGTGGTATGGGTTTGGCAGAGCCGCTCTCCCTGCTCTGTGCCACCACCTGGGAGAAAATACCTGCAGAAAAGCAGACCATCCTCACTCAGCATACACACCACATCCAAGATAGGGTTATACTAACTTGGAATAGGGTCTATGTGCCACTGGGTCAGGCAAAGCTGACTGACCTTCATCTAAATCACAACTCATGGTAGCAAGCCACTCCAGAACTGAAAAACCTACCAACTGACCTCCTAACACTTTTCATGGCCACAGATGTGTAATATAGTGCAGGTTTTTGTCAGCTGTTGTGATCTTTGTGTCCAAACTAAGAGATGCACTCAAAGACCTTGGGACCAGCCCCTACACGCTTCATCTTGGTCATGGTCTGCCATCTCTTTTGACTTTATTGTAGAGCTACCCATATCAAACAGTTGCTCTACAGTACTGGCAGTAACAGACCAATTCATTAAATGGTCCATTTTATTCCATGTGTAGGTCTTTTCTCAGCCAAGGACATGGCCCAACTGGGGTTGGACCATACAGTTTGCCTCCACAGCCTTCTGGACTGTGGGTCTCATTTTGTTTCCTGGTTCTAGCAAACAGCCCTATGCCTATTGGGAGTCTGTTCCCAGCTCTTGTCAGCTTATTACAACAGACAAATGGCCAGGCTGAAAGAATCAACCAGATTTGAATTCCTCTGGTGCTACCTCAACTTCCAGGAAGACAACTGGGTAATCATGGAGTTCATATATAATAACTCCACATGTCTTGACTGGCAAAGCCCATTTTTGCTAATTATGGGTTTCATCCCCAGTTACACCCAGACCTATAGTTCCAACAACCTTTTTGGGTACATCACATGCATGAGGTCTGAGAGGAATGCCATCTGGAAAGGCAAAAATGTCTTATAAGTGACAGACTGACCAGCTTCATCAGCAAGGACCTGCCTGTTGGGTAGGACAGAAGGTATGGTTAGCATCCAAACACCTTCACATAGACTGGATGTCACAAAAGCTACATCACCAATATGTTGATCCCTTATTCATCATTCAACAAATTAACTGGGTAGCCTTTGAGCTGCAACTCCCACAAACACTAAACATCCATCCAATAATTTACGGATGACTGTTCAAGATGTATACAGAAAATTCATTCCCACAGCTGTTCCAACCCCCACACCCCCACCTCCTAACAGCTCACAGTCAAGAAGATTATCTGGTTCAGGAGATCTTAAGGCTCCAGATGGAAAGAAGGGGAACTTTATTACCTAACTAGCCAAAACGCTTGGCTTCGCACAGGTTGCAGTAATCAAATTTTGATGTTTTATGAATAAAATATTTTCATTCTATCTTATTTCCTTCTACTAGTAAGCTGTGTGTATATGTTTAGTTTTGTACCCTATTTTACTTGTGTCATGGCTGCTCATCCCTACCTTCCATTGATCATTCAGGCAGAGCAAGCCAATCAGAAACCTCCATCTGGGTTTAGCCATTTGCCTGCTTCCTGACACCAGAATAAGCTGACCCATCACTCCCTCCCATATAAACCCAGTAGACAGACTGCCTGGGCAACTGAGCCTAAACCTTTTTAGATTATCTCACTGTTCTGTATGGCTTGTGACTTTCCCTGCCTTCTTCTTGATGTCTCAATTACTTGACGGGGCTCATCTTCTGACTCTGTGCTCTGACTGAGCCTTTGGCTTTCTAACTCAGCTTTTCCTAGACCTGAATCTCTGCTTGATCTCCTGGAGAGTTAACTCTGCTTGTCCTGTGACTCCATGTGCTGCCTGACCCTCCGGCTTTCTGACTTGGCTCCTTAGACTGATCTCCTGGCTTTCTGATCTGGTTCATGAGCCAATTACACATGTTTCTCCTGACCCAGAGTGGCACCTTGTTCCCTGAGTGGCCCCTGACCTAGCTGCCCATGACCTGAAGTGACATGCAGTAAGCTGGCTACCTTGTGGCTTTGGGGAAGGGATCAGCTGAGGAAGGGGGCTGTCTCACCCCCTGGTAGAAGAATTCAGGTTCTCTGAGGCCTGGAAAGTTAGAGGTTTTGGGGAAAATGTGCTTGTTGCCTCTGAGGGAGATGCATTTGAGTATCTCATGTGGTAAGTGGTTGATTGTTCATAACCTTAAGGTTTTTGTCATGGGAAGCCAAGTCTGAAGTGTCCTCCTTGCTAGCCTGGGTGAAAGAGTTTTCCTGTGGCCAGGGAAAGGTAGATTGCCTGAGAAGAAGGGTTCAGGTGTTTGTTCAACCATTCTAGAGCTGAGAGAACTTTCCTGTTGAAACTAGTAGGTATGTTCCCATGAAAAGTTCTAGATTCAGTGAACTGGCATTTTCCAACCAAGAAACGTTTTCTCAAAAAAACAAAAACCAAAAGCCAAAATCCCCTGGCTAGTTCTATAGCTGAGCAGCATGCGATTTCTGTAAGGCTATTGAATACAAAGTTGTTTACCTAAGCAGTTTGCAGTAAGCGCCTAGTTTGGTACAGCAGAGCGATACCTTTTCTTCTGTCCAATGCAGTCTTTAAAATGCAGTAGATTTTTAAAGTAAATGTGAACTTGCACATAAAATCTAATAGTATTATATTATGCATTATCAGTGGACAGAGTTCTGCAGATGCCCCATGATGCGTTTGTATTTGCTGCTTTTTTAAAGTTTTAAATGCTCATTTCTCCACTGGAAAACATAGTATTTTAATGCCACCATCTGTATCTACTCCTAGATGCTATTTCAATGTAAAACAAAGCCATTTAGCAGGTTCCCTACATTCCCCACCACGCGTATAGGCTTATCTCTTCTCAAGCACCTCTGTGCTTGTATAATGTAAACATCCAATTAAGCTTTATTACATTTTACCTTTATTGTTCCTGAAAAAAAAATACTTTCATGCATTAACACATTTTATCCCTGGATAACATATTTCTGATCTGAATCAGGTGCAGTGTGGATTTGAATACACCACTCCACAGTTCCCTATGTCCTGGTGATTAGGACATTCTTCAGGGGGATGAGTCATAGAGAAATCATAGAGAAATACTGTTGGAAAGGACCTCCAAAGGTCCTCTATTCTAACCCTCTGCCTGAGGCAGAATAATCCCTATCCAAACCATCCTGTATAATCTATAATCTAACCTCTTTGTAAGACAATACAAACCTTAAGACAATACAAGATATAACACCTTAACATGCCACAGAAAAAGCCAGCAAACCACAGCATCTAATGTCCTGTTTCTATAAAAGGTTGTCAATATACGCTCGAGAGATTCCAGGTAGAAGACCATGCCCTCTGCTACAGGGGGGGCAACCTCCCCGCCCCCTTCCAATCCATACCAATCTAACCATGGGGTAAAATTCCTTCCTGGACCCAAATATGGTGATCTGTCTGACCCTGAGTGGAGGGACATGACGCTCTAACCAGGAGCCTTTGGCTTTGGTCCCAACAGAACCATTGGTACACCCCGGTCAGTGGGAAGAGAGATGTACCAACATTAGTGTTCTCTTGCAAGCAAACACCATGAGTATTGAAGTGATGATCATCAACTTTGTTGGGCTGGCCATGTCATCTAGATGTCTGACTCCAGACTCCCAAAGCAAGTTTTATTCTCCCAGCTCAGCCAAGGCATATGCTTAATAGGAGGGTAGAGACAGCGCTTCAGGGACATCCTCAAGGCCAACTTAAAAAAATGCAACGTCGATGTCAACTCATGAGAGACTATAGCTCAGGACTACCTCAAATGGAGGAAGAGTCTGCTGCAGGGATATCAGTACTTTGAAACCTCACAACAGCAGATGGAAAAGTAGGAGTGGCAGAAACTGTCATCGACCAAATCAAAAGCCCAGTGCCATCCACCCCACATAGAAACAAATGTACAGTAAAATCTGTGAGTCCTGGATAGGCCTCATCAGCCATCTTAAGACACACAGATAAGATGATCATGGAAGACAATCATCTTCAACTGCAAGCGATGTTGAGGATATGCTACTTGCTGAAGAGGCTGGTTAAAAACCTGAAAGTTAAAACCTTAGCTTTTCAGCTGACAAGTTCTTGGCTTCCCCTGACAAAAACCTTAAGGTCATAAGGCTAAGAACCTGAGCTAGGGGATATTTATTTCTGACCATAAATACATTGATTTGTTTTACCCTGATCAGATGGTAGCCAAGACACACATGAAAACATTTAAGAAAGTTGAGGTTGGGAAAGGAAGGCTTTTCAGTTGGGAGGGTGGTTTGAATAATGCTATGCAACCAAGAACACCAAGCATGCTCCTACTTCTTCAAAATCCTTACCCAGGAAAGCTGTTTGTTTTAGTAGTATGGAAACAGAGTAGAGTGCACACACATTAGGTTGGTGAATCCTAACAGATTCATAGATGCTAGGGTTGGAAGGGACCTCAACAGATCATTGAGTCTGACCTCCTGCATAGGCAGGAAAGAGTGCTAGGGTCAGATGACCCTAGCCACATGTCTATCCAGCCTTCTCTTAAAGACCCCCAATCTAATAGCCCTAATGAACATATTCCAAATATTCCCCTTGGCCTGGACATGTACAGTTTTGTAGAAGTATGAGTTGGGAGGCTATGGTTCTTCAGACTGGTATTCATTACTTGTTCATGAGTCTCCAGAGTCTGGAATAGACTCCCTCCAGAAGTGGTGCAAGCTGACCCCAGCTGACTTTCTACCCTTTGGGCAGTCCCTTCCAGCCTAATGTCTATGAAATCTATGATTTCCACTATGTAAAAAGGTTTTTGTATGTTTCTTTTTTTGTTTGGTGTGCCTGTATTGGGACTTTTTTTTCTTTCACACATCTCTGCTCGTCTATTTGTAAAATATTTTGATGAGTTCAGATATTTTCTGCTCATGCTGTGTCAAGTCTGAAAATATCAAAGATAAAAAGTATATTTTAATACACATATTTATGGATTTTTGGGGGTTTTTTTGAAGCTGGAGCAAACTTCAAAGATTGTAAAAATTCACAGTCACCTCTTATCTATAATCACTGTCTTTTTCTGTTGACCCCAGTAACCAGAGTTTTGTTGGAAGTGGAATGAAGCATATTTAGGATTTATTGAGAAATAGTAAAAATGCATTCTCTAAACTTCCTTCAGCCTAGCAGGCTGAAAGTCCATTTGTGGTAGCACTACATTAGAAATACTCAGCAAATATTTGTGGGAGGGAGTCACAGAGAAATAACCCAAAAGCTAAAAGGAATTAACTTAAGAACTTGTCAGCTGAAAAGAAGCATAGGCCGAGATGGCTCAAACAAAATAAAAGTCCAACTTCCAGGTGTCTGATTCAAGGTCTGTTAAAGGTTATTAAAAGGCCGAAATAAGAATGAAGTTCTGTGTATGTAGAGAATGAAAAGTATTTGTAATGACATATGAAGCTAGTCACGACACCATGTTTTTGGTATTGTATTCTTGTTCTGAAGGAATGTGAACTTCTCAGCCAAATGTGATCCTGGAGGAAATCTTAGCCCCACTAAAATCAGTGGCAAACATTTCATTGACTTCTACAGGCCAGTCACTTCTCCCTTGACTGATAATGAGTCTAATTTCCTAATATTCATGAGTGCTATTTTAAAAATTTGCCAGTCTTAACTAATGAAGGATTTAATTCCACTGGGTATATTCACAATGCACATACCTATTTTGACCTGAATAAGGCTGCCAGAATTAAGGGCTAAGTGAATATTTACAATTAGACAAGTTCAGTATTTTTAGAACTTAAGGAATTCCATAGGAAAGAGAGTGTTGTAAATATTTCTTTAATTCCATCTTGGGTCTAACTGCTGGGTGTGTGGGGGGGGTCCTGCATAATTATAGCAACTCTTCATACTACTACATAATAAATTGTACAGGCTTCCCTCTGTTTATGTGGGTTCTGTCTGTGCCAATTTGTTCTTATGTGATGACCCTTTTTATACCAAAAATTTGTTATATGCAAAGAAACTTCACTCTTTTGCGATCGGTGTGGCAGAAGCTGGCCTTCAGCTGCTTTGTGCAGTGTATTGTGGGAGTGATGCGCACCAAAATGAAGTCTCCTGTGTGGATCTGTGCACCTCACTCATTGTCTGTGACGTGTTTCTGTAGCTGCCACCCCCATTATAGCATCTAAGCTTCCCATTAGCTTATCTCCTACCCCTCTCCTTGCTCCATCAATGAAGTGCACGAGAACTTCACTAACACCCTTTACCACCCTCTCTTCACACCAACGAAACATTCACAATCACCCTGTGCATGTGGGTACTGTCTGCTGCTGGTGAGTACCAAAATTGTCTTGTAAAAGTGGTAGAAATGGGTCTAGGAGATAGTATAGTTGAGATCTTGGAACATATCCCTATTTGTTACACTGTAAAGTGGGTTTCCTTTATGTGAACTTGAGTTACGTGCTGTTTTCCAGGAATGCATGTACAGCATAAAGCAAGGGGAACCTGTATAATGAGGCCATAGAGCACCAGGAAAAAAGGAAGATGGTAGTATGATAGCCATGACAGAGTTTACACAGATGTTATGAGTATTATCTTCATGGAGGTCAAGCCCCGCCCAGGTTCCTACTTCACCAAGCCCCCCAGGGAGCCACATGAACAGGGTACGCAAACAGGTGTGCTTGCCTGCTGGAGCATGACTTAGCACAGAGTTTGCACAGGAGGGTGTGCAGGAGGGCCCGAGACCTTGCCTGCAAACTCCCCAGGGTAGACAGTCCCAGCCGTAGCCAGCCTACCAGAGGCACGACGCAGATGGGCATGCACTGCACCCCGAGGGTCCCCTTGGGCTGTGGCCTCCCCCACTCTGGCACCTCAGAGACCGCCACCCAGATGGAGCCCATGGTTCCTGGCTCCAAGCAGGTGGAGCCCCGGCTCTTGGCTGCATGGGCTGCCTGTCCCTTATTCAGGCTCTGGTGGCTGGGAGCATGGCCACCTCCCCATGTGGGGTCTGTTCTCTTTTGGGGTCTCTGGCATGCCAGCTGGAGGAGCTCCAGACCACAGTCCAGAGACTGCGTGCCATCAGGGACTGTGAGCAGGAGATAGACTCCTACTGCCAGGCCCTTCTCCCCCAGGAGCTGGAGGGTAGACCACCGTCTCCCTCCAGGACAATGGAGGACTCCAGGACCTCCCACTCTGTCCAGTCAGGGGCATGGACCAAGGTGGTCAAGGGCCCTAAGGCCCTCCACACCAAGGCCCCTGCCCCAACAGAGCTTAGCAACAGGTACGCACCTCTTGCTGCTCCAGCAGAGCCTGCTGAGTTGCCAGCTGCCACAGGCAACACAGGCTCAACTGCAGCTACCGCCCCCGCTCTCCAAGAAAAAACGTAAGGTGTTTGTTGTGGGAGACTCCATCCTGAGGGTGACTGAGGGGGCAATCTGCTGCTCGGACCCCTTAGCCTGGGAAGTCTGCTGCTTCCTGGGGGCCAGCATCTGGGACATTGTGGAGAAGATCCCTAAGCTCCTCCAGCCCACAGACCACTAATCTATGCTCCTTATTCACGTGGGCTCCAATGATATGGCTCAGAGTGCTTCCAGCCAGGTCATGAGGCGCTACAGGGATTTGGGAGTGGGGCTAAAGGGTCTGGGAACACAGGTGGTGTTCTTGTTGATCCTCCCAGTCTTGGGCTATGGGCTGAGGAGGGAGAGGAGGATCCATGTAGTCAACCAAAGACTGCGGCGCTGGTGTCATCGGGAAGGCTTTGGCTTCCATGACCACAGCCCACTCTTTGGCGAGAGAGGCAGTGAGCTGCTGGGAAGAGGTGGCCTCCACCTCTCTCCCCTGGGGAGGAGGCTCTTCTCAGCCAGACTGGAAGACCTGCTCCACTGGGCTTTAAACTAAGCCCGTTGTGGGACGGGGGGACTACTGCCACTGCTGCCCCGCTGAGTAACCCTTGCAAAGCCAGTGGGCCAAGGCACTTAAGGGAGCTCACCCCTGCCGCAGCCCTGGTACAATTTGTGGGAAAGGCAAGAGCCCCCAAGGGGACACTTGCCTGCCTGTACACAAATGCCAGGAACTTGGGGAATAAGAAGGAGGAGCTCGTCCTCTTGCTCAATGCAAATAATTATGATTATCCCTAATCATAGGGATAATGGAGACCTGGTGGGACTCCACCTGGTGGGACTGGACCTCGGGTATAGATGGCTATACCCTGTACAGGAGGGATCATGTAGATAAAAGCGGTGGGGGTGTAGCTCTCTATGTTAAGGAAAGCTATGCGTCCCTGCAAGCTGATATTGGCAACCAGGGTGGATGCCTGGAGACCCTCTGGGTTAAAATCCGTGGGGAACACAGCACAGGGGACACAATGGTGGGAGTCTGTTACAGACCTCCCACTCAAAATCAAGAGCTTGACCAAGAGTTTGCCCAGGAACTGGCTGAGGCCGCATGCTCCAGGACCATGGTTGTCATGGGTGACTTCAGTTACCCAGACATCTCGTCAGAGGATCACTCAGCAATATCCGAGCAGTCGCAAAGCTTCCTTTCGTGTGTGGATGACCTCTACCTGACTCAAGAAGTCTATGGGCCAATGAGAGGCAAAGCGCTGCTTGACCTGGTAGTGGCTATTGGGGATGACCTAATCGATGACCTAGTGATCGATGGGAAGCTGGGTGACAGCGACCACAAGCTGATCACTTTCACCGTCCACCGTAAAGCTGGCAAGTCAGTCAGCAACACAGAAGTCCCTGACTTCAGGAAAGCCGACTTTGAAAAATTCAGGAGGCTTGTCAGTCAGGTCCTAAGGGACCATGACCCCAGGGAGAGGGGAGTTCAAATAGGGTGGTTGCTCCTCAAGAGAGTGATCCTCAATGCACAAGTTAAGTCTATTCCATCTCGGAGGAAAGGCAGCAAGAGGGCACAGCAGCCCCCCGGCTCTCCAGGGACCTAGCAGACCTTCTGAAGCTAAAAAGGAAGGCCTACAAAGGATGGAGGATGCGATTCACCTCCAAGGGGAGCAAGAGGAAAAGCAAGAGCAACATTGGACCCCTGCTGAACCAGATGGGGCAACTGATGCCCAGGAAAAAGCCAACCTATTTGCGTTGGTCTTTCATCAGTCCCATGGGACGCCCATACCCACTACAGGACGGGGAGGTCCGGGTGAGGGAGATCCCCTGCCCTCCATTAATGCTGACCTCATGAAGGAATATCTTGAGAAGCTGGACACCTTCAAGTCATCTGGCCCCAACAAGCTACATCCCAGGGTACTCAAGGAGCTGGCGGGCATCAAAGCCCAGCCCCTGGCACGGATCTTTGAAAACTCCTGGTGCTCTGGTGTAGTGCCCAAAGACTGGAAGAAGGCCACTGTGGTGCCGATCTTCAAGAAAGGGAGGAAAGTGGATCCAGCTAACTATAGGCCCATCAGCCTGACTTCTTTCCCGGGGAAGATCTTAGAAAAGTTTATTAAAGAGGCAATCCTTAATGGACTGGCCAATGCCAACATCCTAAGGGATAGCCAGCACAGGT
>NW_017728943.1:107762641-107786882 GCF_001723895.1 Crocodylus porosus
GGTTCAAGCACCTACATTGAACACCTTCAAGAGCAACTTGGATGCTTATCTTGCTGGGATCCTATGACCCCAGCTGACTTCCTGCCCTTTGGGCGGGGGGCTGGAGTCAATGATCTTCTGAGGTCCCTTCCAGCCCTAATGTCTATGAAGTCTATGAAAGTCTATGAATTTATCCTTCAGCAGAGGATCATCTTAAGCACCATCTGAGGGTTTAGTTGTATCTGAGCTTTAGGTTGTCCCTCTGCATAGAGCAATTTTATCTCAGTTCTATAACAGTAGTTATAGAATCATAGAAAAACAGAGCTAGACGGGACCTCAGGAGGTCATGTAATCCAACCCTTTGCTCAAGGCAGGATCATCCCTGTCTAAACCATTCCAGCCTAGTGTCTGTCTAACCTACTTTTAAACACTTCCAAGGCTAAAGTTTTCACAACCTCTCTAGGCAGCCTGTTCCAATGCTTAACCACCCTCATAATGAAAAAAACTCTTCCTAATACTCAACCTAAATCCCCCCTGCTACAATTAGAGGCCATTGCTTATTCCTGTCCCTGCAACCACAGAGAATAGGATCAGAGGAAAGTACAACTGGAAGGGACTGCATGAGCTCAACTCTTCCAGCCTCCTGCCTTCATTTCTGACTAAATGATCCTAGGCAAACGTTTGCCTAACCTGCTCTTGAAAATTTTACTTGAAATAGTTCAGTTGGATGTAAGCAATGCCGCATCATGTTCTGCTGTTGTTACGTAAACCAGAGAGGGTTTAACATAGGGGCGGGCATTTATTTTGTGTGGAGGGCCACTTGCTGAGTTTTGGCAAGCTGTGGAGGGCTGCATGACAGGCAGTCAGGGGCAGATAAATATTAATTTTCTACATTTTTTAGGGGCCCTGTGGGCCAGATAGAATGGCCTGGTGGGCCATATCTACTCCCTGGGCCGCATTTTGCCCATCTCTGGATTAACAGAATTTTATTTTTCTGTGGCTTTTGGAGATTGTCAATATTTTCTGCTGAAACTATATTGACTCAAATACATTTTTGTGAGACATGCCTGCTTTCAATGGAAAACTGAAATTGCACAGGAAAAAGTTAAATAAATGCCCCAATGTTTGGATACCCACCTGCCATATGAGATTGAAACTTTAATTCCTTTTTCTCATGTACTCTTTCTTTTGTATGGCCCATGCTTCCTAATTTGAGTACATTACCCATGGTACACTCTGGCTAGGTATCCACCATGAGTGGAGATTGTGAGACATCCTGGGGGATATTGTTTCACCGGGGTCTCATCCAGCCATTGGGTTCTCACATTAAACTGCCACAAGACACCTCAGACACATTTCTGAATCCAGTTAATGAACTTTAAAAAGAAAATATTTGTATTTTTCATTAAAAAGTAGAATTTTTCTGCAAGGAAGTCCCTTTTTCTGATGGGATCTGGTGTCTATGTATATGAATCTGGAAACAGTTATACACATTTACATACATAGTCTTTTCAAGCCTTTTACAATCTTTTCAAGACCCCATGAAAGAAAATAATACCTCTGCAGTATTCCTACTAGGTTTACCTAAACAAAAAGTATCTGAATAGTAACAGTGACCACTTTATGTATGCATACACCCTTGAGTATTTTATGGATGAATAGGATATATGTGTGTGTCATTCAAATCATTAGCCTGAAAAGAATGGGTCTGGACCCCTGAGTGGCAATTCAGTGATGTTCTCTGATTTCTAAATTTAAAGGTATTATGAGACTAAAAAAAGATATGAAGCACCACAGGTAGAACAATCACTTTGCAGTAGTTTGACAAGTACATGCTGGATTGCCTGTCTAAGAGATCATGCCAAAAATTCCTGGCCACAGTACTTCCTCTGTCCTAGCATTCCTGCCCTTGGCAGTCCTTGTTATTGACCTGGGAGCACAGCTCAATTAAAACATTTTCAGTTCTTCCTTATGCTCATCTTTAATCTTGATGAGGATTTTTAACATAGTGACTGCATGTCAGAGGAGTTAATGTTCTAAAGCCTGGGGAGGATGATTATATTTGCTGAAAATGAAGCCCAAAATGAAAGGAAAGACTAATTTAAGTAGCAGTAATGATTTCAAATTGACTCCATTTCACATTTCAGGCGCCGTAGCCTGATAATAGGCAGCTTTATTCCGGAGGTCCCAAAATCCAGTTTTCATATGCAGCCACTATAAATCATGTCCATATGGTTATGGTCAATAAAGAGAGAGAGACAAGTGAGGTCAATAAAAGGGAAAAAGGGAGATTACTTGAAAAGCAGAGCACAAAGGCTTCAGAAGCCACTCATTCTGGTTTGTTCAGAAGGCCCTAAGGGAAAGAGAGGAGATGCATGCATTTTTTTCTTCTTCCTCAGTAAATGAAATTCACCAATGGTGAAAAAAGGTGCAACTGCTGAATCAGGATAGGACAAGAGAAATATCATGCCAGTAGCATCTTATGTAGTTTCTGAAAATGGCTTTGTAAGGATTAGAACAAGCACAAAGCATGTCCTGTTCTGTGATCATAGTGTAAAGATTCAAAACAGCTTAGTCTAAGTATAGACATTCAACTCCCCCGAGGCAGAATCACTTGAAGTTGCATGGTTTTCTGTAAGCCACGTAGTTTAGATCAGGAGTGAACAGGACACATATTCACCCTTTGATGAGGGGGCATGCAGACTGCCTGCAGAAGCTGAAGCCAGCAGGTTGGGGGCACGCCTGCATGCCTCCCAGCAGGCTGCATGGGGTCCCCAGACTGCACAAGACTGCTGAGTGCAGCCAAGAAGCTGGACCACCCTTGACTAACTGCAAGGCATGGATGAGCATTCCCCTTTCCCCCTGCCACATAGTCTGTCAGCCACAGGCATCTGTTAGCTGCAAACAGGGGGCGGGGGAAGGCATCTGCACCCCTGCACAAATCTCATCAGGAAGCATCCCACAATGTACACACAAATCTGACACTGAGCCCAGGAGAACCCCCATGAGCAGGCGCAGCCCCATGGAGCCTGACCAGGCTGCTGGGGATGGGCAAGCATTCCCTGTCCCTCCTGCAGCTGACAGATACCTGTGGCTGATGGACAACGCGGCGGGGGACGAATGAATACTTGCCCATGTCTGGCAGCCTGGTTGGGCTCTGTGGGGCTGCGTCAGCTCAGGGAAGTTCTCCTTGGCTCACTGTTAGGTCTGTGTGTACATTGTGGCATGCTGTGTGATGGGGTTTAAGCAGAGAAACAGATGTCTCCCTTCCTGCTCATGGTGCCTGCCTGGAAGGGTCTGTCCTGAAAAGGGTTTATGCTGACTCAGCTCTGTGAGAGCTTGGGCAGAGCAACTGAGAGTGGGGCAAGTACTAGCATGACTAGCAGGGGACCACAAAGCAGACTGGGATGCTGGCAGACAGTGATGGAACTTGAATCAAAAGGGGACGTGGTCCTGAAGTTCGATGCACTGGTCAAACCTAAATCAATGAACTTTGAGTGCACATCAGTCCAGGTCAATCTTAGACTGGGTTCCATCATTTTGAGACCAGTCTATGTGCCCTGAGCTTCTGTTCTGTTACATGTCTAGACCCATTTCCAGTCACTTAGGGCACTTTTACATGTGCTTCAGGGGTGTGTGTGGGAGGGTGATGCTTTAAATAAAGCAGCTCTCAGAGCTACTCTAATGTGAGAAGCGCTGTGTCTCATGTATCAGTGTCCCCATGCTTAAAAATGGTGGTGGGACACTTGAACTAAAGTTCATTTGATGAGCTTTAGTTCAAGCGCTCTCCCCCCCCCCCCATTTTTTAGTGCAGGGACATTGATACATGAGACACAGGAGGTTGCTGGAGTGCGGTAATTGATTAATCAAATCTGTTTCAATGCACTAGAGTTCCAGTGCATCTATGCTTGTGTATAGGCACCCTTAGACTGGTAAAAGTATAATGTCTGTACCTGGCCTTAGTCTCTCTCTCTTTCACTCCCTCAAACAGGAATAATCTGTATATGTGACACGCATGCGACTTTACATGCAAAGTTCTTACTTTGATTGGTTATGAATATATGAATTGAGAGGTACATTCTGGATTGGACAACTATTAGCAGTACAATTTAAATAAATGAACATGGGCAAACCAGATTAAATTAAATCAAATTAAACACAGTAAAGACTGAGACCTTTATTCGTGTGCTAGTCCTTGCTCACTTGAATTAGCTATCTTGGCTTTGGAAGAACTTTTGGTATGACAGAAGTTTACAGAATTAGGGTTTGTACTTGTGAAATGACTGAACCAGAAACTCAGCTAAATCTGCATGCACACATACATGGCAAATAAAAAAAGAAAAAAAAAAGTAGTGATAGAACATGCATGTTATATTGCTTAATAGAGCATAGAGATACTCCTGCTTCTTTCCCAATGTGCTTTATATTTTTTTAAGTGACTCTATACCACCTAAAAATTAAAGAAATCATCATTTTAAATCTCATTTAGAATAAATGGTGAGGAGCTGTAGAATCTGGCTATTTTTACCCCATCTGGGAAATCTGGTTATATTTAGGGGAAAAAAAGTAGTAATATTTTCTGTACTTTTAATTCACACTTCAGTAGAGTTAATGCCACTCTTTTTTCTCTTTGGAATTGAAATTTAATTTCTCTTTGGAATTAAAATGCAAGTTCATGAGGGTACTGCTTGATTCTCATCTACTATGTAGTAAAATATGAAAAATAAAATTGTGAAAAATTATACATTATCAGATGATAAGTTTAATAAGAAAACAAATTTGCTTGACCCTTTACTACAGACCTTACTGTATATGCTACAATTCCTTAGATGGGTTGATCCATCAATAGGTTTTTGTTGCATTGGATCCAAGCAGATTATAGGAGTTTTGAACCTGCCACTATTAGTGTCAATCTATATGCTAAGCTTCTAAAGTTACTGCTGTGGATGACATAAAAAAATTATGGACTGATTCTCATTTAAACAAAAGGCCCTTTCCACCACTCTGGCATTAAAAGGGTTCTTAAAATAAGTGCAAGGGCAATTTACAGCCACTTTAAGGCCTCTTTACTGCACAACAGTGGTGGAAGTGGCCTTGAGAGAGAAAGAGAATCAGGCTCTTGAAGTTTATTATATTACAGTATTTTCTTTTATTGCCATTTCCAGTATCACCTCATATATAAAAATAGAAATTCAACAAATAATACAGTAAGTTTAGCTCCTACAAATATTAAATGTTCAGATGTTTAATAACATCCACTGCACCCTTTCTGTTCTTAAGTACTGGTTCTTGCAGAATTGGTTATCCAACCAGTTATCACAATAATGGTGTATTATGTTGCCAGGTGTATATGTAATGCAGTTAAATATCTGAGCCAAGAGATCCACTATTTTAATGTGTTGTGTTTTATGTTAGAGATTTTCCTTTCATGCATAGAAAACTGTGCTGCTTTGATTTTGCTTTTCACATCTCCAAGGAAGATCCTTTGAGGGTTGAAATCTTTTCCATTGTTTTACTTATTACCTTTTGCCTTTAAAAAAAGTCAGATTTTGCTCTCTTGCCTTATATCTTGGTGTGCAATGGTTCCTTGACGGTTTGAAGGAAATTATCAGCTAATACATTACAGTAGGGGGGGAAATGTGTTTTATACCTATAGTCTTTAAGTCCTTGCATCCAAAAAGTATCTCTTGTGTTAGAGCTTGTTATCTCTTGTGTTAGGTATATTCTGCTCTTCTGATTTCCCTCATGTTTATAATATCATGTACTTTTTATAGGTTATTCTATTTTGTAATTAGCACTCGTTCAGTTAAAGATGCAATCTTGCTCTGATTTAGGGATAAGGCAGGCTATTCAGACTTGAGCCTGAGGGGGGTCAGATATTGCAATGAGTCATTAAAAGGGATTAAAGGCAGAAGGGAATTGAGCTAGATGCAGTACTGAGAGGAGTATAGGGCCAGTATAGGGTAATTTGCCCTGCTTTTCAGCAGTACCACATTATTACATTACTACCTCCGGTACCCAACCTGGCTCCTTCAGAGCTAGCTCCGATATCTCTGCACAACACTGTATTGTGCAGCGTAGGCAACTTTGGCTATGTGAAGACATTTGCTGCACCTGATCTACAATCATGTGGCTTATTTCAAACTGTGTGACTGTAGGTTAGGGGCAGAGGGTGCAGATGTTTACTGGTGTTGGGAGCTGTGCCAGGAACCTACTGTAAGTAACTTGGGAAGGGCAGGTCTTGAGGAGGAGGCGGAGGCAGGCTGGTGGCTTGTCCAACTGTGGTGGGGGTTGTCCATTCAGGGGTGGGGTTTAGAGGGCTAAAAATAGCTCAGTCAGGGGAGGGGGGTGGTAGGAAGAGCGCAGCCCCACGGCTTGGCAGCCAGCTGGGCTTTGCTATGAATATGTGCAGATATTTGATAGATTAGTCTAAACCATTCCCCATCTAAGTCACTTCCCATATTCAGATTGGGCCTGCCATTTTTGGCCTGATTTAACCTTCCCTCCCCCAGATATCTGTATGGGTGGACTTTGAGATTGCCCTGATTCTAGTTAGTCATTCTTTCAGAAGGCTGGGAGAGGTCAATACTGTGATGGAGTGAAACTCCTCCTGGATACTCAGAGTATCCACACAGTGTGACATCCCAGGAGACAGTCGGGGTCAGCAGAAACTTCGGGGAGGCAGAACAGGAATGGGCTAACAACAAGACCCTCTTTTTACTGTAAATAGTATCTAAATTTCTGTATATAATAAAGTGTTGTTTCCATATTACAAGCCTCAAGATACCATACATGCATCTATGGAAGGGAGGGATAATGGAGGAAAAGAGGAGGGTTGAAGAACAAGAACAAAGAATATGGGGTTTCCAAAGTGTTACTGGGCCCAGATATTGTTAGTCTTAATTTAGGCTTGACTTCAAATTTTGTAGAGAGCCTATAGTTTGCATAATGAGCTACGCAAAATTCCATAGTGCATCCTTTCTGGGTTAAACGGAAAACAAGGATCTCAGCCCAGCGTCCCAGAAAGCTTCCTACTAAAATTCAGAATCCTTTTGGATGAACTTCAGCTTCAGTGATTTTTTTTACCCATGGGCATCTGTGCACATGCAGAGAGGCTGCTCCAATGCGCTGTAACTACAACATGTCGGAAGAGACCCAATTAACTGAGTCTACTGCAGTGTGGTAATTACCATGCTCCAGCAGACTCCAATGTTATGTGTATCAGTGTCCCTGTGCTGAAAAATGGTGGCAGGGGCACTTTAACGAAAGCTCATTTGACAAACCTTAATTAAAGCTCCCCCGCTGCCATTTTTCAGTGCAGGGACACTGATACAGGTAATGCTCTGGGTGCTTTAATTAGAGTGGCTCACAAAGCTGCTCTAATTGACGTGTCCCTCCACCCCCACCACCTCCCAAAGCACATCTATAAATGCCCAATGTGTTTTTTTAGGATCTGAACTAGATCTTTAACTGGATGTTAACCATCTCCTATCAGGTTCACAGATGTTAGCACCATCTTGCATCAGAATAGTGACATTTACTGTTGCTTTTGAATTGAGCTTTAAAGCTAAGTACAGACAGTCAAAAAGCCTGAGGCTGAATCAATCCAATCTTCACGGGTTTCCCTAAGCTGTGTAGATTGAACCTGTAATGAAGTGAATTGACATGCACTTTTGAATCTGGAAATGCAGCCAGATTCTTTCAGTGGCCCAGACCAGAAACCAGGGGGTGCTAGAGCATACCTCTCAGCCTGCTGACCACTGCTCAGGGCACCATGATGCAGTGGAGTGGGGCTTATCCCTGATGGGCTACCCAGCACATGCCCCCCAACCCTCTGCTGTCCCCCTCCACAGGGGTGGAACAGTCCCTTCAGCCCACCTTTGGCCTCTAGCATGCTCTGGTGCCATATCAACTCCCCCCCAAATGAGTGAAGGCAGAAGTCCCTCTACCCCTGGGCTGGCCCAAATCCCCATGTCTCAGTGGAGATTGCTCCTGCCCTGGCAGGGTTCCCCAAGCCCTGAACCCAGTACAGAGGGGGAATTCCCTGCTCCCACCCTTCAGCATGGTCTAGCACTGGCTAGCCTTGCTCCCACAGATGTGTGTGTATGTGTGTGTGTGGGGGCGGAGGGGTGGGGGAGGGCGTGCAGTTCCTCCAGACCTCAGCCAACCCTGTATTAGTTGATAGGAGGGATACTTGTGCCTCAGTGGGGGCTTCCTTCACTCTGGTCAGGGTCCCCTAAGTCCTGATGCCAATGCAGAGAGAGAATATCCCCACTCCCGCCCGTCAGTGCAGTCTGGTACCAAGTGGCTGCAGGGATTGTTCCTTCTGGGTCAGTGACTGGTATGGGCCTGGGGGGGAAACCCTCACATACCAGGATGGGTGATTGGTGCCTCCCAAGTCTGGGGGGGCACAAGTGGGGTATAACCGGGGGAGTCCCCAAGTGGCCAGCTGGTGACTGGGGGGGGGGGTGGTGGTCCCATGCTTCCATAGTTTCATAGTTGTTTCATAGTTTCTTAGTTGGTAGGGTTGGAAGGGACCTGAGCAGATCATCAAGTCCAAACCCCTGCCACGGGAGGAAAGAGTACTGAGGTCCAATGACCCCAGCAAGGTGTTCATCTGTCCTTCTTTTAAAGACCCCCAGGGTAGAAGCCAGCACCAATTCTCTTGGTCCAGATCCTAGCCACCCTGACAATGAAGTAGCGCCTTCTGATGTCTAATCTGAATCTATCCTCTGCCAGCTTGTGACCATTATTTATAGTTACTCCTGGTAGCGCCTGGGGGAACAGGAACTCCCCCAAAGCCTGCTGGTCCCCTCTGACTAGTTTGTATCAGGCCACTAGATCCCCCCTCAGCCTTCTCTTGTGGAGGCTAAACAGGTTCAGGTCCCATAGCCTCTCCTTGCAGGGTCTGCCCTGCTGCCCCTTGATCATGCTAGTGGCCCTCCTCTGGACCCTTCTCCATGTTGTCCACATCCCTCTTGAAGTGCGGCGCCCAGAACTGGACAGAGTACTCTAACTGCGGCCTGACCAGTGTTGCATAGAGGGGGAGGATCACCTCCTTGGATCTGCTCGAGATGCATCTGTGGATGTGTGTGTGGATGTGTGACAAGGTGCGGTTGGCCTTCCTGACTGCATCCCCACACTGCCAGCCCATGCTCATCTTGGCATCAGTGATGACTCCAAGATCCTTTTCTGCCTCTGCACTGATGAGAAGGGAGTTCCCCAGCCTGTAGGTCTGGTGCTGGTTCTTCCTCCCCAGGTGCATCACCTTGCACATGTCAGTGTTGAAACCCATCCTGTTCTCATCCGCCCACCTCTGTAACCTTTCTAGGTCTGACTGCAGCCTATTCCTCCCATCTAGCATGCTCACAGCTCACATCCCCCTACATCTTGGTGTCATTAGCAAATTTGAACAGGGTGCTTTTTCCCCTCTTGTCCAAGTTGCTGATGAAGATGTTGAACAGTGCAGGCCGAAGAACCGAGCCCTGTGGGACCCCACTGCCCACATCCCTCCAGGTCGAAAATGACCATCCACCACCACTCTCTGGGTGCAGCACTCTGTCCAGTTAGCAACCCATTTGACTGTGTAGGTGTTGATGTCACAGTCCCCTACTTTTTTAATGAGAATGGGGTGAGAGACAGTGTTGAAGGCTTTCCTAAAGTCCAGAAAGACTACGTCCACTGCTACCCCTGCATCTAAAGATTTTGTGACCTGGTCATAGAAGGTCACCAGGTTGGTCTGACAGGATCTGCCTTTAATGAACCTATGTTGGTTGCCCCTAAGCATAACCTGGTCCCTCGTGGACATGTGCCAAAATAATTCTCTCAAAAAGCTTACCTAGGTTCGAGGTAAGACTAACTGGCTTATAGTTTCCTGGGTCCTCTTTCCTCCCTTTTTTGAAGATGGGAACCAGGTTGGCTCTCTTCCAGTCCTCTGGCACCACACCAGAGCACCACAAGTGCTCGTAAGGCTGTGCCAGGGGTCCCGCAATAACCTCTGCTACTTCCCTCAGTGCTCTGGGGTGGAGATTGTCTAGCACAGCCAATTTCGGGGGGGCAGTAGCATTCTCTGTACCCCACTACCAGCTGGAGGGCTCACTGTTGGGGGGTACCACTGCTCTCAGGGGGGCATGTGCTCCCCTGTGCCTCCCCGACATGTTGCCTGTGCACACCAGAGATTAGGATGGTGGCTGGGGAGGGGAAAGGAGGTACTTTATTCCCCTGCCCCACTAAGCTGACAGGTGAAGGCCAGACCAGGACTGCAGAACATGCTTTGCTGCCTCAGGTCTGTGACAGCCCAGGGGTGGGGCTAGTCCTACTCAGCTGAAGCTGACAGTGTGGGCAAAGGCTAGCCCACCCCCCCCCCCGTGAGAGGGAGGTGGAAATCATCGTGGGATGCTGGGGGACTGTGAGTTAATTTAAATCAGGAGGGGATCTGGGACAGAAGTTATATAGAGGAGTGGACATGTGTACATGACAATGCTTAACTGTGCACGTGTCTACACATGTGCATGCTTACTGCACAGTAAAAACTCCTAATAGTGAGGTATCAAATTTACTTGTGATTAATTAATGCACAGTAACACATGTGTCGATGTGGCACATTTGCCCCATCACACAAGTTTGCTCCCGGGTCAGCCCTGCTATTAGGGGGGTGGCTTCAGGCTAGCCCCAGGGCTCTGAGCTGGGAGCCTCTCCTGCCTGCAGGCATTTTGAGCCCTGGAGCATACCAGCAGGGAGCCAGAGGGCACTCTAGGCCCTTTGTCTCCCTGGTCAGGCCACAGGCCAGCTGCCCCAGCCTGCCTGCAACCTGGCGTTACTGCTTGGCCCTGCAATGCCCATGTATATGAGGGGCTATCAGCCTGGATATGAGAGTGTGGGCACAACTGGTCAGTGTGGCAGTGCCACATAAAGGTCAAGGCCTTGCTGGCACAGTGGGTTGCCATCACTGACCACAATCATCAATTGGGCAGTGCCTGTAAGTCCATGTCCTTTATACAGCAACTGATAGACATCTTCATGCCCTGGAATTTAGGCCACAGCCATGCTGTCTACAGAAGCAAGGGTGGTCTGCCTAAACCCCTGCCCTAGGCTGGCACCCACAGTGACATGTCAATGGAGGCCCTTGGGCATCCAGCAGCCTGTCCCACTGAGCTCCCCAGTCCTCCTCAGTTGTAGAGGGCAGGGACGTGCAGCACAGTCACAGGTAGCCCTCTGGGTGGTGGCAGAGATTGCGTGGCATCCCAGGCTTGCCCCCCATGCCATCAAAGCTCAGGGTCCTGTGCCAGGTGCACAGGTGCACCCAAAGTACCATGGGCATCATTATCAGCAGGGCGTAGTGGGTCAGGCATCACCCATGACACATGGAGTAGGAGCATGCTTGGGGTGCAGCAGCAGCCTGGGGTAGGGCTCTCCCTGGGGTGCCTCCCTGGAGAGGCTCCTTGTGGGGAGGGTGGGGTTGTGGGCAGCTCTTTGCCCCACTCATACCTTTTTTTCTTTCAGAGAGCTACACTTTGATATACAGCATCAAAGGGTAGGGTATATTTTTTAGGAGGGGGTTCCATTCCTTTTCTCCTGTTAAAAAAATGCGTATTGATTAGCAGTTCTGAGAAAATATTAGTGAAAATATTTTTTCAAAGGAAATATGCTGGGCTTTATTGAAATCCAAATGTTCAGGGAAAATGAATTGATTTTGATGAATAGTCCTCTGGGGAATAATTTCTTACCAATTTTTGAGGGCTTGAGAAAGATATTCATTTTGGAAAATTTAGGGCTTTATATTTATTATTTTATGACATGTCATTAGTAGTCTATAATGTGTAGAGCTAATAATCACAAGGGTCATTGCTACTTAGTACTACTTGAAACAGCTCACCTTCTTTTCTGGATCACAGAGTCTCTTGCTCATGCTGGAATGAAAATATCAAACTGTTTTATTACAAAAAGGAAATACTTGGAACAACTAAGATTTTTTTTTCATGAAACTTCATAACAGCTGCTTTTTATGATTTTTAAAACATTAAATTCACTCTATTAGGAGTGTATGGACATGTCATTAAATAATGTGACATTCACTTAGAATTTTCTATTTATTAATACGTATTTAATATCTATGTATATATTTCTTTTTAGTTTGGATTTTCACATTGTTTTAGAAACTTCCCCCCCATTTTTTCCATTTCATTGGAAAATTTGCAAAGATTTATTTTCTCTTCAATTGCAATGAGAACAAAGTACTGAACTGTTACAGTTTCCCCCCAAATGCTAATTCTGGGTTTCAATCAGCCTTAGTGCTGACAATGAATATCATTTAGCAGCTGCTTTGGGGCTGCTCAGACACAGCTCTCAATGGACGTGCGTGCCCCACATGGGATGGAACTGAGGAATACTGCCAGAAGAACACGTCGCCCACTCATGCCTGCTCTGTGTCTGCTGAACTGCCCCAAATCTCTCAGGTAGCTGCCTGCATCTTAGGTGCGTTCATTAGAGCTGAGCTGGATGTACCCAACTGTTCCAACAGTGGCCTGTCATGGGACCTTTTTTGGTATGCGGGGTGCCAGAAGTCAGGTTTGTTTCAAGGGAAGGTGCAGCATTTTAATTAATTTTGTCAGTATTCATGTCAGTTGTAGCCTGCTCATATATCTGAATACAGCTGTTTTGCATTTATCTGGCTCTGAGGCTTACCTTTAACATTAGCAAAAAAACTCCCATGATTTCATTTATTGTCTCTATCATGCTAGTACTTAGCTTATATGGGCAGATGTCATATAATGTGACTTCCTCAAAGTCTGAGAATGCCTAGCTTGTCAAACCTGATCTCAATTTCTGAGGGTAAAACTTTAATTTTAAAACTTCAGTTATAGATGTCCCTTGGTGAATATGGTTCTCTAGCTGTTGTATTGATTGATGGGTGTTTATGAAAAATAAATATAAAATAAAACCCCCCTGCAGTTCTACTTGTGATTTTTTTCTTCATTTCTCTCATTGATTTCAATGGGACTATTTGAAGAGTAAGAAATTATCCAAGATGAATGTGTTTGATTCTGGCTTATGGTAAATCCTATTGTCTGTCCCTCTGTAGCCATATTTTATTTGCAGTTGTTTCTTATGTTATGTAAAATATTTTCCTTCATGTTTTTCTTGGGGGTTTTTTTTTTAACCATTTCCTTACTTTTTTTTTTTTTAGATTCTTTCTGGAAATTACTTGCATGTAAATGTGAGCAACTTAAGCAAGGCCCATTAGGGAGAAATTTACCTAGTCATACTATAAATATTTCTTATGTTTTCAGTATTTAATTTAAATACAAAACTTACTTTGTTAACAAGGGCATTTTGCCCTAAAAATTGTGTATGTCAGAAGATGTTCTTATAACCCTTTACATTTTTATGTAAAGTTTATTTTTAGTTAGCTTTCATGGAAAACTCCCTTCAAGGAGAATTTCCTTACAGAATGACTGCTTGTAATTTTTATAAAATTGTTTTATACTTTGCCAATAATTGAGTATATTATAAAAGAATGAATTAATTGGTTTATGACTACATCTTATCAGAGATGCTTTTAGTATAAGGTTGAGGACTGCAGTTTTCAGTGAAGAAATGGTATTTACAAATTGCACTAGAAATGATACAGATGATATGCTCACTGATTTGTAATAAGTTAGCTATTAAATATACTTCTGTGGATAAATGATTTTATTAGATCATGCTGAGAGAATGTTGAATGTTACATGGTTGACATCCTGTTCCTTTTTATACAAGTACGTATGTTGCACTCTTTATTCCACTAATTATCACAAAATGGCAACACCCATTTCTGAGGTCAGTCTGTGATTCAGCCAAACATTTTATAACCTATCCATTTAATTATTTGAATTCTATACACTGCTACCTCCTTTTATATTCACTTTCTGAGCTTCTGTTTCTTCCAAAACAGCCAGTAGGTGGCAGTGCAGTCCAAATCATAGCAAAGGGGGTGGGGATGTGTGTGTTTGGGGGAGGGGTAGTGGGGGGGAGGCAGAGAAAAGATGCTAAATCCTAGCCTTATAACAACCTGAAATTTAGGATGATTGAAATTTATGATGAAATTTGAACAGAACAGTTTCAGAATTGGCCTCTTCACAGAGCTGATTGCCAAAAGGTAAGAATATAACAGGGTGATGAGGTAATACTTTAGGGGCTGATCAATAACACTGTTTTGTTTCCATACTTGTTAACCACTGATAGAGATAGAGATAAAGATAAAGATATATAGATATCTATCTATAGATATAGATATATCGAGATAGCTATAGATATATCTATATATATGTGTCTATATATCTATATCTAGATGTCTAGATCAGTATCGATATAGATATCTAAATCTATATCTATATTTCTATATATATCTATACATATAGAGGAAAGGGACTGGAATATTGGGCACCCTCAGTCTCTGAGGCCCTGTCTGCAACGAATGTGCATTGATTTTAATGGGACTAGTCACATGCTTAGGAGTGTTAAACACATGCTTAAATGCTTTGTTGGATTGCAGCCTCAGGGTTTGGGTATGTTTTTTTTAGCAACTTCATATTTATTCTGTAAATGGGTTACAAAATTCCATTTCCTTCATTAACACAGCAGTAAGCAAAATTATTATATTTATATATAGTTCTAAGCCCCATTCCCACCCTCTCATATTCCCTGAGGCACTGCGTTCTCTCTTTTGAGCTTTGAGAATAGCATAGTATATAGGAAATTTTTATTAACATACAACGTCCAGACTACTTCTATGCAGAAAGCATCATTACTTGGAAGGCATGTTGCCCATAATACATATTTTATGCTTATTTACCAAACTTTAAGGGGATGAATCACCACTGATTACATTATTCAGTTATCAGCCTGGCTTTTCCTTCTGAAAAATGCGTATTGTAAACCAGCAGTATCTCTGCATTGCTAACATTCTGCTGCATTTGTTAAAGCCCGAATTTTTTTTTACTGGGTTTCTATGAAATACTGATGCTATGACACTTAACAAAATAAGCCAACGGGAGAAATCAAATTTGACATGGAAGAACTAATCTTCAACCAAGAACTTCGTTTCATTTCTATCTCTCATTTTCTACCCACTCACTCACTTTGTACCTAAAGCTGCCCTACTGGGTTCAGGACCATTTCCCTTGTCCTTTCCTTTATTTCACCTTTTATGCAGGAAAAGTCTTCTCAGTTTTCTTCACCAGGTGTCTTCCATGAAATCACTTCCTATAAGCCATCTATTCTACCTCATGAATAGCACAGCATCCAGAATACTGCTGTGTAGCTTATTTTCCAGGACTGTAACTATGACTGTATCACGCTCCCCTTTGCAGCCTTCCTTTGGCCCCATTTTCTCTAGCTTATGAAACATCAGCTTTGTGTTTCCACTTAAAAGACCTACTATCACCCACTCCTTCATCATCTCTTACTCAGCATCAAGAGGTCAGCCTCTGACTGGTTTCTTATGACAACATCCTTTATCCACTTGTTAAATATTCCAACAAGCACATTTGTATGTTCTCCCATGCTGCCCCTGATGCTTTGGAAGAAAGTCCTGTAAACTTCTGCACAGGACCTCATTTTCATTTTCATCTTCATCAAATACCTCCTTAAAATTCTCCTTTGCTGTGAGGTCTACAAAAGAACTGAACACTGGTTAGGCAGTTGATGGGCTGATACCACTGCCTTTCACAATGACTAATACTGTCTCATTATGTTCTTGGGCGCTGGCATCTGTATGTATCCCTCTCTTGTCTTTTTTATGTAGTAAACACCTGGGGATAAGGACTCTACTTGTGCTTTGTGTTTGTAAAGAACCTAGCACAATGAGGTCCTAATCCTTAGCTAGGCACTTGTATATTACAATATTTTACTCATTGTATAATAGCATGTATGCAACATACACATGCATCTACATATACCCCACCTATTTAAATGGATTACATGATACTGTAACAATGCAGTGTTTAACTTAGGGATAAAAACAGCAGTATTTGACTACACAGCTGGGCTAGGGACAGACATTAAAAAAGCCTGAACCTGAATTGATTCAATCTTTGCCTGTTAATCTAACCTGCCTAGGTTGAACTTATTTGCAAGTGCACAGACATTCCTTCTGGACTGACAAAATGAATGCACATGCCTGTGCTGGCTCAGACTAGAAGCTGGGGGGGGTAGGGCACTAGAGCAGCTCTTCCTTCCCTTTCACAATGCTGAGCTGAGGGGGACATGGCACTATGCTCTGATTTGAGAGGGATTTAAACCCCCACCTTGCCTGCACAGTCCCAGGCTTTTCCCTGCTCACTGCTCAAGGGGCAGGAGTGTTGCCAGATTCTGCCCTCGGCTAGCACTCTGAGGCAAAGGTGGTGGTGGTGGGGGGGTTGCAGTGCATGTGTCTGTTGATGATACAGAGCTTTTCAATCTCCATCTCCCTTCTTCTTCATACTGTCTGAAAACCTGACAGGTGAGGGAGCCAGCAGGGAGCTGAAAATGCAGTGTTTAGCAGCCCATCGATAAAACAAAAGCCTCTCTCTCATTAGTTCAAGCTCTTCTTAAACATCTTTTTCTGAGGAAGGAATGGAGGGACATTATGATCTGACCTGTTGATTAGCTCCAAAAAGCCCTAAGCGGACACTGTTCTGTCTGCCTGTCCCAGTGAAATTGGAGACACAGACACCTCTTAGCATTAGCTAGCATGCCACATGTCTAGGGTCTGTGGGAGATGGGAGGGGATCCCTGCTTGAGCAGTGAGTGGAGAGTGGAGAGGGAGTGTGGTAGGGGGAAGCCAGGAAGACCTTGCTGTGTCTGCAGTCTCCTCTGGAGCTCCAGCTAGGGAGAAGAGGGGTAGACCCAGCCCTGCCCTCTGGAGCAGACAGCACAGCCCAGCCTAGCCCAGGCCTGCAAAGCATCTGGAATGCTGGGGGACTCTGGTTTAATTTAAACCAGGAAGGGTGCTAGGACAGACATTGCATAAACTGGTTTGACCCAGATCAGTTAAGTCTGATACTGCATTCAATCAGATTTATCTTAAACCACTTTCAGCCGTTTTGAAACTAGTTTATGTGCACTGAACATCTGTTCAGTTACAGGTTTAAATTAGTTTCTGATCACTTAAACTTGTTTATGTGTAATGGCTGTCCCTAACCTTGGTGCTTGCCTTTCAGAGGTAGAATAGATTTCTTTACTCTTCATCTCCAGAGTGCCCAAGATCTTAAATAAAAAGCATCCAGCCACAGAGGCCTGATGGCTGGGTACTCTTCCCAGCTCTGCTGCTGATCAGCTGGGCAACCTTGGCAGGTCACTTAATCTCTCTCTGATTCAGTTTCTCCATCTACAAAATAGGAATAATTATGCTTTTTTGGAATTATTAGTTCAAGAGCATGCTTGACAGACACTTGGCTGGCATGGTTTAATCAGGGATGATTCTGCCTTGAGAAGAGGGCTGGAATAGATGATCTCATGAGGTCCTTCCAACCCTACTTTCCTATGATTATTCAAGTCCATAAGGTGTTTGATGGTCTGTGGTAAATGTACTAAATAAGTTTTATTTATTTGTGACTAAAAACCTGATTCTAGCTTGATACCAAATGCAAGCATAATGGAACCCCTCCTCCCCCAGATTGTATCCACCTGTTTCACAAAACAGTTTCTATATTTATCCATCTATTTCATACACCTAGTCTTGGTCATTGCAGGAAGAAAATACTTCAAAATGATATATATAGAAATTAATAAAATAATTCCCCTTGTTGCAATGAAGACGGACCTAGAGAGACTGGTGCTTCCTATTTTAAAATGAATTATTATAAAAGAGTCCTAATAAAATTGACTCATCTCAGTAATGTTCCTCAAGAGATGTTAGGCTGTTTTCAAAGGACTTTTGTTCTTTTACCATCTAAATGTTAGTCAAGCTATTTAATTATTAAACATCAATGGATAGAAAAAAATGTATTAATTATGCATTTCCTAAGCCACAAAAAGATGCTATGTTAACAGGCTACAAAAAGATTTCATATGCATAAAAGTTAACATTTAATAATACCACCAAGAACATTTATTTTAAATGTTTCCATGTTCTGTTCCTGTCTAATTAATATTTAAGTGTTATTGCATTAGTTATGCCCTTTTTTCTTACTTTGTGCTTCTGAAGTTTTTTGTTTCACAACTCTGGGTAAGACTCTTGTAACTTTCCTCAAGGGAGGAAAAAGGATGCATGATGTAAATTCTACTGTCCTGCACTAACACCAAGTTCCAGGTGTACACATATTTTTGAGGGAAGCTTTTTATTAGACTCAAGTCCAATGTAAGTACATATCTCTAGAAAAAGTGCTTGCGAGATTGGCTAATGAGAGGGTTAGAGGCAGATCACAGTGGGCACCTACACACGAGTGGGAAGGCTACTGTGACATGCTGTAATTACAGCACATTGGAACAGACTCAATTAACCAAATCTGCTGGAGCAGCCTCCAGCATCTCATGTATCAGGGTATCCATGCTTAAAAATGGGGGCAAGGGTGCTTTAATTAAAGCTTTAGATAAACATGCCCGTTGCCATTTTTAAGTACAGAGACACTGATACATGAGAGGTCTGGGCACTTTAATTAGAGCGGGTCTCAAAGCCACTCTAATTAAAGTGTGCGTTCCCCTCTCTGCCCCCCACCCCCCACTCCCAGACCATGTGTATAAATGCCCATTGTTTTCTTTGGTTCACACCCAGCAATGTAGGGATTGCAGTCTCCAGGGCTAGGGACAAAATTAAATCTAAACCAGTATAACTGATCAGAAACCAGTTCAAATATATAACACAACAGAGGATCAGTGAATATAAACGACTTTCGAAGTGGCTGAAACTGGCTTAAGATAAACCAAGCTGGATGTACTATCAGACAACTGATTTAAGTTAAATCAGTTTATTGAACTTCTGTCCCAGATCCCAGAGCTCCAGATTCAAGTTAACTCATAGTCCCCCAGCATCCTAGGATGCTTTGCACCTTTCCCATAACCTCCCCCCTTCCCCCTTTGCATGATGTGTGGGCTAACCTTGGCTCAAGCTGTCTGTGAAGAAGTAAGGAGAAGGCACAAAATGGCTTGTACCACCTTGATATTGCACTGTGATATAAACATCACATCTACTCTGTTTTGTTGAGTAAGCCATATGTTTTGTGTGAAGGCAGATTGCCATCTATGACATGGGCTATGCAAAAAATGCTTATCTTGCCTGAGTCCAGATCTCTATTTTGAGGGATCACTAGCCCTATGATGAGCTTTTTGGCTTGGAAAAAGAAGATGTAATAGAACTGATTATTCACTACAGATATTGATAGGCTCAGAGGGAGAAAAACAGTAAAATATTGATACCAGAAAAATAACTCGAGATTAAAACATAGCTCATTTTTTTACTGGATGAGGCATACATTTTAGGAACGTCTCTTACCCAGAGACACTGTCCAGAGTGTCAAAGAGAAAGTGGTAAGTGGCTGGGAAAGGGATCAAGGGTTGTACAGATTTGGGAAGGGGTCAAAAAAGATTCCTTGTGGAGATGGTAGAAAGTGCTGCTGCTATGGAGACATCTCAGTTGACTGGCTTCTTTCTATATCCAGGTTCAGCTTCAGGGTCACCAACCAGTTTGCAGTGTGATTGGGATTAGTGAGCCTGCTGTGTGTGCAAGGCACTGCTGTCCCCTTGAGGCAGCACACACCAGTTCTGAGCTTGATTTCCTATTGCTCTGTTGCTCTCTGAGAACTCTGCATCTGTGACAAAAGAAATATTATTTCTGGAAGCCTTGGTGAGGAAGGAAACTCATTATAAACAGATCTATTCTTATAATTTATTAGGCTCTAAATCTGTGCTCTTCAGTTTGGTTCTAAATCTGCTATTTTCTGGTGTTCTCTCATTTTCCTTATATAGCACTAGAGTTCAGCCTTTGATAAGATTTCAGCTACAACTGAATATCCCTTTTGCCCTTAGAAAATGAGACATAAGGGGCCTGCAAGGAAATTATTTCCCTTCCCTCTTCACAGAGTCGACGGGTTTTTAAGTATGAAAGTGGTAGTGGTGATGGTGGGGGAAATACACAGGCAGCATCTACCTAAGTACAAGCACAAAATACATTTAGATTTAATAAAGGCAGTGAGCAAAGGGATGGGACTTGAGCAAGTGGAAAGCCTTGATGGCTTTGACAAGCCTTTTCTTTATTGTCATGAGCTAATTGTGTCATTTGACAGCCTGGCATCAGGATACAGTGAAATTCTGACAGGCTAATTTGAGCTTGTGGTTCCAATGAAACATACATACGGCACTCATTATATTTAGTGACAATCAGTGTCATTTTCTGCTTAAATGCATACAGTTCGGTACATTTGTTCAGCTGCCTATCTATAGATGAAGCAAGCAACCCTTTGACAAAGGTGAAGCAAAAGACTAGGGGTCAGGGGACCCATTTGTATTCTTGACAATGCCCAGGGTCAAGAAAGAGGTGGGGATCCTGGATACTAAAACTGGTCTGAGGGAGAGTGGAATAGGAGAAGACAGCGAAATAATTGCTGTAATCTTCCATTCGATGTGGTGAAAAAAGTGAGAATACTTACCCTTCTACAGTAATTGAGCTACAAGCTAAAAGACTGGGTGACAGAACTTTACCTTCTTAACAGCAACCTTTTGGACTCTGAGGAAGCCAAAAAAATTCATTGGTATTTTCATCTTAACAGTTCTTCGTACTGTCTTAGATTGGAGTATACAAAGTAAAAAAGGATTGCATACTTGAAGGCAAATGCAGAAACATATATGATATGATGGTACTATAAGAGTGAAATAAATAACATAAGTAGTGAGGATATTTGGCTACTAGATGGCACTATGAAGTCTTGATTTTTCTAATCTATTTGATACAGGTTTTTATACCACCCTCATCACAGGTATATACAAATGCTTTCCAGTAGTGCAGTGACTAGACTCTTGTCTATCCTGGCTGTTTGTGGTGTCCCTGGATGCAGAGTAATAAAATACCTGAATGGAGGATGAAATCACATCCTGAGGTGGAAAGCAACTAAAGGCAAATTCATTTTGTTCCGTAGGTAATAGCGTGCATAAGCAACGATGAGTATCCTGTCTTGAAAACTTTCTGTTCAGGGGTCTACTGTAATCTGTGAGTAGCTGTGCTCATTTAATATATAAATTTAAGTCCTTGCTAAGATCACCAGCGAGGATGAATTTGACCTCATCCTAGTTTCTTCATAAGACCTATACTTTTGACTTCCAGTAAAGTATCGCTCAGTGTCAAAACATTGTTATATAGCCAAAAAGGCAACCCCCCACCATGTTATTCAACAGTTTCCTTTATGCATAAGATATATCTGTTAATTGCTCTAATTAATTTTTCCTGGCTTTGTGTGATGGGGCACATAAACCTCACAATAATCCTGAAAGAGTCAACAGAAGCCAGGGAGCAATTACTGTAGCACTTGTACTTGAGGAGTGGGTCAAGCTCAATGAAAGATGAGTTCCTGCTGAGAAGGGCCTGGCAGAAGGGCTTCCCCTAAGGGCAGGGAACTGCTGTAGTAAAGGGAAGATTTCAGGGCAGGAGAAAAGCTCAAGGGGAAAGAAGGCTTTAAGAAGGAAATATAGAGAAAAAGCCAGGAGAAATAACCAATGATGAAGTCTTATGGCCAGGCATTCTTAGTAAGCAGCAAAAAGCATGGGGTAGTGGTAGGACCCAGTCTAGGGAGATAGCAAGAGTCTAGGGCAGTAGACCTTAGTTGCTCATGGTAGGGCCCTAAAACCACTAACGAGACATTGTGTGTTTTAGGAGAGGAGGGGTGATTTAGCTGACTCTCTTTACTTGTTGTTCAGGAAGGTTGTGTGAAACCCTGGACCTGATAACTGACGTGTAATGAGAAACTTGAGAACATCCCACCTGGTATTTGGGCCTGTTTGGACTAAGTGTTTTTGGGCAAGATGCTCTATAAAGAAGTAGTGAACAAGTATGTGGTGGACTGGCTGTTACTCTTCCACACTAGCTAGGTTGGCTTCTATGCTGGCTCAAGTATTCTTCTGTAAAGTTGCTAATATTAGTGATAATGTGCTAACTCAGAACAAAAGCTGAAATTTGGTTTCTTCAATGAGTTTCTAAGGCTAATGCTTTGCTTTCTTTAGACGTAGTCTATCAGATATGGTCTAGCGTCACTGAAAGAATAAGCAAAAGTTCCATGATGCCATGCTGGGGGGATGGAAGTGGGTTGGTCCTACATAGTATACTTAAAAACTTGGGCAAATCCTGTCCGACTTGGTAGGCAGCCCAATGGATTTAGGCATCTAAGTGCAATCCTCTTCTGCAGTACTTGCATTCCTGAAAACTACTATTGTGGAAGGAGGGTGCATAGGTGCTCCCCCTTGTTGCTTCCTAAGACAATAAAAGCTAAAATATCCTTTTGATGCATTAGATGCATTAACCAGTGCTCCCTGTTGGCATCAAAAGCTACTTAGGAATCTAAAAGGTGGAATAGGATCTAGCCCTTCATTTCTGCTAATTCAGATTTCTTGTCTGACACTCAATGTTGTGCAAGTCCTGTGCTTTGGAACTGCACTGTGGCAATGTTTTGAGAAATCGTAATCTTATTCTCTGTCTTAAGCTCTTATTTTTCCCCACCCCCGTATCAACTTGAAATTGTATTACTTTTCCAGTCTTTCTCAGTACAAATGGCCATTTAGTGTGGCTGTTGTTTACTTCACATAGGCTGCCTAGGCCACCATTGCACAAATAACTATTTAATTATTTTAAAGCAATACTCTTATATGAACAGTCTCTGCTGATCATTCATGGCCTTCATGTATTTTTACAGGGATGATTTCTGTGGAGACTGATTCTATGTACATACATTTCTATGGTCTCTGGTCACTACTCAGTTTGCTGTGATTAACTGTCTGGAGGAATTCTTTGGAGAAATCATTCCTGAATGGAGATTTCTCACTTACAATACCTGGATTCGGAGTGACTGCTCACCACAGACTCACCGAGGTTTAATCTGTTTTTCTGATTGGGAAAGGCTTGGGACAGGATAAGCACAAGAGACGCTTGTCTACATTGAAGTGTACAATGGCAAAGCATGTTAGGAAACAATCTCAGGTTATGGCCGCCAGTAGTACCGTTAGTCCATCATTTTAAATTTCACTTATGCTAAGAAGTCAGTCAGGGACTGTCATCAGGGACTGTGAGCAGGAGATAGACTCCTACTGCCAGGCCCTTCTCCCCTGGGAGCTGGAGGGTAGACCACCTTCTCTCTCTAGGACAAAGGAGGACTCTGGGACCTCTCACTCTGTCCAGTCTGTCCAGTCAGGGGCATGGACCAAGGTGGTCAAGGGCCCTAAGGCCTGCCATACCAAGGCCACCGCCCTGCTGGAGTTAGCAACAGGTACACAACTGTTGCTGCTCCAGCAGAGCCTGCTGAGTTGCCAGCTCCTTCAGACAACACAGACTCAACTGCAGCTACCGTCCCTGCTCTCACCAAGACAAAACGTAAGGTGTTTGTTGTGGGAGACTCCATCCTGAGGGGGACTGAGAGGGTAATCTGCCACCCTGACCACTTAGTCCGGGAAGTCTGCTGCTTCCCAGGGGCCTGCATCCGGGACATTGAGGAGAGGATCTCTAAGCTCCTCCAGCCCACAGATCACTATCCCATGCTCCTTATTCATGTGGGCACCAATGACATGGCTCAGAGTGCTCCTAGCTGGGTCATGAGGTGCTACAGGGATTTGGGAGCAGGGCTAAAGGGTCTGGGGGCACAGGTGGTGTTCTCATCAATCCTCCCAGTCTCAGGCTATGGGCTGAGGAGGGAGAGGAGGATCCACGTAGTAAACCAAAGACTGCGGCACTGGTGTCATCGGGAAGTCTGATCACATTCACCATCCGCCATAAAGCTGGCAAGTCAGTCAGCAACACAGAAGTCCTTGACTTCAAGAAAGCTGACTTTGACAAGCTCAGGAGACTTGTCAGCGAGACCCTAAGGGACCACAACCCCAGGGGGAGGGGAGTTCAAGAAGGGTGGTTGCTCCTTAAGGGAGAGATCCTCAATACACAAACTAAGTCTATTTCATCTCAGAGGAAAGGCAGCAAGAGGCCACAGCAGCCCCCCTGGCTCTCCAGGGATCTCGCAGACCTTCTGAGGCTAAAAAGAAAGGTCTACAAAGCATGAAGGATGGGAGCCACCTCCAAGGAAAGGGATTATTCTGCACTGGTCCGGTCCTGCAGGGA
>NW_017728943.1:107786893-107800519 GCF_001723895.1 Crocodylus porosus
GTTTCAGGCTGGACATAAGGAAGAATTTCTTTACTGTCCGAGCCCCCAAGGTCTGGAACAGCCTGCCATCGGAGGTGGTTCAAGCACCTACATTTAACACCTTCAAGAGCAAATTGGACACTTCTCTTGCTGGGATCCTGTGACCCCAGCTTACTTCCTGCCCTTTGGGCAGGGGGCTGGACTCGATATTCCAAGGTCCCTTCCAGCCCTAATGTCTATGAAATCTAAGAAGATACCATCACTGCAAATCTTTATTGTGCATCGTCTCAACGTTTAATGGTGTTTTGATTCTGTGTTGCTGTCAACGTCTCTCAACCTTAAAAGTAGCAGTGCCTGTCCCCCAGACTCTACCACCATGCAAGACTGGTCTTTGACAAGGTTGCAGGGTAGTTACTCTTTCTATAACATGGATCCTCCTTAGAGTTAAGGAAAATTGAAAACCTTAATTTATTAAGTGAATTAGTTGGTTTTGCTGGTAGGCTTCTCCCTCCCCCCCGCCTTTCATTCAGTGCTAAGGTACACCCATATTTCTAAGACAACTGGTCTGGCTTTCCTGGTCTTTGCAAACTACTGTAGTAATTGAAACCTACATAGAGAGAACGGAATACACTGATCATCTATGGAAGGGAAGGAAAACTTAGTTCTTCCTGTGCTCAACTCTCAGCTTGCACAGATGAGAAAAAATAAATTAACAGATTGATAGATTCATAGATGCTAGGGTTGGAAGGGACCTCAACAGATCATTGAGTCTGACCCCCTGCCTGGGAAGGAAAGAAAGCTGGGGTCATATGACCCCAGCCAGATGCCTGTCCAGCCTTCTCTTGAAAACCTCCAAGGTAGAGGATAGCACCACCTCCCTTGGAAGCCCATTCCAAATTCTGGCCACCCTTACTGTGAAGAAGTTCTTCATGATGTGCAGCCTAAATTTGCTCTTTGTCAGTTTGTGACCATTGTTCCTTGTTACCTCAAGAGGCACCCTAGTGAACAGAGCATCTCTGGTTCCTTGCTGTGCTACATTGGATTGGTTCCCAAAACTGAATTTGTTTCCAAAAGGATGGAAACAGGCCCCATACTGTAACATAGGGAAAACAAGAAAGAGTCCATAACTAAGGCCTGACCCTAGATCCACTGACGTCAGTGGGAATCTTTTAATTTACCTCCCAGAGTTTGGATTAGGTTGCTAATGAGCAAGAAGTCAGAGAGTTCATAAACATTTAAGCAAGTGAGTTGAGCTTGCCTCTCTCTGGGACACAAGGTTATTTTGATTATGTGCTAATGTAATGATGCTGTCATTCAAAATGATGATCCAAATCTTAATGCTAATGCACTGAATTTGACTCTTGGAAAGAAACCTGTGCTTAGCTCCATCAAGGCAACTTTGTGTGACATATGTCATGGTTTGGATCTGATCCAACAAGGTGCAGTGCTGTAAACACCTTGTTTCCTCTTTAGTGTTCAGAAGGCTTCAATGTAATTTATTCCAATCAGGATGTACTTTGACAAGCCAGCTGAATGGGATGCAGCTGCTGTAACTAGATATTTCTTATCCTCTCCCCTTCCCCCCATCCCTCCCTTTCAGGTTTTCCCAGATGTTGTCATCTTCAGAGCAACAGAACACTCTCCACATTAGCGTTTCAGGCAGCTCTGCCAAAAGTTGGGAGGAAATGGGGGGTGGGGTGCATTGGAAGGAAGAGCAGCCCATTATGCTCATTTTAGAAAAGAGCTGAACAAAAGGTTTTGATTGGAAAATCCTCCTCTGATGAATAACTAATTCACCCGGATGCTATATCGAGTCTTTATTGTGTGTGCAATAAAAAGTAAAATTTCTATATGGGGATACAGGCATTTTCCACTAATGTGAAGACTAATAAATACAACAAACTGGGAGCCTTCTAAAGCCTCTGCTTCCACCTGTTCTAAAAGCCTTTTGTTGTTTTTTGCTTCTGAAGCTTTAAGTATCAAAATCCAGTGTAGTCCCCCCCTGCTTGATCAGGAGGAGCATTGCAGTGGAGGGGGATGGGTGGGTGCACACACATGCACATGCACCTCATTTTCATTCACAGGCTATAAGCAATTCCCATTGACTGTAGTGTAGCTACTCATAGTCCACTGTAGTTTGAGCTTGCAGAATCAAGCCCCAGGAAGGTGGGAGGAGGTGGGGTAAAGGATAAAAGGATATGAGAGTGGTTGGGTGGGCAATGGGTAGATCTTCAGCTAATGATTGTCTGCTTAGCTCCTGGTTGGTCAGTGAAAACATTTTCATTTTAAGTCAACTGAAGATCAGCTGCTCATTTCTTGTAATATATAGCTTTTAAAAGCAGATAATTTGTAGCTGACTTGTTAGATCACCTAACACTACACCCTTAAGTATCCTTTTTCATTTGCATTTGTGTACACATGAGTGGAAATAGTTTATCCGTCCATGTAACAAGGTACAATTTTTCATCATCTGGGGCAAAACATTTTGTACATCAACTGGGAATGTTGTGCTACATTCTAGCCTAGTAATGATGCAAGGAAAGGGAAAAAAGAAAAATACATATCTGGCTTACATTCAGGAATGGATTACCATACTCCCATTAACAAATGCCATGCCTTGGCATGGAAGGCTCAGGATGCAAAGGGGCAGGATGGGGAGTGTTTTCCTGCATGCTCTAGATTGCTCTATCACCCACAGCCCCTGTGACAGTAGTGATATTAAATGCAATGGCGGGTCTTCCTTGATGGATTAGAGTATGCTGTCAACAGCAGGAATGGTTTTATGAATTTGTATGCAGATTTCAGTTTGATTACACTCCCTGCAACCATGGGGAACCCACAAACTGTTGTTTTAATGCTAGTCTACTTATAAACAAATCGGGTACTCTCCAATTTATGGCTCTGCTGGGTTTAAATTTTTTGTAACAGTAATTGATGAGTGGTCAATAGCTAATTTCTTTTTATTTGTTCAGATTTAAGTAATTTATCAATACAAATGTCCACAAGAAGCAGATCCTGGCACCTGGGCATTAGACGTGTAATTACAAATGATGACCATCTAGCAGCAAAAGTCAATGATATACACTTATGAAGTAATTTTGGTCAGCCATGGAATCAACAGAGCAAATTAGCTACTGTTACTAGGGGTTTGGGGGAGTCTGAACAGCCCCACACCCTGGAAGCACCTCTGCACAGCTACCCCAGACCTGGGAGAACTCGCCAGGGCCTGGGGAACCAGGCCATGGGACATAGTGAGTCCCTCAGCAAAGGAGCTGACACAGGTGTGGGGCATGAAAGAGGGTTAGCCACATGAGCCCAAAGTGGGAAGGATAAAAGACACTGAAAACAGCCTCAAGGGACTGCAGCTGGCCAGGAAGCAGGCTGCCTGGAGTTACCACAGGTTAAGCAGTAGGGCTGTGTGAAGCTTTGCTCCCTGATTTGATTCAGCAGAGGTTCGGCCCTATTCAGTGACCGAATCTCTGAATCCAAATGGAATCAGAGGACTCTTTAATTTCTCTGAATTGAATCGGAACCCTCCATATCAATTCAGAGAGATTTAGAAAGATTTGGAGATTCGGACATAGACACAGCTTTAAATGTTTTTTCTATATACCTCTAGGTAGCAAGCAGCTCATGAATGTTGTGATGCTGGGGCAGGTGGGGTGTCTCACAGGAGAGCAGGGGGCTCTCTAGTGCACTCGGCAGCAGACCTAGAAGTGGACCAGAAGCACTTCTGGCCCACTTCCAGGTCTGCCGGAGAATGCTCAGGGCTCCCTCACTGCACCCTCCCAGCTCGTGGTGACTGGTGCCTCTTGGGTCTGGGGGGGCACCTGGGGTCCCCCCCCACGGCCACTTGCCAAGCCGGGGGGGGGTGCGCCCCTGCCCCGTGCAGTCCCTGGTAGATGCAGAAGTGGACTGGAAGTACTTCTGGCCCACTTCCAGGTTCACTGCCAAGCACGCAGGGGGCCCCCCCACACTCCTGTGGGAAGCTCCATTCACCCCAGCATCGCAGCATTCATGAGCCATGCTGGTACCTCAAGGTATGTAGAAAAAAAAATTTAAAGCTGTGTCTATGGCGAAATCGCTGATTCTCTGACTTAGCACTGAATCTTTGGATTTAGATTTGACCGAATTGAATTGGGGACAGTGATCCAAATCAATGAATCAAATCACCATCCCTAATTTGGGCCGAATTCGAATCAAATAGGGCCTGCATCGCACACCCCTATTAAGCAGCCAACGGGAGACCCCGGAGCAGGGCTCTTCTCTGTTTGTTTGTTTGATTGATCATTTGCTTTGTTGCACAAGCCTGCAGGCTCTGCAAAGCCTCTGAAAGATAAGAGGCAACCAGAAGATGAAGCTTGGAAGAACCACTGGAAGACAGCTAAGTGCTAGCTTATTTGTTTAACTTCTTTTGTTTGTTTTGCATTGCTTACAAGTCTGGGTGGCCTCCAGGTATTATTTACTAGCCTGGCTGCAGCTGAGCCAAGGGCACTGAATGGTGGGTTTTTGGCCAAAATCAGCAGCAAAAGTAAAACTGGTCAGCTCAACTAGCTTGACCAAACATACCCTGCTGTGATCTGCCCAGACTCTGGCCATAGCAGCCTACACATTTCCACTCAAGTATCACCTCACACATTTCCCCAATTCCCTTTTAAATGGCTCTTTTCTTCCTTTTTTTTTTTTTCAACAAACACAGATTACTCTTTGGGGCCAAGCTGCTGAACATAAATTGTTTTACCGCCTTCTCTTCTGTTCAGCTTTTTGCAACAAAACTTCCTTTCTCTCCAGTCTCAGTGCCTACATTCTTTTCATTATCTGAATATTTCTTGCTATTTTCATCTTCAAGGAAAGGAGACATCTAAAAACCCACTTAAATAGTCTTTCATGTGTCTGAAACAAAACAGGTCTGTTAAGGAGAAATGCAAACTGGAGGAGTAGAAGAAAGGCAGGAGAGAAAACAGCAGTAACATAGTGTTGGGTAGGTGAGTGGGGTATGAACCCTACTACACACTACCTAAAGGGAGCATAGGACTGGAGTTGTGGGGGGATGCCTCCCCCTTCAGTCCCCCCTCTTCTTGCATCCTGTACTTTCCATGCTGAGGCTGGAGGTTTGTTAATGGGAGTATGAAAATCTGTTCTTGAATGTAAACTAGACATATGTCCTGTCCTTTCCTTACTGGGCTTAACCACCAGGCTATTGATTTACAAAGCTGTGTTTTATTTAAATAATAATTGTTAAGGTTCCTACAGCCTCTAAACTGTGGAAGCTGATTTAAGGATACTCATATTGGATTCCACCCTCTTAGCAAGCAATGCAGGTACTTTTGCAAATTGGCTGCTATAGTGAGTCCATGAAGATGTTTCAAACGTAACTGAAAGTGTACGACCAAACTCATTGCTGGAGTAACTATGCTGAAGTCAGTGGAAGTGCAGAGGTGGGATTTGGTTGTCATGGTGGTCTGGGCCAAATTCTATCCAGTGCCTGCCTGATGGGTAAGGGAGTACAGGGTGGAGCTGGTTATAGTTCTGTCACTTTCAAATGTTGCCTATGTTGGCTTTGGCAAGAGTTAGAACAGACAAGATGTTGCCCTGATTTCCACCACTTAAGTTATATTAGTCACTTAAGATACAGACAGTCCTTGGACTTATGATACAATTGGTTCCTGAAAACCGTATCTTAAGTCAAAATGTTGTAACTTGGAACTAATTTTCTTATAAGAAACAATGTTATAAATAGGGGATTTGTTCCTGAACCAAGGCCCGATACCCTATTTTCACTAAAAATACCCCAGAATTTTGTACTCGATCAATTATAGATGAGTAATAGAGCTACATTAATGTATTTATATTGTACATAGCAATCTTATTGATTTGGAAGGACTTTTTGAGGTGACTTTGCTGGACCTTTTGAAAGGCTCTTGGTTGGACTTTTTGAAGGGTTCTTGGCTGGAGTCTTCTCAAGAGTCTTGGCTGCAGGTTTTTCTGGAGTCTTGTCTGCTTTCTTAAAGAAAGTGTCCAAGGAAGCTTGGACAGATGTTCTCCAGGGAGATGAGCGACACAGTAAACTTGTTTGCTGGCATGGCGTTGCATCAGATCAAACTTTGTAAAGTCAAAACTGATGTCATAAAGTTGAAATTTATAAATGTTGTAAGTTCAAAACATAACTCGAAACTTTGTAAGTTGAGGACTGTCTATACTGCTTAACACACCTTAGACCAGATGAGCATTAGATGCAGCAGAAAAGAACTCCACTTTATCTCCTTTTCATCTCTTCCCCTACCTCACGTGTTACCTATGATGATGGGGTTGTGATCGGGACTGGTGCAGGGGCAGCCTTTGGCTGTGCTACATGGACAGGGAAACTCTTTTGTGTCAGAGACACTCCCTGATGACTGTTTCTTCTCTGGTCTGTTTGCCTGAGCAGAACAAAGGGGGCTGAAAATCTTGCCCTTTATCTTCACAAGGGCTCATAACTTATATAATGAAAGGTATCATATTTACCCAAATAACTTTGTCTAACTTAGTCATTGCACTCATCCTGCTGAGCTTTCCGATTGTAGTGCTGAGTCAAATGGGTGGCCTCTTCTGGAAAGATCTCAAGACATCATTCACCATCATAAAAATTACTGGCCAAATTCCCTTTCAAGAAACTATATTCTACTAATTTAGCTTCTGTATTTAATTTCAAATGGCCGAATTCCTTGTGGCTGCATAGGAGTTCTGGTGGCTGTTTTGCACTAGCAAAACATCTCCATGGTGGCTTAAAAGTTTTTGGGAAATTTCCTGGCAATAACTAAAAATATGTAAGGTATTTTTTCATAGCACTTCAGCTCTCTATTTACCTTAATTGGAGCAATGAAGTTTTACCCAAAACAGATTTTGTTCCCCTGATTTAGGCTATGGACCTCCATAAACTATACTAGACTATACCAAATGATGATTTCAACTCTGCTTATGCCATCCTGAGAACTTAACTTATACAGACACTTCATTTTTTCAGGACTGGACACAACACTGGGAGAAATCAAGATAGATTGCAGCAAACAGAAGCTAGTTATCTTGATGAAAAATCCTGGGGAATCACAGCTGTAAGCAACTGTGACCCTTAACATCTCGTTTGCAGACAGCATTCAGAAAATAAAAGCATATAACACAGAGATGCTTTGTTGATCTGAATGCTGGGTAACATACCGCTATTTTTATTTTTTAAGTTGTCATAGTAAATGCATTTCTGATTTGCAGAGACAATATTGTGACTCTAATTGTAAGCAGAACTCTGCATTCCAGGGAAGTTACTCTTTGATTTGGAAAGTTAGAATTCAGCACTACTCTGTGTATTTGCATCTGAACCTGTAATCTTTGGCACACCATGTCACTTGCATAAGAATTCATCCAGGTTTATGATTTCAAGGAGAATAGAATCAGTGGGCTGTAAGAAGAGTGAGAATGGGGATATCATGAGGAATGAAATATATCTTAAAGGCTTGTCAAGAAGTATAACAAATGAGTGATCTAGGTTGTTTTTTAGATGATGAGCAAATATAACAGTGTTTAAAGGTGACATGCCTACCTACAGAACATGCTGCCAACAGAAAGCAAGTTTAAGGGGCTAGGGACAGACATTACACACAAACTGGTTTAGGTGATCAGAAAATGGCTTAAACCTGTAACAGAACAGATGTTCAGTGCTCATGAACCAGTTTGAAAATGGCTGAAACCATTTTGAGATAAATCTAGTTGAATGTAGTATCAGACTTAACTGATTTGGATCAAACCAGTTTATGCCATGTCTGTCTCAGACCTCTTCCTGGTTTAAGTTAAATCAGAGCCCGCAGCATCCTGGCATGCTCTCTGGGCCGGGTTGGCTCTCTGCTCCAGAGAGTTGGGCTGGCCCCTCCCCTCTGCTTACTGGCTGCAGCTCTAACAGAGACTGCAGGTACTGTGGGGTCTGCCTGGCTTCCTCCTGCTCTTTCCCTCCCCCTCACCAGTCCCTGCTCAAGCCTTACACAGAAACCTCTCAGCATTAGCTAGCAGACCACATGCTGGCTATGGTCCATGCTGTGAGAGACTGGACAAAGGCAGATAGCGCAGTATCAGCTTAGGGCTTTTTGGAGCTAATCAAGAGGTAGCTGGTAATGTCACTCCTTTTCTTCCTTGGAAAAAGTTGTTTAAGAAGAGCTTGAACGAATGAGAGAAGCTTTTGTTTTTTTAATGGGCTGATCAACATTGAGGTAGGGGTGATAAACACTGTGTTATCAGTTTCCTGCTGGGCTGCTGGTGGGGGAACCTCTCCCTAATCAGAGCATCCTGCTGGGGCCTTGCCATGCCCCCCTCAGCAAAGCACCATGCAATGGGAAGGTAAGGCTGCTCTAATGCCTGCCCCCCGCACCCCCCCCCCGGCTTCTAACCTGAACCACACTGCAGGCATGTGCCTGAATTTCTGGAATGAAAAGGAAATGTCTATCCACCTCCAAATTGGTTCAAGCTTTACAAGTTAAACTAATCTGCAAAGATTGAATCAATTCAGGCTCAGGCTTTATGAATGTCTGTCCCTAGCCAGGGAGACTAGATGGCTTGGGGTCTGGCACTAGGTTACAAGTTTTTCCTTTGTTTGAATGTGGCCCAGACAAATTCATGGAGACAGTTATTTCTGACTACGTGTTCTATACACAGTGTGAAATGAATGGGTGGCCATAGTCAAGTTCCTGTAATGATTACGTATCACAGAGGCTATCAATAAAAGCAGCATGAACTGGCAGTTTGACCTTATCTGAATGGATACTTACTTATGTTTCACTTTTAGGCTAGGGATAGAAGTTACACATTAAGCCAATTTAAGTGATCAGAAACCGGTTTAAACCTCTTACAGAACAGAAGTTCAGTGCACATAAACTGCTTTCAAAATGACCAAAATGGGATTAAAATCTACTTGCTTGGATGTAGTATCAGACTTATATGATTTAGGTCAAACTGGTTTATGGAACTTCTGTTCCAGATCCTTTCCTGCTTCAAGTTAGCTCACAGTCCCCCAGCATCCCAGGATGCTTTACAGCCCTGGGCTATGCTGCCTGCTCCAGTGGAGCAGAGACTGCCTTGCCCCTCTGCTCCTTAGCCTGCTTCTTGCCTGTGTCCATCAGCTCATAGGGATGGGGGCAGGGGAACAGACCTCCAGACCATCCTAGCCAGGGTCTACATAGCATGTGGGGGTAGGGAAAGTGGTGGGGGCTTTTCAGCCCCTAGCAGCCTTCTTGTCTTCCCTCTCCCCCTTCTCAGCTGCTGATTGTTTCAGTGGCTGCCATTGGAGGGAGGGATAAGTGGTCTTCTGGGCTGGGTGCCTGCCCACGCAGCCCAGCATGGTGGCACTGGGGAGCCCCTGCCTTGGTGGGCTTCCTCCCACCCCAGCCCTGGGTCCTGCAACCCCAGGGAGCTGAGGGGAATTTTCCCCTCTGGAAGGGCAGAGCTGCTTGCCTCAGTACCTGTGAGCCTCAGCCAGCTTCAGGGAGTAGAGAGAAATTATCTTGCTACTCTGTAGCTGCTTTTGCCTTAGTTGCTGCAAGTCTGAGACAAAACTAATGCAAGGGAGTAGCTGAGGCTGAAATTGATTTCTTATTCCCAGTTCCTTGTTTCCAGTTCCTTATACTTAGTACAGTGGCTAGAGACTGTCAGTTGGCAGGCTGGCATGACTAAGACTCTGGTTAGGGACCTCCAGAACAGTCCCCCAGTGTCACAGAGACATGGTGTGGGGTGTTCCAAGAAGTATTTCCAGCCATAGTCCCAGCTCAAAAGTCAGTTCCTTCTTCCAGCCCATATAGTTAGTACAGTGAACATGGGGGGCTGTCAGTTAGCAGCCTGGCAGGGCCAAACTGTGCTTTGGGCCAGGCAGGACTGAAACAATTGGCATAAGCAAGGGACTCTGGGAGCTGTCCATGGTGTTCCTCCATGGTTGGGAGCCCAGATCAGATGATGGGGCTCCTAGCCAGAGGGGCACACAATGCGCTCCAGCCCAGATCAGCTGATGGCTCCAGCTGTGCCTCAAAGGCCCTTGTCTCCAGCTGTGCCCCAAAAGCTGGGAGGCCCCATCTGCTGCTGCTCTCAGCTTCAGGGGCCCACTGGAGTGAAAAGCTCTAATGTGCTGCCAGGCTTGGGAGCAGTCAGAGCCCTTGACTCCAATGGGCACCCAAGGCTGGGAGTAGCAGTCAGATGACTGGCACTCAGACTCAAGAGCTTATGAGAGTCAGGGCTCCCATGTGCTCTGGAGACTCAACCTGACAGCATGTTTAATGGCATGATAAGAACCAGCTATAAAGCTTTGTGTAATAATTTTGTGGCTTATTCCTTGTTTTATCATTCCATCAGTTGCATTCATGTATGGCTGGGTAACTACTTAAGATGGGATAAACTGATTAATCATGTCGTAAGTGTGATGTGTGCCAGGGCTCTTGGTGCCAGAAAATGGCAAACTAGTCATAAAAAATGTTCCACGTGTAATGCAGAACATTTTCATGGCTTGTTTGTATCTCACCTTAAATTGAAAGTATTGCATGTCCCCTACTTACCGGACACAGAACCCAAGTCCAGGTCCCTCAGCCTGCACCTCTGCTTGCCCTGCATGGGTTTGGGACACTGCAAGAAGCATGTGTGTGCTCATCTGGATGGGCCCTGTATGTGTTAAGCCTGGGTACATTTTTCAGGGAGAAATCTGAACAGGTTGTGTTCTATGCTGTCCAAACTTAAATGTGAGTGGATTGATGTGGCATCTCATTGATACATTATGTCATAATGGAAACATTATCAAAAGAACTTTGTGCTCCCAGCTTTCATATCTGAAGCACATGGAGCTAAGAGAACTCACAACATTTAATTTAGAGTACAGACTTGAATGCATGGACACTAAAGGTATAAACACTATAGAAAAACCTTAAATGGTCTTTCTTAGAGACAGAGAGAGATCCCTGTTTATACTTGTACTAAATAAAGTACAAAATCATCCAATCTGATATTTTTTCTTTGATAGGTATTTTAAAACTTTCATTCCCCTGGTGCCATTTTCTGAAACCACTAGGCCTCCACTTGAAAAACAAGCATAAGTCACACACTGAAGCACGTTACAGTCCTTCTAGCGCTAACTGATTCTGCACTTTTGGAACTGCTCCAAGATTGGTGTTTCTTTTGCATATACTGAAGTGCTTCTATTCCAATTTTGTTTAATTTGATGCAGCAGGGCCCGTAGAATATGCCATTGGCTTCAGTAACTGAAGTAATCCACCATTTTGCTTCTGACTCTCAGGTCTGTGTCAATGCGCTCATGGCTTTCTTAATTTGCTTTGCATCATTCTTTACTTATCTACGTGCAGAGCTACATAAAGCTGCAAATCAGCCTATATAGAGAAGCTTGAGACCTCATGACAGATTTTGTACAATGCATGATGCCAATCAGTTGTACAGAAAAGTTAATAAGTGGAACTTGCAGACAAAGTATCTTGTCAATCCAGTTTTCAGATTTGCATAAAGAGAGCTTTGGATGTGATGCTTCAGACTGGCTCTGCAGAGCCTATTTCATTTCACTGTGTTAATCTCCTTGGAGCCGTTTATGAAATTAATAATATTGAGGTTTGGCCCAGCATCGTTGGATGAGCATGGCAACATTCTGTCATGCATATGGATAGCTAGGCACTGTGAAATACTATAATTCTTTTATTTTGCTGGAAATATGGGCAATAAATTGGTACTTTACCCTGTTTCTTGATAGCTAGTGTTACGCTCCAGAATAATTGTCACTAAACCATGCAGCATCTAAATCCATCCTTTTTGGGAGGCTCATAAGTTAGCACTCATTTCAATTGTTTCAGACAAACTCTCCCTTTCTGATTTGCTTCTGGTGTCTTTCTCCTACCAAAGGGTACTACAACTAATACCAGTTCAGTTATGTAATCCTGCTTTACTCTGAGAGAGGACTGTGGTTGCTTGGAACAGAGTTGGTGAAGATAACATAAAAGTGACCTGAAACTTCTTCAGTCCCTGTGGCAGTGAGATGCCCCCACAGGCTATCAAAGGGAGGGGGCAGTCCTCGCAGGCCCCAAACTGCACAAGCAACCCCCTTGCTGGGGAAACTTACCTCTGGGAGCACAGCTGGAGCTGGAGCAAGAGCCACAACCATTATGCCAGGTGTTGAATCAGCTGTTCTTGGGGCAGGGAAAAGCAGAGCCAATCATGCCGGCCGGAGCAGCTGCTGCAGGAAGATTTAAAAGTCCCACCATAACCTGGGGGGAGTAGAGGGAGCACACCAGTGTGGAGCACACCAGGCATGGTGAGGTTCCTGTGGCAAGCAGGAGCATTGTAGCTGGCTTAGTGCCGACATCCAGAGCAAGAGGAAACTGAGTCCCTGTATAAGGCTGGGAGAAAGGAGGCAGTTCCACCCCCCCCCACCTCCAGCTGTCTACTTTGTAAAGATTGTTAGAGGCATACTGCCCAGAGGAGGTGAGGAGGATGCCAGCAAACAGGAGCCTAGCCTGTCAGCATTAGAAGTGGAGACGCTAGCTGTTGTGACAGCTGGGCTATCCCACCAGAACCCATGCTGACGCTGGTCCCCCCTGGAAAAAGGGGTCTACAGGGTGTGGCTGAATGACACAGGTGGCATCCACTTGCTGGTGAGTGGATGGGGTGTAGGGAAGGTGGAGCCTCACGGAACATCTTGTCAAGACAGTGAGTACTACTGTCCCCCGGGGCCCCCAGGAAGAGGATCTCCACTGAACCTCTCCTTTTCATTCAATAACACCAAGTCATGGCAGGAAAGTAGAGGAGAGTGGCCCCATGCTGGATGGATAGTATGGCACCTGATGTATCCCCCACCTTAGGCGCTTCCACAGTCCCATAAAACTGGATCTGTGAAAAACTGGATTAGCCATTTATTTTCCCTTGTCATTTTCCCTTGACCCAATTTTAAGAGAAAGAGGGTTTAAATCTCTTGTCTTGCATAGGGTTTACCAGCGAGAGAGAAAAGTGGACATATCCCACCAATAGACTTCCTATTGCTTGATTCTGCTTTTCCCTTGCATTGTTGGTACAATAGTAATGCGAAGTAATAGTTACTATGATTTGCAACAGCCTGAGTCAGCCCTAGTATCCCTATGGTGCAAACTTGTGTATGCTTATTTTTGGCCTCTGCTGGACTAGGTGCCTGCTGACCAGAATATGTCCACTGGCTCCCAGCTGCCTCTGAGTCTGGTTCCCAAATTAGCCTCTCAACCATGGGTTCTGCTGGATTTAACCTCACTATCTCTGTAACTGCTGCAGCAATACAGTCTTGGACTGTTTACCTGTACAGGGCTTAAATTGGATTATGTATCTGACCAACACTGGGTCCATCTACACTTGTAATTAATGCTCAGCAAGCTTACTGTGCAGTAAAATACTGCATGGAGCTGGGGCCAGGAGCTTCCTGCTGCTGGGGCAGGCAGACATTGTCCCAGCTTGGGCTTTGCAATCACAGCCCACCCCAGCAGCAGGCAGCTGCCAGGGGCAGGAAGCAATTTCCCCTCCTCCCCCCCCACCAATCACAGAGCAGGGACCAGGAGATACTTGCTGCTGGAGCATAGTTTCATAGTTTCTAGGGTCGGAAGGGACCTGAGCAGATCATCTAGTCCG
>NW_017728943.1:107800746-107824756 GCF_001723895.1 Crocodylus porosus
GCTGAACAGGTTCAGGTCCCGTAGCCTCTCCTCATAGGGCCTGCCCTGCTGTCCCCTGATCATACGTGTGGCCCTCCTCTGGACCCCCTCCATGCTGTCGACATCCCTCTTGAAGTGTGGTGCCCAGAACTGGACACAGTACTCCAACTGCAGCTGACCAGTGCTGCATAGAGGGGGAGGATCACCTCTTTGGACCTGCAGGGGGACATTGTCCTAGCCCAGGCTCCATGATTGAAGCCTGCCCTGGTAGAAGGCAGCGGTTGAGGGCAGGGAGCAATCTTTCAGCCCTGGATGCAATCGCAGAGCTGGAAGGTGCCTGCTGCTGGGGCAAGAGCACATTATCGCCACCTGAACTCTGCGATCAGAGACAGCCCTAGCAGTAGGCAGCTTCTGGGGAAGGGGACTGTTTTCCCACACCTGCTGCCAAGGCTAACCAGGAGCAATATGTGTTGCTGGTCAGGTGTCTGTGTGCTACTGTGCAGTAGCTACTGCGTGATAAATCTATTACCCGTATTTACAGGTAGTAGAAAACCATGCATTAGACTAATCTACTGCACAGCAGCTCATGATCATGGGTACATAGTGATGCTTTACTGTGCAGTAGACTAGTCTACTGTGCAGTAAAATATTTCATGTAGACACACACACTGTCCTGCTTGTCACCAATTCATGATCTCCTTCCTGGGATTCTGGCTGATTCTAATGTGCATCACAGTGCAGTTTTACTGATCCCATGTTTGTACTGTGCTGTGGATCTCTTCCCCTAGTCCAGCACAAGCTCTGCTCTTAATATTATCTTGCTGCTGCTGTAGCCATCCAGTACTCATTCTGCCTTAGCTTTCCCTTCCTTCTTCCCTACAGACTTTGAGGATGTGAACAGTTGGAGACCTTTCAAAAGGACAGCACTTGGTCCATTCTAATTGTTATGTGTGAGTGAGCTGAGAACAATTCAAATGCTGCAAATCCATTTCAACTTTAAAACTCCTTCATTCAGGATTAAGGTTGGAGCAAGTTTGCTGTGTGTGAATTGTGTTCCGTGTTTGAATTGTGTGCTAATAATTGGGACATACCAGCTGCTGCCCTTTTGAAAGGGCTCCAAGCATTCATCTTTCCATATCCTGAAACAGGACATCAAGGCAAAACTTCTTTTCATCTCTCCATCCATTTCCTAGTTGGCATGTTAAGGCTGTAACTGAAGCCTTGATCTAGACCAGAATGTTTACATGAAATTTCCAGTCCAGGCCTGTGAGGACAAGAGGTTTAGATAAAGGGGCCATATTTTGTTCTCACATCCATGAACGTTTGAATCCATAGTAACTCTGCTGACTTCATCAGAATAACTTCAGATTTACCTTGATACAAACTAAGAGAATTTGTCCCCCTAAACTTCTTGGTGCTGCATGAAAAGAATTATTTTGATCTTCTTTTGGGAGAGCTAAGGACCCTTTCTAAGGGCATTTAAGCACCTAAGATTCCTATATACTTAAAAAATTTGGCCCTAACTACTTAGACCATCCCCCTCTCATATCTTTGTTTTCTACCTCTATCAAAATAGAGTAGAATCCTTTAATTGTATTAAGCAGATAGCTTATTGTTCCAGTTTAAGCAGATAGCAGCTGTCCCAAATAAATGGTTGTTCTGATTAAGATAACAGGTCATTAAAATAAAAATGTGCTGAAAAGATTTTAAGAAACAGAATACAGAACAAAACTGATATTAGCTGCATTTTATTTTTATTTAAATCTTATTGCTGAGTTTTAAAAAAGTAAAAAGAAAGAAAAACAGAGTTTAGCAATAGCTTCCCAATTAAGAGTATACTAATTAAAAGGAATATGGTATATATAACAAACTCCAGCTTTAACAGAATAATTGACCTTGAAGTAGGCTTAAGGCAAAGGAAGAGATTGTTAAGAATTCACTCCTGACACTGTTTTGGATCATCATTAGATTTCTGTGCAAAATTTAAATTGAAACAGTTTTAAAATGAGGTAATTATGGGCATTCTTAGCATTACATTAAAAGTTTCCAGATTCCAATTTAAAGACAAAAGGTTAAGGTTTACCAAGCCAACTAGGGCATTTAATGGCACAGATTCCATTCAAATAAATTCATAGACAAGGCTGAGGTTGGCCTATGGGTGAAGCTTGGAGGGCACTACCATTCTTTCTTCCCACTCCAGTTTCACCCCTGGCCAGACCCAACCTTCTCAGTCCCTTCCTGAAGCTCCATGAAAATTCCTGTAACTTTACAGTAGATGCACCTTCATGGCTCTAAGTGAAGTAGCGACTCCAGCCTGGGAACATCTTCTCACCATCAGTCAAAGCAGATTTCCTCTGCCTGTGGCCCTCCTCCCCCATCTAAACACTCGGCCAGATGGTTTTCAGGATTTATCTTGGTGCAAAGCTGGTACCTTTTGCAGGATGGGAGATGGCCCAAGATTTAGCCTGCAGTTTACAATTCTGTGAAGTTATTTCAGGTGACAGTAACCCGGTCATTTCTGTACACTGATTTCCAAGATCCATATAACTTAGATAGTCAGCAAATTGCTTCATGTGAAGCTTTATATTCTGTTTCTTCATGGTTCAGGCAAAGGTCAGGTGGGATTCTAGCTCTGGATTTCGGGAGCCATGAGGTAGAAGTCACCGCAGAAGGAGAACAGGGTCAGACCCAAAGAGTATTAGCTGATGGGAGTAAATCAACTTGGCACAAGGTGACCAGTGGTCCCTCAGGGCTCAGTGCTCGGACCGGTACTCTTCAATATCAGATGTGGACTGGCAAAGTTTGAGGATGACACTAAACTATGAGCGAAGGTCATCACACTGAAGGAAAGGCTGGGGATACAGGCTGACCTGGACAGGCTCACAAAATGGGTGGACCAAAACCTGATGGCATTTAGCATAGAGAAGTGCAGAGTGCTCCACCTTGGGAGGAAGAACTACCATCATACTTATAGGCTCGACAGTGCTACACTTGCTAGCACCATGACTTAAAGGGACTTGGGGGTCTTGATTGACCAGAAGATGAATGTGAGCCACCAATGCAATGCTGTAGCCAGCAAAGCAAACCAAACTCCGGCATGCATCCACCATTGCATCTGAAGCAAAACCAGAGACGTCATCCTCCTACTTTACTTGGCCTTAGTGGGGCCGCAGCTGGAGTACTGCATCCAGTTTTGGGCCCTCCACTTCAGAAGGGAGGTGGATAAGCTTGAGAGAGTCCAGAGGACATGATCAAAGGCCACAAGAGCAAGCCTTATGAGGAGAGGCTGAGGGACATGGGACTCTTCAGCCTGGCAAAGAGAAGGCTCTGGGGGGACTTGGTGGCAGCCTATAAGTATATAAGGGGGTGCACCAGGGCCTGGGAGAAGAGTTGTTCACCAGGGCTCCCCAAGGGATAACTAGGTCTAGTTTCAGACTAGACTTAAGGAAAAATTGCTTTACAGTCTGAGTGTCCAGGGTCTGGACCAGACTCCCTCCAGAGGTGGTGCAAGCACCTGGTCTGGACTCATTCAAAAGGTGTTTGGATACATATCTTGCTGAGATCCTTTGACCTCAGCAGACTTCCTGCCTATGGCAGGGGGCCTGGACTCAATGATCTTGCAAAGTCCCTTCCAACCTCTAACGTCTATGAAGTTTATGGTGTCTGAAATTAGATGGGAAGGCTTCTTATCCTGGTGATCTATGCATTGGTGAACCAAGCTGGAGAGACACGCTGAACTCCTCAATGTTGTTTAATAATGGGAGCATTACATCTGATCACACAGGGGTCTTGGAACATCTTCTGCCTCTCCCTGAGACACTAACCTAATTTATTTGGTATCTCCTGATTGTCTGTTCCTTTGCATCTATCCTGGGAAGAGCATACAATAACCATAGAAATTGAAACCAACATACAACAAAATTAAGAACACTGCTTAACGATTAGCCTTCTTCTCTTCACTCCATACAGGCCTGGGTCTGCATTCCAGTGATAAGCTGAGATGCTGAGATATCACTTGCATGGTGTGAGTAAAGGTGTTGCAACAGTGGGGCACAGGTAGTTGTGCTGAAGATGGACATCGTGGCAAAAACATGACAGGCGAGTTATTTAGAAGTATGTTGCACGACATACTTGCCAAGAAAGTATGTTGCATGTTCACCTCACTTGGGCACCCTATGTCCAAAGAGGGCTGACCAGCCATAAATTCATTTGTTGTTCACCTTCAAGGAGAGCTCTACCTGTTAGTCATAATGCTGCTTTGACAGTTCTGCAGCTGGGCCAAGTAATTTTGATGTCTCATTACTGATTCAATACCATAAACTGGGAGCAGAAAATAAAGCCACTTGGCTGGTGTTTCAAAATTTTCCATCAAGCTCACAGGCTCTTAAATTCCAGCAGTTAAAGCAAAATCGGATGTTCTATATGGAAGTGGATTGTACTACATCTGTTTAAATTTTTGAGAGCAACCAGAGGGGTGGCAAGAGGAAGAGATACTGACACTCATTAAAAGGAGGAGGAAGGAGGTATTCAGCAGAAATCATATTTCATTCTTCCAGGTTTGTTACGTTGGGACTCAACTGAATAGCACTGCACAATCAAAGGCTCTGCAGACATCATTTGCTCAAAACACCACTTCCCTGTTTAATGACTGGTTGTTAAATGCTTTGTATATCCAGCATTTTCTTTTTCCTATTTTTGAAAGTAACATTCTGGTGTTCAAACTATTTTGCTTTTATCAGCGCTATGATATCGCAAGTCCAAATAACTGTAATTGAAGATTCTTTCCTGATACCAGCCAACAACTGCAAAAGAACAAAATATTTGATTGCATTTTGTGCTTCTGCTTATAGCAAGGAAGCAGAAAAGGTACTGCTCCAGCATTAGCTATTGAAGATGCAAGAAATGTCTTTTTCTTCTTTCCTATAGTGCCATTTTGGATAGCTTTGTGTGATTATCAGTTTTAAAAAAAACACATCTGCTGCTTTTTCCAGTCTTTTCAATCTTCTGCCTTTTTTTGCAAGTTTCAGCACCTATGTCTGAAGTAAAAGAAAAGTACTTTAAGTAATATGTTTACAGAGCAGTGATACCACCTTCCTTGTACCTTTAATTTATGACAGAGAGCAAGATTGGAAGCAAAATGTACCTAAGAAAGAGAGCTGTTTTTAGTGTCAGTGGGGAAATCGCTTCTATTGCACCATCTTCAGGATGCAATTATATACTGCTTTTTACTGCTGTCACATTCTAAACTAAGGAACCCGGTGTTGCAGTGGTTTACTATAGTACCCAAACTGTCAGATTGTGGAGCTGTGCTACAAGGAGAATTCATTTTTGTATTAGTGCATGGGCCAGGGTTTACTTTCATAATCTTCTGCCCAGGGTGGCCTAAAGTTTTTACTAAAGTGTGTAGCAATTAGCATCTAAAAACCTAGGCACTAATTGAGAAATTCATCTCTACTCCAGAGGGGTAGCACTCAAGTCGATTCTGTGCAATGAAAGGATAAACCCATGTTTAAATGCATGCGTATAGTTAAGCATATGTTAAACTTCCTTAGCTTTCTTGAATCAGGCTTGTAGGCTGTGAAAAAAGCATAATTGTTCCATGTAGGCTAACCATTTTAATGGACTGGTAGCTGAATATTGTAGTTTTTGGTTTTCTTGCTTGGTTGTTGGCTTTAAAAAAAATGTCCATCAGTGATACTCTTCAATTTTAACTCAGAATTCATCCTTGCTAGCAAAAGTATAAAACATAGCATACATTGCACCCTTTCAATGAAAAAGGTAGCACACAATAGTGTTTCTGTACCGTTATAGAACTATACAGCTAGGAAACATTAAAGGAAATGCCCAGAGATGGGCAAAGAGGGGGAAAAGTTCACTGGCCACAGAAAAAAAGAATCAATGACTTAATTCACATTCTGCTGTTCCCACATGCTTAATGAAAAATAAAGGGTGAACTCCTGGCCCTGTTGAAGCCAATGGGAGTCTGGTGATTGATTAATTTTCCCAGTGGCCTGGCTTTCATCAAGATTTTGACTGGTTTACCTGCGGAACCTGAAGAGCCAACACAACAAAGCTGTGTTCTGGTCCCTGCTTGTGCGTCATCACAATCAGGACATTTAACTGTGTGCCAAATGCAGGGTCAGATTTTTTTATTGCTTTTAACCCCCTGTTCAGCTAGAGCACAAGTAATGGGGCTGCATAGGTGTAAGTTAAGAGACTGAATTTGGATCACAAATATTTATCTATTATTGATGACAACACTGGGTGAAAAAGTGCCAAGGCAGACAGGTAGAGTAAACCTCTGAGCAAACCTCTAATATGGCACCAGGGGGGCCACAATAACATGCTTCTCAGTCACCTTTTTGGGTAGAACTGCATTTTAATTAGTTTACCACAGTCTTTCTTGCTGATCAAATAACTTGCAGTTAGAAGTCTGGTTTGCATGTATATAGCAGAAATGCTGGAACTATAGAAATAGAAAGGTCTGGGGGACCTTTGGGTGGGGAGAAAGGATCAGGAATAAGGGAATTGGGAGCTATGCATTATGTATCAAAATGAATAATTAGAAAAGTATGCATAGGGCTTCATTGTATAGGAAATAGAGATGAATTGTGTGTCGCAGTTTACAAGAATGCCAGTCTCTTCATAGTTGTGTGTGTTCCTTTGGCATGCACAAAGTTTATCTTGTGCCTTACTTATTTAATTAAATGTGAATTTATTGCTCTGAACCTTAGCACTTAGTGCAAAAAAAAGTGGCTGAGCTTGTGTTAATGAATGAATAATCTGTGGTTTCAGCAGAGTCAGAGATGCATGATATTACAGAGCCTAAAGCTATGGCATCTGATTTACTAACTGAACTGGACTTCAGATATGAGACCCTTTAATTAATCTTCCTGAACTAGTGCCTTAATTCCTGTCTGCAGTTGAAATGGATTTGCCTGGGCAGAAGTGTGGCTGAAAGTGAATAAGTACCATCCTTGTTCTGCTTTTTGCACAGTCTCTTGTCACGGTCTCTGGTTTTAGTTTTCATCTTTGTATGTGGAAGCAGGAAACGGTGCTGTTGGCTAATGGAAAATCTTCATTGACATGAAGCTCAGAGGTCTGTAATTGGACAGTAAGGTACACAGTCCTCTCTGGAACGGAGGAACATAAAGATATGATCTGTTTACCTGTTAGAGGACTGAGTGTGGCTGCTGCATTACCAACAACAAAGTTTATTGTGCTGTTGTATGAAGGGGAGAGGTCTAGTGAGGAAAAGTACAAAAAAGCTCTTTTTCTTTCACAGACTTATTCTACCCTGAATTCTTCTACTGTCCTTTTGTATTTTTCTTATAAAAGACAATCCAGAGGAGAAAGAGAGGACTACATAGCTTAAGAAAGGTGTTAGAAAATCTCTGACTTTGCTTCTAGCAATGATGTTAGCTATATGTTTGACAATGGTTGTAGGAATGAAGACAGATGAGGCTTACTGGAATATGTGACAAATAAACGAATAACTGTATCATGTTTCCGCTGGTAACATATTTCTCATTAATCTGGTCACAGACACGCTTTTAACCACTAACACATGGAACCACTAAAACCCAGTCTTTCATGATGCCAGAAGTTGACTTCCAGTTAGTTGAAGAATTAACATTCTTCATGTCCCCATATTTGCCAAACATCAGAAGCTTTTCTTAGAAGATATTTAGCTAATATCTTTATCCCCCATACATTGGCATAGTTCCATTACCAGTCTATACTCTGTGAGAATCCTGGCCTCTCAGCTGCTCAGCAGCGCTACCTCATTCTTCTATTTTATCCAAATGTTGTTGCCTTTTAGATTTCAAGCTTGTAAAATGGAAAGCCTGACTGTTTTACTGAACCTCTTGCTAACAATTGGCCTTGATATTCAGTCTTCCCTCCCAGAGCTGAAAACTGTTTCACTGCTGCAAGAAAACATGCATGTAGATGTTTTAGCAACAGTACTAAAGATGTTAAGACTTTTTTATGATTATAATCCTTCATCTTTCTTGCTGGAGTGATACACTATGGACTCCCCAAAGGCTATGTTTTAACAATAGCTGTATAATAGAAGGTGCACACTAAGGATAACTACATCAGCACAGACCTGCAGTAACCACCGTAGATTAAAACAATCCATGAGTTAATTTCACCTGCCATTCTGAGTCCTTCAGCTTGATCAATATCATATAAAGTCGCATATTTAATTTGAACTTGATCCTTTGCTTTTTATCATTTTGTTGATGGTGTGTAGAACATAAGGCAAGAGAAGGCTGGATCTGGGAGCCGCACTTCAAAAAAAAATGTGGAGGATCTTGAAAGTGTCCAGAGAGGGGCCACAAGAATGCTTAAGGGCCTGGAGGACAAACCTCATTTGGAAAGACTAAGGGATCTGGGACTGTTCAGCCTGGGGAAGAGAAGACTGAGTGGGCACTTAGTGGGCATTTATAAGTATGTAAGGGGTGAATATTGGGAGCTGGGAGAAAAACTGTTCACTAGGGTGCCCCAGGGGAAGGACAAGCAATAGCCATAAACTGTTAAGAGGATGGTTTCAGGTTGAATGTAAGGAAGAACTTATTTGCAGTAAGGGTGGCTACAATCTGGAATAGACTTCCCAAGGAGGTGGTGCAGTCCCCAATCAGGGAAGTCTTCAAGAGGAGACTGGACAGACACCTTGCTGAGATCATTTCATCTCAGCAGTATTTCTGCCCAGAGCAGGGGGGATGGACTCAATTATCTTTCGAGATCCCTTCCAGCTTTTATTTCTATGATTGAGACATTAATGAAATAATCTGTTAGCACGCTCACTCACCTAAAAGTTGTTACCATCTGAGTGAGGAGGTAATGTTAAACCATCTCATGATACATACCTTCTATTTCTATGTTTCCAGGTGTACACTTTGCTGCTATTATGTACCAGAGATCACAGATTGCAACTTTAATTATGCTCCCATAAAGAATATTAGCCTTTCAGAACCCTATTTGCCAAACTGTTCACACTCAAGGCACTGTACTACCCTTCTAAACTTTTCTATTGAATGCTTCCTTTCATTACCCCATACCTTCATAATGGTATTGTGTTTGGATTGGGTTGGGTTGAACTTTGGATACATATAATACATTTTAAAGAAGTATATGGGGAAGGAAAATGTATTGTGAGGTTGTGGCTGGCCAGAAAAAAAAACCTGTTTCCTTTGTGTTGCATCTTTTATAGAGATGTGGCAAAGCGCTTGGGCTCAGGTTCACATAAATCTGTTAAAGTCACTCTCCATTCCTCTATGCTCTTAAAAACATTGGGGTAAATTCTGGCCTTAGTTATACACTTGATAAATAAGTTAAATCAAAGGAGATTGTAAGTATGTTACCAAGCATGCAATTTGGCCTAATGAGTCATTATGGAAATGTAATAGATTTTCCTTCCAGGTGATCCTGGAAAAAGAGCGTTTTTCTTTCTGTGTTCATTAACAAACTGTTTTTCCCAGATGGAGACCTTTTTAAAGCCTGTGGATTCCCCCCTGCCCATACTTTCATAGCTTCTTACCCTGTAGTTGCACAAACCTCTGCTTGTCCTTTAGTTAGCTGGGTTACCATTTGTATTGAGCGATTTTTTTACTCCATTCTTTTTATGTGCCACTAGTCAGTTCTTCAATAAATCTGAGAAGATGTTTTTCCCTTGTGATTGGAAGGGAATCTGGAATCCAATGTTTGTAGCTGACTTGTCACAGCCAGTGAATTCATTAAGACAGTTAGGCCTGTATGAAAGGTCAGGAACAGTAACCTTTTCAGCTTTACCACTCCTTAATCTCATTAGCTACCTTGGAAAAAAGTTGCAGTATCTCTTTTGGGGAACAGAGCTTTGTTATAGCATCTGGCTAAAAATAGCAGTTAAATCAGCTGCCAAGCATCTGTAGCAGCTTCCCCAAAGACATGATGGTTTTGCTCAATTTCTTGAGCATACGCTTTGAGGTTTTTCAGAGTGGTTGTGTTGGCAGCGTGGGGTGGGGGGTAGTCAGTCAAAATCTGTACTCCCCAAGTTCTTGAAGCACCTCTTCAAAGCTGACATCACTGTTGTCATTTGGTGAGCATTGTTTGATACAATGGGAGGTCATACCCAGAAAATTCAGTATAGTTTCTAAGGCAAGTGATACTTGGGTGGGTGGAGTGATAGAATTGCTGAAGAGATATTTACTATTTCCTAAATTAGGTTTTAAAGGGCAAAATGCCTGCATCCGAGGGATGGGTTCAGAATATGACAGCTTGAAGGTATTTTGTGTTTACAGGGTATGCATCTTGGAACAAGCAAAATCTAAAGTCAGAAGCAGATGTGTTTCTCAAGCCAAGATTCTGTTTATGAGAAGCTTCACCAAGTTTTTAGGATATTTTACAGTTCAGGATTGTTCCATAGGACTCATTTGACAAAATGCATTTTCCACAAACCTAATATTTTCTTTACATGATTTCCTTCTGCACTGCCTGCCCATTGGGAAAATCAAAACAAAATGCTCATGTTGTTTCTGCTCATGTTGGTGTGTAATGGGAATATTTTGGTTTTTGAACTGATTTGAGTCAGTTCAACAAAACCTTAAACAGCATTTTCCTATCAGTGTATTGCCTTACAGAGGTTCTAGTTCTGGCCACTGCACAATCCTATGAGCCATCTTCACTGACAGACTATATCTCCTATAAAACAATGCACTGACTAGCATAACTGGAGTCACAAGAGTTTAGGTGCATTTTAAGTGGATGGCGCATTCTGTCCAATGTAGGTTTTTGTACCATCTTCATCACTGTAGCATCAGAGTACTATGTGACTTATCTACCCCATGATGCCTGTTTGCAATCCCCTCCTCTCCTCAGGGAGATGACTATTTGTGCAGTGGATCACATTGCTTTGGGGTTTTTTTTGGTTGCGTTTTGAGTTTAGGGTTTTGTTTTCAAATGTATACATTGCTATGACCTTTTTTTGTTTTTAGGTTGAGCCTGCAGTGATATAATGTGCCTTGCCCTTGAAACAAAATGTGAGGCCTGTGATGCTTCCTAGCTCTTGGACTGGTCCCTGAGAAATTTCTTGTCCACAGTGACAACATTTATCCTTATGAGTGAGACTTCCATTGAATCTATTGTGTCTGAAGAGTAGCATGGCCATGGTTTTCATCTTGCAACTTTAGGTGATCTTTTAGATGTTGGACACAGGGCAATGAGTGCTGGGAACAGAGGGATCAAGGCCTTGAACTTGACTACATGTTATGGGAAGCACATGTAGGGAATGGAGAACAGGTCTGGTGTGCTCATAGTAGCTGGTGTTGCTGAGGAGATGATGCACTGCAGTGTTCAGTACTAACCATTAGAGTTGAGAGCTTAAGTCTTCATGTCCAGGTATGTTGCACTGCTCTGGTCCAGTCCAAAGATGATGAAGACATGAATAACTGGTGGCTAGGTCATTATTGTGACTCCAAGATGAACATGAGTTGTCAGTGTAATGAAATCATCAGCAAAGCTAACACTACTTTATCTAACTAACAGAACCAAGGAGGTGATACTTCCCCTCTATCGGGCACTGGTCAGACCGCAGTTGGAGTACTGCATCCAGTTTTGGGCATCACACTTCAAGAGGGATGTGAATAACTGGAGAGGGTCCAGAGAAGGGCCACTCATAAGGTTAAGGGCTGCAGCCCAAGCCCTACGAGGAAAGACTAGGATACATGGACCTCTTCAGCCTCCACAAGAGAAGGTTGAGAGGCGACCTTGTGGCTGCCTATAAATTCATCACAGGGGCACAGAAGGGAATTGGTGAGGCTTTGCTCACCAAGATGCCCCTGGGGGTCACAAGAAATAATGGTCATATGCTAGAAGAGAGCAGATTTAGACTGGACATTAGGAAGAAATTCTTCACAGCTAGAGTGGCCAAAATCTGGAATGGACTCCCAAGGGAGGTGGTGCTCTCCCCTACCCTGGGGGTGTTCAAGAGAAGGTTAGATAGGCATCTGGCTGGGGTCATCTGAACCCAGCACTCTTTCCTGCCTATGCAGGGGGTCGGACTCGATGATCTATTGAGGTCCCTTCCGACCCTAACATCTATGAATTTCTGTCCTTGGACATTTTTAGTGCTGGTTAGATAAACATTTGTCTGGGATGGTTTAGATATGAATGGCCCTGCCTTGAGTAAAGGGCTGGACTTATAACCCCCGAGGTCCCTTCTAGCTCTATTTTTCTGTTTCTATAATCTTTAAATTCTTGGGCTTGAGCCATCTGAATCGTTCATCTAGTGGCTGCATATGGATGCTACACATTCAACACATTCTACAATTGCTCCAATGTAGGGGAAGGATCATGTCTAGCAAAGGAACAGAACTACTATGCTCCAGGTATTTCTGGCTGGTGGAGCTAGTCAGGCCAACCCTATCTAAAAACATACCTCTGCCCCTGTTTTCTTAGATCACCACAGGGTTTTTAATTACCTGAGATTAAGGCCTCAGCTTTACATTTAATTCAAAGCTTAACTGCTTTGGTTCTTGTGCAGGCACTTACATTGGTGTAAGGTGAGTGGCATTTCAAAGCCAGTATGCAGAGATGTCAATTCTTGTACTAATTTCTTCATCCACCACCCCCAGGAGCGCAATCCCATTTCTCACTACTTTGGGGAAATGATTCAGGAAAGCTACCACTGAAAAACTACTGCTGCTGTCAATAGTACCCCGGGGCTCTGTGTCTTCAAGATCTTTCCCTTCGTTTCAGTGGGAGTTGCTCATGTTCTTCAGATTTGGGTCTGAGAGTATTAAGCAACTGGGGTCAAACCTTCAAGTACTCACCAGATATGATTCTGTTTAGCTTGTCTGATTTTGAATTGGGATACGTGCAGGCGGAAAGTCTCCCCTGTGACTCTAAGAAACGGAATTCCAGAATGTCAACCTAGGACCAGGACAGAGAAAGAGAGTGGGTGTTGAAAGGTTAGGATTTTCTATCTTTATTGTTGCACACTTGACAAGTACTTTATAGCAGGAGACCTACAGTTCTAGGCAAAACGATACACTATGGTGAATGATTATTCACCATTCTGAAAAGGATAAAACTCTCTGTATAACACCCTTTGGGATTCACATTTTAACCAGGTACAAGGCCTTGAAAATATGGTTTTAATATTGAAAGGATATATTGGCTGCGGTTTTCAGGAGTGCTTATATTCTTGGCTTCACTGCTTGAAAACTCAATTGTTTTAAAAATTTAAATATATGGACTACTTTAAGTTCTCAGTTTAGATTTCCTTGGACAAAAAATCATGCCATGGAAGTGGGAAGGATGAAATAAGTGGGTGACAAAAGCTGATGGAAAGCTGCAAGAGCTTATTTTAATTCCTCTTTCACTTTATATTATATTATCTAGATTTTCCAAATATGTGCACCTTACTCTATTGTAGTATTAAAAATATGTAAGAGCCCATCAGCAATAAATGATCCATATATTTCAGCAGTCTGGTGACCATTAGCAAACCTCATAGAATTTTCTCCATTTTATAATTTTAAATTACTTCCCCTCTCTTTCTGTCTCTCTCTCATTTGATTGGTTAGCCCCAATTGCTAGTTTTTTTTTTTTAATCGTAAAAGGTTCACCTATCTCTTCCTGCCTTTCGTTGCCTCTGAAAACCAGCAGCAGAAAAAAAAAATGGCTTCATATAAATTGGACACTATTTTCTGCATGCTACGATTGCTTGCCTGATATGTATGTTACCAGTTTGGTGCATTATCCTTTGGTTCAGTATTATACAATTTGAAACCCGCTCCCAAGCCTTTGTTTCTTTAAGCAGGGCAAAAAGCATTTTTTCAAAGCAAAACCATCCCTTTTACCTTTATTATATCTTCTTACATGGAAAAGACTTCACAACATTTCTATGTTAAGGATTCTTGATATTTAAAAAAAATAAAAGCTGATGTAGTGCTAACTGTATCAAAATGGTGCCCAGGAAGAGACAAGTAAATAGGCATGCTGAGATCAGGCAGCAATTGCCAGAAACACTGTAGGGCTGGTTCCACATCGCTATGCACTCAGGGGCATGGGACCATGGCTGCCACCTGAGGTTGCTGCAGTTCAGATAAGGTTTTTAAGTTTCTCTTACTCTCCTTACCTTGTGAATTAGTCAAAGTCCTGGTCATTCTTAGCATAAGTTAGAGTAACCTCAGGGTTGTTGCAACTTATGTTGACCATGACCCAAAGGGGCAAAAATTGTTGGGGGATAGAGATCCCTCTCTTTTGCTGTCTCCAATGACAGTCCTAAATCATCTGAAGGTCTCTGTTCCTCCAAAAGAAATTGTATGGATCTCTTTCTGCTGGCTCTTTTGTTGCTTTATGCTGTCAGAGCAGTGCAAACAAAATAATCAGGCCAGGATCTGGCTCAGGATCATAAGCTTTAAAGATACAGATCTCTTATGTCCAGTAAAGCAGTCTCTCCGTGTGGTGTCAGTAAAGCCAGCAGCCTATTTTGTAAGCCAACCAGATATGGATAGCATCATAAATATATGATCAGGCCTGACATTTCATCCAGGAGAGGACAAAGCTGTGCGGAGAACCTAGCTATATCCAGTACCTTATAGCGCCAGCCAGAGCCAGCTCCTGAGGCAGAAGCCAATCCTCCTGGCTTGTGAACAGTGTGTGGGTGTGGGGGAAGCGGGGGAAGCTTCATCTCATTCCAGTAATCAACCAGATGATGATGAACAGTCTTTCTCTTGCCAGTGTTCAGCATATGAGACTGTCGCAACAGGCACACACAAATCACCCGCTAAGGTCAGCGATGACAGCGCTTGCCTGCTTAAGGGGTGCATCAGCTTTCAGCTGCTCATTTCTCCAAACAAAGAAATCTGATTCAACTCTGTTTTTAATAGCTGAGAATTTCCTCTGTATTTCCTCCCCCAACCCTCGCCCCATTTTCCTCATTGCTGTTCCCTCTTTCTCTGGGGCTGTCTCTTGTTAGCATTAATGTTTCTGATCACATAGGATAGATTTAGACTTGCAAAATGTACCATGCCAGGAAAAATATACCTTCTGGCCTTATCCAGCTCTGTATTAGGATGCACACATTTCTTTGCTGTCAGGATGGGGGGAGGTTTCAGCTATAGGAAAACATGGATTTTTGCTAAGATATATTTTTATTCAGTTCCATGGCCAGCTAAGAGTTTGTTAGGGGGACAAATGGGAGCTGAAAAACAAAACAATAGAGTCAAATGCCTCCCTCAGACACTGTTACCATGCCTTGTATAAGCTGTGGCATTTTAACATGACTGCGGGAAGGTAATGGAAATGGGTACTTTTCCTAACAAGGATTTGTGCTGCTTGTTCTGTATTCATGACGGTGGTTGATGCATTTCATTGTAAAATCACTCCGTGGCCCACTTTTCAGCACTCCCTGCAATTCCTAGTGTTCCCAATGCTCCTGGCATCCCTTCCTTCCCCCTCTGCTTCCAGGTGATTGTGATCCCAATTGGGTGATCCCGATCTAGGTGGCGCCTTTCTACTTAGATTTCTGCAGGGACCATTGACACTGATGCACATCCTACCCCCTCTCCTGCCTTCACCCATGGCATCTTGCTGCCTGGATTCTCTTGCCACTTCACAGGGAATGTGTGGACCACTGCTGTAGAAGTTGCGCAGCCTTCTTTCCACATGGAAAACAGATCCGTGTGCAGACAGGCCTGTACTTACCGTACATGTAATTGTATGTGTATGCCATAGCACAGCTATACCTTTCTTCTTTGCTATAGGTATAGCCTATAGCACAGAAGAAAGACCATGTGCACAAATGTGGTATTTTTGCCTGTTTCTGTGTAGATAATATGCCAGAAAGAGAGAGGATTCCAAAGAGCAAGAGAAGGCCAGGGGCAGGCTCCCCAGTTTGCAGAAGCAGCTCTCAGTCTAGTAGCTCTTAGTGTATGGTTTAAAATTCTCTTGGGGACACATCAAGTGAAGGAGAACACTTATTGCAACAATGCATTGTAGCTAAAACCCATTTTTTTTTCTGAACAAAAATGTAGAAGTACATGAAGAAAAGCATTTCTGCCCTCTGTTTTTTTTTCCCTTTTGCACACAAGGAATTGTGGAGGTTTTAGAGATAAGTGGTTATATTGGTGATGGCTTTCAAGCTGAAAATGTAAATCCATTACCCTTCAAATGTGTTTTGATATCCTATATCTTACATTTTATCTCATTGTTGTACCTTTTACTCTGAAGGATGTCAAGGAAATTTTAAACATCCTGAGTGAAAGCCTAATCCCTGCCCTAGCTCATTTGTGCTGTGTAAAAAGGGCCAAAGGAACAAACGGGAGCTGTGAAAACTTCCTATTCAGCCAGGGGAGGATTTCTCTGCTCAGGACTGCCCTTACAAATCCAGTAGAGATGGTATGCTGGGGAAAGGATGAGTGGGGTCTTCTGGCCATTGAGTAGGCTGAGGGGTATGTGGGGATACTTACTCAGATATGGTCAATATACTGTGTTTTCTCACATAAAGCTTTCCCTTTCCCCCCTCCCTTCTTCCACCCTTCCCTCCCCAAGCCATCTGGGGGAAACTATGAATATACATTACATGGGAGAAATAAAGATCCTTAGGGGTTTGGAGATTTGACAGCAGGGGAGCAGTGACAACTTTAACTGCTATGACTCTCAGAGCCATAATAACTAACACTGCCATTGCTTCTCTACTAGTAAATCTCTGAACCCCTGGGGAGCTCCTCACTGGCTGACATGACACCATGTGCTGGATTAGGCCCTGGTGCACAGTCCTAGCCTTAGCACAGCAGAAGGGACTCCAGCTTGGGACCCTAGCCCCAGAAACCTAAGTTGCTTAACCATACTCCAAGGTACGATCTTTTGTTCCTTTTCAGGGCCTTCCAAAAACTGGGTTTATGTCATAGCTGTGGTTATGCTGTATGTGAGCACCCTCAGAAAATATGGTATTTGGGTATCTTCCATGAAACTGCTTAGAATTGGTAGGTTTAAACCCAGCTTGAGGCCCCTTGTCCTTGGCTGCGATTTCTGCAATGAACCTCTTACAGGAACAGGTTATGCAGTGAAACTACGTATGTTATTTTAAGATGGGAAGTGAAAAATACTGAATCTCATTGAAACTGCTGAAGAGTTATAGACAGATAGAGAATAGTTCCTCAAGTTGACTTTTGCATTTGTCTCTGATATTTATATTCAGTCCTAAAAAAAATTTGCATTTGTAATTAATACCCACAAATCCTGCAGCAGCATAGTGCCAGAATCACGAGTTAGTTCTGACATCATCAGATGAAGCAGGATCACTTAATCAACAAGCACTGTTTATGTATGTTTAATTGCCTTATTGGTCAATTGAAGAGACTTGGTTTTTGAAAAGAGACTTTGCTCCCTCCCAACCTATTTTCCTTCCTGCTGTATCTTGCAGTGAAATATAAATGCTGCACTTAGACAATGTTTCTGCATACAGCAAACTAATATTGCTGAAAGAGAAGCCAGGTCATGAATGAGACAGCTGTTATGTGAAATACAAATATCTAAAACTAAAGGCAGCGAAATGCAGAAAGGAAATTGTTTTGAAGGCATGTTCTTTTTTCTTTTCTAGTATCTTCCATTGTGGATACAATCAAACACAAATTTTAGATGAACTGAAGGGGGCACATGTCTAACGTGAAAGAAGACTATTTTTCAAAATTTCTTTCAAAGATGCACTTGAAATCTTGCTTTTACATTATATTGAAACAGATTAGTGGAACAATACCATCTTCAACACCATGCTGCGAAAAAAGTCTTTTCTCTTGCCACTTTCTTGTCTAATTTTAATGTGTAGAATAAGCAGCAGAGAACTGCGAAAATCTCAGGAAGAGAGGTTTGAATCTGCATCTGTTGTTTGACTGTTTGGGGGCAGAGTGTGTGTGTGCATGTGTGTGTGTGTGCTGGGGGGGCAAGTTGCACAAAGGGGACTGAAGAAACAATGGCAGAATCCTATGAACTTTCCCACAAGTAGTTTACTGGAGCAATTCAAATAAATGGCATTGGATTTGTGCCTTGAGTTCAGAGTCTGAAACTGCTATCAAGAAAAATGCAGTCTGTCTCTAAAGGCATGCCTACACATCTCTGTACGGCGATGTTACTATGGTGCTGTGCTAAAGCACGGCGTGATACGGGGAGTACACAGGTAGATTTCTCTGCTACATTGCCATAGCGGTGCACTATACCTGGGAAGTGCGCTATACACATGTGATTGCTACGTTGCTGTAGTGCACCATACAGTGATCTAGGTGCATTGCTACATCACCATAGGGTGATGTGTAGACGTGCCCTAAGTAAAGACTAATCACTGTATGGTATCTATGCCACAAACCCATTCAACTTCGGCCAAAATTGTTGCACGGCCTCTGACTTGCTTGCTGTTTACCATCTTTAGTACTTCTGTTGCAGGCCTGACAGACTAAAGGGAAAGAACTATTGAGCACCTGCAGAAAACTGAAGGCTCCTGGGTTTCATTCAGAATTACTCTGGGTTTACTTAGGCATACCAAGTTAATTCTGGGTCAGAACTAGCATCAGTCTCCCATCAGTGTCTTTTCCTCACCCCCCATGGTTTCTAAGCCATATACTATGATAGCAGAAGCATACTGATGTTACACATTGCTTATTAGTGCTGAGGAACATAGTGTCCAGATAATTACTGATGGATGATCAGAGGCATGATGGTCAGGTGCTGCTCACTCTTACTATGGCTAGAGGGATTTTCTGTAGTTGGTCTTCTGATGCCATCTTGTGCTTTGCAGATATAAAGAGATCCCTCTATTACTACTGAATGCCCTCCTGAAGCCATCCATAGCCCTGACTCAGTTTTTTGAAGTCCACAGAGATCCTTCTAATCAGTATTCAGACTGTGATTTGGGTACCAGCATCCCTCTCAATAGGGGTTTCACCCTACCATCAGAGAAATTAGCTTCTCTCCTGCTGCTGATTCAGACCAGTGCCCTGGCAGTAGTGACAGATTTCTCACCATACTGCTGCAGGATGCTATACCTTGTAGGGGTTAGTTTTGTGCACATATGGTCAATTTGCAAATGTTAATGAACATTTAGCTTCTCCAATGACATTGTAAGGGTTGTAGACACCATACATCACTGGGTGTCTCAGAAGCAGCCAAGTTTGAAAATGTGCCTACCCTGATGGCTGTACTAATGTGTGCATACTCCTGAATGGCAAACAGTCTTTTCATGCCCTCCTTCCTCATGGGGAAACTAACAGTCTACCATCAAATGAGAGGTTTTCTGCACAGAAACTCAATCGGATCAGAATTGCTATAAAGCAGTGATTTCTGTCAAGATAAGAAGCTCACAGTGGCTGCATCTACATATGCTATTACTGCACATGAATAAACTTTTTGCTTTGGAGTTTATTGCTCTTGGGTGTGCCATTTGAATGTGTGCCCGGGAACAAATAGCTCTGGGACAATAAGCTCTGAGGTTTATTCATGGGAAGCACATGGAGCTGGGTCAGAGCAGCTCTGGCTGGCAGGGGACCCCAGGTATGAGCCTGCCAGCCTGGGACTGCTCCCACTGGCTCTATGTGCTGCAGAAGGGCTGGCTGAGGCATGAGGGAGCTTCAGCATGGGGCTAACTGGCAGGCAGCCTCTGCACTGAAGCACCCTCATACCCTAGTCAGCCCTTCCAGCATCTATGTGTGTACCGCTGTGGAGTTTTCTTCGCAGCAGGATAGTACTTGTAATTGCAAGTACTATTCTGATACAAAGTAAATTAGTTTAGTTTACTCCAGCCTGATAGAGGTGCATATATAGACGCCAAGATGTTTATTGGGTAGCGAACTAGTCAACAGTGCAGTAAACGTCTTGTGTATATAAACCACTATAAAGAATGGGGAGTAGTTTGTTCTTGTTTTACCCTCCTCTATCCTGTCCCTCCTTCTCCCTGCACTGTCCTTTCTCCTTGGCGCATTTCTTGTCTTCTTCACAGCTTCTACATTAGATAAGGGTGATATATCAGGTTCTTAGAAGTTCAGAATTCATTAGTACATCCAGAATGTTTGCACCAATCTATAATTTCCAGGTCATTCTGATAACCCTGGACCATTTTAGGCTGGCTAATATAGCCAGGAAAGTTTTTGCTAGCTTCTGCTGAGAAAAAAAAGTGATTGGTAATAAATGAGTAGTCAAAATGTAAAAAGTAGTTTGAAAAGGCAACTATCAGGTCAGAAAAGCCACTTGAAGTAGATAGTGTCATTTTTCTTCCACTCCTTGAGCTGAAGTCAATGGCAGGTCCATAAGCTGCTTCACATCTCTAGATAGAGACAACACAAACAAGCTTTTGGAGAACTCCATTTTGTGAAGCACTCCTGTCCCTTCTTCTGAAAACAGTCCTCTAAGGATTACCCAATCCTGTCATGCCCCCATGTTTTCTCCCCTTCTGTGTCATCTTGTCTGCATCCCAGGAAAGTGTATCTTCATGTTTTATTGCACCAAACAGAAATATTTCCAAGATATGTACAGCTGTGCTCTTGAACTTGTGACATTTAAAGGGCAATAGAATGCTAATGTGACTAATAAAACAGAAAAATGGCTTTATATAAGTCAGTATGAGAATGGCTCAACCTATCTTTTAAACAGACTAATTTCGACAACATGCATTGCAGGGGACTAGAAGGAGAGGGCAGGCCCTGGGGACTGAAGCAGCACAGTAAAAACAAAGGAAGCTCTTGTCAGCAGAAAATAAATATAAGTTGTCATATATTCTCTCCTTCTCTCTCTTCCTCCACCCTCCCCCTAAAAAAAAGGTCCATCTAGTTCTACTTACTGCAATAGTTCTATTTATTGGAAAGATTAATTACTTATTCTATCTCTGTAGGTGATTAATTCAGGAGGGTAATGGAGTATGTTGATTTTTTTATGTTACTTTGCTATGAAAGATGTTATAATCTAAAAGTAATTCAACTGAATTTTTTTAATTGATTTTTTTTTTTAGTTGAGTTTACCCCGTATTGTTAGTTTAGGAATACCAAACTATAAAATATAAAACTTTATTTCAGTAGCAATGTAAGGTTCTCTCTGTATACTGCAGTTTTGAGGATTCTGATTATGCATCAAGTAACCCTGTTTTATAGATTAATTCTGAGGGATATACAATAGAGGGAATTATCTGTAAGGCTTGTAACTTCAACCTTAACCATTTTCTTACTTCACATGGATAGGACTCTTAGTAATGTAATGAAATGATAGTTGGAGATCATCAAATAATAGACATACAGATATGACTAAATTCACAAATTAACTTGAATGTAGTTTGCTGCTGCAGGTAGTCAGTCTGCTGTTGGACCCTGAGGCTAAGGCCAGAAGTTACACATACACTGGTTTAAGTGATCAGAAACTGGTCTAAACCTGTAAGAGAACAGAAGTTCAGTGCATATAAACTGCTTTTAAAATGACCAAAACTGATTTAAGATAAATTTGGTTGGGTGTAATATCAGACTTATTTGATTTAGGCTAGACTGGTTTATGGAACTTCTGTCCCAGATCCCTTCCTGGTTCAAGTTAGCTCACAGTCCCCAAGCATCCCAGGATGCTTTGCAGCCCTGGGATATGCTGCCTGCTCCAGTGGACCAAGGACGTGCCCCTCTGCTCCTTAGCCTGCTTCTTGCCTGTGTCCATCAGCTCATAGGGACAGTGGGGCAAGGGAACAGATCCCAAGCCCCCCTAGCCAAGGCCTACACAGCAGGTGGGGGGAGGGAAAGCCCCAGCAGTGATGGGGTTTCAGCCCTGGCAGCTCTCTCCCCTTCCCCTTCCCAGCTGCTGATTGCTTCAGCAGCTGCCACAGGAAAGAGGGAGAAGAACTTCTTTGGGTTGGGTGCCTGCCCATGCAGCCCAGCATGGGGGCCCTGGGGAGCCCCTGCCTTCTTCCCCTCACCCCAGCCCAGAGTCCTGCAGCCCCAGGGAGCTGAGGGGAATTCTTCCCTACCCAAACTGCAGAGCTTCTTGCTTCAGCCCCTGCGAGTCTCAGGCAGCTTTAGGGAGCTGAGGAAAATTCTTGTGTTCCTCCGCAGCTGATTTTGCTTTAGCTGCTGTGAGTCTGAGGCAAAACTAATGCAGGGAAGCAGAGGTATTTCCCTCCACTGCCTGGGCTATTCCCAAAACTCGCAGCAGCTAAGGCAAGGGGTTGGGGAGATGAAGAATTCCCTTGCTGGATTATGTATTTGTTATAAAGCAGGATTTCTGTTCTTTTTTCAGCTTCTCATTAATAGACCATCTTTTAAACTTTTTTGATGTATAAAATTAGTGGTTAAAGAGGTTTACAGCACCTCTGGCCTTATAGGCTAGGGACAGACATTCAAAAAGCCTGAACTTGAATTGATTCAATCTTTGCAGGTTAGTTTAACTTGGCTAGGCTGAACTGGTTTGTAACTCCACAGATACCCTAGAAATTGGGGAGCACTAGAGCAGTCCTCCCATCCCTTCCACAGCACTGAGCTGAGTGGGGGCGGGGGAGTGTGGCCAGGCCCCAGCAGGACACTTTGATTATCCCACCAGGAAATTGATAACAGTGTTTATTACCCCCTAACCCAGTGTTTTTCACCCCATTAAAAGGACTGTAGCCAGCATGTGGTCTTCTAGCTAATATACAGACACCTCCTTAGCAAGGCAGAAAGTAGGGGGGAATTCTTACTTAGCAGGGAGTGGTGAGGGGGTCTGTGCTGGAGCTGCAGCCAGGGAGCAGAGGGAAAGGGCCAGCTCTGAGCTCTGCTGTGGAGCAGAGAGCCCTGCTCAGCCCAGAGAGCATGCCAGGATGCTGTGGGGTGGGTCTTTTACCTTAAATGAGCAAGGGTCTGGGACAGACATTCAGAAACTGGTTTGATCTACATCAGTTAAGTCTGATACCAGTTTCTGATTACTTAAACCAGTTTGTGTAATGTCTGTTTTAGCCATAAGGGAGTGCTGCAGCAAAGTGACACACGCCCACTCTGCACACACTAAACCTTGGAATAGATGCCATGGAGCTTCCCCTGAGCACTGCTAGGCCTGCACCAATGAGTAGAGTCTGGAGACAAGGTAGACATGGTCTTTTGGATCTGAGCAAAACAACAAAAATAAAATTCTGATGAGTGATACTGTGAGGACTAAGAACTCAGAGTTCCAGCTCCAGTACCTTGACATGAAAGAATGTAATAGCGTTCCCTTACTTGATGATAATGCCCCTCTCCGTGAGCAGTATTTTGTCCTGGTTCCTGGTCATATAGAACTGATAGTTTGTTGCCTTCTGAGGCTGCTTCTGTTTTACATTTACAGCTTTTTTCATATCTTCCTCCTGTTTACCATATGTCTGTTGCTCAACCTTAACATTTTGTGTGGCTGTGACATCTCAGACAACGGATCTCCAATACTGGTATTTGCAGCCCATTGTGATGTCCTTAGATTCTTGGCTGTGAGGTCAGCACTTTGTAGCTAGTTTTAGTCTCAGTTTAAATGTTGGTCAGCTGGCTATAGGCTTGTGATGTGTGTGGTTTTTCTGCACTGGTCTGGGCTCAGTTACACCACTGGTATCTAGCTGGAAGTACAGGTAAGACACGAATCTCAGCTATTCACTTTCATTGGGGCCTTCTAATGTGGTCAGTTGTCTGATTTTTATTTTCTCAGCTCCAGTCCTGCCCCATCTCACCCTCCTGCTAGCTGACACGAGCCCAGACATAGTGGGGTTCACTGAAACGTGGTGGGACGCGACGCATGACTGGGCGGTGAATGTCGAGGGCTATAGGCTGTACAGGAGGGACAGGATAGGAAGGAGAGGTGGGGGCGTGGCACTCTATATGGAGGAATACACATCCTCGTCAATTAGCAAGGAGTCAGAGAAAGGGCACTCTGAAGTGCTTTGGGTTAAAGTACAAGGCAGTCGAGGGGAAAGAGACTTAACGGTGGGGGTCTACTACAGACCTCCCAACCAGGGAGAAGAGCTTGACCAGGAATTCTTGGGTCAGCTCACAGAGGTAGTGACGGCTAAGGATGTGGTAGTCATGGGGGACCTGAA
>NW_017728943.1:107824856-107827046 GCF_001723895.1 Crocodylus porosus
GGTTGTTTGACCCCAGTACTCTTTCCTGCCATGGCAGGGGGTCGGACTAGATGATCTGCTCAGGTCCCTTCCGACCCTAGAAAGTATGAAACTACCTTTTGTTGGTTGCTCTATCCAAGCACCTTCTCCCACTGCTTTCTACCCCCTCCCCCTCCCAGTTCTCTATCTCTTCTCCTCCCTGGAAGACTATATACAGCTGGCCTTATCTTTCTTTGTCCTCCTCCTCAGCTGTCCTTTAGTCTACTTCCTTTTCTCAGTCACAGGAAGCAGGCGGGACAGGCAAGAACAATTACCCCTAGAACACCATAACTACTTGTTCTGCCTTATGCTCCAGTCTAGAATTTGGACCAGCACTTCAGTTGGTAGGTAATCAGGATGCGGTATCCCTGGTTGCAGTGGTAACTTCCTGAATATCTACACATACTATTTTGGAGCCTAAAAATGTCCCCAGTCCTGCAGGACTGTGTGTATGTATATTGGTTTTAACAGCAACTCATTGCTTTTCAGTGGGGGATGGAGGTACCTTCCAACAGAAGTAGAATCATAAGACTGCAGGACTGTAGGAGAGGCATTTTTAAAATTTTCTCTGAGATGCATTATCTAGGAGAGGAATTCTTGTTCTGTATTTATATGGGACCTTACAGCTAAGGTATTAAGTTCCCCTTTCAAATGCTCAAGCTGTCATATTAATTTCCTCTTCCTCTGGCCTTTCTTAGATCACTTATCCAAAAGAAAAGCATTTGCAGACTGCTACATGAATTTCCTACTTCTCATTCCTATGCCCAGGTGAAAATACGTCATCCTGCCATCCTTTGAAGGTATATTGAACTTGACTGTGGCACACTGTAATATTTTCTGTCACCTCAGACACTTGGCTGTAATCAAATCAAATCTGGACCTTCCTGATTGTATTAGTTCTTGGAGCTTTGCAGCAGAACATCTATTCCTTACTTTTCACAATAGTTTTTCAGTAAGAAGCTACCTTTAAAGGAAAAGCCCAGCATTAATTACATCTTCTAGGATCTGTTACCATTCAGCTTTTTACCCACTTCACAACTTCACAGCTATCTGACCCTTCTCTTTTCCTAACTATATAAGAAGCTTTTGTATTGAAACATTCATCCCCCTGAAAATACTGCTCCTGTATCTAATAAAAGAAAACTGCTATGCCCTGAAAGTCCTTGAGGACTATTGCCCTTTGCTATTGCAGGCATATGTAGCTGAAGACACCGCATAAAGAGTACACTCATCCATTTCACTGTTAGGGTTAGAACTGGGTCTTCTATTTTGTGTGCTAGCTATCTAATCTTACACTGATATGGTCTTGGTTTCATAGTGTAATAGGTCACTACAGCAGGTATACCAGTTATTAATTACTCAATATCTGGTGCTTCAGTTGCATAGGCAATATTAATGGGCAGGAATTTTCAACATCCATGAATGATTATTCATCTTGAAACACCTTTGTTTAAGGCCTATTCAATCTTTCAAAAATACTGCAGGCATATTAGGAACTTGCTAATGACCTTCTGCAGATGATGTAAATCTTCCAAAAGAGTAATTATAGTTTTCTTAAAAGCTTGTGTCTTGCTCCATCTATCAAAAGTAGATGCCAGTAACATAGGTGTGATAAGAATGTTAGTACTTTATATTTACATACCAGAAACACAAGAATTGCTGTACTGGATCAGATCAGTCATGTATTTAATACATGATGATGTGCCTGCCAGTGATAAGAACCAGATGCTTTAAAAGAAGGAGCAAAAATCCCCCTGCCATAACAGAAAATTATATCCACAGGGGATAGTTTACCTAATTCCTGTCCCTTAATTATTGCTTTATCCCTGAAGAATGAGAGTTTTTAAGATACCTCGTAATTTGTGTGCTGTCAAATGTAACAATGAATAAATTAAGCAGGTATTTTTATAAAATTGTTTATTCTGTGGGAGCAGGGTTCTAAAATATATATTTTTAAAAAGTATTTGTGTTTTTTTGGTAATAAAGTGTCATCTAAACTCCCCCGTTGAAATCACGGCTTCACTATCTTTTATATTAATACAAAACAATTACTTCATGTCTCTACAATAAGTGTGAGATGTAAGAGGACCAGGTTTTTTGGGTAAACCTGGTATCTTTTCATTAGACCAACTCAAATAGTTTGAAAAAATTCAAGCTCAGCAAATGGGCGGA
>NW_017728943.1:107827638-107837366 GCF_001723895.1 Crocodylus porosus
AAGAGTAAATTGGATGCTTATCTTGCTGGGATCCTATGACCCCAGCTGACTTCCTGCCCTTTGGGCAGGGGGCTGGAGTTGTTGATGTCCCGAGGTCCCTTCCAGCCCTAATGTCTATGAAATCTATGAAATTCTTTGCAAGCTTTTGGGTACAAACACCCTTTGTCAAGCTGAGGATGTATCTGCAGTTGGTGTGTGCTCTTCCTGGATAATAAAGAAGCCAGAGGCTGGTATGCATGCAAGACAGACAGTCAGTGGAGTGCTTCTTCCATCTTGCTAATTATCTTAAAGTTTTTTGTACACACTAAGTTCAGTTATGGGTATGGTAATCTTCTGTATTACACAATGTTCCTTTATGCTTCCCTCAGTCTGTCTGTTTTCATTTTTCTGAAATCTCATGTCAAATACTTAGCTTGTAAAGCGCTTTTGGGTTTAGGACCATAATGTAGTTATGTATTTCTACAGCATGTAGTTTAGTGGGATTCCAGTCTTCAGTGATGGCCCCTTGAAACCAGGCCAATAGAAATAAATCGAAGTTACCACGTGCACCTGGACTGCAGCATCTGAGGCAAGTGCTGAAGATGCAACAGCTGGTGGGCCCTGTAAGCATTAGCCCTAGTATCATTGAGTAAGCATTCAGACACACGACTAAGGAAAGAGATATTTTGCTATGCTAGCAGAAAAAAAGGAGTGTTCTAGGTACAAAGACTTAAGCAGTGATGGTTCAAAGTAAATAGCAATTTGGGAGCTGTTCAAGGGAAGGTTAGGGCTTATTGGGCCTAGAATTTGGGATGACTTCAATTCATTCCACTGCTGAAAAGCAGGTAGGTCACCTGCAAGTTTTCTGCCATGAATTGTTGGCTTCTTGGTACATATGTCACTACTAGTACTCAGCTTCCCAGCAGCCTGCTTCACCCAGTTCCTTTTTTTACCAGGCAGCTCTGCCAGCAGCACCCCGGCTTCCTTAGTTTTTTTCCCTTCTAGCCAGATGGTTCTACGGCCTGTCCTGCAATGCAGCTTGCTGCCTTTCTAGAGAGAGATCATTTGCTGGTCTAATCCTTTCAGAGATTTACCACATTCTTTTCAGGTAGGTGGAGGCTTATCAGTATATGTATGGAGTATATTGCAAACATAGTAAACTTTCATTAGGAGGACAAGGCTTAGCTTGCGAGGTGTTAGAGAAGTGGTTCTCAACCCTTTTAGACTCAAGGTACCCGTGGATAGACTTAAGGAGCCTCTCAGAAGATGCCTGCCCTTAGTTTGCTCTTGGTAATTTTTTCTTGATTGCAGAGAAATACTAGAACAACTTTTCTGTTGTAAAACAAACTCAAACACCACAGCAGGTCAGAATTTTTTAAAATAATATGTATTCCTATTTGAATCTCTGGTTTTAGCTTGTGAACCATGTTTACACACCTAACAGTGCTAACGTTGTATCGCACCCCATGGAATCCTTTAAAGGATCTTAAGGCACTTCAGGGTACCGCGGCACCCTGGCTGAGAATCACTATGCTATTGCATTAGTACCATAATGTTTTATCACTATTGGATCCTATTGGTAGGGACCTACCTGCATCAAGGAGGCAGGCGCCTGATTTCACAGGATGGTTGCGGGGCTGGCTGCCATTTTTGTAGGTTTATCATGGTAAGGCCTCATCATGACTCTCTACAAGTGGCCCCAGTGTCCCCACTCCTTGACACTGATTGGTTGAGAGGCTGTCCATCATGCAGCCTGCCCCTTGACACTGGTTGGCTGAGAGGGCTATCTGTTGTGCGGCCTCACCACTTGCCCTTCTCATCAGTCTTCCTTTGCATTGTGGCTAAGGCCACAGCAGCCATGAGGACTGCTGGCTCCTGCTGGGGAGTCAGCATTTTATTTTTAGTAAGATTTTTGGGTTTTTTCCTCATTGACTTTGTAGACAATGCCCAATTTTGTAATTTCCACAAAATCATTAATTGAGTAGGTCCCTAGCTATTAGTTTATATTGCAGCTTTCTGTGATTTTGGGAGGAACAGGAAGTGGGCAAAGAGACTGACATGCAAGAGCATGTGCTAAGGCAGGATTCATGGGGAGGGCTCCTTCTGACAGAGACTGATTCACACCTTTCAGCCTAAGCAGTTACAGGTGGGGAAGACTTTTTTTTTTCCAGTAATAGTAATAGATCCATTCCCATGTGAGGGAAGCAGTGCTAGTATCATTGGATCTTCCTTGGAAGCTGTTCTGTGAATTATCTTAACTGGTCCATCCTCTCAGATGCTCATACTATGCCCGGTCTCTAGCCAGAACTTCCCCCTTCCAGGCTTGTTATGGTTGTCTAGCTACCACGCCAGCAAACAGGGAGGGATTATTGATCTCCAGGTACTCTGTACTGCAACATCTTCTCTGAGTGACTTTGACTTGACTAAAGGCTTTGCTTTAGAATAGTACAAACTGATGTAATCTGGGGTTTAATGTAGCATATAGGATTGTGGCATCCAGCCCAGCTGGTCTGACTCCCCATCCTCAGTGAAACGCGAAACAGCCTTTCTGTTTTGATGGAATGGAATGGAACAGCTGTTTCGACTCAAAATTAAATTCGAGATGAAACACTGTTCTGTTGAACCTCAAGGTGAAATGGAATGATGCCATTTCGCACAGCCTGACTGTGCAAGTAGGGGACAGTCAGCGAGGATTTTTAGCATTAAGGTGTGACTGCTTCAAACTCGAACTAGCACTAATACCAAGCAACATTTGAGCAGTTCAGAGTGCAAAAGTGTAACCAGGTCCTTAGAGTCTGGTGTTAATGCTAGCTTGGAGCAGTCACGCCTTCAAGCTAAAAACCTTATCTGACTGTTCCCCACCTACACAGCTGTGACTTGTCACTAGAGGGCTGGTGAGCAGGACCTACAGCTGTGAATTGCTACTACAGGGCTGGTGAGCCAGGACAAGCTTCTGTCCCTACTTGAGGTGTGAGGTATGTTGCAGAGATGGCTTGTTGGGGCAGGAACATGAAGCTGGGAGGCAGAGAATTAATGGGATGGGGGGAAAGAAACTGGGGTTGGGGAAGGGGTTGTGAAATGAAGCCAGCCAGCAACTGAAGGATAAAATAAAAAGTAAAAGAAAAAATTAAAAAGAAATAGAGGTATTAAATTCAAAAAGTTCTTATGTCTTAATGGATTGGGATTGGGGTGTCAGGGTGCTGGTTGTACTTCTTGGGGTGACTGGGAGCAGTGAGGGAAGGTGCTTTTGGGGATTACTGTCCCTGCCCTGGGAAGGAACTCCCAACTCCTGGCCTCTACCATGTGTGTGTGTGTTTCCCCAGATCCCACTCCCAGACCTGTCTGTGCCCTGCAACCCGGCTAGCTGGCATGTGCTCTTCAGGCTGTTTGCATAGGATTGCACATAGGGAACATCATATCCCCAGAAGTGGGTGGGGAGTTGGCTTGGTGTCAGAACCTCCCTCCTAGGCAGTAGAGTTCAGAGGGTGGAAAGTTTGTCCACACAGAACAAGGTCGGGAGGAGAGGGGTGGGAGGAAACACTGTGTTCTGGGATGCTGGAGGACTGCAACTTGGGAGGCTTATCTCTGTGGAGTGGCCATACATTAATGGAACATGAGCTGGGTAACATGGACCAGAGATAAACCTGCCCTGGAGTGGCATAACTTTAAGCCACCTAAAGTGTACTTAAAGCTAGTTTCAGGTGTTAATGTGTGGACAATCCAGGGGTTAAGAGCTCCAGGAGCGAACTAAAATTAATGTGTAACAAAGACCTGAATCTGGTCTCAAAAGTGAGTTGAATTCTGTCAGTATCTAATATCAGAAAATATGAATATTGTAGAATGAACACTGCACAGACCTTTTTCTTTCCCCTGACTCTCCCCAAGTGGATAGATGTGAGAAGAGATATGTGTGTTCAACAACTGAACATTCCTTTGGTTGTAATGGGAGAGCTGAGGAATCACAACAGGACTGGATAAGAAAGGAAAACAAAATTAGAGCTACCAGGCTATTAGCTGAAATGGGCAGAGACTGCTACATGATCTGACATCACTGAGATATATCAACAACCAGGACCTCTGGAAATATCAAATATGGAAGGAATATTTTTCAACAACTGTGATCAAGAACCTGAAGAGACGATTGATCAACATAATGCCACAAAATGGCAGGCTTATGATTATCTAGTCTTAAAAGATGAGCATTTTGTGAGAGATCAGTAAATGGGATAAAATTTAGCAACCCGAAGGTGAATGCTCAGAGAACCAACACAAACTCTGTAACCACTAGTGAGCAAATTAACATCTCACTGCAGGGAATAATTGGAGCAGACCAAATTATTCAAGAAAAGCATGTAAATACAAGGAAAAACACTCCAAAACTTAAGCAAAAACAAAGGCACAAATAGAAAGTCAAGAAGACTGGTAAGAAAAAAGGCAAAGGAAGATCTGTGGATGCTATGGAGAGAAGAACACAATCGTGGAAAATGTGCTGCCTGTGGGATCAATAATACAATAACTGTCACAAGAGAAATCAGTATGCCACATCTTCCAGGCACAGAAAGGAAGAGAAAGAAATAAAGAACACTGAATTAGAGAAATAAGGCTTGAAGGGAGCTCCATAGCTTATCTCATCCAATCCCCTGCCTGAGGCAGGATCATCCCTATCTAAACCATCCTATACATATTGCTTGTCTAACATCTTAGCAAAACTACACAGTCAACCCTGATGCAACACAAAACAACACCCTAACCTGCCACAGGTAAAGTCGGTCAGCCAGTTGTCTGCTTCTGTAAAGGTTGTTAATATACACTCAATGGACTGCAGTAAGAGGGACCCTTCCCCGCCCCCCCACTATGGAGGAAGCCATACTAATCTGACCATCAGCTAAACATTATTTTTGGCTGACCCCACATGTGACAATTGGTCTGACCTTAAGTGCAGGGGCAAGGCCCTCTAGCTGGGAACCGCTGTCTTGAAGTCCCAGCAGGAGCACTGGTACACCCCAATCAAAATCTGCAGGCTTGGCTGCAGTCACTATCTAGTATGTCTGAGGAAGGCTTAAAAAAAAGCCCCAGACACATGTAGCAGTGGGATGGGAGTGGGAATCACTCGCAACCCTGTGCAGCAACCAGCAAAGCCCAGAAGCTTGGGAAACCCCCATAGTAGGACATAGGTATAGCTATGCCTCAATCATCCCTGACTGGTGGCTGTCCAACCACTTGAACACCTCCAGTGATGAAGAGTTCACAGCTTCTCTAGGATGTTAGGAGCAGAATACCACAGAAAAGTATTCAGGCTGAAACAACACATTATACAAATAACAAAGATCGTTTTTAACTAAAAAAATTAAATACACAGCTCCTTTAACACTACGCTTGGGACAAATGCTTCATGAGAGACATAAACTTATCTCAAGCAGATAATAAACTCTGGTAGTGCCGCAAGGTGCATTTTGAAAGACTAGGCCTTTTCAGTGGTAGGACCTGAAAGGGGGTGGGTTTAGATAGGGATCATCAAATACAGCTGCTGTTTCATAGCTAATCTACTGCATTTGAAAAGAAAAAAATAGTGGGAGCCCTAAAGCAAATAGGGGAAAGAGAGGGAGGCAGAGGCAGGTGAGAACAAGCTGCTTATTTACCAGAACCCACACAGCTGAAAACAAGTGCTAACAAGAACTCACGACCAAATACCTATAAGTAAAGACATTTCCCGGCAAAAGCAAAGATACCTGCTGTATGTTAGGTCAAAGAGGGAATTTTGGAAGTGCAATTGGGTAAGGATAGCACCTAGCTCACCACATTTTGGACAAAAGCAGAAAGATGCACATGGCTGAGAATTCCACTTAGGATCAAACCTGCAGTAGATAGAAATTAAGGCCACCGGCAAAACTTACCAGTGGGGCTCACAGGACCTTCCACCATAGCTGATACACTGGTATCGTCTGGTAGATGAACAAGGAGACATCGTGCAGAATGGCATAACAGATCATGACCATGACCTTCTCTGTCTGCTGGAATTGAATATAAACAAGACAAAATTGTGATTGATTGCAGTGCAATACACTGGACATCTGTTGACCTGCCAAATGCTATGATCTGATCCTGAAACAATAAAAGTAATATATCAAAGACCCATCATTAAACATAGTAAATCAATACAGAGACCAGTCAAATTTAACTGACCAAAGTTCTTGCAAGCTACTCAGAACAGAGAGTCAATATGGACTTAGTTCTTTCCTATATTAAGAGGAGCTGGTAAGGTACTATCCCATCCTTAAAAACTCTGATGTGAAATAAAGAATTGGCTATACAATGTAATGCCAGTGAGATGGGGCATGAGACATCTGTGAAAGTGTCAGCTTACAGCTATTATGTCAAGGTCACTACTGTCAACAGAACAAAGATATGCCAAGGTGGAAATGTAGGCTTGTAATAGCCTTTTTGAAAAAATAATGACCTATATGTTCAAGACAGGAAACTGTTAGAGTAGGATGTGACAATGAATGTCTTGCTGGGATTAAAAATGGTGTTGTTGGAAGTCCCAAAACACCTTCAGCTCATGCAGAAAACAGGAAAATCTAGAAAGTGCCAACTAAACATGTTAGAGGGATATAGGAGTGCGGGGCTAGAAGAGACATCAAGAAGTCATTTTAATATATTTCCCTGCTTTAACAGAAGGATTAAGCATTAAGTAAGGATTAAATAGGTGCTTGTCATCAAACTTTTACACATTGGAATACTGTTGCTATGTTCCCCTTGAGTCTTCTGTTTTCTGAACAAAGAAAGTTCTTTCAATTTTTCCTCCTAGAACCTATTTTATAAATCTCAGGTCATTCTTGCTGCTCTCCATTGGACTTTCTGTTAGTTTGTCGCCCTCTTTCTTAGTGTGGTGTCCAAAACTGGACAGGGTGCTAAAGCATCACTTAGAGTAAGAGCAGAATAATTTTCTCCCATGACTTACATGTGACACTCCTATTAATTTGTCCCAGGGTGACATGCATTTTTTGTAACAGCATCACCTTATTGATTCATATTAATTTTGAGGTCTATTATATCCCCAAATCACCTTCAGCAGTACTGCTATCAAGCCAGTTTGTTGTTGTGCATCTGATTTTCTTTTTCCAAAGTTTAGCCTTTAGAAGCAGTCTTTATTTGGTTTCATTTTATTCCTTTTTGGATCACTGATAATTATGGATCAATTTATCAGGATCGTTTTGAATTCTGAGATTATAAAGTGCTTGCAGTTTTTTCCAGCTTGGTGTCACCTGCAAATATTTACTAAATGATCCTTAGTCCAATACTTAAGTTGCTTAATGAAAACGAATATTAAATTAAGCCAATTCCATCGTAAGTTCCTGCAGGATCCCACTTGAAATGCCACCTCGATCTGACAGCAAGCCTTTGATAAGTGCTCTGTATATAGTGTTTCATTTAGTTTTATACCCACCTTGTAGTGATTACATTTAGCTTGTATTCCCCAAGCTAGTTTGAGAATGTCAGTGGGGAGAGTCTCAAAAGCCTGATTAAAGTCAAGATATATCACATCTACTGCTTCCCCCTTATCCGCTAGGCCAATTACCTTGTCAAAAAGGGAAATTAGATTGGTTTAAGCGTGATCTGTTCTTGATAAGTGCATATTGGCTGGCCTTTATCACCTTACCCTCTAGAAGCTTATAAACTAAGTTTTAAAATAATTTGTCCCAACATTTTTTCAGGTATTGAAGTTAAGGTGATTGGTCTGTAATTCCACAGGTCCACCTTTTTTCCTCTTTGCACCCTTCTCCAGTTCTCTGGGACTTCTCACGTCCTCTATGGATTCTCCAAGATGAACAAGGGGTTCAGAGATTGTTTCAGCTATTTCCTTAAGTACTTTAGGCCAAACGTCTTACAGCCCCAGTGGCTTGAATACATCCAGCTTACCTAAATATTTTTAAACCTCTTCTTTCCCTATTTATAGCTGTGCTCCTGTTTTCCTGTTTTAAATTTAAATGGATTAAGTAGTTTGTCACAATTAACCTTGTCTGTGAAGGCTGAAGCCAAGAAGGCATTGAATACTTCAGTCTTGCCTATGTAGTTAATTATTTGCTCTGCTTCCTTGTTAAGCAAGGGATCTATACTTTTCTTTATCTTCCTCTTACATCGTATGTATTTAAAGAATGCATATCTAATTTACCGATTAGAACCTTTTCTTGTTACTTCTGTCCCTTACTAGTTGTAACTCATTTTGCATCTTCTGACTTTCCGGTTTTATCCTTACAGGATTGTGGGCTAGTGTTTGCACTCATGTATCTTTTTTTTATTTTTGTTTTTACTTTTCACATGCTCCCTTTTAGATTTTCAAGTCATTAAAGAGTTATGCCAGTTACAAGACAAAGGTTGGAAAGAAGCCAAAAGCAAATTAAACAAGACAAAAATTTACAACTATTCCTGCTATTCTGTCATTATATGCAGATACCAGGGCACTTTCTATCTCACAAGAGTACTGGAGCTATCAAGACAGTCTGAGCAGGTAAAATAGCATATATGAAGGCAGTCAAATTATAATATCCAGATTACTGGGCACATCTACACATGCATTAATGTACTTTTCCTGGTAATCCACCAGCTTCCTGTGTCTTGTGTATCAGTGTCCCTGTGCTTCAAAATGGTGGTGGGGGTGATTTATCTAAAGCTCGTCGAATGAGCTTTATATAAAGCAACCCCACTGCCATTTTGAAGCATAGGGATGCTGATACACGAGGTGATCTGGGCGCTTTAATTAGAGTGACTCTTGGAGTGCCTGTCCATTTAAAGTGCCTGTCCCCCTTCCCATTCCTCCCCCCACCTCCCTGAACTCCTGGAGCACATGTGTAAATGCCCTCCAATGTGAGATACTAATTAAATGTGCATTAGGCCACCCTTATACTCAGTACTGAAAATGCATGTTTTTAAGAAATGCTTAATGTGCTTTAGCCTATTATACTGTGCATTAGCTAATTACATGTTTTTTATGTAACAATTTAATGCACAGTAAAATAGGCTACTGCACATTAAAGCACTTGTGTAGAAATACTCAGTAGGGCTGTGCAGAGCTTCAGGTGCTGGTTCAATTCAGAGATTTGGCCCAATTTGGTGACCAAATCTCCAAAACTGAATCAAATTCGGGGACCAATTAAAAGGTCCAAATTGATTCAAAGCTCTCCAAATCTTCAGAAAAGATTCGGAGAGCTTCGATGATTTGGGCAGTCCCCACCAGCTGCAGCAGGGAGCTGCAGCCAGACTTGGAGTTAGTAAGTAGGGGGTGGGGGAGGGGGGCCTGGAGGAGGAGGAAGGGACCATGGGGGACCCCTGCCAAGCCCCATCCCCTACTTGCTCCCCAAGCCCCCCTGGCCCCTGGACACTCCCCCAGCCCCCCATGCCTTCCTTGCCCATCCCAGCTCCTGGTGCTTTAAAAAAATCCTGCACTTACCGCATGCTGCCAAGTGTGGGGGAGTGATCCCTGCTGCTCCACGCTGCATGGGAGGCTCTGCATGAGCCCCCAGCCTCCCTCTTGCTCCCCCAGCCCCACCTATGGCTGACCTGCCTGCCCCAGCTCCGGGCCCTTTAAGGAAAAAAAAAAAAGGAGAAAAACCCCAGGTCTCACCACTCCTGCAGTGGCCTCGGGGCTTCAGGGGGCTTGTGCAGAACCCCCTACATGGGGTAGCAGGGGGCAGTGGGGATCACAACCCTGTTGGGCAGGAACAGTGACTCCTGGGGTTTTCCTTTTTTTT
>NW_017728943.1:107837466-107884790 GCF_001723895.1 Crocodylus porosus
TGGGGGGCAGCAGGGATTGCCCCCCCCACCTGGCAGCACCCGGTGAGTTGGGGCTTTTTTTTTTCAAAGTGCCAGGAGCCAGGGTGGGTGGGGCAGCCATTGCTGGCAGGGGTTGGGCCTGGCCTGGGTGATTCAGAGATTCGGTTAATGCCGAATCTCTGAATCAGATTCGACTGAATTGATTTGGGACAGCGATTCAAATCACATAATTGAATCGCTGCCCCCCCGAATAGGCCAAATCCAAAGTGAATACTAGCTGCTTCACACAGACCTAATGCCCACGGAGTACCAAAATACTTTTCAGAACAGGTCCAATGTTTTCTTGAATAGAAACCTTTCTAACTAGAAAGCCAAAAGTTCTGTGTCCTGGTCAAATGTGACCAAGTATATTAAAGAAGGTGAAAAGCAGTTATGACTGAATTTTGGAAAATGCAGGGCAAGCAGCAAAAAGAGATAGTGAAAATATAAAGCACCATCAACAGACATTGGAGCAAAGGAGGAGCTGATCTTTTCACTGAAATCTATAAAACTGTCTCATTAATGTTGCCAGCTTTTTAGACTTCTGGGAACTGAATGGACTATTATATGGTACTTCTGTAACTATCACATATAAAGCAATGAAGCATTTCAGGAATGGTATCCCAAGTTCTCCAGTGTTTAGAAAACTGATCATTATTTGCTTTTTTATCTAGGAAAGGGAATTTGGTTACACCTGTATAGTAACCATACCACATCTAGTCAACTGACAAAATTGCTAAGACTACTAAAGAAAGTTGAAAAATGCAAACAAAACACATGACAAATAATGCTTGAGTAAAAAATGCTTCCATGGATGACTGTATTGGCAAATTACTGCACTGCTTGGTGTCATAATATGTCAAAATACATTTGGCCCCTATGAATACAAAATATTAATGGAGATGATGAAATAAGCAGTCTACTGAGACTTCACTAAGAAACACAGAAACAGGCCAACAAGTAATTGACTGAATAGATATTAGAATAGACCTGCAAACCACCGTACAGCCAAAAAAACAAAGTAAAGGTCCCCTGGCAACGAAGACTTGCACTTGATCCCACATCAAATCTTCTGTAAGGTATACTAGCTAGTTCACTAGTGCTTGTAGAGTATCAAGTTGCTGTCTTGAATCCAGAAGAAAACACCTTAGTACCTAAGGAGAGCAAGAGTAGGAGGGGGTGGGAGAAGACCGGCATTTTACAATAGTAAAAATGAGGAGTATAATGGAATGACGAATATGCAAGTAAGTTTTGGCATTGTGTCTAGTTATGTTTTCTCAGAAGTGCTAACAGGAATACTTTGATAGAAGTAGTTCCAGTAAAGGGTATTTTATTGTGGTGATGTTTTTGTAAACAGTAACACCTAAGAAGCACTTGATGAGAGGGGATAGTCTGCGTAGAGGAAAGAAAAAACCCTGATTATTCTCTCTGCCCACTCTCTTTCCTTGCTTGAAAACCAAACACTGTCTCAACTCCAATTGAAGAAGCTTTGTCATTTCACCATTTTATTAGCATGGATAGCCTGGGAAGAGAATCCATGTGCAAACAGAAGTCAGGCTGTCTACTGTTGCTGCCTCGTACACTGAGGTTCATGCTTGAAAGCACTGCATTACTCTAGCCATTATGTTTCCTGAGCTTAATTACTGTGGGCTGGTGCTGGTGTAGACCAGCTTCGGTTCCAATCTAGCTGCGTGCATCTGGATATCGGTCCTGCATTTGGCAGCTTTGTGTAAACCCCATCCCCTCAGAAAAGTCATCTAAAATAATTATACTTTAAATATGCACTGCTGTTGCCAAGCCGTGTAGTCACGAAAGACAGATGCTGTGAGTGCTCTATTTACTTTTGCAGCAAATCTGCCATGCACTGAGAAGGAGAGGTGCATTATAGAACTTCCACCTTGTGTCTTCCAATGCAGGAAAGCTTTAATTAGACATAAATGAGTTTGATCAATGAATCATTAACTTCCATTAAACTTTAAGTAGATTGCCTGACCTGGCTACTTCATTCTGAATTTAATCTGGTATACACTTGATAATTAGAGTTAAAGGGACAAAAGCTGGAGGCTATCCTTCTCAATCCTTCACACAAAATGGAGTTGAGTCAGCTAATAAGTTAATTTTATAATCAGTTTGTAAGGACAGAATTGGCTGTAAAGTGTAATTTTCCTAGGAAAGTGGATCACGAAGTGGATTGTCACTTTGTTTTGCTTTCAGAATTAGCTCTAGAATTGCCTGTCTTGGTGTCTTCAAAGCTCTTACAAATCCTTTCCCTCTTGACACAAGAGCTGTTGCTCCAGGCAGCACAGCATGTACTACAAGGAACTTCCAAGGCTCATCACGCAGCATAGTAGGCAAGCAGGAGGTCTACTTACACTATTTATAAAAGTGCAGGTACAGACAGAATATTGACTGTGTTTGGGGCCTGTTTTTAAATCTTGGCTAAATGTAAATGATCTGGAAAGTGAGCTTTCTTTATCTAGTCTGATACTTTCCCACCCCACCCCCTCTTTCTCCCTCACAATGCATCTGAGAAGTTTGAACATATTCTAGAAACGAAACATATGGATTTGTATGGAAGGTGTTTCTTACAAAACTGTGAGACAAAGACTGCAGGCTTGAATCTGCCAAAGCGCAGCCAGGTGCTAGGTAAACTAGCATGCTTTGCACTGTGCCATCAGATAATGGGCATTGTTATTTTATAGAGCTGGGCAAGCATTTTCTGACTCTAAAGCATTCCCACTAGAAAATGCTGAATCAATGGCATGGAAACAAACTGCAGGACTATGGTGGCTGCCAAAACTGGACCAGCTGGCAGGTATTCAGGGAGGTGATCAGAAATTTTCCACAGGTTCTCTCTCAGTTGTTGTGGGGGATCTGCTGGTTGATTTCCCATTGGAGGACAAATTCAGCAGCACAGACATCTTGTTTCTTAGTTTCTTGGTGTAGCGTTTTGTTTCATGTGCTGTTGGTGGGTTTTTTTATTATTCATACTGTCCACATTGAGAAGACTTAGGCTTGCATAGAGCAGTGGTTTCCAAAGCGGGGTGCGCAAGACAATCCATTGGGGTACAGGAAGAAAATATTAGAACTTCTATTTATATTTATATAAATATACATATATTGGGGGGCGTGCTCAAAAATTTTTTACTCATAGGGGTGTGCGATCAAAAAAGTTTGGAGACCACTAGCATAGAGGACAGATCTATAGGATCCCTACATGATTTGTAGTGGAGACAAGAATAGATGTGAGGCAGGGAACAGCAGGGGAAGGTCTTATGCCTTAGGAAATTGAATGTCACCTTCAACTAAGTTTTATCCTTGCCTCTCTTGCAGAGTTCCTGTATGGTGCCAGACAAATCATGTAAACCAAAGTGTTCATCAGTAATTAGATTAAAAGGAAGACTTCAATTCAGCATTGCAAAATTCAACTTTTTGGCATTGGCAACCTAGAGGAATTCATAACCTCAAGTTGTATACATAGGTGCTCTATGCAAACATATGAGAAAAATTAGATTCCTAAGACTAAGAACTGGATTCACCAAAGCCAATTTATTGAGCAGGGAGCTGCCTAAGTATGGTAGCAGGGAATGCTATAGAGATGTGTCTCAAGTCCCATCCTTCAAAGAGACTTCTCTTTGCTTGGGATTTATAGCCTTTAATCTTATTGTAGGGATAGGTGCTGAAGGTAGGTCAGCCATTTCTCAGAATAAAACAGCAGGAGGAGACAGTGAATTACTCGTATTGTAATCCAGTAGTTCAAGCATTCACCTTGGATGTGCCAAGCTTGGCTTAAGTCCCTCCTCCTCCTCCCCAAGTGGATTTGATTCCATCATTCCCACCTCTCAGTGCAGTGCTTGAACCCTGAGCTGTAAACTTTTTTTGGGTAAGTCTCTCTCAGGTTTTCTGGTTCATGCTGTTTCAGTTTCCATAGATAATTAACAACTCATTAGTTTAGAGACAGTCAAATGCCTAAGATGAACTTTCTAACTCAATGGTTAAAGCATGTGTGTGGGATGGAGACATCTTTGCTTCAGTCCTCACTCCAGTGAATGTTTAATTACTCAGGGGAAGTGGAATGCTTGCGCCAGTGTACTTTATGGGCTGATAGGTGAGAGACTTGGGTTCAAGTTCAATTAGGCAGAAGAAGGATTTAAATCTGGGTCCCCCCAGTATCCTGGGTGAATGTCCTAAATGTCCTAGCTACCAGGTGGTGGGGGGTGGGTAGGGAGGTGGGGAAACTTTTACCTTGGTGTGCTTTAAATCTTGTTGTGCATTGTGTCAACTTAAACCCGCTGTGAGCAGTCCTGCTGAATGGACCCTGTGAAAGGATAATGGCTAGTTTGTGAATCCCCCTGGACCTGAAGCGGAAATTAAACACTGAATAGCTTAGTGCTGTTAGGACAGCTGTTGTTCTATATATACCTAGTAGCAGAAAGGTGCCCACCCAGAGGACTTTACTTACTGGAATTTAAGTTCGTAGGTGTCACCAAGGTTAAGCATAGTGTTAGAGAGTCTAAATTTTGGGTATGGCCTTCTAAAGTGGCAGTGAATCCAGTGCAGTGTTTTCTTCATTTTCTGGGAACCATCCATATGACACTTGGTGTCTAATTTGTAGAAATATTGAGCACATCACCAGAGGTTAATGGGATTGCTGCTTTACACATATGAAGTGCTGTATGGTGCCAGGTGCTCTGAAAAATTAAGGACCAAGGTTCTAACCTTGGGTATCCCAAATTAGTAAGCACTTTTGACAATTTTTTGCTTTAATTTCTGTGCTTTCATTTCCTGTAGGTAAAGCAGGACTGACAATAATACCACTGTCCCCACCCTTTATGGCATCATGAACAAAAATATTAATCAATGTTTATGAAGAACTAAGGAGTGATGATAAGAAGATTCTAGAAAATCCCACAAATAAATGAATAATTCTGTATACAGGGGAAGACTTTGACACTGTCCCTTCAATAAAACATGAGACAAATGGACTAGGGACAGACATTACATATAAACCAATTTAAGTGATCAGAAACTGGTTAAAACCTGTAACAGAACACAAGTTCAGTGCACATAAGCCAATTTCAAAATGGCTGAAACTGGTTTAAGATAAACCTGGTTGAATGTAGTATCAGACTTAACTGATATGGGTCAAACCAGTTTATGCAATGTCTATCCCAAGCTTCTTTCTGGCTTAAGTTAAACCAGAGTCCTCCAGTATCCCAGCATGCTCTTTGGGCTGGGCAGGGCTTTCTGCTCCACAGCTCCTCCACTCTTCTTCTTGGCTGCAGCTCCAGCAGAGACTTGCAGGCTTGCAGGGACTTCCTGATTTAAGCTAAACCAGAGTCTCCCAGCATCCCAGATGCTTTGCAGCCCTGGGTGAGGCTGTGCTGTCTGCTGTAGAGAGCAGGACTGCCCCTGCCCCTGCTCCCTGGCTGGAGCTCTGGTGGATACTGAAGGCATAGCAGGGTCAGCCTGGCTTCCCCCCACTCCCACCCCCCTCAATGCTTGCTGCTGAAGCAGGGATTCCCCCTCCCTCCCATCTCCCACAGCATGGACTGCAGCCCCACAGACCCTGGGTATGTGGCATACTAACTAATGCTGAGAGGTGATGGTGTATGTGTGTGTCTCCAGTTTCACCGAGACAGGCAGACAGGACAATGTCCACTTACAGCTTTGTGGAGCTAATCAACAGGTCAGCTGACAAAGTCCCTCTGTTCTTTCCTTGGAAAAAGCTGTTTAAGAAGAACTTGAACTAATGCTACAGGCTTTTGTTTTCTTAATGACCTGCTAAATAATGTTATCAGCAGGGATCCTGGTTTTCTCTGATTTAAAAAAATACCCAATTTCTTGTTAAAAAAAAAAGTAACCCCAAATCCACATTTTGCCATGATCAAAATAAAACACACTACATATATATCTATATATTAGTGGTGTTTCATTTAAATCACAGAAAAATGTGGATTTGGGGTCATTTTTTTTAAATTAAAATTGGGGATTTTTTTTAAATCTGAGAAAACCAGGATCCCTGATTATCATCTCCCTGCTGTCTCCCTTACCTGTCAGGTTTGCTGCAGTATGAAGAAACAGTATGAAGAAGCAGGGAGGGGGAGATTGAAAAGCTCAGTATCATCAACAGATGCATGCACTGCACACCCCTGCTTTGTCTCAGAGTGCTAGATGGAAGCTGGGGTCTGGCTACACTCCTGCCCCTTGAGCAGACAGTGGGGAAAAGCCTGGGATGGTGCAAGCAGGGTGGGGGTTTAAACCCCTCCCTAACCAGAGGTCTAACCCCCTCCTCAGCTCAGCACTTTCGAAAGGAAAAGAGGGCTGCTTTAGCACCCCCCCACCCAGCTTCTAGCCTTGGCCACTGCATGCATGTGCCTGCATTTCTTCAGAACTGAGAGAATGTCTGCACCAACTGATTAAATCTAGGTAGGTTAGAGTAACCTGCAAAGATTGAATCAATTCAGGCTCAGGCTTTTTGAATATCTGTCCCTAGTCATACGGCTCATGAGTCAAATGGCATGCATAAAAAAAAAAGAAAGACCAGGGAGCTGTTAATTAAATGAATGTCATCCCTTCTCTGTAGTGAAAGAGGCAGGGGTCCTGTGTGGGGAGGGAGGAATGCAGGACATGATGAAATTAAAGGTTGCATTCCAGTGTATAAGTATAAGGGAAGCACATTAAAGATGGACAGACAACTTTAACTCTGGCCTTTGGGAGTTCTGAAGAAATGGCAGTATCAATAATGTTCTCTTAATGCAGGTTTTTGAGGGGGGAGATGTAAATGATACATAGGCCAGATTAGATTAGCAGATTTGTTTCTTTTTCTATTTCAAAAAGATATAAATATGTTGTTATTTGTTTTTGTGGCACCAGCAAAGTGCAAGGTTCTACTCTTTTAGGGCCAACAAAGAGTTTGAGGAAAAAATAATTTCCAGAATCAAACTGGTTTGATCAGTCATAGCGAATGGCAACCCAGGCCTCATTTATCTTTCAAATCTTACTTAGCCATTTTTTCCTACCAGCTTCTACTTCAGAAAAAAAAATAGCTGTGGGGAAGTAGATGATGCACAAAAGGCTACATAGGCTTTAGCTTCTCTGGTCACTGGTTTACACCCTACCAGTTTTTTCTAGTCATATATATGGTATAAGAGGTTTATTTTACTGTGGTTCTTGCTATCTGCATTGCAAAATTCCTACTGCAGCTGGGCATTTAATTAAGTGCCTTTCCTGGAAGCATTAACAACCAACCTTTGACGTAGCATGATGACCAAAATATTCTTTCTGCACATAAAAGAACTCCCTAGATCAAAATTTAAAATCACCTTTAAGGGCTGGCATAGGGAAAGCTGTTGCTGTCTGTCCTTCCTGAAACTGTGCCAGAACATGAACTCCTTACTTTCACTGATGGGCCATTACACAAACAGTGTTGGTATGAGTAGGACTACTCATGTGAGTAACTGTTCCCCACTGCTGTCAGTGGTTTTGCAGTCTGGTCCTTTGTGAATACAGAAACTATTTCTGTAGGGCTTTTATGCGCATTAAAATCACTTCAAGTGATAAAAGCTGTTATTTATTTTGGAGGAAACCTGTTTTAAGGCATCAAAACTGTTCCATTATTTGAAAATACACTCAGAATAGGTGCTTGTTCTACATACAGCTCAGAAGACAAATTTTAAGCAACAAAAGCCTTCTTAGTAGGTGGTGGGTAAACATTTTATGTTTCCAACAGGAGCCAGACACATTTCTCACTGCTTTAAGCAGTTTGAAAAGATACTTGTTTACTAAAAAGATACAGAAGAACTTGCTACTAGCCAAGTTCTGCAATCAGGTACATCTGTCAGAATTTGACGAAGAAATCTCATAGGCTTGTCTAATAAAAATAAATTGCGCTTAGCTATATTTAGTATTTCTCATTCCAGGTTCTCAAAACCTGGCAAACCTTAAGTCTTACAACACTCCTCCAAGGCAGATGTCGGCTTTAAGTTTATGATTCTTTTACAGATGGGTAAACGGAGGCTCAGAGAGGCTACTGCATGCAAGCCAGAAGCTCAGGTTTCCACTTGTTTCTGTCCTAAGCACTAATATAGCCCCACTTCCTCTCTAGATGTTGATAAATCAAGGGGAGCACTTCACTTGAGGCCCAGTGACTGGGATGCTAGTTGCGATGAGAATCCGTGTGAGTGTCACTGCTTGCCTAGGTTAGTTGCAATGTGAGAGAGGAATCTGGGAAAGTAAAGAGCATCTTATCTTTAGAGGGAGGTAGTTATCCTTGTTAATCCTGTTGTGTCCCTATGGATTTATTACTTGTTTTTCTCTCTTTGCACTGTCCCCCTATTTGCTATCCCACTCTGTGCTTGGTCTTTCACAGCACCTGACTGAAGTGAGGTCTCGCTTGTGAAAGCTTATGCATATTTAATTCAGTTAGTCTACAAGGTGTATTGCTACCCTTCTGTCTGCCTCATCTTTAGAGACAGTTGACAGGACAAGATGTATGAGAAGTAAAAGAAAACTGAAGGGTCAAAGAGCTTGTTTGCTGATGGTGGTGCTCTCAAATTGTGGGAAACCTCCCTACCCATACCCTTACACACTTTCGGTCACCAAGTGCTTCCTGGTCACAGAGTGAGACCTTCTTCTAGATGAGTTCACAGAATGGGCAGGGCTCATTAGTTTTCCCCTCCCCACTTCAGTTTGCAGCTCTAGACCTAATTTATTGCTCAGGATTTGACCACTGCTCTGAAGGCTGTATTATTAATTTCTTTCTGGGCTTTCCTACAGCAGTGAGCTTCTTTTCTCAACACCCTTCTGAGGTACACATTTGTGCAGAGGGGAAAAAAGCAGGTTTTGTGCCTTGGGCAGTGATGGTGGCTGGACTGCTGGTGGTTGCACCTGGCAATTTTACATCCCTCCTAAGTTAGTGCCCAGAGCTGGTGCATGACTTGCATACCCATTGTTATGTTAATATATGCATGCACACTGTGGCCGGGGTAGGGAAATCAATGAATTCTCCCCTGAAGGGACTCTCCTGCCATGCCTTGGATGTTGAGAGAATAGAGATGTTAAATCCTGAAGGATCACGCAATTAATCACCCTGATAATAAACAAAATGGAAATTGGTTTTATTTTGTTTCCCAGTTACAAACGCTGCTGTGGCCATTTTCCTCATGGCTCTTGGCTCCACTTCTTCTTCTTTGATGCCATCAGAGAGGTTATGGCCTGACCTCTCTTCCTGTTTCTTCTTCTCTTCACAGGTCTCTGCTGCCTATCCCAGTCATCCTCAGAACTCCCTCTGTCCGACTCACCAGGTAAATGTTTGCTGCTTGGTTTCTCTGTGAGCGTGCGGATTGTGCCACAGTTTGTGTCACCCGGCACGTGAGGCTTTGTTGCTCCAGCTCCAAGTCTCAGCTGTCCTTGGTGATGCTGGCCTCTCTCCCTGTCTGAGCTTCTTCATGTGTCCGTGGGGGCAATCTGCCACCCCTGAAGTTCTCCCCTTTGTAGCCCCCAAGACCCTAATCTACTGTGCCGGTGTCCCTGGTGTGTAACAAGGCACAGCTGTTCCTTGCACTAGCATCCGTGTTCTTTCAGTGACCCAGCTCCTCCCCTCCTACTTGGGACAGTAGCCCACCAAAGGAACAGGATTGACTATCACCCTATTAAACATGTATGTATGTGTGTGTGTACATGTTTCTCATTTTATCAAAGGGGCACTGAGGCCAGAAGGATCAGGGTAAAAAGAATCTGCTAATTTGGGCTGTCTACCTTGAGATACCTAGGATCTGATTTTTCAGGTTACTTAGCATTATATACTCATTTATATGTTTAAAGCACAGCTCTTATTGACTTCAGCTGTGGCTGTGAGTGCTCAGCACTTCTGCAAATTAGTCTCCAGGGCCTCAGGTAAGGCACCCTGAAAACAAAGACTACACAATTAGTGACTTGTCTGTGAAAACTTTGATTTAGGTGACTTGCCCTTTTTCACACAAGACCCTTATTCTGTAGTGGCATTCAACTCTCTTCACTTCACTTAGCTATGAAGCCTTCCTTTCTCTTCCAGCAAACCTCTGCCTCCAAAATCTGCAACAGATGAAGCAGGGGGGTCCTAAAAGCAACAGCCACTTTTTATGCTACAAAACTCTGATTCCTCTCCAGAGTGTGGCCATCCCATGCACTGTATAAGGCAGAGGTCCTGTGGGAAAAAAAATCAAAGACTGCACCGCATGTGCAATTTGTGGTGGCATTGAAACTTTTTCTTTTTTAAAAGCTTTTGACTGCTTGTCAAATTTTACTAATGCTCCTTCCATAGAGTTTTATTATATGTGGTTTCTCAACTCTTTCTGAAGAAAACTGGAGGAAAAAACAAGCATTTCATCACTTGGTGTCTTACTGACACTCAGATGGTTCATCAGCAGGCTTGGATTTAGATATGCTAAACAGACTGATTTCTCTAGGGCCAAGGGGAGTATATGATAGCAGTAGACAGTTGTTATCCTCCGTGTGGATCCACTGGATACGGGATATAAACACTTTGCACTTTGGGGTTCTCCAGTGTTTGTTGACATGCGAGGAATGGAATACAGGGCTCCATTCCTCCATTCTGGGATCTGGAGAGGAAGTGTGCCCCAGAGGGCACAAACTCTTCCCTTTATTCCCAAGTTTGACCTTTTAAGAGACTTCCTTTCCAAAGTGTACATCATATAGTCTGGTCTCTTCTGAGTCCTTAATTCCTTGTGGGAGTTCCATTCTCTTACATATCCTATCCCAGCCTCAATTCATGTTCTTCTTGTTCAACTGTTCCTAGTGTCCTTTTGTAGGTTCCCTGTCCAAAGGTTGCACTCTTGTCCTTTTCATGCTTAGCCCCAGTCTTCCTGTCTAACCAGTTCCAATTATTCTTCTCAGACCCTAGTCTCACAGGGTAAAGTTGCTAGACTATATTAAGGGCAATTAAAATGCATGTTAAAGTTCATTAACTCATGCTATGTGTCCTCTAACATCTCAAAGTTATATCACTTCAGGTGAGGGTTAACTTTAGGTCATGCTACCTAGTTCATGTGGGTAACTTTAGTCTGTTCCACAGAGATAAAACAAATTTTTTTTGGTCCCCCAGTATCCCAGGATGCATTTCTCCCAGCCCCTCCTTCCCCTGCCCAGGGCAGGGGGAGAGTCTAGGTGTCCTGTCTTCTAGCCACACCCTTGCTCACCAGCCTTCTGATGACAAATCAAAGCTGTGCAGGCAAGAAATGATAACGTGACTGCTCACAGCGGGTTCTAACTTTAACACTGTTTAATGTTCCACAGATTTAGTATGATCTGTGAAATGTGTGACTTCACCCTCAAGATGCCTCTGCCCTTCCTCTTTACCACGAGCTCACAGTTGTAATATCTCTACAGGCTCTTTCAATATCAGTCTTAGGAGATACTATGGTACAGAGATACATGAACTGGCTTTAAACTAGCAAGCTTGGCTTACTGGTAACTTGTGGCAGTATGAAGCTCCATTTGGGCTAATTTAACATTCTTTTTGAAGGTTATTGAACAAACGAGAAACTGTCTCCAAGTTCTCAGTTTTGATTTCTGGCCTCACCCTGGCCTGGAACAACCAGGATAGGGAAAGTGCTTCCAATTCCCCATAACCGTGGGGCTGGAGGGAACAGGCTCAGTTGTTTTGTGAGAATGGCATGTGTATAGTCCAGTCTGCACTAGGAGCTGTGAGAAAATTGAAAATACTCAGGGAGGACAGAATTTGAAGATTTGAGCTGCTAAAAATGAAGGTGTCTCTATTGAGCATGCATGTATTATAATTATATAGTAGCTTATCATTTAGCTAAATTTGGGCAGATATTCAGATAAATATGTCTTTTGCTGTTCCTGAAACAATTGCCCACTCTCCAAATTTCAATTCTCCACTTCAAATAAAAGGCTGCCCAAATTTTCTAAGATGGGCAATCCCATGTATGTATTTGCTTGCTTTAGTCTCAGAAATGGCTGGACCATTTGGGCTTAAATGGAAAACACTGAGGATGGGAAATGTCAACCCGTTCAGTTTAAGTATTCAGTTAAATACTGTTAGCTCTTGGGCATAAGGTCTTCAAATGGAAACTTTAATATGAGGTGGTGTAGCCAGTTTCAGCTATAATAGATCTAGGACTACTTAGAAGAGATTGACAGATCTGAGGGGGCATGGTATTTTTGGTTGTTTGCTTTTTTCATTTCCCCCAAGAGGATTTTAGATAGCTTCTATTAAGGTGGGGGGAGAGGAGAGGCATACCCCAGCTCTAACTCTAGGAGGAAAATTATCAGGCCCTTTCTAAAGTTGGTGCCATGGACTGTTGCTTCCATGTGCTGTGAGAGGAAGACCTCAGAGAAGGTAGGAGAAGTGGACTGGAGCAGAGTGCATCTTGTAATGGATGGAGCAGAAGGGAGACAGCTGGTGTTTTCTGACCCCCTGCTCTAGTGACCTCTTTTCATCTTCAGAGCTGATGCTGCTCCTTCCTCACGCATCAGGGGAAACAGACTCCTGCTCCCAGACTTCCTGCCCACTTTTGCCGACTGTTCGCTCTGAAATTGCAGCTCTGCTTGCCACCATTAATTTATTTTAATAGGCACTGCAACATGCAAGCTACTGAATAAAGCTTTGCCTGACAGAAATATTTTACAGTAATTTGCTGGCTTGGTGAATTGTTTTCTTTGGCTGTGCTGAAACAAGCCTACATTTGGCCTTGGTGCATTTGGTTAATAAGTTTGCCTCTCTAGTTTTGCACAAGTTAGCAGGGCCTGGAGGAAATTCACATGCTACAAGGTATAATACGGTATGAAAACTGGAGACTTTTCCCGGACTTGGGACACACAATAATTTACTTAGCTTATCAGAAAATACCTTTGCATCCTTCTGACTTTCCCTAGGAGGGTGGTCAGCAGTTGCTCAATGAAATGGCATCTCAGATGCTCAAAAAAGGTCTCCAGGGTCATAATTTGCCATTTATTTTAATTAAGCAAAGTGGTTACCATATTTAGATGCTTATGGTGAAAGATGGCAACAGAAACCCAGAACATTCTGGCCAGCATGAGTAAACTGATTGTTTCATTGGCAACTTTCCCCAGTAGCAATGAACTGTATCTCTTTAGTACTTCCTTTTTTCATTATTATTAAGGATGTCTTGAAACACACAGATTCCTGCTGAGACTGGGGCCCATTGCAGAGTAAGCTTTAATTACCCCTTTACCATACAATTTCAATACACTTGACCAGCAACAGGTGACATGAGAGAGGCAGTATTAGCCCCATTTTACAGCTGAACAACGGAGGTACAGAGAGTGTTTTAATTACACCCAGGCAGCTATGGCAGAGGTAGAAATGAGGCCCAGGTGTCCTGAGTTTCAGTTCAGTATCTTGCCCTCAACATCATCTTTTCAGAAGTAAAACATACATTTATGTAAACCTACATGGTAGTTTTACTAACATGTGTGTGTCCCTCTCTGAAAAAATAGTATCTTCTTTCAGTCTGCGTCATTTCTATTTGTTCATTCCCCCTTATCTACCCCTGTTGTGCTCTCCCATCTTCTAGTGACTTTTTTTTGTTCTTTTTGTTATTTCATCTGCTTTTTTCTCTCTTTTTCTTTGCTATATTCCTTTGCTATATTCCTCAGCTATATTCCTGAGCAGCTGAACCTCAGTTGTTCAGCTGCAAAATGGGGATAATACTGCCTCTCTCATGTCACCCTTTGCTGGTCAAGTGTATTTAAATTGTGTGGTAAGGGGGTAATTAAAGGAAACTCTGCAATGGGCCACAGTCTCATTTTCTCTCCTACTCCATTAGTCTTTATCTTTTCCATTTTGGAAGGTCCATCACACGATAAGTCTGCTCTTATCTTCTCATTGAAGTTCACGCTTACACATCTTTCCTTAGTGTCTTCTTTGAGGAATGTTGCTTCTGCTGCTGATGGTGAGGCACCAAGATTACATATTCCCTTCCAATCCTGTTTTCTTGTCTTTCCTGTTTCCAGGGAGCTGAAGGTGTGAGGTCTATATAAGCCTCTTTGTCTTCTGTCATTTGTGTTGGCTACTCAGAATTAAGAATCTTAATCCATTTTGCTTACTTCTCCACCCTTGTGGTTGGAGATTGTGTTTGCAGATTTGATTAAGTCAGGTAGTAGAAAGGCAGTCACTGCAGTTCTAGCAATGTTCTCTTATCAGAAAGAGGTGCAAAATGGATTGCCTGGGGCAGTCAGCTTTCCAGGCCAGCATTGGGCAAAGGGTGCAGATGCTACTAATTTTCAGGATCAATCCATCCTAATGATCAGCTCATGTTTTGAATGCTATCTCTGTGATGGGGGCTTCTGGGCACATCTGCAATACAAATATAAAGAGAGGTGAGGTGGATGGAGGGCAGAGGTGACAACTTACATTGGAGGGGAAGGTTAGCTTCTGGGAGCTGAAGCTCAGATAGTCTTGGGCCCAGTGGAAGAAGCACATGTGAATCTCCAAATTTGGTGTTTTGAAACTTAGTGAACCACAAGGGATGCCTTTACATTTCACTACAGGCTTTGAACTACTGCTCCAATCCCAGTTTCTGTCCAGCTATTTCCTTTCCAGTCACTACACCTATATGAGAAGGATTTGACAATGCGAGAAATACTGTACTTGTGGCTCTCTGCAAATCTGACACATGTTGGAGGATTGCCCAGTTCCTGGGTTTGCGGGTAACATTGTTCACTGAGAGACAGAAGGCCTGGAGGCCACTCTGTTTTTGCAGATTTTGTGATGAGCTGATTGTCTGCCTGTGTCATATAAGCTAAAGCTCCCACTGAATTTCCCTTGGAAAGAGACAAGGGAGAGAACGCAGCATTTGGCCTGCAGCACCCGGGTGGGTAAATGCATGCAGCAGCAGCAGGGAGCTCTGAGCAAACTTCTGAAGCTTTGAGTTGGATGCATTGAAAGGTTATTTCTTTATCCAGTAGAAATGCTGCTTGGCAGAGCTAGGCGTAGAATAAAAGGCAACGTTCTCTAGTGAGACAAAATAGTTTAAAGTCCTTAATATGATGGATTCAAACTTTCATTCTCTTTACCCTCTTAATGTGACTGACCTGTGGAATGATTCCTTGAATGCAATATACATGTTCTGCCCATACGCAACAGAGCTGACAGTATAGTTTGGATTCCCACTGTGCCCTGTGCCACATTTTTCTTTTACAGTATGTGTTTGGGATTGGTCTTAACAGTCAAAAAACCTTGCTGAAAACATAGATGTGTTGCCGTATTATACCACAAAACACATCTGTTTTGGTATAAACATTGCACAGTCAAGTAATACAAGACAGTACAACTTACAGAAAGACGTCATATGGTGAATAAATTGAAGTGTTCACTTGCGAGGCTAGATAAGCAATTGAACCATAAGGCCTATAAGAGAGAGAGAAAGAAGTTGAGAGGCAAAGGCAAGAGAGAAGAGATATTTCCATAGGCCTTTTTTAATGGAGATCAAGTGAGCTTTAAGAATACATAAAAGTTGATACAATATACTGCAGTTAGAGAGTGACTATAGGGGACCTCCTTGAAGGAGTGATATGTCACCTTTGAAAACAATGTACTAATGATTTGTTTCCAAATGCTTTCCTAGGATACTCTGTTATATGTCTGGACTGTGTTGCTCATTAAAATTAACAGAAGCTGCAACCTGAAAATCAGGAGTAAAATATTACAGGTATTACAAAATGTCAAGAGGCTTAGCTTAGAATTGTTCTCAACACCTCTCACAGTGGCTAACGTGTAATCCTAAGAGCCATTGTCGAGATGATAAAGCGAAAAGCAGAACATAGATCCAGCCTGCAAAGCAACTGGGAACTCCTGAGTTCTGACCCCTGATCAAATACTGACTGGTTCTCTCTGGTTTGCTCTTGGGCAAAACCTTTCCTGCCTCAGTTTCCCACCTGTGAAGTGGGAAAGATACTTGTTGATATCTCTGAAAGCTTTTCTGGAAGTTAGTTAATGACTGGAAAGGTGATGAGGAGGAAAGTGCTATTTGCTATAATTACTTTGGATGGATAGCTTTTCCTTTCAATTTTTAAAATACTTTTGATCCTTATAAAGAACCTGATTCTTTGATACTTAGGTGAATAGTCCCCTTGAATTAAATGGATCTAATTGTGTGAATAAGAGCTGTATGACTGAGCTCAGAGAAGTAACAAAGGATTGAGGACAAGAGAGGTCAGTAAATAAGAAAACATTTTCATTATAAAGCAGACAAATGCTCATTTTTCCTATACAAGTTTTGGTCAGGCTCTATATAAATTGGAGCCTTCTGTTTTGGTTGTTGTGCCAAAAATAGTCTAACGCTTTGTTATTAGTTAATGACACACCGTCTCCTGGAAGCCTGTGCTCAGTGATGGTCCCACCATCTCATATAGGGTATATACTAAAAGGAGATGATCAGAGGCAGGTGACCAGAATGAGCAGGGTATGGAAAACCATGATCAAAAGAAGGAAAAGAAATTAAAGGGACTGAAACCAATTTGTTTTGAGAGGAGACTAGTAGAAAATTATAGAATGATATAAAATAATAAATGATATCCAAAATTCCAAATCACTAAACAGTAAGACAAACCTGCAACTATATCAAAGATATCCAAGTATGGCATGTCCAGATTGTTTCAGTATGGCATAAATGTTATGTTTGTAACATTCAGTACTAATGAAGAGATAATGTATATAGTACTACACCCAGAAAAAAAACTGTAAATGAATATTAAGATTGCAAAGTTAAGCAATCCAAAGTTAGGGTATGTCAGAGTTAGGGAGTCTCAGCAGCCATAATTTGGGTCCTCATTATGCATGTGTTATAGTAGTCATTATTAGGAATATGCAAATAAATTATTTGTTTCCTGATTTCATTCCTGTTTCATTTTTTTCCTTTTCTGGCAGATGAACTGAAAAACCACTCCCCAGCCCCACTGCAAAAAAACCAAAAGCAGACCAAACTAAGTTTCTGCTTTCTTCTTGCTGAAGTGAAAAATAGAAAAATCTTGTTGAGACATGGAATTGTTCATTGGACCCCAAACAAATGTTACATTTTCAAGTTTTTGAAGCAAAACCAAAGGAAGTGAAAGTTAAATTCACAAAACTGACTGTGGTGGTGTGTTGCACTCTCTCCTACTAGCTTAGACTGCTTGATGGGGTTTGTATCTTACCTGCTGGCAGAGACCTCTAACCACCAGTCTGTAGGGTATTCTGAGATCAGGTGTGTTCAGCCTTTTTGGTAGGCACTGTTTGAATAAAGTACTTAGGCAGTCACTGCAAAGCAGAAAGAGCAAACCTGCGTGTCTTGTAGTGCAATGGTTTGGACAATACCTGGGAGGCAGGAAGTCTTGATTCCAGTCCCAGCTCTGGTGAATGTATATGCAAAGTGGACCAGGGTCACCAGGAGATAATGAGAGCTATCCCTCACCTGCAGAATCCCCCATGGCCTGGGAGTTAAGGTGTGCTCCTGAGAGAGATACAAAAAACCAGAACTCTCAGTTCCAACATGATACTTTTTATTAGACCAACTGGGAAATTGCAAGAAAATTGTCTTTTTCTGCAAGTTTTCAGGATCAAAGTCCCTTCATCAGGCTCTGGGAAAAGTATGGATGGTACAAGATGGTAAAAAGTTCCCATAAGTAGGAAATAAAGTTCCTTTTTCCACAGAGGGGCCTGGATGGAAGGCTGTCCCTCTGGGTTTGTGAGAGTGTCTTTGTGAGCTGTGCTGAGTAGCTCTGTGCTCAGTGAGCTCTGCACTCTGTACTCTAGGAGCTCTGTACGCAGTGTGCTGAGTACTTCCTGGGAGAGGGCAGAGGACGTGGGTCTCCTGTATCTTGTGTGAAAGCTCTAATCACTCATGTGTTTGGTGAAAGGAGAGTAGACTTTTGTGAATCATCTTCCTGTCTCCATTCCACTCCAAAAATGTCCAGCCAAAGCTATTCAATGAATTCAACTTATGTATGTGGCAAAAGTACCATTCACCAAAATAAATTTGCCTAGCTCTCATCAATGTGATGCATTATGATAGAGCAGGGGTAAGGAACATCTTTTGGCTGGAGTGCCAAAAAACCCACCAAGGGCATGTTCTGGCCCCTTCCACAAAGTCACACGCAAGCTGTGGCTGAGGTTGAATCCACCACTCAGCTAAAATGCAAGATGAGCATGTTTTCTGTTCTTGAAGTGGCAGTTAAGCAATGCTGAGAGCTGCCAGTCACTGAGTGATTTTTTGTTTGTAATCCTTAAAAGCATTGCTCTAAAAAAGCATTATGGTTATATACAGAGGCAGCAGTGACATTGGAACGGCCAGCATGTCACCCTTTATCTATGTTCATATGATGCAGAAAGGGCAATGGAAATGAAGGGGGAGACATGTCTTTCAACCATTCTATTATCCCTGTAGCAAGTACAGCAGTGCCATCTGTATTAGTGAGGGAGGGAAAATGACCCAGTCATTCTGCCTATCTTAGGAAGGAAAGGACAGCATGCATGCCCTGTCAAAGCCTTCTGCCTCTGGTGCTAGCACCAGAACTGGCAGTGGTGCACCTGCTCCTGCCTCTTGTCTGCTCTCGGGAATAAAATGTACAGCAGCCAGGAGGTTGTGAGGAGCCAAGACAGCTGCTGCTGGGCCATAAGAATCGAAGTGATGCTTCTGCAGCATCTGAGCTCTGGGCATAGCAGCAGCATGTCTGGAAATATCAGAGCATTCCTGTGCCTCAGATCCACTGCTACTGTCTGACAGAGCAACTCCATTGATTTCAATTAAGCTGCATCTGTTTAGCAAGTGTAGTTTGGCTCTATATATTTTATGAACAGTGCTGGGCAAAACAGTGCCCCACTAAGTGCTATTCCACACCGGTGAATATATACCTGCTTGCTCTCTGCTACAGTCCACCTGCTATAATTTTTTTTCCAATTCATCATCTAGATGGTGCCTGAATTTCTTCTAATACTTCTGCCTGCTTGTACCCCTTAACTGCTCTGGTTCTCCCATAGCTTTATAAAACTCCTCCTCTGATGTAGAAACATCATGGTTACACAATCCCATACTGCATCTGCCTCTCATTTTCTTTTTTTAACGCATGATCTTTACCTTAGCACAAGTCTGAAAGTTAATTAATTTTGTAGACCCTGTATTTGGGTTTTCACTTATCCTTAAGTTTGGGAGCCAGGTACATGGGATGCATCAGAGTTGTAAAGATTCTTGAAAGAATTGTCCCTTGTTGTTGTGATTCTATATTTCATTATTGTCTGTATGGTGACATTAGTAGGTTAATTTGACTTGACATCACTAATCCTGTGGCTTATGATAGCTTGCTGATAGGGAAGAACTAGTTAGCCTCCTAAGGACTCCCCTAGGTCCTTACACAGCTCTAGAGCTGCAGACTGAGCCTTGAGCTATTGGAGTCAATAATCTTCACATTGTTGTTAGCTTAACATGGGATATTGGCCAGTCCTAATGGCCTGCTAAGTCACCTAGACACAGGGTATTTCCTGGTGAAGGAGGGGGGCTGCTCAGTTGTGCTGTATCACGGGGGAGAAAAAGCCTGTTCCCACTGGGAAAAAGTCTTTTGCTCATTACTATTCTCATCCTTCCCTATCTATAGCTCTATCATAAACCAGGGGGCCTTGGTCAATCTAGTCTTGCTGCTAGACCTTATCCCCTGGCTCTAGCCAGGATAAGTAGAAGGCGTTTCTTGGTTCAGACCTCAGAAAAGCTCTGTGCTGAAGAAGGGTGGGGTACAAGAGACTCATTGCCTGATTGTGACGGGTAGAGTTCATTAATTGCCTTGTTGGGGCAAGAGATGATTCAGAGGAGGTCTAAGCAGATGGGAGGCATCCCGCTTAGCAGCTAGGGGAGAGTTAGAGAGAGAAAGGAAGGGAAAATAAAACAGAAGAGGATCAGGTCTGCTTGATGAATGAAGGAGAACAGGAAGGTGACACATCTCTGTTCCCTGCTGTAAAGGGTTAATTGTGGCTGGCTCCATGAGTCAAGTTTACAGTAAAAAGTGAAATTATGTTTTAAGAACTGTCACTGAGAAAATGGCTCTGGATCCAGGATATATCCCCCCTGACATGAATTTTTGGCACCAAGAGAAGACTTACGAAAACTGACTGCAATCATGGAAACAAGCCCAGCTTTAAATTATTAAATTACATAGTAGGATCTCCTGATTGCAGTAGCTGGTACCCTTATAATCAGGATGATGCACAATTTACAACTAGGCTTGGGTCCATGGTTGCTGTTAAGTCCCTGTGAAGGACACATGCCAATATTTTAAACCATCGTGTACTCATTGCCAATGTTATTGATGCAGAACATCTTTCAAGGTGGACTGATTGGGAGAAAATCAGTGAGGCTGGTTAGGTTCATGTTTGTGATAGCTTCATTTTTGTTGCATATTGAAAAACAAAGTTTCTGTAGTGTAAGTTTTAAGATGTTCAAAATTCTGTGCAAGAAGTACATCCTTGTTTGCAGCTAAAATGCTTAAGGAGTGAAGTATTGTTTTGGCTGTTAAATTTGAGAGGAATATTAGTTACAGACAAGCTATTCTAATACCCTATGATATTAAAAACAGGCTCATTATGGGGCTTAGGACTCTATGGCCCAGGGAGTGTCCTAATGAGCGTTAGAGGTTTTTACCTCCAAAGTTGCCAGTTATTACCCTAGTATTGACACTAATTGGCACCCCTATTGCCAGCCTAGTCAACGAAGCAAAAGACTGTATCCATTGTGAACACCAAATTACTATTTTATCCCAAGAGGTGGTCCCTGCAAATCAGGATGGAAACACTGGTCTGTGGCACAAGGTTTTTCATGAATTTACACTGCTCTCAATTCTACATAACTTTGAATATATATCAGTACCAAACATTAAGTTTTGCCAGTTGTTCCATCCCCTTTATTGTGGTAACTATTGTTGTTTGTATTGAAGTATTACCTACAGGGCTCAGCAGAGGGCACAGTGAATAATGCACAGTAAAGAAACAGTCTCTTCCCTAGAGTTTATACAGGTAAACAGACAAGGCCTGCAAAGACTGGAAGACAGGAAAAATTATTGTCCTCACTTTCCAGGGCTAGGGACAGACATTCAAAAAAGCTTGAGCCTGAATTGATTCAATCTTTGCAGGTTAGTCTAACCTGCCTAGGTTGAACCGATTTGCAAGTGCACAGACATTCCCCCTGGCCTGAGGAAATGCAAGCACCTACCTGCCTGCAGTGGCTCTGGCTACAAGCTGGGGTGGGGGAGGTGTCTCCCTCCCCTTCCATAGTGCTGAGCTGAGGTGGGTGTGTGGCCAGGTCCTGGAAGAATGCTCTGATTAGGGAGAGGTTTAAACCCCTATCCTGCCTACACAGTCCCAGGCTTTTCCCCACTTGCTGCTCAAGGGGCAGGAGTGTTGCCAGCCTCCAGCCCCTGGCTAGCACTCTGAGGCAAGGGGTGTGTGCAGTGCATGCATCTGTTGATGATACTGAGCTTTTCAATCTCCCGCTCCCAGCTTCTTCATACTGTCTGAAAACCTGACAGGTGAGGGAGCCAACAGGGAGATGAAAACACAGTGTTTAGCAGCCCATCAAGAAAACAAAAGCCTATCTCATTAGTTCAAGCTCGTCTTAAACAGCTTTTTCCAAGGAAGGAATGGAGGGACATTACCAGCTGACCTATTGATTAGCTCCAAAACACCCTAAGTGGGCACTATTCTGTCTGCCTGTCTCAGTGAAATTGAAGACACACACATAGACACCTCTCAGCATTAGCTAGCATACCACATGCCTAGGGTCTGTGGGATGGGGTCCGTGCTGTGGGAGATGGGAGGGAGTGGGGCAGGATCCCTGCTTGAGCAATGAGCAGCAAGGCAGGTGAGGCAGCAGGAAGCCAGACAGACCTGCTGTGCCTGCAGTACCTCTGCTGGAGCTCTGGCTAGGGAACAGAATGGTGGGACCAGCTCTGCTCTCTGGAGCAGACAGCACAGCCCAGGGCTGCAAAGCATCTGGGATACTGGGGAACTCTGGTTTAATTTAAATAAAGAAGGGATCTGGAACAGACATTGCATAAACTGGTTTGACCTAAATCAGTTAAGTCTGGTACTACATTTAACCAGGTTTATTTTAAAACAGTTTCAGCCATTTGGGAACTTGTTTATGCACACTGAACTTCTGTTCTGTTACAGGTTTAAACCAGTTTCTGATCACTTAAACCATTTATGTGTAATGTCTGTCTCTAGCCCAGATGGAGAAGAGGCAGATAGAAATAAAATAGCTTGCCAAAGTCATACAGAGCTGGGAGCTGAACCCATATTTCTTGACTCCAAGTCCTGTGCACTAATCATTTTTCTTTAGGACAGAGTCAACATCTCGGTATGCAATTATAATAACACTGTAAGTACTGGTATTGAATCTCCTATTATTACACAAGTAAAAAAAACTTGGTTTTTACCTTACTACTATGCATAATATATATAGGCTAAGACCGCCTACTTCAGTGTTCATTACTGGATTTTAAGTGATTATTTTAACACCAATTTTAACCTTTAAAAAGAGGACTTTTGGTCTATGATATGACCATTTGATCACAAATTGAGCAGTATAATGCAGATTTCTGAAGTCCGTTTGATTTTTTTATCCATTCCTCTTGAAGTCCAAATTTTATGGGGCAGACTTCCTGCTGCATCCAGGATTTGTTGGATTTACCAGTGCTGGGAGGGAGCGTAGGGTTGCTCAAAAGCCAATTTCTGGTCCCAGGTCCATAGTATGGATTAGTTGGACTGCCCTAACCTAAGCTACATAAGTATTGTCTCTGAGGAACCATAAACAAGCTGGAACCCATTTCATGTCCCTCCTTGCTCCTTGATGTGTCCCTCTCTGTCCTCATGTCCTTGTGGTGAAGGTTGGTGAAGCAGGCATGGGAACAGGTTGTGTTGGCTTGATACCTTCTCTTATCAGGGTATTTAGGGTAGATGGCTGCTTCTTTATGTCTCTTGTTGGAGAAAAGGATGTCCCTTGGAGCAGAGAGTTTTTGTTATGACAACTCTAAAATACAACTTGTATAAGAAGACAGAGACTGCTTGTTGCCATCTGTAGACCTCTTGGAAAGTAGTATTTGGCTTTCTCCATTTTCTCTTCACTTTTTTGTCTTTCCTGCCTCACCCCCTGGAGCTGTGCTGTAAATGGTTTCTGCATGTACAGTTGAAACTACCATTATGAAAAAACTGAATCTACAAATTGCCAGCACCATCATTAAACCACTTCTGGAACGTGCTGTAGTGGTGGTCCAGTCAGTAATCACTGACCTTTGGATTACTGTAAAATTTGACCTCTGGTTCCAAAGGTCTTAAAATGAGATATTTAATGTAACACCTTTACACTTTTTTTGCTAATGATTTATAATTTCAGTGTCTTTTTAATTCGTAGGAGGAAAAAAGCAAAAAAAGCACATAGGCTTCTTTCTTTTTTGATGCAGAGTTATTCAGGAACATACTTCTCAGAACCTGTGGAGAAACCATCATTTTGAACCATTTTAAAGAGCAATAGAGACTTGTCACTTAATAGTGTGCATGTGCTATCAACTGTTACACCTGCATGCTTTTACGTTATGATATAGCTAAAACCTGTAAATTTAACCCCAGATTACCCTGTTACATCTGTCCACACCCAGAAAGGGGAAGCAAATCAAGTCCTCATTTTTTCTTTGTATTTATACCGTTTTTGGTGACTTTTGGGGTCAGAATGACTTCTGAGAAACAAAGTTACATACATGGGAAGGAGTTATTGAAACATCCTAATGGGAGAAGTGTGCTTCAGAAATACAGTTTCAGTTTATGAAAAGGGTTTTACTATATTGCAGTGTGCAGCATGTTGCTGTCTCTGACATCTTTCAGGTCATAGTGGACACTGTTGTGATACTAACTTTTGCCAATCCTCTATCAGCTGTATCATAACCTTCACCAGAGATGTTCTGATATTGTATAGTTTTCTTTTTTCTGGGAAAGTGCTGGAAAAATGCCTGGCTTATGGCTTCAGCCAGAAGTGTCAAATGATTGGACTTGGCAGCATGATTTTATACACCATAAAGAGACAGAGAGAAGGCAATGACATGTGAGTAACAGTTACAATGACAGAGAGAATGAAAAGGATTAAATTGTTATCCAAAAATATGTATAAAATCAAATGATGAATTGGGGTTTGTATGAACAGGTAAATTAGGTATTTGGGGGTTTTTTTTGTAACTGAGCTTATTTTTACCTGTATGAAAATGAAATGTTTCTCTTTCAAAATTTGTCATGTATCAGATCATTCAAGAAGATCTCAGCTTGTGCCAGAGAATGACTCATTTTCTGAGATTAATTAAGGCCATTTTGTGCTTGGTAATCAGAGAGGCAAATGTCTTGCCACCATTTCTTGGTCATAAACATTTATAAACCTCCATATTTTCTGTGAATCTCAGAGGATAAAATCACTGCACATTTATGGAGGCTTTTATGGGGGAGGGGGACCTTATACTTAAGGGCAATGCCACAAAAAGAATTTCTGTTTTACTGTGCCGGCTTGTCTTAGAAATAGAAAGGGAGGAATCAGTTAGTAGGAAAGACACACTGAGGAATTTATGGTGTAAGGGCAGAGAATGCAAAAGAACTCAACTTGCATTTAGATACTTACCTAATATAGTGTTCACTGTTCAGATTTTTCCTTACATCCTACCCCTTATGTTCTATTTGCACATTGCCTATTTAAAGAGTTTGTTCAACTTTCTTGGGCACACTCCTACTTGTGGGAGTAGTCATATGAAAAAGCACCTAGGCAAAGTTCGTAAGGGTTCTACCACTGGGCATCCAAAGTTGTACTTAGAAATGGGTTTTTAAACCTAGTGCTTTGAAAATTGACGCAACATTCAGTTGATGAATATCAGAAAGGCTTGCTTTTCTAACTACCAACAAGTTGCAAAACTAAATGACAGAAAAAAGACTCTTTCCCAATATGAAATGAGCTATTAGTTCTTGCATTATCTTCACTGCAAAGAGATCTTTACCCAATGCACACACTCCAGGAAACAGTTCTTACACAGCTTCACTGCGTGGATCCTATGCTTATCAGCTGGGTGGCAGGATGGCTTCTTGGTCTTCCCTGGACAGCACACATCTTGCTGGCAGTTCTGTCTTGCTTTATACTGTTTAATTGTATAGCTTCAAGGCATTTTTCTTTGATAGTTGGCTGATTATAGCCAGAACAAAAAAGGGAGGAAAAGGGTGGCAATCATATTACAAATGTTAAATTGCCTGGCTCCTGTTTTTGGATTTGTCTAGGCGTGAAGACACAGCCCTGACTATTATAGGTCAATTACAGGTGATGGGTTTTGAGTGGTTAAATAGGATGCTTAGAGGCATTGGTTACCGGAGCTCTTTTAGGGTATGTGTTTATCAATGGGGAAAATTTGCAATAGCTCTCACCAGTGATGATCTATTTACAAAACTCCGAACATACATTGAATGATTGAGACATTTGTAACACCTTAGAAATTGGATGCCTGTTTTGAGAAACGTGAGCAGGATGCATTTGTCATGTACAGGGCATCTTTCCTGTAGTCAGTGCACCTTTTACAGGTTTTGCCTGAAATGTATATTTAGTCTTTTGTCGTCTTTAGTTGCTAGTTCAACTGAAACGCATGTGTAGTTACCTTGCCTTAATTGGCTCAGTCTTTCCTTTGGCTTTCTTAGCTTGGAAATGCACATGTGATGAGTGTGTCAGGTCTCTGTTAACAATTTTAACCATCACTTTTATTATTTTATGGCACGGGTCTGATATTGGGTACTACAAGCACTCCACTGTCCTGACACTTAATGGGCTGCAAGCCATTAGAGGAATTTGATTTTTTTCTGGCAATCTTGTTACCAAAATCCAGTCTTGCAGCCATTGCCTTTCATTTTTGTATACTGTCCAAGCTTTCACAGTTTTCATATGCAGCACCAAGGCTAAATATGTTTTCAAGCATCCAAGCCTTGCAATCAAAGGTGGATTGGGAACATTCATGCTCCCTGTGTCATTAACTTACACACAAGAAAACGTGTAATGGAAAACTCCAAAGAGATTAGAGGGAACGTTTCTTTGTACTGCTTGCAACTAGAAAATGGAACATACTGCCACAGGAAGTCATTGAGGTAGCGGACTTACCAGAGTTCAGACAGGACGGGTAGGAGAATATCCATTTACCCTGTGCTCGACTCTGCAGGGAGGCAGGGGACAGGGTTCCCTCCACTCCCAGCAGAGTACGGGACCTGCAGAGTGGGGAGCAGGGGAAGCAGCTGGCTCCAGTGTGGGGCTTCGGCCCTGCAGGCTCAGGGAGCAGAGCCGCGGGGATAAGGCAGGCTCCACTTCCTGCCTCCTGTGCAGTACTGTCCAGAGCTGTGCCTGCGCTGGGCATGAGCACCCTGACCTCCCCTCTTGCTGCTGCTGCCAGGCAGTGGGGGCTGCATACTTAGCCTCACAGAGCCCCCCTTCCCACCCCACTGCAGGGGAGAGGAGGAGGGAAGAGAGCCACCCAGCACTGAACAAGGCCCCCCCCCCAACCCTGCTGCGGTGGGGGGGAGGGAGGAGGGGGAGCCAGGCAGACCTGTGTGCCCAGACTGCTCCTGGCTGTGAGGGAGCCACTGGGGTCGGCCTGCCAGTGCCTGGCCACGCTCCCCCTCTTCAGCTCAGCTTCCCTGTGGATGGGAGGGCTGCTCTAGCACCCTTGGGCTTCTGGTTTGAGCCACTGCAGGCATGTGCCAAACTTTTGTTACTTGCAAACCAGTTCACTCTCTACAGGATAGACTAACCTGCAAAGACTGAATCAGTTCAGGCTCAGGCTTTTTGAATGTCTGTCCCTAGCCCTTGAGTCTAAGAAGGTTGAGAATCTGGGCCCTGCAGTAAGTTACTGAAGAGCTGACAGGGTGTAACATTCTTCAGCCATGTTGACTTTGGCTGGATTTGAATCAGTGACACTGGGGGTAAAAAGCCTGGTAACTCTGTAGCAGTCTCTGAGCTAGTCACTGACATGCAAGCCTGACTGGCTCAGGAATCACCTGAGCAGTTAGTGTTGATGAAAGAATCACAACAACATGTATACCTCCTAGATGAATTGTCATAAACACAATTCAGTTCAGAGACAAAACCTATTATACATTAGTCAACATTTGCCCAGTCCAAGTGAGGATGTGATGCATTATTCATGATTGCAGGAAAAACATCCCCGATTCATGGAATAAAAAAAAGATAAAGTTTTCTTTGATACGTGGAAGAGCCACTTGTGGATTGGAAGCTGCAGCCTGAGTATCTCTGTTCTGTACTAATCCTATGAGTCATCCAGTTCGACAGGTTTATTCTATTTCTAGTTGTTTTGTCAGAGTATAACCAATGAAAACTTGATCTCTCTTTTCTATCTGCAACTCATTTCTCGCCTGAAGATAGGTAGAGGAGAATCCAACCTTTGGGATGTTTTTTCATACTGAACCACTGAATATTTTGATCATTGCCTATTCCTGTTTTTACTCTTGTCCTTCACTGTTAGGGCTTCTCTATTAGAGCAGGGCCAAGTTGTCTCTATTACAAGTCACTGCTACTTGGAATCAGGAGTGGCACAAGGATTTTTTGCTGCCCTTTGTTGTCCTCCCTTGTAATGGGACCTAGCAAGGGTGGACACCAGACAGAACCCTGCTTCTTTCTGCATTCCCAGACTCTTAAGGTGGGTCCCCACTGAGCATGTGTGAGGTGTGTGCACACTGTTTTTGCCGCTCCCTTCTATGTGCTCCCCTAGGCAGCCTCCTGTGCTGCGTGGCTGGTTACACCAGCTCTGCTTAGAACTAAATTTAAAACCACTAAGTGCTTTTTTTTAATTCCTCTATTTTTCTATGTATATATCCTGTATCTTGCAAGAAGGGAAATGTTTTTGAGATTTTGTGGTCTACAACATTTTTGATATGGTAAATAGGAAAAGAAAACACAAAAATCTCATTATGGACATAGACTCTCTACTTTTTTTTTTAAGTCTTAGGTTTTCTAGAAGAGCTATTTTTACTATTAACATCTTAATTTGTTTCATGCTGAAGACTATGACTTCAGATTTCACAGTGCAAACATAACTCATGGACACGAAATCAATATTTCTGTGCTCACAGTTAAGCAAAAATGGGTTTCATATCAGTAAGCAGATCAAATTAATGCTTAGATCTGTAGTTTTGTAGCTACCAGCACTGCAACTTTAATTGGCACTGGACTCCAAAATTAATGGCTCTTTGTCTGTCACATAAACTTGTATCCATGAAAATAGCAGGTAAATTTCTTGAGACACAGAATATGGCTAATACAAATGTCTCTCTTTTGCTTTAGATTTGAATTTATTCAAGGATGCATATGCATTGATTTTTTTTTTCCTCTCGCCCCAAAGTGGTGAGTAAAATATGTGAGGATAACAAGCCTGCACCATAGCAGAAAACATCACAGGGAGACTGATGGGTAATTTATCACTGTGGAGAACAAACACTTTTGCAGATGTTAGTTCTTGCTTGCAATTTTTTTAAAATAGTGTTGACAGTCAACACGGCTAACTCCCGTTTCCATTTTTCCTTAGCAGACTCTGACATGGTGCAGCTGTTTCTACACATTTTGTATTAATTTCTTTTAAATTTTAATAGGCCAATAGAGAAATGCTTCCTGTTCCATTCCCTTTCCCTCCCTTCTCAGTAGCACCACATTGTGTTACTGCTCTATTAGGCTAAGTACAGAAGTTCAAAAAGCCTGAGGTGGAATCAATTCAATCTTTGTAGGTTTTCCCAAGCTGCGTAGATTGGACCAATAACAAACTGAACTTATGTTCAGTATTCTGGTGGCCAAAGCAGGCAGAAGCCTGCACTAGCCCAGGGTAGGAGCCTGGGGGTGCTCACATGTACCTCCCATTATGCCGGATACTGCCAAAGTCTGCTGCACCCAGCTGTTCAGCAGCCCATGCCTGATTTACTGTTGGACATACACCCCTACCCTCTGCTGTCAGCCTCAGGGATGGGAGGGGGGGAGCCAGCAGGTAATCTCTATCCAGCCCTGCCCCCTCATCAGCTGCTGGCCTCTCTGGGAGGTAGGCGGGTAGAAGGGGGAGATACACCCCCCTGGCCCAGCCCAGCCCAGCACAATGGGAGCATCACTAAATCAGCCATTCAAAACCATGATTCAGATCCTCAAAATCATGCTTTTAGCTAAAGAACACACCAAAAAATCAATAATTTTAGAGGTTTTTTTCCTTTGCTTCCTTGTTTTTGAACCTGTAAAATCCACTGGTTTTGGTTGCTTAGACAGTCTTCCACAACCCCAAGCCTAATGACTTATTGTTTAAAATGGAGGCTGAGTTTCTCCCCAGTCCTTTGAAATCCAGAAGCTGGGTATTTAAGAGAAACACCGAGTATCACTAGGGATAGAGTTGTTAGAACTGGCAAAGCTGGGATGTGATTTTCAAAAGTTAGTCTATAAAGGAGTCAGTGTTTGTTGTGGTTTTTTGCATCTATGTGGATGTATGAGGATCTAAACAATCCTGTTTCTTAACCAAATACAATGTAGAAGGACTAGCTATGCAGCTATATAGCTGGTTTGGCAGGGCTCTGCTGCCCTATAAAACACCAAAAAGCAGTGAAGACCATGAAACAGCTTGCAAACTATTTCAAATGATACTATTCATTTCTTTATATGCTATGGGTGCCCATTGGGGATCAGTGGAAGTTGGGCACCTAACTCCCTTAGAAAGTATGAAAGGCCTTAGCCTTTTCTTTTCCCTATGAACTCAGTTTTGCTAGCTCAAAATGGGGATGAAGAATGGTGCTAATCTCAGAAACACTTTGTGTGGATTTATTAGATAAATGCTGTTACATGATAAACCCTGCTTCTTCCTCTATTTAGGCTTACCTGTCTTGCTCACTCCTCAGGCCTTGTATCACACAAGTTAACCTACCATAGCCCTTCAACACAGTGGCTGAAACCCCACCAACATGCTTCCGGTATGTGGTCTAATGATGAACAGCTATAGCTCACAGACCCATCCTTGTAAGGTAAAAGGTTGGTTTCTGCCCTGAGTCTAACTGAGGACAGACTTAAATGAAACTGAATTCTGCAGTGAGAAAAATATATTTATGAATATATTTTGCTCCACAGCAAAGGGCATTAAATAGGATTAATAGAGATTTTTCCATATATAGCTTTTTTCTGGATCTATGATGGCACCACTTCCCCCCGCCCCTCCCCCCCCCGACAGCTCACCAAAACTCATTGAGTGACCTCCAGCTAACATATATATGTTTTTTTTGCCAAGAGAAATAACAGGAAAACAAACGGTATTATACTTGAGGCTTTGTATAAATTCTTACAGTTTTGGCTTCAGGGAGCTTTTGCAGCTTCAGCATCTTGGATGATATATGAGACCAAACCCAAATCAGTATGAAAATATGCACTGCCATTCACACACACGTGTGTTCTCTCTCCTCTCCACTCTCTCTTTCTTTCTCTTTTTCTTTCTCTTTCTTCCTAGCTTAGATTCCTGACTTTAATTATAACCCCTTAGCTTACAGCAGAAGTGATCCCCTGTCTGGATGGTGAGTTATGTGAATAAGATTGCAACATCTGAATTAAACATGCTTAGAAAGGAGAGCAGTATCACTACTGAGGGTGACTGATACCCCTGCTCAGATATGTTGTTTCAGATAATGAATGTGCAGATGCCTGCTGGGGCTCCACGTCATACAGCCTCCCAAGTTTTGACATGTGGTGGATGTGAATTTCCAAGAAGTGAATCTGGGTCTGAGGTACAATTTAGAGCACCTTTGTAGTTCAAGAGTGTTTCAATTTAGGGATTTTATTCTATGATTCCAGCTGTATCTCTGCTTATACTTCAGACACATCATTTTGCCAATGAGAATTTTATAGATGGTGTTTTGGACCAGTCTCTGAAAGAAAACAAATATAGCGGGGAAATGTGTTTTCAGTTCTGAGGGTGAATTTTGCTTTGAAGAGAGACTCGGTATATATTTGAAGCATTCTATAAGCAAACAGTAATACAGACTGCAAGAAAAGACATGTTCCTATCACCAGATGAACTGAAGATGTTCACCCTGCTATAGGGCCAGGATTAAAGATCGCTAGTTTCAATTGGTGGTACCCATTAAGGTATTAAAAATGTTCATCCAACTAAGAAAACGTCTCAGCTGAAAGCTATAGCAATAGCTTCAATGGCTATTGACAATGTTTAGGATAAGAGTTGTTTGAAATTATAACATGTCTAAAAAGGCTTGGCTTCCACATCTGAGTGTGGCATTACATTAGAAGTAATGCTGACAGATCAATTTTCTTTATGGAATTAGCCGCACAGAGTTTTGTAGAAAATTACTAAGAGGAAAATTTGTCTCAGGCAAGAACCTGGATGTCATGAATAATTTTGAATGCAGTGCACACAGCATGGAATGATTTCACTATTCTGCTATTCCATAACAATCACTTAGGTGCACTGAATTTCTGTTTGCAAGGAGGAACAAGAAATAGCTGTCATGCTCAACGCAACAAAACAAGCGGCTAGTAGAACCAGCTGGATACATCTCCATTTGCTCCTTTTTCACTCTTTAGGGAACAGATATTCCTGGTAGAACTCCTATTTCAAGAAATTTGTGTGGAAATCCATGTTGAGGACATGTAAAAGAAATTGTGGCAGATGGGGAAGGAGGGGTTAAGATTTGCTTTCTGAAAGAGAACATTTCCTGTGTTTATCCTTGATAACTAAGTGCACAACTAAGCCTTTAGGCTAGGGACAGAAATTACACATAAACCAGTGTAAGTGATTGGAAACTGGTTAAAGTCTGTAACACAACCGAAGTTCAGTGCACATAAACTACTTTCATAATGGGCAAAACTGGTTTAAGATAAAGCTGCGTGGATGTAGTATCAGACTTAACCATTTAGTTCACTTTATTGAACTTCTGTCCCAGATCCCCTCCAAATTTAAGTTAACTCACAGTCCCCCAGTATTCCAGGATGCTTTGTACCTCCCCCATGCCCCCCCACAACAAAGTGGGTGGGTTAGCCTTGGCCCAAGCTTTCTGCTCCAGTTGAGCAGGGAGGTGTGGTTTAGCACCCCTGGGCTTCTGGCCTGGGCCAATACAGGCATGTGGTTGCAATTTTTTAATCAAAAGTGAATGTCTATTAAATTGCATATTGGTTCAATCAGCACAGCTTAAACTAACCTGCAAAGATTGAATTGATTCAACCTCAGGCTTTTTGACTGACTATACTTAGCCCTGATGATCTGATGCTTTCTTGACTAGTGTCATGTCAAGTCCAGATTGGGATATGCTAACTCACGCTGAATAGCATTTTACTTCTATTTCTTCAGTAGGAATATTGTGGTGGAAAGTTGTATTCAGTGCAAATAAGAATGCTTAAATCTGATCTTCACTGATTACTTTGCAAGCTATCAAGTTCATGGATGACTCCCATATTTTTTGCGAAGAGTCTGTAAAACTTTATGGAATGCCTCATCATTGATGGTCCCTTGAAGTCAAGGATGATGTCTGTCAGGCTTGATGGGTCCTCAGGTGACTGAGGAGCCCAATTCTGGATGCACACATTCTTTGGCAATGGGGGCATGTTGTTGCACAGGGGAGCGGGATTCACAGCCCTGGGTTGGTCTCCTTCTCCTTCCTCCACCGCTGCTGTTCCGCCTCAGTATTGAGTCATTGGGCTTTGAAGTGGCATGTGCCTTGGTGGACCAGATGGTGCCATGCTGAATCATCAGCAGCTTGCTCCTCCCAGCCACTCATGTCAATGCCTCCATGCTTGAGGGTGACCTTGAGTATGTCTTTGTACCGTTTCCTTTGGTTGCCCTTTGAGTGTTGTCCGAAGATCTCTATTTTCGAAGACATGTTGTCACAGCTTGAAGAAGGCGGCACTGGAGCAGTTTACCTAGTGCTGGACTTCTTCATCGATGGTACTTCATCAAACTACTTCTGTGCTGGACTTCCTGCAAGCTAATTAGCCTGCTATTGTGGTGTTGGGTAGCTGCAGTTATGTTCTTTCCAATGTAGGAGGCAGGCTACCTGGACCACAGTAGCAAGCTTGAGGATGCTGCCATGGTGCAGGGTAAGTGTGTAATGTAGACATTATCTTAGTTGCAGTATATACCGCCACAGGAATGTCATTGTTTTACTTGGGAACCACCAAGTAAGCAGACGTTGGGGAATGTGAATAAAGCGAAAGATGAGGAAATGTTCCGTGTTCATGCTAAAGGAATTCATCCAAGTAAGAAAACACAGAAATGATTAATCTTGCACTGGGTCCTACCAATATCCTTGAGATGCAGGCTTTCCGGGTCTTGGTAGACAACTGTTGAAAATTTGTTTCATGCTTATCTACTGTAGCAAAGTCCCTGAATGCATTGTTACAGAAAGGTAAATTTGGGTCAGAGAAATGCCAAATAATATGTAGTGTAGCTAAACAAGAGTTTGTGTGTTCCCACTCTGTTATATCTGTGACCTTGACTCATGATGCCTCTCTCATGGGAACAGAAGCTGTGATCTCATACAGATTGCCAGATGGCAGTGAGAAACGTAGAGCATGTGCATCTTACACCCTGACAAAAACTGAAAATAATACAGCCATGCAAAGCACTTGCAACCCCTGCCTGACAATACAGTGACAGATCAAACTAGGATCTTCACTTGTGAAAGAAAACAGATAATGGTGGTGTGCGGTCTTTGATATTATCAGCCCAACAGTAGGATATCCAACACTGATGCAAATATAAAGGTTGGAAGGGTTGTCTTGTCCAAGACTAGTGCTTTATCCTTCCGGCTGGGTTAATTTTTTCATGTCTGCCAAAGGCTTATTTTAATCTTTGTTATTTAGCCTCAGTTTCTCATTTGTAAAATTGGGATAAATAATCCCTACCTCACAGAGGTATTCTAAAGACTAAGATTCATCAGTGACTTGAAAGTACTCAAGTATGATGGGAAGCAGTGTAAGTACATAGCTAACAAGCATGAAGTAAATGCTATTTTTTTTTCAAGGTTGCCTGAGAAAAATTCAGATGCTTGAGTGTGACCCAGTATAAGTGGATGAATGCATGTGTCACAGGTACTAGATGTACGGAAGTGTACCACGTGCCTAAAGAGGATGCTATCCCAGTGTCTGGTTGAGAGTTTCCAAATATTTTTTTCCTAATGGCAGTAGTAAATTTTTATTGAACAAAACCATGAAATTAATCTTGAGCTGGCATGCAGATATTAGGTCTAATGTCACCTATAAATCACTGCAGCAGGGGACTTTTAGATAGGCTATACTCTTAGATGAAAACCAATCTAAATTTATTATTTGGGTTGTGAATAAATTCAATTGACAGCATTAGGAGTATCAAATAGGTGTGTGGTAAATCCATATCAACCCAAGGACTAATCATCTCTGTAAAGTTGCTCTGTAGTAGTGTCCTGCCTCCAGAATCACTGATCTGTTGAAAAATCACTGTATTTGTCCTGATGAAACTGGGCTTCTAATGTGTATTTTCACTGGGTTTATAGCATTGCTGGTTGTTATCCTGCTGGAGAGTTTTGGGAAGTGAAATTATGTAGGGGAAAAAAGGTCTGAACTGGTCTCACAAGTATAATAGAGAAGAGTCCATCTCTCCTCTTCTTGAAGTAACTTAATTACCATAGTTCTTAATATTCACTGCTTATGTTTTTCAAATCCACTCCAGATGCTTAATTGTTTTATTTCATACACAATATGACTTATGATCTTTGCAGCCTGCTCTTGTTAACAACCAGGCTTTGATCCATGTGTCTGAGCCAGGCAGTATCTCTGTCCATTGCTCTAACCCAGTAATAAGGAAAAGGAAGAACAGTATTACAGACAAAAGAAATACAGCTTGAACCAACCCTTGCTGACTTGGGCTTATGTAAATGTATATGCCACGGCTAGTTGGTTTTGTTAAATTGCCTACTTCTCTGTGAAATTCTGTAGCTACATCTCAGCAAACCTTTTTTCCCTCTGCAAAAGACCAGCTCTAAAGAAAACAGGATCCACTCTTGTAACACAAACCCTAGCCATAAATCCTGGTAGATATACAGTTCTATCCATTGCAAACATTTTAAGTTAATTCATAATAAAGTTTGTCATTGCCTGTAGTTACTACTGGAGGCAGAAACAGCTTTTGACTGCAAAGCTATGCATTGTATACCATCAAGGAAAATAATCCTTAGTATGGTGGTTTACAGCCACACAAGTTAGATTTACTCTAGTGTAATATATTGACTTCAAATGATTTATGCCAAAGTAAATGAGGAGAAACTGGATCACTTCAGGAGGATTATAGATGATGGTAAGAATGTTACAAAAGGCAGAGTAGATTTGAACCTTATGGACTAACTAAATCAGAGATGTATAGCATAAGCTTTCACAAGCCTGAGCTTGCTTCTCCAGATGCTGGGAAAGGATATGCACAGAACACTGTATCAAAAGGAGAGTGTGATTTGCATATGAAAGACAGAGAACAAACTGGTGATGCAGAAGGGGAAACAGTGCTGGGAGGGGCAAATGAGCAATAAACCCTCAGGGACAAAGGGATCACAAAAGCAAATCCAGGTAATAGGGTAAGAATCCACAGTCTTTGTTTAGATCAGAGAGGGCAAAATATGGCCTGCAGGCCAGATCCTCACAAAAGATGATTTCCTCTGGCCTGCAGGGGACCACCAATTAATTGTACCCTGCCCAGCCCGCCTCACTCCCACCCTGGTGCACAGGAGAGCCCTGACCCGTCCAGCATGCATAGCTTTCAGGCTGATGTGTTCTGTCATAGTCTTGTGTGTCTTTCTGGAACTGATTTCAGATCAGTGTTCACTCTTTCTTATACAGAAGGATTACCTTGTCTGTCCAGCATAGAAAAGTTTATAGTTATCTTGCTCCTGAATAACCTTTCTGCATTTGTACTGGTATGTTAAATCACTTTGGGTGGAGCTATTCCTCTGGTGTTTCTGACTGCAGTGGATCTGCCTTCACACACAACTCTGTTCCTCTAATATACTGCATATTTTTATATGCTACTCTTTTGCCCAGCCACCTATTTCCCCAGTATCTAATTGGCTTCTACCAGCTTTGAGAAACTCTTCTGTTCCTGAACTGTTCAGGCAGTCCTTTCTAGTCATATAAATGTCAACAGGTATGATCAAGAATAAGGAGGCATGTGACACTCACACAGCATTGCTGTCATAAAAAGGAAGTCTTTTCTTTTGAAAGATATGGCATACACACGCTATTACAGGCTCCTCTTCTAAATCTCTCTTTGTTCATCACCTATACCCTGCGACCGCAAATGCTTAATGGCATCAGGTGAAGAAACTTTCTTTTTGTTATCTTTTCCATTTGCATTTAATGCTGGATTGACAGCCCTTACATCTTCCACCCAGATGCCCATTCCCACCCCCTCCTACAGGGCAGATGTTGGGAAAGCATGCAGAGATACCCCTGAGCATTTAGGGATGATGTGCAAAAAGTGCTTTGGGGAGAACTCATTCTCTTGTGCAAATGTTTGCACTTTGGCCTATAGTGAGCATGTTCTCCCTGGGCTAAATCTGTTAGCCTCCTCTCATCTTCCAGATTTCTTCAGCCTTTTGACTGATCTAAAGACCCACTGCTTGGGGCCTGGGCAGGCCTGAAAATTCTTGTGGTTGGGTTAGATCAGTAGTGACACAGCTGTGAACAAATGATATTTTTGTATGCAGCCAAGAAAAGGCAGCTGAAGGTATTGGAGTGATGATAGATTTACACTGGTGTAATTTGCATTGGTTTGGTCCACTGATAGAAATTACAACAGGATTCAGGGTGTATACACATGCAGATATCATGGGGTATCTGCATGTGGTAGGGAGGTATTACAGTGCCTCACCACTAGGCACCAGGTACCATATAACTGCCCGTTTGGCCAATGCCTACCTTGGAACTAGCCATGGTGGATGAGACATATTGCGGTTTAATTCATACCAGTAGAGTTTTACTCCTGGCTAAATTGGGTGACACTACTCTAGGACAGCATCTTACTGTGTCTCTAACTCTTTTGTACACTGGTGCCAATACACGTACTTGGGGGTAAGAAGGAGCCATTTTAATTAAAGTGCCTTCTCAACTGCCTCTCTAATTAAAACAGCTCACCATCACATGTATTAAACCCCCCACATTTTAAAATGGCTATGGGAGGGGGGCGTGTTTCAACTAAAGCTCATTCATTGCTGAGGGCAAAGTAGGTAGCTGTAGTAGTATTTTGAGATAGACAAGTGCCAGAGTTATCTCTGCTCTGCAGTGGCTGGGCCATAGGTCCGATGCTCGTCAGGGTGGTTTGGAGTCCCTTTCCCCAGCTGCTTCCACCTGTTTCAACCCTCGTTTGAAACCCTCAGCTTCAACTTTGCTCTGATTTTATTTATCATAAATTCTGGCTGCTGCTAACATGGGCTGGGTGTAAACCAGCATCTTAGAGTTGAAGAGCTCTGTCTATAGTACATTTCCAATTCCCTGAGCCCTTTTTAATGTTATGAACACTGTCTCTGTTGATGCAGATGTGGGCAAATACCGTACTGCCAAGATGATTCGATATAAGAAATTGAGAGTGAGTTTTGTAAAGAACACCTAATTTTGAAAACTTACTTTAAATCATCTAATTCAAACAAAATATGACTGGCAAGGCACGTTCCCTCAGGTTATATTGGATTTTTGTAAATAGCTGACACTGCATTAGCTAAAAATGTGGATACTGACTAACAAAGAGAAACATTTCAGGGGCACTTTTTTCCCCTTAACTGCTGGCCCTCTGATTTCTGCCTCAGTTTTGAAAGACAAGCTGAGGTTTTCCTCCTCCTGAACCATCGACAGTAAAGCTTTTTAAAACTGAATTGTTGTCTGTGTGACACCTGTGCAAGCCCCAGTGCTTCCTATGGGTTTCCACAGGTATAACTCATTAGAATTTAACACAACACTGCCAATACATAGGATAAAACGGAACTCGGTTCTGCTAGTTGTTTTGTTGATTCAGGGCTAGCAAGCAGAAACTTAATTCTGCCCCTAAAACAGGCAGATATCATTCTGCATACATAAATAGCCCAGCCCTTTTCAGAGAAAAGGGCTTGAACTTTTACTTTAGTGGTATCTATAATTTGGAAGTTGCATTCCCCACTTTGACCTATATTTAGACTGGGGACAGGCATTAAAAAAGCCTGAGCCTGAATTGATTCAACTTTTGCAGATTAGTTTAACCTGGCTAGGCTGAACCAGTTTCCAACCTTACAGAAAATCCCTCTGGACTGGGGCAATTCAGGAACATGCCTGCAGTGGCTCAGGCTGGAAGCTGGGGAGTGCTAGAGCAGCCCTCCCTGCCCTTCCATAGAGCTCAACTGAGTGGGGGCATGGCCAACAGGGCTCTGATTAGGGAGGGGTGTAAACCCCCACCCTGAGTGCAGTCCAGGCTTTTTGCCACTCGCTGCTCAAGGGACAGAAGTGTTGACAGCCTGCAGCCCTGGGCCAGCATTCTGAGGCAATGGGGGAGGGAAGTGCAGTGTATGCATCTGTTGATGATACAGAGCTTTTCAGTCTCCCACTCTGCTTCTGTATATTGTCTGCAGCAAAATGACAGGAAAGCAAGCTGGGTGGGAGGTGGGGCGGAGCTGATATCAGTGTTTATCACTATTATCTCAATGTTTTTTGCCCCATTCAGAAAACAACAGAGGCATTACCAGCTATCTGTTGATTCAGCACAGACCCAGCATGTGGTCTGCTGGCTAATACACAGACACCACAGCAGAGGCAGAGGGAAGAGGGGAATTTTTGCTTAGTAGAGAGTGGTGAGGGGGAAGGAGGGTTGAAAACAGCTCTTCTCAAACTTTCCAAGGCAGGACATTAAGCTACCTGTTGATTAGCTCAAAAAAACCTGCCTGCCTTTGTCTCTCCCACAGCATGGATTGTAGCCAGCATGTGGTCTGCTAGCTAATCCAGAGGTGTCTGTTAAAGTAGAGGGGAAGGAGGAATAATCCCATCTGAGCACAGAGAAGCCAGGCAGATGCAGAGGGGAGGGGCCAGCCTTGATCTGGACCAGAGAACCCTGCCCAGCCCAGCCCAGCCCAGCCCAGAGAGCATGCTGGGATGCAGGGGGTGTCTGGTTTATTCTAAACCAGCAAGGGGTCTGGGACAGACATTGCATAAGCCGATTTGAGCCAAATCAGTTAAGTCTGATACTACATTCAACCAGGTTTATGTCAAACTGGTTTCAGCCATTTTCAAACTAGTTTATGTGAACTGAACATCTGTTTTGTTACAGGTTTAAACCAGTTTCTGATCTTAAACTTAAACTGGTTTATGTGTAATGTCTGCCCCTAACTTTAGGGTTTAGCAGCTTGAAAAGTGCAGCCTTTGATTTTGAAAGGCTGGCTTTATGAACTAGGGTCTTTGGAAGAGAAGGCCTTCTGTTGACTGTTTGAAATGTCCAGCATTTGAGGGCACCACTCCAAGGCTCCTTGCTGTTCTTTTCTTTGTTCCCTTTGCCATAATAAAGAGGAGAAGGCAGCTGGTGCTGTTGTCTGTTGGAATAACTGCAGCTCACAGACTTCTGATGCTGCGTTCCACTGTAATCTCCACCCAGGAGGAGGAGAAAGAGAGCACAAGTGAATAATGCTGTGAAGCTCAGCATGGTAGGTGGAGCTCCTTATATGCTTTTGTTCTTCTTCTTCTTCCTGCCACTGCTTTGAAATAGGAGGAAAGGACTCTGGTTTCCAAGTAAGTTTAGTGCAGTGTCTGATTTTTGCAGAGACTTTGTAAGGCATTTTAACCATTGCATGAAGTAGCTGGCTAGTTAGGGTGAGTGCCTACACAACTAAGAACATCAGTGTAAAATCGTATTTTTATATTAAGTATTAGAAGAAAAAATAAACAAAACAGACAATCTTATATGCAGGAACCTACTCCTGAGAGGTTTGGTGATTTGTCTGCTAATTTGCAGTACAAGGAAACTTTAGAGATAACAGAACTGGACCCAGCTTTCAAATCCAGGCTTCCATCTATTACTTTTATTTCTTACTCAAATTCCTTATATGAAAACAAACTTTATTTCAAGCTATAATTTTTCCATTCTTTATCCTGTTCTTCTGTAAATAAGCTAAGGATTTTTTTAGCCCTCTAATACACGCTCTTGCTTAATAAAAGCACCTGTTCTAATTTAACCAATCACAAGCCTGCAACCCACAGACTGAGTTATTAACCTACATTCTCCAAATAGCCCTAGAGATATGGTGCAAGTTAACATTTGCTTCCTAAGAAGGCACTGCTTTATTGCTGTACCATCTTTATAGCTTCCAAATGTAAAGATGACATCTAGGTAGGTAACAGTTTCTCAGCTTCCTGGCATTAGTGCTCTGTAGGTGAACTTAAGAGTGTGAAAAGGCACTTTGAACAACATAAAAGATAATGTTATACAGCAGGCTGCTTCTGCTATATAGAAGCTTCTGCTTCTGTCTGTCAGGTTGTATTGACAGACCAGTAATCTTTAAGCTGGCCTTTTAATTATTTGTTTACTTGTTGTCATAAAAAAACCAAATAGCTCTTTCTAAGGCCAAAAGTCTTAAATGCATAAATCTTTTTAAACTTTTTTCATCCATTTAAAAAAATAAATAAATAAAAAAAGCTCCTGTACCAGATTTAAATTAGCATGTTGCAGGTTAACTCTTGAGACATGCACATTCACAAAAGGAAAAAATGGGTGGCTTGAAAAAAATGTGAACACAAGTAATTCACATTGATCCAGTCATACACAGACCTTACATGCCTGGGAGCAATATTCCTTAGGAAATGGATTCTACTTTTCTAGCCAGTGGTTAAACCAGGGGCAGGCAAAACACAGCCTGCAGGCTGCATCTGTCCACCAAGCACTGTCATCTGGCCCACCAACAAATTGTGCCCCACCCAGCCCTTCTGCCCATGAGGCGGGGAGCAAGGTGCCTATGTATACATACAGCCCCAAACATACCCTATTGCCTTGCTCCCACCCTCCTGGGCAGAAGGGCCCAGCCTGGCCAGTATGTAGTTTCTGCACAGGGCAGCTGCTGCTGCTGCAGCAGTCCCCAGGAACCTGCTCCATTTCCCTGGTCTCCTGCTGGCCCCAGGCAGCAGATAGGGAAGTGTTGGGGGTGGGGCTGCAGCTGGGTGGGAGCACTGACTGTGGGGCTGGGGCTGGTGACAGCATGGAGCCTGGGTGGGCAGCATGTGGGTGTGAGGGAGGGTGGGGGGGTGTGGGGACTCCCTCCTACACTTCTGCCGTGGTGCACAGCCCTGGGAGGTGGTGGCAGCAGCAGCTGGAGAGGGCGCTTGGGGCACATGTGCCTGGTGGGGTGCAGATCCAGCCTGCTGCTGTGCCATGGGGGAAGTGCGGGGGGTCCCCACATCCCTCCACCCTCCCCCACACCCTGGTTTCACAACCCCCCACATATACACAACCCCCACAACATACCTTATGCCCCGCCACAGCCACGCCCCCTCACAACCCCGACACACTACCATACCTACATACCCTACCCCTCACACCCCACCATACACACTCACCCACCCACCATACACACAGCACATGCACACACCCCCCCTCCACCCCCCCACACCCATGCCCTACCACACACCCAAAACCATAGCCTACCACACCCACACCCCACCACTCATCAACCCACACCAGCATCCCACCATATACCACTCACAATGTGCAAGACTAAGAATTTATTTTTGAGTTATTATGCAATCACCTCTATATATAGTATACAAACAGAAATCATGACAAAAGTATTTTTTCGTAATAAAAATAAAATATGTTATAGTAGGTGTTTGACTTTTAGCATATGATTTGTGTTTTTTTCTGTTTCTAAGGTGGCAATGAATGCCTCCCAAAAGGAGTATTTCTGGGGGGCAAGGGGAGGGACTTCTGGTCCTGAGATGGCAATAAGGGGTGGGGCAACTGTCAAGGGGCAGAGCTACCCATGTGGCCCTCAACAGCTCACCAAAACTCATTAAGTGGCCCTCCATCCAAAATAATTGTCTGTCCCTGGGTTAGACACACTACTTAATGCAAACATTTGTATAAAAGGCACCATTGCTCCCATTAGGACTCATTTACAAGCTTTGGCTGCTCATACTAGCTCAGATCCTGCCTGGATGAAACATGATTCTGAGTAGGAGGAGAAAGATGATGCCTTCTACTCCTGGCACCGTGGAGGTGACTGTATGGATTGAGTATATTCACAGCCTCTCCTTGTCTTGCTTTTTGGCTCCATGGACCAGATGCATTGGCCATACATGGCTGCTGCTTTACTTGGAATGGCCAGCAATTATTCTGGAGTTATCGGTTACCTTTTTTTGTTCTGTCATCTGCTGCAATAATGGTCTTTATAGAAGCAGTCCACTAAGGGTGAAGACTGGTGGCAATGTCTTTTATATGTGGTGTTATTGATTTAAATTTTCTGGACTGGACTGGACTGGACTGCTCTGTTAAACATCTCTGGGGCATGTATCTCAAGAAACCTCTGGAGGGACCTGTTTTGGCTTTTTTGGTTAGGGAAGAATTAATTGTTAGCTAAGCAAAAGCCTGTCAAAAATCCTTCCTAGATATATATTTATAGGATTGAAGATGTTCCATTTTCCTCCAAGTTTAAAACAATTAGAGGAAGTTAGATTTTTTCAAGGCTAATAAATATTGGAAAGCTTGACTTTTCTCATCTTAATATTAGCTAATGATTTTTTTTAATGGGGCAGAGGTAATGATGGTATTCCAGCTGAGAAAACTTTGGATCTTATGACAGTAGGGAAAGTTGAAATGTATGACCAAAGTTCAAACTGAACAGCTTCTTGCAAGGTCTGAGGAAAGTGAAATTGAATGGCATATTACCAATAAAAATCTATGTCCAAGTTAAATGCAAAGCGTTAAAAAAAAGAAAGGGATGTGCAATTTCTTGTTAATTTATATGTGAATATTTTAAGATAGAAAATGTTTCACTTAATCTTTTATGAAAAGTGTTTTTGAGAGATTCATTGCTTTAATAACTAGTCACTATAAATGTTAAAAGACTTGAAATGGATAGAGAAGGATAGATCTCAGTAGTTAGCAGGCCCGGGACACCTATGTACTTATAGAATACACTTGATTGGGACCAAGACTTGACTGGGATGTGAGTTTTCTGGCGCAGCAGCCATGGTCTTAAAATAATATATCATATTTAGTATCTTCCCAATTAGGGGCAGAGATGGTATTCTGGAGTAAGTGCTAGTCCTTTCCTTGGTAGGAGCTGTCCCAGTGCTTCTCAAAAACAAAGTCTGTGTCTGTTTTAGCTGACCAAAAAACAAAAAAAACAACAAAAAAAAGAAAGATTAATCAGATGGACTAAAAGGAAATGAAATTTGAAACACTGGATAGAAAGAGAGAAGTTAACTTGATAAATTAAGGCCAGAAGGGATTGTTTTAATCATTCTGTCTAACTTCCAGCATAGCTTAAGCTCTTAGTAATTCCTGAACTGTCACCACACCAGGTCTGCTGTGCAGACTCTTGCTCTTCTGTAACACCCCTGTTTCTGCTTTCCTCTCCTGACTCCAATCTGATCTTCAGCATTGTTTGAGTTTTTTTCCCCCTCTTGTTTTTGAGTAGCATTGGTTGAGTCAGGAGTTGAAAATGGGATGATGCTATCATAACTTTGATTTTTATAAACCATGTTCTTGCAAGACAGAATTAGGGGTAAGGTTAGCAGTGTGTCATCCCCAATATTGTCAGTTATGCTTTCAAGTGCCGAGAGGGAAAGGTTAGAAAAAGTTGATGTTTATCAGTGGAAGGCTGATACAAAAGGTCAGAAAAATTTGTGCATTAGCTAGGGTGGGGGAGGAGCAAAGAGGTGGGTTTTTTTGTGGTGTGACAAAATAATCTTTGGAATGGAGAGCTTTTAGTTAAGCTTTTCTCTTATTAAATATAAGCCTACAGTTTCCTGAAAAATCAGTTTGTCAATATCAGCAGTTTTTCTTACTCATCTGAGTCTGGAAAATGGAAGTGTTGCCATCCTTCCTTTTCAAACTTAAAGAATCCCAGGATAATCTATTTTACCCTGTAACTGCCACAGGCAGAGGTGGGTATGTGCCTGTGCTTCTGATTCAAAGATTCTCTTATACGCACCTGAGAGGACAATGGGGAACTGACTTCTGCCAAACAGTGAAGGCAAAAAGCCTGTTTGATTGAACTGAGTTTCATTTTCACACTAACAGGAATTTCTTGAGTCATTTCCCCTTAGATGTACTAATAAGAGCTTGTCAAAAAAAAATTCTTAAAGGTGTTTTATCCGCCCCGAAAGTATATATTGAAATTTTTTGACCAGCTGCAGCATTTGGTGCCTGGTCCTGAGAAACGCGAAGTATTTTTTAAGAGTCAATGAGAGTAATGACACTCTGAACTCAAGTTTAATTTCTTTGTATAAATGGTATAGGTGACTAGCTAAACAAAATGCCTTCTTCATTGTTTTAGTAATTAACAAACTGGGTTTTGTTTGTTTGATTAACATGTGCCAGGCAGTGCTCCAGCACAATCCCTCCCCACCTTTGTCTATAGCCCACTTCTGTGTGGGTGGAGCGATTCCACGGAGTCCCTGTGAGGTCAGCTGGGTCTGCTGGTGCAGACAGTTCACAGGATTTATAGTGCAAAGAAATATATTTTTTAAGCAAGTCACTAAGACCAGATATTTTGACAACTGAAAGACTCCCATTTGCTGTCACTATTGCTGCCTTCTACCCATCTCATTTTCTCCTCCTAAAATTAAAGTGCGGTTGAGTCGATTTATTTTTCTTTGTTTTAGAGTGGAATAACAAGGTCAGACTCTGAGGATACCCGAGTTAGTGATAATAAGGACCAAAGCTCTTTTTAGGTAAAAGGGAATCCAATGCAATGACTTCCTTTCTTAACAGGCAATTTAATTTCCCCATCCTACTTCCCCCTTCTCACCCCAGTAACTTCAGATCCCATTAAGTAGGTGAGAGTAAAAAGTGGCCCATTTCCAGGCCACTGAGGCAGTGGAGGCAGGGTTCCACTGTTTCTTTAATCTCCTCATAAGAAACAGGTGACATGGTCAGCATCATGCTCTGGCTGCATTTACTTCTAGGTAGCTCTTGGTGTCCATTGGATAGGAGACTGGGTAGGCCTCAGGCCTGTGCTAGAAGTGAAAACCCACTGCCTTCACTTAGGCTCAGACCTAGGTCCTTCCAGTCTGTAGGCCTACTAGTTGAACTATACAGCTGCCCCCATTAAGGAGGAGTAAGAGTCCATCCCCCGCCCCCCAAAAAGAGGCACATTCACTTCTAAGCTAGGAGCTACAGGTAGAGTGACCACCTTTTGAAAATTCAAAAGCAGGACACATGTCCCCCCACCCCCGTGGGCAGTAGAGTCAAAGTGGAGCTGAGCAGAGCCTGTGGCGGGTAGAGGAGGATGTGGGCAGCCACTGCAGGGCTCTCCACCCTGATGCCCTCCTCCCAGGGTCCTCTGGGGGCAAGCAGGTGGGACCCGGTGTGGGAGGGGTTCCCCTGTGCTAGCCGCGCTGCTATGGTGAGGCACCCCCTGCCTGCCTGGTGGTAGCAGGGGACACAACACGACATCACCCCCACTGCTGCTGGGTGGGCAGGGCGTGCCTTGCCATGGTAGTGCAGCTGGTGTGGCACGGAGTCTCCCTGCTCTGCTCTACTCTCCTGCCCTGGGTCCCACCTGCTGGGCCATGGAGGCCCCTAGGGGGAGGGCAATAGGGCAGGGAGCCATGAGCCCACAGTGGGGGGCGCATATGCCCCTCCATGCTTCCCTTCCCGGGAGTGCACACAGTGGTGGGGAATCCTCCCTCCCAACCCCGCTATCCCCCGTGGCTCTGTCCTGCTCCCCAGCCAGGCTTGGAGGCCATGGATTCTCACCCAGGCCCCACACACTGGCCCAGCTGGACAGTGGCCCCAGCTGCAGGTGCCAACCCTACCTCACTTCCTGTGGGTGTCCAAATCTGTGTTCCTCCACCACCACATAGCTCCTCCAGCTGCCTGCAGGTAAGTCTGCTCTCCACTGCTGCCTGAAGCTATATTGCTGGCCACTGTGCCCCCTACATCCCCTTCCCCCTCCTGCGCCAAGCAGCCCCCAATTGTCCTACTCAATTAGGGATGGATGGTAATCCTAGCTACAAAAGTGGGATTTTCTCTGTTGCTTAGAGATAGTTTACTCAGTTGGAGAGGTGGTAGTCCTAAAGTCTGACATAGTTCACTGTATTATTTCTTATTCTCCTTTGATCCTAAGAGTGTTTAATGTAAAATGCATGAATAGCCCAGGGACTGGTATTAGTTGAGTGCCCTAACCCCTAAGAACTGGAGTCAAGAACCCTTTTGCTTGCTATCTTTCTGGCTTAATGAGGCATCCATTTTGGGATGGGGTTTGGATAATCTACAATAGGAAAGGTGGAAGGTGCAGCCAGTCAGTCCATACTCTGGTGGCTGAGGTACTCTCCTGGGATGTAAGTAATATAGGTTCAGATCCCCTCATTTGAGGATGTAAAATCCAAATCTTCTACTTCCTGGGTGTGTACTCTAACCACTAACCTTTTATGTAAGGTGGGCGGCACTGGCTTATAGCCACCTTCCCTGGCTGTTTCAAGTGAAAGTGATCCTGGCTGCAGTGTCTTGCGCTGAGCTCAATCCTGTAGGTGGCTTAGGCATGCTCAGAGCACACATACTGACCCAGGCCCCTCAGAAGACTTGATTGTTGCTATGTCTAGGTCCTGGTTTCAAATGTGCCTTTGGTGGGAGCTAACAGCCTAGCTGCTTAGACCAGGACTGTCCTGGGCACGTGCATTGGGTAGAACTGCAGAACCCTACAGAACTTTCTGATCAAACAGAAAGGGACCTAGCTGTCCTTAGGGCTAGGTACAGACATTGAAAAAGCCTGATCTAAGTTGCATGGTTTTCTATAAGTGTCATAGTTTAGATTGGTAGGGAACAGAACACACTTTCACCCCTTGGTGAGGCAGGCAAATCTTAGGCCAGGTTCTGCCATTTTTAAACCAGTCTTTGTGCACCAAACTTCTGTTACAAATATAGACCAGTTTTTGACCACTTATACAGCCCACTCTTTGGAGAGAAAGGCAGCGAGCTGCTGGGAAGAGATGGCCTCCACCTCTCTCCCCTGGGGAGGAGGCTCTTCTCAGCCAGACTGGCTGACCTGCTCCACCGCGCTTTAAACTAAGCCC
>NW_017728943.1:107884801-107900623 GCF_001723895.1 Crocodylus porosus
GGTTCAAGCACCTACATTGAACACCTTCAAGAGTAAATTGGATGCTTATCTTGCTGGGATCCTATGACCCCAGCTGACTTCGTGCCCTTTGGGCAGGGGGCTAGAGTCGATGATCTCCCGAGGTCCCTTCCAGCCCTAATGTCTATGAAATCTATGAAATCTATGAAAGTGTAATGTCTGTACCTGGCCTAGGTGCTTCCAGAGACAGATGGCTACTGAGCAGAGGCATTTTTGGATTATGGTTTTGGATTAGGGAGCTTCGAGTTTACTTAAGTCCTGTTTACAGTACCTAGATCCTTCTTTGGCCCTGATATTGCTAGAATACTACAAATAATTATTCCTAAGCAGCCTGTTGCCTGGAGGTAACTTTGACTGTTCTTTGTAGTCTGTTATCCTTTAATAAACGAGAGCACAATTTCCATGACACTTACTCACACAAGAAGTTCTGTAGACACCAGTGTGACTGCTCATGTGAGCCGGGGTCAGAGGAGCAAGCACAAAGATTCTCTTTGACAGGTACTGTGCAGTAGTGTGTAAATAAACCCCCAAGTATGCCCTGCTGCCTCCTGTTTGTTTCCTCTAATTGTGTCTTTCAAACCAGCCTGCTGCAGGCTTAATATTTTCATCTGGTCACAAATAATAGAGGCTAACAAATTTGTATTGCTCTAAATATTATGCTTAAGAGTCTGAGTAACCTAGATCTACCAGATCATCTGTAAGCTTAAATTTCAATGCTCCTTAAGAATTGCATTGTATATCATTCTTCCTTCTCTTCCAGCACTCAGGTGAATGATCTCAAGCACTTATGCTGAAGGAAAAATATTCTGAGTGTGCTCTTCAGAAACCTCAGCGTAAGCTGCATAATTTTAAATATATGTAGGAGGCCAATGTCTCATACATACTTGAACTGCAATTCCCCACCACCCCAAGCAGGGCTCTGTACATTCACTGTTGCCTGATGTGCATTTTACTGATGCTAGTGGTTATTTTACAGTGCAAAGGCAAAGCAAGGTGCAAAGAATTATTCTTTCCTGTTTACATCCTTGTGCCTCTCTCATCCATTTCCTTCCCTCAGATTTTCATGCAGACTCAGAATAATGATCACATCTGAGGATCCCGAAGTAAACAAAAGTCCAGTTGCACTTTGTTTCATCTCATGTCGGAGAGAGAGAGAGAATATAATGGCTGGGCTGGAAGTTTTTGAAAAGGAGGAGGAAAAAATGTGCTTGGCTCCTTGGGTTATTTCACCAGCTGAATTTCTTACGAGTGCAGTAAAAACTATAATTAAACATAAAATGGGGGGAACAATTCAAGCTGCTGCAATCTTGCACAAAACACAGCCTAATTACCTTACTATTCCTGGCCCTTGTTTGGCTGCAAAAAGTATTCCCCCCCACCCCCCTCCCCAGCACAACCCTTTCTTTCTCTGTTTTTCTCTTCCCTTACAGTCTCATATAGCTTTGCAGTTTTTGTAATGACAGAAGCACACAGAACATCAGAAGTCAGAGCTGCCTTGGAAGGTTTGATATTAATTGCACAGAACATTGTTACTCAGAGCACAGAGCAGCATGACTGACAAATCTGGCTCAGAAACGATTTGAGCAATTTTCTTGTTGCAGTGGTGATTATGGCACGGAACATTATGTAGCTCATTTAGGAAGCTTATATTTAGGAGATTTTTATTATTGTTTAGAACAGTTTTTAAAGTCCTATAGAAAGGAGGAAAAAACAGTTCTCTTGTTTTGGATTTCACTTAGATTAGCAAACGTTAATAGTTCTCTACTTCGCTCTTCCAGCCGCCCCCGACCTGCCCACTTATAAATTCTGCATTCCAGTTCTAACAGGCACACTGGTCGGGATCTTGCAGTCTGCCTTCCCTTTTTTGGCGTTAGGTGTCAGAATGAAGAGGTTTCTTAATTTAATGACCAGCCTAAGGGTAGAGTGTATTAACTAACCCAATCCAAAGATGGCTTTGAGCCTGGTGCCTAGTTCCTAAGGCTTAAATCTTTGCTTCCTTTTTGGCTCAGACTTGAAGAATGTGAAGTGGTAAAAATAAAAGTTAATGCCACCAAGATCAGTGAGAGGTAATAATGTGAAAAGGAAACATTTATACAGTACACGGAAAATGCAGCTTGTAGATAAAAGGTTTGTAGCCTGGCTGAGAATATCTAGTCTACCACCAAGGAAAGGGCAGAAGCCAAAGTCCAACCTCCTCACTTCCTGTTATTTCAGGCCAGTTTGGAACCCAGCACAAATTAGAATAACCTTAGGGCTCCAATTAACACATCCACATATTCTCTAGGTACTAGTTCTGCTGGTTTTATGTATCCTATTTTAATGGAATGATGCAATGGAGACTTAATGCGGTGGTGAACCAGATCTACAGTATTTGCTGGTTCATGCTAGTATTCAGTAATGCTCTTCTTCTACCTTCATTGTCCAAGGTACAATGAAGTATCAACAAAAAAGGAACAAGAATCACGTATAAATTGGAGACAACTGGCAATGAAGACCTGCTGGATTCTGCAAATCTTTGTTAAAGATTGAGGAGAAGAGGAGGAAGGTTGTGAGGAGGAAAATTCTACCTAGCAGATGATGCTGAGAATAAGCGGGGTCATATACGATCATTATTAACATGTCATGGCAACCCAGTCCACCTCTTCTTTGTCTTCCTTGGTTGTGGACTCAGTCACTGTGATACAGATTTTAAATAGGATGTAGGCAGCCCAAACACATGTTAATACAACCTTTCTATCATGCTGTACCTGTTTCTGGTTAATGCAATATTTGTATCTTGTTGGTTGTAAATTCAGGTTCTTTTATCATGAAAGCAACTTTGACAGCTGACTTCTTGGCTGAGCAGTCAGGAACTGAAGTTCAGAATGGGTGTACTAAGAGCATGAACTTCTACACTGTAAGCTAAAGAGCTCAGGCTCTTCAGCTGCAGCTGTAATGAACTTAAAGCCTCTACAGACTGAGCACAGAAGCAGTATATGCTTGCCACTGGAGGGTATGGATATTCAGACTGCTAAAGGAGGAGCAAAAATATAGCTACTAAACACTGGAGTCTTTAGAAACAAATGCACACAGTCAAACTTACCGTTAGATCTCTTTCTCCCAAATAACTTTTTCCATACAGGATACCTTTGTATTTTTAGTTGATGTCTCATGCTATACCACAGCTAGAAACAATTGCCTTATCCCATCAAATAATGGAAAACTAGGCTTCTTAAATGTATTGGCACCTTGATACCTAAGAAAATACAAAATCCTGAAGAGACCACTAACTTGGTAATGAATATTCTCTGTTCTGGGCCTTTAGTCATAGTTTATTCTTTTTATGGGATGAATGTAGGGTCCCATTCCACAGGGCATAGTGATGAGAAGGAAGCCTATTTCTCACAGATATTGTGTTGTATTTTTAAAATTTTTTTTTCAGACCACATTGGTTGACGCTAAGGGATTTAGAATAAGCCCTTGTGGGGGCAGAACAATGACCACAAGGCAGGTGAGACAATCAAAGGTGTTGGATAAATAGAAACTGCAGTTTTATAAAAGCAACCACTGTGATATGTTCAGTGAATCTATAGCACTTACATGGTTTAGATGCAAGCTTGTCCTGGGAAATCTAATGGTTTTGACTATACAATATGTTTCAGGGAAGTTAATGTAACCTATAAAATCAGGCCCTAGACTTGTCTTCTGTGCTTTGGTGGCACGCCACCATCTGTTGGGTGCTTATGTACCTTCCCCTTAATTTAGATGGCCTTTGTAACGGCCAAGCTACTGCTTTCTGGTTTTACTCTCCTACCAAATGTTGCTGTAAAATCTTAGAAGAGACACCTTACGCAGCTAGTTGTCCTTTACTTATACATCTTGTGCTGCCTTAATGGTCTGTTGTTCAGGTTCTCAGACAAGAAACCGTCTTGTTTCCAGTGTGGTTTTTATTGATCCCTTAGTCCTAATAGTTGCCCTTCAACTCAATGGCCTTTTTTCCTTAGACACTCAAAACTTACATAACTACCATTTTTACTGAATTCTAAGATGAGATTTTTTTTCTTCATTTAACATGGGGGTGAGGAAAGCCACAGCTGCTACCTGCCCCACCCCAAAGCTTTCCCTCCACATTTCCTCACCCTCATGTAGCCTCTGCTCCTCTGTCTGCCCCTCTCCCTCATCCCACCTACCCTTACTTCAAGCCAGGAAGTTGTATGCATGGTGCATCCTGGGGCATTGAGCATGGCCCTATACCAGCCCATAGCGGAGAGGCTGGGGCAGGGGAAAGCAGGCAACAGGAGGGTGAAGAGAAGTGGGAAACAGAGGTTGGGGGAGGAGGGGCAGCTCAAGGCTGCAGTGGAGGCAGGCACAAGAAGGGGGAACATGCTTCCCCACTGCTTGCCCTCCTGCAGTGGTGGTGGTAGGGGGATGCCCTTCCAATAATTGGATTATTTACATGATTATAACAAATCTATAATTTTTTCTCGTGTAGAATCTAATTATTGGTGGTCATCTTACATTCAGGGTCATCTTAGATTCAAGTATGTATCATATTTACTTTCTCATTTGCATGCCTACATCCTAGGAAGCCCTGAATTTCAAAATATAGTGTTACTAAAACATGTCTTCTAAGTCATGATGGCCATCAAAAAATACTTAGGTTTTAGTATTCATCTCCCATTCCTTCGGTATTGCTTAATGAGTTTTTATTTTTACAGGGTTATTTTAGATTGGAAGAGGAAACAGCCAAGGTGATTAGAAAATGGAGGTTTGGAACTGCAATGTGTAGCAAAGAAACACTGTGGGCACCTATACATGAGCAGCAAGGCTGCTCCGACATGCTATAATTACAGTGCATTGGAGCAAACTCGATTTGAGTCTGCTGGAGCATGGTAATTACAATACTCCAGCAGACTCCAGCATCTTGTGTATCAGTGTTCCCGTGCTGACAAATGGTGGTGGAGGCATTTTAACCAAAGTTCATTTGGTGAGCTTTAGTTAAAGTGTCCCTACCACCATTTTTCAGTGTGGGGATGCTGATACACAAGATGCTCTGGGTGCTTTAATTGGAGTGGCTCTTGGAGCCGCATTAATTAAAGCGCCTCCCTCCCCCACTCCTGGAGCATGTGTATTAAAAGCCCTAAGATTTTGAAACTGGGGACTAAATCTTATAGTTTTACTAATATTTTGGCTATTAGAACTTTTTTTAAAGGACAATTTCTATCTACTGGGAACTTTTTAATTTACCATGCCATAATACAAGAAACTGCTACTAGATTCCAGAAATGCTGTTTCCTTTCTAAGCTTTTCTGTCCTTTTCAAATGGGCACAGATTATTTTTTCATGGTTTTCCTTTAGGAACTTCTCTAGTCAAACCAGCAAATCAACTGTTTTATGTTTAGGAGAGAATACATATTAGCCATCTTGATTCAGCTAGTGTTAACATACAGAATGGATGCTTACCTCCCGTGTAAATTATTGTTGAGACACTGGAAGGGGTGGGCAGAGGTCACCAGTGGAAAAATTTTAGGGCTCATTTTTCTTCTTTTACAGATCAAACCAAATGAGGATAGTTCCAGCCATTTCAGTTTTGGCAGATACATGTTGTATTTTATCTCCTGCGTGCTTCACTCAGGTACAAAATGTGCTGGCAGAAAGGCACACAGTCATCTATGATACACAATCTCATTTGTGACTTATTGACATGGATATAATTCTAAGCAGGTTACCTGATACAAATAATGAATTGACATGCCTGATTTACTGTGTTTGTCCTTGCATAGCACTCTTCCTGGCACTTCTCTCCATTTGAACATACAAATGACATGATACTCTATGAATAAGGGTAATTCCAGGGCCTGCTAGAGACAGATATAAATTTAATATACAGTAATTAATTCTCTAAACTAAAGCCAGTTTGCATGGCCCATTTAGCTGTAACTGGGTGCCTCTTTGTTCTCTCTTATGTTTCCATGAGAGCAAGGAACCACTAGTACTTTTGCTCAAAAATGGATGCTCCGTTTTGATGGTCGGCATAGTACTATTTGTTAATGTGTAAAATCCTTCATTTTATCAAATATACAAGACCTGGAAAGAAAGGGATAAAAATAAGAAGCCGAGCTTATGGTTATTTTTGGTAACATGATGTCTCAAATTAAAAGCATTTAAGGCAGGATTGGGCAATTATTTTGGCTGGCGGGCCACTTAATGAGTTTTGGTGAGATGTTGAGGGCTACAAGGGTAGCTCCCCTTCCCTTGACAGGTGCCCTGCCCTCTGGTTGCCATCTTGGGACCAGAAGTCCTGCCCCTATATCTTGACATTTGCCATGAGAAGTCCCTCCCCTTGCCCTGGAAGTACTCCTTTTGGTAGTGGGAGGTTGCCATCTTGGGACCAGAAAAAAAAACCAAATCATATTCTAAAAGTAAAACATCTACTATAAGGTATTTTAATTTTATTTCAAAAAATATTTTTGTCCTGATTTGTGTTTGTATAATGTATGTAGCATAATAGTTCAAAATAAAGACTTACTCTTGTATATTGTGTGTGGGGTGTGTGAGTATTTAGTGGGGTGTGCGGTGTGTGTGTATGTGTGTGGGGGGGTTGTGAGGGGGTGTGGCTACATGTGTGGGGGAGTGTAGGGTATGTTGTAGGGTGTGTGTATATGTGGGATGTTGTGGGGGGGGTGTTTATTGAGGTGTGAGACAGGATAGGAGGGTGTGGGGATCCCCCACTCACCCACCCCATGGTGGGCCCTCAGGGTGCTCATGGCCCATGCAGGTGCAGCCACTGGGTGGCATGCAGCTCCAGCCAATTCTGGGAGCTGCATGTGGTGGCAAGGAGAGGAGCCAGGCCAGCCCACCACTGTTGTGTGAGACTCCTCATGGCTCATGTGCAGCTCCCAGCACTCATGTGCCACCAGGGGGAAACCCCACATGATGGATCCGGATGCCTTCCTTGCTTCCTGTCACCATGCGCAGCAGCCAGGACTCTGCTGGAAGTAGAGAGGAGTCTTACCCCTTGTTTCCTAGCAGAGTCCTAGAAGCTGCATGTGGTATTAGAAAGTGGGGCCAGGCCATCATCTCCATTGCGCAAATGCCAGGAGCTGCATGTGAGCCCTGCGCAACGAAGGTGGGCTGGACTGACTCCACTCCTTGCTGCCATGTGCAGCTCCCAGAACTGGATGGAGCCATGCACCACCCAGTGGCCACACCTGTGTGGGCTATGAGCACTCCAAGGGCCTGCCACCTGCTGCTGGCATCACCAGCAGCAGGGGCTGTGTGCTATGGGTGGGTGTGTGGGCTCCCCACATATCCTCCACCCTCTCTCACCCCACAAACGCCACACATTCACACCCTGCCCAATCAAGGTCTGTGTTTCCGCTGCCCCCTGGGCTCAGGCCCTGGGCTGTGTACTTCCAGCAGCCCCAGCTCCAGCCCCATGCTCTGTGCTTGCAGTTGCCCTGCAGTTGCCCTGCCTGCCACCATTTCCCTATCTGCTGCCTGGAGTGAGTGCAGCAGCAGGGACATGAGAAAGAGCCACTGGAGACCAGGGAAGCATAGCAAATCCCCTGGTGGCCGCAGCAGTGGCAGCAGCAGCCCTACCTGGAAGTTGTGCATGCTGGTCAGGGCAGGGCCCTCCTGTGCATGAGGGTGGGAGCGAGACGTGGGCTGAGAGTACAATTAATTGATGGGTACACATAGGCCACATAAAATCACGTGGTGGGCCAGATTTGGCCCATAGGCTGCATTTTGCCTGCCCCTGTTCTAAGAGGTTCTACTGTCGTTTGCCTTCTTTTCAAGTGAGTGATCTTGAAAGAGGCCCAATACTAACATTAGGAGGATATAAGGAGAGAGGAATCCAAACCACAAGGAGACTCTAGTCAGACTGTCTCCTTAGCTGTTTGTGCATGGAATATGATTTGTGTTGGTTTTCTCTTTTCTGTCTCTTCCAGTACCAGGTGAATCTTCAGAACTCTGTTTTATTTTTAAAATCATATTTATTTGCTTGATCATTGAAACCATATTATATTTTATCTGCTTTACTCGGCTGAATACATAGGTAAAAAATTTTGGTATGAACAAAGATGGCTACCTTTAAGTGGAATAAAACCTGGTTCAGGTGGTATACTTTTAACAAAAAGTTTAGAGAGCGTATCTACTCTTCTGGTCTGAGAGAGAAGGATCCATGAATTCATAGCAATACTAACACTAGTAAAGGAACTGCCCATGTAACTTCCACTAGTAAGGAGATATGGCTTCTTTGCATTATAAACTTTACAGAATGTGAATACTTGTGCTAACCTACTGATAAAAAGATTGTGAGGTTGCATAATGATACTATTCTTAGTGGGAATGGAACAAGAACATGCCTGTGCACCCCTGTGTTCTTCTCTTGGTTTCTGGAAACTCTTACAATATATACACTCTTGCCATTAAAGTAACATCATGGTTAGCTAAGAGCTAAAAAACTACTGAAAATAATGCCTTCATGACGGAGCATTTTTTTAAAGTAGGAGGAATATAGAATGTTCAAATCCTCAGAGTGATTTACAAAAAGAGTGAGTGGGGCTAAATTTTGAGACATCCTCTTTGGGCAGAAGTGAATCTGATACCAAATGCAAAAGGTGTTGGAGAGTAAGAAAAATTGATCTCGTTACAAGTGGCTGTAATTATGAATTTGTGTTCAGTCTTGAGTAAGGCATAGCAGCTTGTTCTGCTGCCCCACAAGTAGTTCTAGTAAAGGACTAAATCATGCCACTAGATGGAATCTTCTTTTCCATCTTGTACTGTAGTTGCAAAGAAGCCAGAGATGGGAAAAATCAATCTTTTCTATTACTTTATAACTAGTTATTTACTGGACCTTACTGAATAGAGGATTCTCTCTTAGGCTAGGTACAGACATTATAATTTTACTGGGATTAGAGAAACCAGTCTGTACCCGTAGCAGAACAGAAGCTTGGCACACAAAATTGGTCTATACTCATGAGAGAGCAAAAGTTTGGCACACAGATTGGTTTAGAAATGGTGGAATCCAGTCCAAGATTTGCCCCACTCCTCCCACCAGAGGGCGAATGTCTGTTCTGTTTACTACTGATCTAAACTATGCTGCTCACAGAAAGCTGCATAACTTAAATTGATTCTGCCTTGGGCTTTTTGAATGTCTGTACCTAGTCTTGCCGTGTATTTGCTTCCATGTTTGGTGTGTAGGGTCTGAATTTATAAGAGGCTGAGGCTTTCCCCAACACTTCCCTTCATAGACTATTTCAGAACATTTTTATTAATCCAGAAATCACAGTAAAACACATCTGACATGGAGACCTTTTACAAAAGCAAACAGAACAAAAGCACGTGCCTCAGTTTACAACTCTTTCTGCTTTAGTTGTATCCAAGGTTCTCTCTAAGCTGTGTGTGTGCACGGCTGCAAACAATTAAAAATCTTGCTGCACACCAACTTTTTAATGCCACGCATCCTCCCAGAGAGGAGCTGGGTACGCAGTACAGTGGAAGCACTGGGGCTGGCATGAGATACTTACCGAAGGTAAGCCCCTCACTCCTCATGCAGTGAAGGCAATGGCTCCTCCCTGAGGTGAGGCGGGCATAGGGACAGGGACGGGGGCTGGGGGCTGGTGCAAGCTCCGCTGGCTCTGGGGAACTGCTCTGCACCCCTGCATTGCAGTGTTCAGAATTATGTGCCCATTTTATGAGAAGTCTCTGATTAAGTACAATTTACTGCATAAAAATGATGATATGAAGTGTTCACCGTTTGATATGAGAAGCATCTTTTATGCCAACTGTGGCATACATGGCATATGAATTGGGGATCATCTAACCGAAATGTAAAGCACTCTGAATAACGTGATTGGCAGAGCCTAAAACAAGTTGAAATTCTGCAGTAACTTTGGGCATTCTGACATGCTGAAATGTTTTACAAAACAAACAAGGCGAGGCAGGGTTGGGGGCTGGGGCTGGGGCTGGGCCTGGGCCTGAGGGCTGGCGCGGGCTTCACCAGCTCCGGGGAACTGCTGCGCATCCCCACATTGCCTTGGGGAGCAAGGAGACACATGGCATCAGGGCTGGGGAGTGGAGCAGCTTCCCGGAGCCAGTGGAGTCCACGGAGAAGTTCCCTGGAGCCGGCAGAGCATGCACCAGCCCCCAGCCCTAGCCCCAGCCCCAGCCCCCAGCCCTGCCTTGCCTCACCTTGGCAAGCAGCCTCTGCCTGTCCTGCACAAGGAGTGAGGAGACTGCCTTCGGTAAGTGTCCCATGCTGGCCTTGGTGCTTTCCTTTCAATTCTATCGATTGTGTCCGGCCCATGCCTGGGCCACAGCCCTCCACTATGCTGCTCTGGGCAGCAATTAGTATGGAGAAGGGTGGTGGCTGAACCCTGCCCACTCCCACCTGGACACTTACTGTGGGACACTTGCTTGTGGACCGCGCTGAAAGGGGGAGGCAGGACCAAAGCAGCATGCTCACGGACCACTACTGCTTAGAGGAAACATTGGTTGTCAGCCAGGCTGTTTTCAGCTCTATGCTGAGCCCTCCAGAATCTTCTAGAACAGACATTCCCAACCTTTCTTTTATTGCGTGCCCACTTCCAGAGTTACCAGCTGCCCACATACCCCTACCAGCATTCATTTTATATTATAACCCCTTAAATGCCAATTATTATTATTATGAAAATTAAATTCACCATTACACAATTTCTCCTGCATACAACTCAGAGATGTCTTGTGTATTCCCAGGGATATGTGTATTGCATTTTGGGAACCCCTGCCTTAGTCCTTTCAGTACTTTGAGCATTCCTTTTCCTTTTAACCTCCTGTGAACTTTAACCATTTTTTTTCCAAAGCACCCTTTTTTTACTAATCCAACTTGTTACGTTTCTCTCACCCCCTGCTTTCCCCCTCCCAGCCTTGGCTGTGCAAGTGGTTATGCTAAGAGTGATGGCTGATTAAAGTACAACTTGGATGGATCTTGCTGATAGAATTAACACCACTGAAGATACAAATGTTTTTTGTTCCTGCTTCTCTCCTAGCCTAAGTACCCTTAGGGTACTTTACAGTACTAGTCCTGGATGGAAGCATGATTTTGGAAGGTAAATGTCTGACAAAGATGTGGGAGACTCATTTGTTGGTTTGTTATTGAGGGGTAGAGAAGTGCTTTTCATTAATTACACTCAGGAGGGAAAGAATTGCCAATGAAGCCAACCTTACATGACTTAAGTCATTTAATTATTTCTTTGCCACCTGATTGAATTTAGTTTAGTTTCATTACCAGGCATATTTTGCTGCACTCTAGGAAATCAACAATGTAATCTCTTTGTTTTTCCTTTGAGACCACCATAACATTTTTTTTAATTGAAGAGAGGATATAAAGGAAGAACCTTTTAGGGTTCAATGAACCCTGTTAATAATCTATAGGATGGCGCTCAACAAATGTTGTTGAATAGGTTCCTTAATTATAAAGAATTGGTCACTTATTACAGTCAGTCCAAGGCTGTAACACTAAGACTTAGAACTGCATTTCTAATCAAGAGTATTAGAGCTTTGTGTTCCCTTTGCTTGTGATAGGCTGCAATAGCTTTCTGTCTGTAGCTCTCCAGGAATGAATGGCTTGGAAATGGTAGTAATCAATCCTTCAAATATTTTGATAGATCAATAAAAAATACTGTCAGTCCCTGTTGTTTTGTAGTCAAATGTCAGATTATTTACTCAAACAATCATATTCAATACGAAATATTAGCGTATGATTGCACAAATAAGCCCTGTAGGGACAATGCATTTCTTCCTCTCCCTGCTCTTCCCCAGTTATGCAACAGTTATTGATAATTTAATTTTGGGATTTCTCTGTGGATTTTTAGTCAAATATTTTTTTCCATGGTTCTTTATATAATGAATACAAATAAGACACCGTGGTGGGGTAGATAAACTCTGGTGAGATTAGCAAGAAAGGAATGAACTCTGGCATTTAGTTACATGCTCTGAGTGTAGGGATTTGCTTTGTGTAGTAGTGTCATTCTGCTTTGTAGAATTAATAAGTAACTTCCCAGTGCCTAATGATGAGCATGGGGCATGGTGGCCAAATGCCTGAGGTGTCTAGCCATGCATATGAAGAGATGAGGTCCAGACCCTCTCAAGATACATGCCAAAAGCTTCCATCAGTCATCTCAGCTGGTCATTCAGGCTGAGAAGCCAGAGGTGCCTGGATGTGATGCTAGCCACACTGCTTACTTGCTAGCTGCTGGAATGCTGGTGCGTGACTGAAGAAGACCGTGTTGTTTGGATTTTTGTGTTTGGCTTTGGCTGGTCCTGATCCCAATAAGAGGCAGGATTCTTTCATGTGAACTTATTCATGTTGCAATGAAGTAAACCCCAAAGGGATGTGAACTCCAATCAGGCATGGAAAATCCAATTGACAGCTAGCACTCTTTATTACCTGGAGTTAGGAAGAAGCAGTCCCTATTCCATAACTACTCACCATGAGATTTCTCTGAAGCATTTTCTAAACATTAGGGGGTTAAACTGAGAGACTTGTGGGAGAATTAATTGGTCCACATCACAGAGGTATAAAAGCCAGGGTCTGTACCCTCCTTGACAGCAGTGGCAGGGGTGGTGACTAGGGCTGGGTTAGCAGCAATGGCAGCTGCTGTTCGTGCACCCCTTCTAAATGGGAACCTGGGGCTCAATGTTGTACCACTCGTTCTGCCACTACCACATTGGTACACTACAAAGTATTTTGAATCTTTTTCTGAGAGGCCAGGATTTTTTGTAATATCTTTTTTTGGATCAATTGTATAGTTGGGAGACCTATTGGACAGGCTTTGTGGCATCAGGTGACCTTCCTTTTTCTGAAGCATCTGGCACTGCCCTTTGTAAGAGATGATGTATCTGGCTAGTTGGACCAAAGTTATTCTGGCTCATTCTGATGACTTCTGTGTCCTATAGTTGCCATTGCTTATTTTTATGGAATATGTTACCTCGATTTCTAGTACAAGTTTTTATTTCCAACAGCCAAACCCCATACACACATTATGGTTGATGTTTTTATTATTATGGTTATTTATATTGCTCCAGTTTAACACAAATTGATCAAATACTATATCATCATTTAGATTTGTGTTTGTATATGACATGCTCCCGAGTTCAACTTCCTGGAACCATTAGGTCTAATTAATGCTAATTACAGCTATATAGCTAGTTGTGTTTTAAACTTTTATTGCCTTAAAAGCAACTTGAAATGTATAGCCCTAGATTGAAGGTCTTGCTTGTTTAAGTTGGGCAAAATTATGGGGCAGTCTGTCTCTGAGGGGCCAGACCATTCCATCCCTGCTTAGGCAAAGCAATCCTTAATGTTAAGAGGAGTTAAACTAAAGAAAAGGTGGTAGGGCAAGCCCTTACTTAGAAAACAGATGACACATCTACACAAGATATTTATTGCAGAGCTACCTAATTAGCTCTGCACTAAAGTCTCTGCATCTACATGTGCAGCCCTTTTAGGTCGCAGTAAACAAATAAATCATGCCATAGTTAGTACTTGTAAATACAAGAACTGTCCTGAGGTGGCATTATTTACTGCACAGCAACATATGTGTAGGCACTGATGAGGCTGGCTATGGCATGAGGATACTTCAGTGTGGGGGCTGCCTGCTGGCTATCTCTGTGCTGAACCACCCTCATGCCCCAGCCAGCTCCTCTGCAGCACGTTGAGCCAGGCTGACTTCCTGCATTTTGCTACCTTTCCCCCACCCCCATTTCATTACCCACCTTCATCCATAAACCCTTCTCCTCCCAGCTTCATGTTCCTTTCCCCATCCAACCTATCTCTCCAACATCCCCACCTACAGCCTGGATAGAAGCCTGTCCTGGTTCACCAGCCTTGTAGTGGCAACTCTGGTAGCCAGGTTCAAAGGAAGACTAGAAAATTCAGAGCTGTTAGACAGAACAATTGGGGATGATTCCTCTGGCATCCCTAAAGCAATGGCAGTGGATGCCAAGGAAGTTCATGAATACGGGATAGATAACACTAGATGCACCTAGTTTAATGTTCTCTCTTTAAAGCTTCTACTCCTGGCCCTGCTGGAGATGTGATACTGGGCTAGATGGACCATTGATCTGACCCATTGTGACACTTACTTTGTTCTTATGCTTCTTCAGTGAACTCTGCATCAGTTGGTCCCTACATGTGCATCACGACCTATTGACTTCTTAAACTTGAGTATGTTAAAATGTATTTTAGCATGGCTTTCTCTTTTCAAGAATAATGTAATCTGTCTAGGACTACTTTCTAGCATTTAGCTAGTGATGATGTAGTTCTTTCCATTAAAAATGTGTTAATTGCATTAAGTGAGAGTTCCATTTTACAGTTTTAATAGGCATGCTGCATTTATTCGAAAAGTAATTTGAGGTTAAAAAACCTACACAAAAGACTTTGTGGGGTTGGTGGAGGAGTGTGAATTGTTCAAAACTATGCTATTGATCTGACAAGTTTGAAGCAGCCTACCTCGTCATGTAATCTTAAAGCATGCTCATCTATTTCTTGCTTCCTCCCCCTTTTCTCTCCTGTTATACTAATTGAATTATTATCTCTTGTTAGGGCAATTTGTTTTCCATTGAATTTAAATAGCTGTCACTGGGCTGTACAAATTAACATTCAACTACAAGGTCTCAAACATCTGGGTGGTGGATAGGTTGTTTTTTTCCTTTTTTTCTCTTTTCTCCCTCTAGGCACTATTCATAAATATTTAACAAATAAAATAATTAAAGAATAATATGACTTACCAGCTGTGGCACCCTCACATAGCATCGTGTTTTCCAGTCTGAGTACCTAATTTCTTTATACCCACTGTGCAGTCCAATCCTTGTTCTTTCAGTACTTGCCTAAAAGGTATGTCCACCAGAAGCTGCATATAATCAGGCAACAAACAATTTAAAAAATAAATAATCCAAGGTAATATTATGTTATCTTCTGATTAATTACTGTTGGGGTTGTGGCAGGAGAGTAAAAGAGGGTACAAGGAATGGGGGTCTTGAAGTTAAGTTCTATAGATAACTTGCAGGAGGGGTGGAAATGTCTTCAGTAATGTTTCATATGTTGTTTGAAATCCAGTTCTTGAGAGAGGAACTAAAATTACCTTCTATGCCAAATGAAGCATTTTACTTTCTATTTCTTGACGATTACTTGTTGCATGCAAATCATGTTTCTGAGGGAGGTCGGTACACCTAATAACTTTTGTTTAGAGATTATTTGCAGGATGTTTATGAAACTAAAATCTTCCTTTTCCTTTTCTTTTTTAGAAAAATAATCCTACATTTTCAAGTCAGATAATCTGGTCTGACCTCCTGTATTATGTAGGCCATAGAATTTAATCTAGCTTCCTCTGTACTGACATGGCTAATACGTGAATACATGTAAACTCTCACTTTTCTCATTAAAAGATTTCAGTCTCTTAGAAACAGTGCAATCATTAAGCAGACAAACAAACTCCAGTTTGGTGACCTTTTATACACAGGCAACAGTACTTTATTACCCTCCATTTCAAAACTTATCTGCATGCATCAAAACATCACAAAACTGAAATGTAAATGGAGTCCCTCTTCATTTGCAATCTCCCTCTAGCTCTGGGTTGCTGCTGTACCTGTTAATCAAAAGATGCTGGCAGTGAGCTCATAGACTATTCTAACTTTAACACCTCTTAATATTTCCCAGATTTAGTATGGTCTAAGCTAAAATGTAATTTCATAGATTTCATAGACATTAGGGCTGGAAGGGACCTCGGGAGATCATCGAGTCCAGCCCCCTGCCCAAAGGGCACGAAGTCAGCTGGGGTC
>NW_017728943.1:107900634-107904447 GCF_001723895.1 Crocodylus porosus
CCCAGCAGCTCGCTGCCTCTCTCTCCAAAGAGCGGGCTGTGGTCATGGAAGCCAAAGCCTTCCTGATAACACCAGCGCCGCAGTCTTTGGTTCACCGTGTGGATCCTCCTCTCCCTCCTCAGCCCATAGCCCGAGACTGGGAGGATCGACGAAAACACCATCCTTAACGCACATTACTGAGACAAATCTTCTATTGATTAATATAATTAATGTATCAATTAGATGGACCCTTTGGCTGATGATAGTTCTAAATACTATAGGCATGCCCTACATAGCCTGAAGGCTGGGAGCTTTACAGTTACTAGCTGGGGGTCCCTTCTGCAAGTATGCAAGAAGCAGCATCTGACTGACACTTTAGTTCCTTATTTATAATCCTTTTAACAATATGGCATGGGTAAAGGTTCAAATTAATGGGTTGTAACAGAAACTTCATTTTCTCTTTTCACAAATCATCATGTATCATTAAGTTGCTTTTGCTTTTTAAGAACCCTGATATTTTTGATGTATTGCATTGTTAAGCTGAAATGCAGGAATGGTACCCAAGTGTGGGATTTCAGATGTTCAATTTCCAAATACTTCCACAGCAGTGGCCACCATTTCCAGATACCAAGTGATGGCCACTGGATTGTGGCTTCTGAAGCACTGCAGGATTAGCTTGGTCATGGGTATTGTTCTCTAGTCCTGCATCATGAAGGGAAACATTTCCATTTTTAATTCAGGAAACAAAACTGGCCTTTTTGGGGCAACTTGATGCCATACTTGCAGCATTGGTCATGCTAAACTATGCCATTTGCAGAGGGAGAGCTTATTTTTCCTTCTCTTTAATGTGAGAGCCCTTTGGAAGGGATTTTTCTGCTACTGGGAAATGTTGTATCCCCTCCTCCCCTCCTCTTTCCCAGGAAATTTCCACATGGTTTGGAATGCCTTTGCTCTGGAATGGAATTGAAGTCAAATGACTTTCTTTTGCTTGGCAGCTTCATGAAAATGCTCCATTATCTTTAGAGGCCCATTTAACCACATAGATCAAATTATTCAATTTCCGAGGCAAATAAGCCACAACCTTGATTCTACCCTTTGAGATTTTGGGTCCTCATTCTGCTAGGTAAGCAGAACATGGGAAACAGAAAAACCCACGCTCATAGGAGGAAGCTTACATGGCTAGTGCCTGGTCATTTATATTTTCCTTTAAGCATTACAAGCTTGAGTTGCTTTTTCCCAGATACAGTTTTTCAGGCAAGAAACATTTCATTCTGCTCTCAGTTGATTTCAGGATAAAGATGTGTATGATCAGTCTTTTTTCTTCTTCTTTTGGGAAGGCATAGTTTGTTTGTTTGTTTTTAACTTCAGCAGAAATTTTGCATATTCTTTTGGTGTCAAGGTAATCCTAGTTTGAAAAGGTTTCTTACTAAACTGTTTTGTTTTACTCACAGTCCTCTCCCCCTCCATTTTCCTTTTTATACTGACTATTTCTCTATCTGCTTACTATCTTAGTGTGCGTCTCCTGTGGTTGGACATTTCCTCTGACTTCTGCCCCAAAAGCTGAATCCATTACTGGTGAAAAGAAAATAAATAGGTTTTTTTGCCTGTAATTCTGTTTTCTTCTATTATTGAGATGCTGAGCTGGGGGTGATATGAGCATGATCCCAACTGCATTGAGATCAGTTGGCTTTAGATCATGTTTAATAGATTTGTTTTAGCATGGGCCTTGGATACTATATTGTCTTACTTCAGATCAGGACAAAAGCGAATATCAAAATAGAACTTTCTCAAAACTAGCCTGTGGAGCACCCTTGTTAATTGCTCTAACCTCCCTAGCATTAAACAAGCCTGATCTGGATGTAACATATTAATAATGCTTTATTTGGATTTGTGTTTGGGACCTTAGTGAATATTTTATAGTTAGCAGTTATATCTAACGCCAGCAACTACATTTTGTTGGGTCCTTACCAGGTTTCAAAACTGATGCTATTGCTCAATTCATGGCTAGAGCCATTTCATTTAATGATAAAGATGTTATGGTCCAGAACCTCAGCTGGCCTAATTCACTGTAGTTAAAAACAGTGGAGCATGGATGCTTTACACCACCTGTGGCTATGGGATTTGGGAGTGAGGGACTAATATTTCTCTCAGCATAAAATCTGATCCATCAGGCAGTTCCATTCTGCCAAGAAAACAACCAAATGCTTGTTTGCTTGCTTTCTTGGTGAGGACCTTTTTTCCTTCAGTTTGATATTTTGCTCCAGGCTATTTGTAGCCAGCTCTGACCATTTTGGTAATGTAATTTTAGAACAGAATAACTTGACTGTATTTGTTCTTAAGAGAATCAGGGTTGATACAGGTTCACACAAAAGACTGCAAAAGTTTCCTTTATGCTTGCCAGATCAGAAATAAGCACTCTGCTAATTATTTCTAAATTTGAGATTCGTGTTGAACTTTCTAATTTTCTTTAAATGCCATGCCGTTAGTTTGACAGCCTTATTGCCAGATTCATAATAGCTTTACTTTGTTCTAAATAAGGCATACTCTACTTTCTTGTTAAAGATTTTTATTAAGAACATATTTCACCTTACAAAAGTTTGTAGCTTTTCAGTAGTTGGTTGATTTTTATAGCCTTTTTTTCTTTCAGTGTTTTTATTCTTAAATTTTTCAGTTTTAGTAATAGTTTTTGTCCCAGCATTCTTTCATTGTAACACCTCTAATGTAAGTACTTTTTTGTTACCCAGACATTTCAGTATGTTTGAACTGAGCATGAGATTGACTCAGAAAAGGAGTATAGCCAGACATGTAAGAGCATTTATTCACTGAGTACAGAGGAGTTCATTCTCCATCTATTTGATCTCACTTGACTGCTATCCACATTTTTATTAAATCTACAGGTGTACGATCACTGAGAACTGTGATCCCTCTTTGACCTGAAATTGTTCCTTGCAGCTATGAATGTGGCATGATGAAATCCCTTTTAAAAATGCTGAGCAGAAGAGAGTAGTCTTTGCTAGCTAGATTAGAACTTCTTCAGAATTCACTAAATCCATGATCAGAGCAGCGTGTTTTTTTTTCTTTTAAATGCCCTAGAGCCTGGTGATACTTCTGAATGTGACTATGTTTTTAGTCTTCTAAAAAGGACTCTAGAACTACATTAAAATCCTGTGTCAGCTGTAGTATTGGTATAGTAAGCTCAGGAAACTGAAGACGTTTAAATGATGTTTCATTTTGAATGTAGAAAGACAAGCACTATGCTTGGAAACCTAAGGGTGTCTTTCTTCCCTTCCCCTGAACATGGGTAACCTCAGTCTGGGATTTTCTAGTTTTGAGGTTTTGGTATTATTATTTTTAACCACATTATTTTAAAATGCATGCCTTTCTTTTCAATCCAAACTCATGGGGTACATCCAGACAAGCCTGCACGTGCCTCTTGCAGCATCTTAAACTCCTTTGAGATGCTGCAAGCAGCACATGCAGGAATGAGAAAATGTTCCCCATACTGCAAATTTAGACCCCAGTGGTCAAAAAAATCCTTGGAGGAAAAAAGCAGGGCAGCCCCCTGAGGCAGCTGGAGGCTGGGTGCTCCACAGAGACACTCTGGTAGAAGCCAGAGCATCTCTGTGGTTGGCCCTTACCCTGGTGCTGAAGCACACTACCTACCCGGGCAGGGCAGGCAGCGTGCCAGCCGCAGGGAGCTGGACCCAGGCTCCACTGCAGGTAAGTAAGGGGTGGGGAAGGCTGGAGAAAGGGGGAGAAGACAATGGGGGGGACCTCTGACCCCTCCCAGGCCCCTGAACCCCCCCAATCCCTGCCCCGCTTGGTATGTCCCCC
>NW_017728943.1:107905773-107945754 GCF_001723895.1 Crocodylus porosus
ACAATCCCAGCCCCCCCAGCCCAGGCCCTGTTGCCCCCTGCTACCCTTCTCTGCATGGGGGGGCTCTGCCAGGAGGCCCCAGAACCCCCACAGACCCTACTCCTGCTGTGAGTAGAGGTGCTTTTTTATTTTTATTTTTTTTAAGTGCCGGAGTCTGAGGAGGTAGGGGGCAGCCATGGGGGGCTGGGAGAGCAAGTGGGGGTGGAGTATGTGGGCCTTGCAGGAGAGTGGTAGCCCTTGCAGGGGCCATTTGTCCCCTGTTGGGAGGGCTGTGGCCCCTGTGGGGGACAGCAAAACATATAGGTATTTAGAGTTCACTTTATTATGATGATAGAGATACTGGTAGGCTTCCAAATTGCTTTAACACTGTAAATATATTAATAAAACATTGCCCAACTGATAGCTGTCTTTCTCTCTCTCTCTCTCTCTCTTTTTAATGGTCTTTTGTTTTAATTGTGGAGGCACATGGATTTTGCGGTATTTTACAGAGTGACTTTGGGATTTTTTATCAGGGATTTTTCATTTTTCAGCTAGGGAACACTGGAATTCCTGCTAGGGAGGCCAGTGGCAGGACCCTGCCTGCCAACTGGGGCCAGGAGGACATGCTTTGACAGTTCCACATCTTCCAGGCGATAGCTGCCCAAATGGTTGGGCAGGGGGCACATATGGCAGTAGTGCCACACAAAGTCCAGCTTTGCAGCCACAGCCCACTGGCAGTTGGTTCAAATGGTCAGATGCCTCTATTGGCTGTGCAGTCCCCATCTGGGTCTGGCAGGTGCACAGCAGGTCACAGCCAGGCCACAGCCCCCACTGCCAGACTGCTGCATTGGGTAGAGGGTGCAGGGAACTCTCACGGCTGATTCAGCAGTTCAGCTGGCACAAGGGGTAGTATCCCCAGGTACTGATTGGTTGGGCCTGAGAAGTTCCTGAGCACAAGTAGCCCTGAGCTACTTGCCAAGGCAGTTTTTTGTACTGATGGGTCCAGGACAGGGCAGCTTTTTATACTGGGGGAAAACGCAGGTGCTGGCCCTGGGCTCTAGCTCGCCCTGGTTGCAGATCCAGGAGAAGCCAGGCAGGGTTATTTTGCCCCAAGTGGCACAATTTGCCCCACACCAAAGTGCACGTCTGGGCATGTGCGCTGAGGCAAAAAGCCCTGGCTCAAATTTGCACCATTTCTATTTGAGCTGCTGCAAGCGCACATGCTTGCATGTGTGGACGCGCCTATGGTGTATAAAGTTGTATAGCACCTATCCTGGGTTATCAGCAGAGTTTGAACCCTATCAACACTTGTAAAAAACTGATTGCTGGTGGGCTTCAGTTAACTTCACAAAGGGTAGATCCTATGACATAACTGAAAAGCGAAGTGATGTTAATGACCCAAAAGCAGAATTTGAGTGAGGGAAAGAGAGTGAGTTGACCATTTTTAAGGGTATCTGAGGCAACAAACTAACATAGTGCATGGGCCTACAGCTGCACTTGATAAATTCCCAGTACACTTATAATAGAAAGTATGTAGGAATTGCATGCTGGATTTTAAACTACTGTACCAGTATGGATGCTTACATGCATAACTAAGTTAGTGTCAAAGTGAAACTCCAATATCACACAACTGCTCCCAAGAAGCTGTGAAAACTTCACACACTTTTTGAGCAGAGGCATAGTGGTAAGGGCACTTGAACAGAGAATGAGCGAGCCTAAATTCTCTTCTGTCAAAGGGAGTTTCAAACTATATCTCCCACTTCCCAGTGAAGGGCTCTGGCCACCAGGCCAGGCTGGTTAGGGCCAAAAGCATTACACAATAAGAAGGACTGTTGAAGCTGGGCTACTGGCTACCAAGAAGGAAAGGCTCATGAAACTAGACGGAGAGTATGCAAGATGGAGTGCTGTATGTCTCTGGAGTGGTTTAGATTTGTGCTCCTGAGATGAGACCTATAATTTTTAGGCTAGCTGTGGGAATGCTTTAGCTTGGGGTGTCAAACATATGGGCTGTGGACTGGATCAAGCCTGTTGAACTGTCCCATCCAGTCTGTGGAGCTTCTGAAAGATCAGGGAGTTGGGGGAAGGGGCTAGTGTGGGGCAGGGCCTGCTGCAGAATTGGGGGCTTGAAATTGGACCATGACCATTGGTGGCAGGTAGGCAAAAGAAGGCAGTGCTGATGCAGCCCAGCTTGCCACACAGCCACTTGAGCCTGCTGCCGTTTGGCCCAGTGCTATTCACAAATGTCTTCTTGGCCAGTGGCTGCTGGCCCTCCTGCCACTTCTGCTTGTGTTGCTGCAGCCATGGCTGGCGACTACCTGGCCTGCTGTCATTTGGACCACAGCCACTTGCCCTGCTACTGATGCCTCCTCTTCTGGGCCTGCCACCTTATCCATGACGAGGTTTGTGGTTAAGATCTGGCTCTGGAAATGGGGTTAGTTCAGCACTCCTGGTTTGGATGTTAAGCTAGATTTTTGGGCCATGACTTCTCAGTTTCGTTATTTAGTATGCAAAATGGGGCTAAAAATGCTTGACCTTTCTTTCTATACCTCTTGGAAATCTATACACATAGAAGATCAAAATAATTGTATTAATGCAACTTATAGCAACATATTATTACTTTTTAATGTAGATAAATATTCAGGAACTTGAAGGAATATGGAAAAAGTCACTTTTCAGTTTACTTGTACTTATCCAGTTAGAAGTGGGTTAAAAACTTTCATACCAATAGAGAAGAATAATAAATCTCCTATCTGGAATTAAATTGATGGAAACTGCATCCATTAATTGGATAGAGTGGTAATTGAATTTTATTAAGACAGTTTGAGGATAGCGCACATGCATACATACATATTAGATATCCTTCTACGTAAGCTGTATAGCCAGCCAAACAAGAAATTAAAAAATGCAGGATTAATTCACCTTTGTATGTGCATTTCTGAGGAATACTGTATAAGATAATATTCTAATAAATTACTATTCAGAGGCATATATGTGTCCCAGAGGCAGAGTGAGAAAATCCTCGAAACAGATGAAAAATAATGATAAACACATGTATTGGAGTAAAGAGAAGTTATCCTGGAATGTAAACTTAAAAGACAGGATGGACCATTGCTGTGATGGAATTAGGGTAAATATCCAAGAGTGAGGTGAAAAATGCTGTCTACAAGGCCCCCCGTATTCCTGCAAATGCTTACACTTCTGTCTCCCCTTTTCATAGACTCTTTGGCTTAACTGTGGTTTCCCCCTTAGGTTCACCCTACTTTTTCAAGGGAAGTCTTGATACCACTGAGATTAGTAGCTAAATTCCTTTTTGTGAAAGACCCAAGGATTTATGTAGCTTGATAACTTGTGATTGAAGCAGGGCCTGTCTTTGAGAGAGACATCCTATCTTGAAATAAAGGCTTCAAAAGAACTCTACTGAGTTCTTTGGTAAATTGCTCCTATGATTAATTACTTTCTCGATTTAAAAACTGCTCATTTCCTTTCATTTTGAATAATTGATCTAATATGGTATTTCAGTCTGTACATTTCAGAAACCTTACTGCAGTATCTGAGGGTGGTTTTAGATTCTGTTGGACAGGCTGATGCCCAGGAGGTTTCAAGATTTAAAAACTCATTCAAAAGTTTTCTAGGAAATATAAATGTTGTAGCTCCTAATGTTTCTTCTGTCCTTATTCTGTTAAAGGATTTTTTTAAACATTACTTGGCTATTTCAGACCTTTAGTTTGTTTCTTTTTGCTTGAGATTCTTCATCCAAAATTATTTTTATTCTTTAATCATATTATTCTCAAAGGAAGGGATGTGTTCCTTTGCTTCCTTTAGTCCTTCGGTAACATTTTAGCTTCATGTTCAGGATATTTATTTGACCTTTCATATTTCCTACATCTAATGACATTTGTTTCATTAGCTTTTGTAAAGATGAGTGACCTTTTAACTCTTAAAAAATCAAAATCCATCTGCCTTTCTCTTCCGTCTCATCTTTTGCCACGGTGGTAAAAGTTTGCTCTTTCTTTTCTTGTCTCTCTCTTAAGGACCCAGGATGAAAATTCTTATCTGCTTGAAATCCTCATTAAATCTGTGGAAATGTTTCTGTTGACATCAGTGGGGTTAGGATTTCACTCAGGGTGACATCGATTTTTAAGGAACAAAAAGTTATGCCAGCACATTGTAACAAGTCTTTGCCTACTCAGATAATTTTTTGTCCACTTTCAGTCTCACATTGTCTTGTATTCCTGTTCGTAAATAAGTGACTTTATTGGATCAGGACAGGTGAGGGGAGTATGGTAAGAGAGGTTGCCATCAGAGCCAAGGAGGAAATGACTTTCTTGCCCTATGAAAAAAAATTGAGGCTTCAAATATTTTTCTTGAATTGGGAGAAAACCAAGACCTTTCCAAATATATAATGGAAAACAGAAGCATAGTAGTTCAGCTCTGCACCTGGGACAGTGCCAGCTCCTGCTATCCCAATTGCTCCTGTGGCACTGGCTACTTTTGTGCCCTCCTCACAAAGGCAGTGCTTGGGGCAGTTGCCTCAATTTTTACCCCTCACTTATTCTATTGATGGTAAAAAATGACATTCACCAGAATAGCATAGTACTTATAGTGCTCACCTAAGATGTGGGAAAGTTCAAGTACCTGGTGTAAATCAAGCTGAGTAAATCAGGCATTTGGATCTTGGTCTCCCACTTTATAGGTGATGGTGGCCTCACTCACTTGGCTACTCTAGCAGAGGTCTTACTCATTTTGCACATTTCCAGAAAAGGTTTCAATGTTGTCAAATGGATAATTTTCCAAAGAAAAATTCCCTGTTGGCTTTTTCTGTCATCTTCATGGTAACTTAATACTTTTTGTTGTGGCTGCTTGATTTTTTTCAGCTCGTTTGAGGAATATCCTACTTTATTCATAGTAAATGCACAGAAGAGATAGTGCTGGTGTTTGCCACTTGCACACTACATTTGGGGCTTTGAAAAATTAGCATATGTATCTTCTCCTGCCTTCACGTGAGACATTGCCAATGACATTGTGGAAAAGTGGAATTTTCAGGGGGGAAAAAGGAGACTATTCAAGTGGTTTTACTTAACCACACTGAAGTGACTTACTCAAACTGTTTACTTGATTCCTTCTGGAAAGCTGTGCACTTGAACAGCAGTGAGAACTACTTAAAAATGATCATTCTAAAAACCCCATTTCAGCTGTGTGATGGTCTGCCCATCCTAGAAGGCAGTTTATCTAAATAAAGTTCAATGTTTTAATTTCTTCAGAAAAATGTTCTTTTAAACCCCAAATCTGTAGTCCTTTATCAGATGATGGGATGACTCCAATCAGTTGCAAGATCTCGCTCTTAGATTTCCACAGTTTGAAAATGGATCATAAATGTTATTACTTCGGGTACAATTTTTATAGTTCTTCTTCACCAGTTCTTTTTAAATGTCCTTGTTTTCTACAATGCAGGGAAGGTTTTGAGTGATTCTGAAATTAATATGGGTAAACTACACTCCAATAACATATACATTCCTCTGGTTCTTGTGGGGGATGGACCGAAGTATAGAATAGTTGTGGTGTTTTAATGTCACTGGGATGATATACTGCATTATTCTTATTGGAAGTCTCCATTTTCTTCTCCCCCTCCCAAAGAACCATAAAAATTGCATTTGATTTTTAAGTGGGGTCAACTTATTGGGCCCCGAAAGTCATGACTTTTGTGTTTGTAACATTTTTTATGCATAAAGTAAAAAAAGCAAGTCTGGAATTTATTTTCAGTGTAGTTTTCATATTAGCATTTTAACTGTTATAGTATAATTGCTTAGGTCTTTCCTTGGTCATTTGATTTGCCTGTGGGATTTATTAATGGACATAGCAGTTCCAGGTCTTTATCTGTAGTTATTCACTTATATTTAGGGGGAAAGTTTGGGGGGAGGTTTTCTAAAATTGAACCTGAAAATGTGGTGTCCGCTTAGGTTTGGTTGCTTTATAATTGGAACGATACGACCGTTTTTTAGGAGTGAGATTTGATTTTGTCTTGCTTTCAGATTTCCGTGTAAGATTACTCAACACAAAGGGAATCTCCCCCTAACAGTGAGTGTATTATGAGTGTTCTGTAACAGTGATGCCCCTACCTAACACACAGCAGCCGCCCATCAGCTGTGTAAATTCAGCAGTACTCACCTTAGTTCTTTCATTAGCTTTTAAATGGAACCAGAAGTCTTGTCTTGTTACCTTTTCCAAAACTGTCATCCTGTACTTTTTCTTTGGGGCTAAATTGATTAGGGATCCTCTGCGCCTGAAGTGTTCTGAAGTAACCTTGAAAGCCAATGGCAACCAACAGGCCCTGTTGAGCTTGGGGTTTGAGCTACAAAGAGCAGGGAGCACCATCTTAACCATCAGCCTGAGTGAAGAGAACTGTATTATGCTCTATTACTACCAAACTCTGTTTAAAGCCTGAAAATCTGCCATGCTACTCTTTCTTTTTTGCAGTTGCCTGTAATTCTATGGCAAAAGACACATTGGAGCTCTTCTCATGTCCCATCACTCCTCATAAAAAAGCATCATGGGCAAAATTAATCCTCCCCCTAGAATAGTTCCACTCATGTCAGCTGTCTTATTTCAGGGATGAATGCAACTTAAAAAATAATAATGTAGTTTTCTATGTTTGTCTCCACCACACCTTTTTTTTTTTTTTTTGCTCATACGAAGACTGTTGGGCTTCAGATTATTAAAAAAAAAAAGAACAAAAAATAAGACTCCCCCTTCCCCCCTCAAAACACAACTTCTTTTGCTTTTTTGCTGTTCTCAAAAATATACTTACTGCATGTCATAGGAAGGTTGAGAGAAGTACCTTACATAAACCAGAAAACTCGCTGATGACTGAATTAACTTTCTAGGGTAGATTAGCTGTGTAACCTGGCTCTCTGGCTTGTCCCATTAACTTTTTGAGCTGATAAAACAATTCAGTTAGTTCATTTGATCAGTAATTCATTGCATGATGCTGCAGTTGCTGGGGTGCATGTGTGGTGTACAGGTTTCTTTTTGGTCAAATCAGATCTGTTCCCAGATTTTTCTGTCCTTGTTAATCACAAGACAGTACACAGTCCATAATTCATGTTAGTTTATCCTGGTGGGAAACACATGTACTTGTTATCCCTTTTCCTTCCCAAAAGCAAATGCTAATGTGGCACACAGTATCCTATTAAAAGTGTTAAAGATTTAAAATGGAGACTATTAGCAGATGGTCTTAAATACTTTATTTTTGTATTCAGTGTAAGGTTGTTTTCAAGACTGTATTGTTATCTGAAGTATTAGAAAAACTTGACTGTAATAAAAAGAGAGAGAGAATGATGGAGCCAGACCCAGCAAAAGTATATTGAAAAATGCATCTAGACCTTGCAGTGTTTCATCTGCACTATAGTTGTTGCTTTGTTTCAGATCTCTACAGACCAGCATATGTCATTATGGCATCCCTGGTTTTGTTTCTCCCCTAAAGATAACATGTAGCAGTCCTATATGCCTGTTTTATTTGAAAAGCAATACTAGCACAATCTGTGAGGCATAAACACACACACACTCCTTGCTACTTCATTGACTAAAATAACCTTGGTTTTATTTTTCCAGGGTTACAAGCAGTGTGACAATTAGATGATTATATGTTCTGTCGGGTAATTTGTCCTATCAGTGAGTTGTGTGTGCTATTTTAACCCTTTTTCTCCTCCATTTCTTTTCTGTGAATTCAAAATAGTTCTACTAAAGAGTGGATGGGATGATAAGGGGGCCCTTCGGTATGTCCACTATGGTATCATAGCCATGCCAGCCATTGATCCAATGTATGTGGAATTAACTAAATTAGCTCTATCATTTATTGCTCTATTCCCCCCCACAAGAGTAACTAGTTTCAGACCTGCTGCCCTCACTGTTGCTGACCATTGGGATCACAATAATATGAGGATTTGTTCTTCTTTTTCTAGGAAGATAATGGTGTATGTACGGGGAAACCTTTCCCAGGTTTCTTTGGCATGATCATGAGCAACTTTGCTCAGCACTCCATCAGACTTTCCATTGTTATCTTTGGCTTTTCTGTAATACCTTGCTGAACAATATTCATCTGATTATTAGGCTCCCAGGCCATATCATAGCTCTTATCTTCAGGGTGGGTAGAGGAATGGGATTTCTGTTTAGACTTATGTCCTGAGAGTATTCATGAAGGTCAAAGTAGCAAGGGTCCTACAATCCTCCTCTTATGTGACTAACTTATTTAGAGGCCTATGGAAAAATGTCTTGTATTCAAAAGCTTGTCTAACTTTATCTCAGCTACATAGTTGGTCCAATAAAAGCTATCACCCTAAGAAATTCTTGCCACTTGCATAATTTCTGGACCTTCATGGTCTATAACATTGCTCTTACAGTATCATACCTTATTTAGATACAGTTTCATACATATTTGCAAATGTGCTGCATCTGGAAAGCTGTTTTAACTGTAACAAGAGGAACCTTTTTTCCAGGTCCCAAGCACCAAAACTTCAAGTGCATACAGTGGAGGGCATACCAGAAGAACGTTATATAGAGATGGTTGTATCAAGCAAAATCAATGAGAGGGACTAGATTTGCCAGTAGAAATGCAAGGAACAATGGTTTTGTTTTAATTGAACACAGGAGCTCAGAACATGAACATAGAAAGTGAAAAATGAAAACAAAAATGAGTTAAACATCAAAATAACTGGCTGTTCAAGAACAAGTATACCAGTGAAAGAGAAATGCATCCAGTATAAAAATAGAGTATACAAACTCCCATTTATTGTGGGATATAGGGAGGTGACACCAATTCGGGGTCTGGCAGCTTGAGAGAAACTGAATCTAGTTAACCATGTGCTTGCAGTTTGAGAAGGCAGGACATTCATGTCTCCTGGGGTGCTTGTACATGTGACGATGTGGCCATGTACGTGTGATGAAAAGTGACGAGAAATTGCCATTAGTCTAAAATAATGGTGTCGCCATATATATGATTTTTTTTGTGTCAGTTTTTTTGAGCATGACATCTTAGACCACCTCTGAAGTATTTTAATTTGGTTGTGGCAAATTGTCCCATTGTGGAGAAGAAAGCTGTCATGTGTACACATCATACAGCTCCTGTCGCTTCCCCGTGCTACCCTGGGAACAGGCAGCTTGCCCCTGGGGCAGTGCAGGAAGGTGGCCGGAGGGTGGCTGGATGTGCTGGCTGCTGGATCCTCACAATTAATCCTCACAACTAAAAACCTACCAATTAAAAACCCACCATTTTCAATTTAGGGGAACTAAACCCTCCTCACGTGTACAAGCACCTCTGGTGTTCCTTTTGGTTATCACAGTCTAAAGCTGAACAGTCTTCTTAGGAGGAAACCAATTGTTCCAGAACACAGGAAGTAACTAAGTCCTGAATGGGAAGAAATGTATCAATGGACACAAATGCAAATACTCTCATGCAGAAAGATGAAATCTGCCTCACTGGTCTGTAGCTAAAGAACTTTGTTCCGTGTGCAAAAGCACAGCTGCCAAAAGTGAAAGTCAATCAGATCTCACGATAAGGGCTTGAATCTATCAAGACTTTGAGGAACTGCTTCTCACTAAAAACAAAACAGAAATTTTACCTGAAACCGTTGCTCTGAAAAGGAAGAGCAGTGTCCGAAAATACTCAGAGACACTTGTCAAAAAAGCTGTAGACAAGGGGAAATAGGAAAGCAATGACTCATTCTGTAGTGGTGTGCTAATAATCATTCCTCCTTAGATGGATAGTAATCATTTTTTGTTAATTGATTTTTGTAGTTATTAAAAAGGAAGATGTAGTGAAGTTAAAATTTAGAGATGGCCCCTCACAGTAGAATGAAGAATTTGGGAACTGGTAGATGGTCCCTCTGTCAGGAACAATTTTCTCGCTAGTTGAAGAGATAAAGGGTCTGCGGAGGTTGCCTAGTAGTCCTCAGTCAAAGTTTGTTTTTTGGTTTTTCTCATTCATATGATGTTTGTATTTACTGATCCCAATGATTGTTATACTTGTTGGGGTGGGGAGCTCACATATATCCCCTTTTAAAGGATGGAAACTATGATGTGTTGTTCATAAGCTACTATATGTGGCACTGTTTCTTTAAACATTGTAACTTTGTGTGCCTTCTCAACAACTTGTCTGTTTTGGGTCCCTGTTTAGAAAAAAACAGTTAGTCTAAGCTAGTTTAAGCCCCAATATTAGTCCCATTGTTGAACATTTTCTAGCAGATCCCAGACAGCTGAGGAATCCTTGTTTGTAATAAATTCTGGGCCTGGGTTGACCATGCCCTCAGTCAAAATAGCACAAGTAGAGTTGGCTCAGAAAATGTTTGTCAGTTCCAGGGTATTTCACCTGGTTTATATTTCATCTCTCCCCTCAGTCCTAAGAAAGTCTGCTTGCTGGTAAGGGATCACTTGATCCTAACTACTGTCGACCAGTCTAGCTGGCTTCCCTTGTGGACTTGCTGATGCTCCCCAAGGGGCAACAGTCCCTCTGACATCTTATCAATGCTGTTGTCAGCAGCTATCTGTTATACCCTAGATCCAGATGCCCTAAAACTCTCAGCCCCATTTATGAAAGGATGATCCTGCAGAAGCTGAATATTTTGGATAGGGTAGCCTAGCTTATACAGAGATAATTCTATGACCCGTGATATACAGGAAAAATCAGCAGGGTTAAGTACAGGCAGTGAAAAGGCCCAAGGAAAAATTGATTCAATCTTTGCAAGTTAGTCTAAGCAGCATACGTTGAACCTGTAAGCAAGTGAACAGACATTCACTTTTAGAAATGCAACCACATGCCTACAGTGGCCCGGGCCAAAAGCTGGGGGGTGCTAGAATATTAGCTGGAGCAGACAGCATGGGGCAAAGCTAGCCCACCCACCTCGCAAAGTGCAGTTTGTGGGGGAGGTGCGAAGCAGGGTTTGCAAGGAAGGTGCAAAGCATGCTGGGATGCTGGGGTACTTGAATCTGATGGCTGTGGTGTTCACTTCTGGCCTAGAAATCGAAAATGAAATTTATAGGGTTGGCCTAATGTTAAGCTACTTTCCTAAAGGGGGTTGGAGAAGGGATCGAGCACTTTCAAACTATTTCTGTTAGTCCTAGCAGATTACACCAACAAGGAAGAGTCTGCTGCTTAATACTGGATTTTTTTGAGATCTGAAAATATTCTGTATATTTTACATATATCTAGGGATAAAGGTAGTTGGGCAGTTTTTTTTGGGGGGTGTTATTTAAAAAATCAAAATGGGATGTATGCAGACATCTGTGTATTCTCCCTTTCTTCCTAATATACAAATTGGAGGCTACTTTACATGTAAAAGTAAAATCTAGAACGTATGTTTATTGGACTATATTCTCAGCAGATGTCAATCTACATAGTTCCAGTGACTTCAGTGGAGCTATGCCAGCTGAAATCTGAGGGAGTGTATTGTATAGGAAAATGTTACAGGAAGGTATATTCATTCACGAAACAAAATTGAATGCCTTTCAATCCGTCTTCACCCTCTGCCCTCTAGAATAAACTGTAGCTAATTATATTGATTCAATTTTTTTTTAAAAATGCACAAACTGTGTATTTACTGTAGGAAACATTATTTGGGTTAAGAATACATTTTCCAGTGCCTCTTTACCATTCTTCCTCATGCCTGCTGTCGGAAATGTATCAGAATACAAAAGAGAGGCTAATTGACAAGTCTGGAGGTTGAAGGTATACTGTGACCTGAAATAAGGACTGTTCTCATAATGAGAGACAGCTGAAAGATTATGTATGTAGATCCACTAAAACAGACTCTCTGGCTCTTTTTCACGAGCCAGCAGATGGTAGCAGAGTCTACAGATCTCTGAGAAGGCAAATATACATTAAATACCATAACTGCCCTCATTCATTTGCCATTCATCTTCACTTGTCAGCCTCTTCATAAGTGCCTTCTGTAGTGTTGACCCTGAAATTGCATCATTTAATCTGTAATCATATATTGCCAACATTTCTCCTTTTTATTGCTTATCAACTGCATTAATTCGGCTGCACTGTGGACCACCAATAGCTTTAGGCAACTCTCTGTAGAAAAGAGATATTCATAAAATGTAACATTCAGAAGAGGAAGAGCTGACATGCCTAAGATAAAGGGAAGAATCTTAAAAAAGGAAAAACGAGTGAGGGGAAAGATAAATGTGGGCACTGATATTTCTGCGCTCTCCCCTTCTCCCCTCCCCCGCCGGCCCATGTGGAACGTATTTTGAATTCTAAATGGCTTGCTAGTATTGATGATATCATTTTAAGTGAAAACAGTGAGCTCAGTCCCTTACACAAGAAGGTAGACAGGCACTGTCGACCTTGCACTGAAGAGTTCATCATCTAAACAGCGATGTGTCACTGGGACACCCAGAGGAAGGCTTGGCCAGAATTCTATGTCAGTCGTAAAAAGTCAGATAGGTGGGAGCATTTCTAATGAAGTAGGATTCCTGAAGAAAATAATGTTGTGGAGGATTTGGAAGAAGAGAACAAGTATTTGTTAGGGCTGTGCAAAGTTTCCAGTGCCGATTCAATTCAGAGGCAATTTGGCCTGATTCGGTGGCTGAATCTCCAAATCCAAATTGAATCAGGGGACCGATTAAAAGGTCGGAATCAATTCAAAGCTCTCCAAATCGATTGGGAAAAGATTCGGAGAGCTTCAGTGATTTGGGTAGTCCCTGCTCGCTGCAGCAGGGAGCTGGACTGGGACTCTGAGCTGGTAAGTAGGGGGCGGGGGAGGGAAGGCTGGATTAGGGGGAAGGAGACCACGGGGGGACCCTTGCCCGGCCCCATCCCCTGCCTTCTTCCCCAGCCCCCCGAGTGTCCCTGACCCCTGACCACTCCCCCAGCACCCGACCCATGGCTGCCCCGCCTGCCCCGGCTCTTGGCTCTTTAAAAAAAGCTTGGGCTTACCGGGTGTTGCTGGCAAGGGGGCATCCCTGCTGCCCCCCACTGCCCCATGCTGCATGGGGGGCTCTTCTATGAGCTCCCCAACACCCACCCAGTCTCCCAACCCCGCCATGGCTGCCCCGCCTGCCCCAGCTCCCAGCCCTTTAAGAACCCCCCTCCAAACCCCTCAGGAATCATCAGCTCCTGTAGCGGCCTCAGGGATTTGGGGGGCTCATGCAGAGCCCTCCACACAGCATGGGGCAGTATCAAAGATGAGCAGCCCATGGGGGTTCACCCTCTTAAGAAGATAAAATAATCCCTGGAAGAACAATCACCTCCCTAATCTGTATTACACCAAAGTCATGGAGGGCTAGATTGCAAGGACTGAAATGCTCTAATCTTCTGAGGGGCAAGAGCAGATGGTGACCGTGATTGCCCCCCCCCCACTGGACAGCAGTGGTTGAGTCAGGGCTTTTTTTTTGTTTGTTTTTTTTAAAGGGCTCGAGCTGGGGAGACAGGGCAGCCATGGGGGGGGCGGGATAGTGGGTGGGGGGCCAGGGGCCAGTGAGAGGCAGCAGGCATTGCCCCCTGCCCCCCCTGCACCTGGCAGCAGCTGGTGAGTGGAGGCTTTTTTATTTTCAAAGAGCCGGGAGCTGTGCCAGGGCTGGGAAAGCAGGCGGGGGATGGGGCCTGTGTGATTTGGAGATTCGGCTGATTTGGCAGCAGCCAAATCTCCGAATCAGATTTGGCCAAATTGATACAGGACAGTGATTCGAATCACCAAATCAAATCACTGTCCCCCAAATCAGCCGAATCCAAATCCGAAGCAAATGCTAGCTGCTTTGCACAGGCCTAGTAGCTGGTGCATGAAAGGAAGAAGGACATCCTAGGTAAATTTGGCTCCCTCATCTAGGGGAGTATTTTGCCCATTTTTCTTGTAGTCATACCCTTGTCCTAACAACACGTGCTGGGACTGAGCCAAAAGTGATAGCAAAACATTGCCAAATGCTGCAACAAATTGAAAGTAGTATCACAACCTGAGTCATATGCATAGGCCTATCTGCGGTATCAAAGAAAAATATGTTTTCACTAATTTGTATGATGAAGAACTGAAGGATCAAAGTATCCAAATTGCCAAAAGGATTAAATAAAGCTCAGCTATTTGCTACCTCAGTCCATTTCCTATGGAGGGATTGGCAATGGGATAGTGAAGCATTATGAGAACTGTATGTATGCTGCAAAATTGTCAGGAGATGTGTGCCTGTTGGATAAGGGTAGAAGTGCTCTATTTACCAAAATAGCTCAGAATGTCACTATTGTGGTGACAAAATACATACAATACAGTATAAATATTGTGGTTTGTTTTTTTGTTTTGTTTTGGGTTTTTTTAACCAACTGTATAAATCTCTTCTGTACCAAGATCCAGAAAATCGTCTCAGTGCTGTCATAACCATCTCAGACCCTAGATGGTACTATGTAATCACTGTTTGTGTCCTACTTTTTATAATGGGCTCTTACTGTTTTTCCCCAGCCTCTGCAAAAAGTAGGGAAAGCAGAGCAGCAAAATAAAGTCAGCAAGAAATCTACCAAATAAAAAGGTCATAGAATTTTGTTTCAGACTCCATATTTAGATTAGCTTTCATTTTTATATAATAGACTACATGTTCTAATAGTCCTTAACATATTCAGCATTAGCATTAATGAATTGTGCTTCACCAAGACAGGGTTTCCCTGAAATTTTACTGGCAAGAAAAAATTGCAGGATTCCCTAAGAAAAAAAGTAAATTTCCTGCATTGCAATTCTCATTTGTTTCTTGTCTTGATCCAAGTGTGCCTTGTACATACACACATGCACAAGGGTTTGTACTGAATGTTAAACATATATTTAGCCCTTATAACCTGGAAGAACTCTCCATACGTGCACTTTAATATAGTTACAAGGGAAAATATGAATGATTTTTTTTAATGTAGGAAGGGAGAGAGAGAGAAACGTGTGCACATAGACATTGGTTATTTACACAAGATTTTACATGACTATTTACGAGTGAATTTGTGATGAAAAAAGATATTTGCCTTGAGATCATATGGGACACACATTTTTATATGAGCTGGGAGAGGGAATCTTTAACCCCCTGCGTCATCCTATTTTTAAGGGCAATCTCCCTATGTTCAGGGTAATAGCGTTATAAACTGATATTTTCTACACAGGCATAATAAATATATCTTCAAGACATAGCAGATGCTATGATGTGGATCTGTAAAGTAGTTAAAGAGGAACCCCCCTCCAGAGACTTTCTAATACATCCTTCCACACGCTTTAATTCAGAATTAAGATTGCTCAAGTAAAATCCCTGTTAACACAATAGCATTAGAATACATGAAAACCTTCGGTTAAGACGATATGTGTATCCAGTCTAATCACACCACTGACATGCCTTGCTACCCAAATATCCTAACACTTAAACTCACATGCTCTGTACTTTTAAACAAGCTTTTCTTCACCCCCAACATGCAACCACCTATGCACATGCAATTTCTGACAATCACAGTCAAAGCTACAACCTGAACTCTGCCCCTTCAAGATAAAAATAGTGCAGTGAAGGAAAATCTGGGATTGGAGTGAGTATTCTTTTTTAAGTTGTTTTTGCTTTTTCCCAGGAATTTATATTTTGAGAGCCTACATGATTTAAGGGAAGAGAAGTTTGTACAGGAGGTGGGGAGCCAACATTGTGACTACTGGTGATTTTGCTAATTATTTTATTGAAAGTCAATGCGTTAGAGTAACCTTCATTGTAAGTCAGCAAAGCTTTTTGTGAACATGGCATTTTGTCCTGTGTTTTGTTTTTTAATCTAACAATTTGTAATAAATGAAGTCTTTTCTTCACTGTATGGTTCCACCCAATCCTGTTGGCCACCATCTGCACAAGTATGTGCTTCTACTGTTCTAGCATACTATAGGTTAGTACAATGGGGCCCAACATTTTTTGTCTGGCGTTCCACAAATAGCCCCGCACCTTTCCTACTCTGATTCCCTACCTGTTCTGCTGCTCTGCTTTATGCTTTGTGCCCTGTGCTCCCTGCCTGATTTGCTGTTTGCTTTGCTCCCTGTCTTATCTGTCACTGAGCTGTCTCCTCCCTGATTTGCCATTTGCCACACACAGACTGGCTACACCACTTGTGGCAACTCTGCCACAGGTTGGCTACCCCTAGTATAGGTTATCTTCCTCATTGTAGAATGTGAGAGTTCCCCCATTAATGCATTAAGCAATCTGACTAACATCTGTCCTATGTGGTTCGTTCTCACTCACTTTGTCCCCAGAGGGTAAATTGTACATTCAGTATATAATTTAGTATGATTTAGTAGGCCTTTTCTTTTTCTTAATGTACATGGAAGGTTTTATTTTTTGTCAGAAAATGCAGTGTTGAAGAAGCGTGCCTTGCATTTCTTCCTTTTCTGCATTTAATCCCAAGTTCCCTGTCTTCCTTTTCTAGGATTGTAGGTAAAATAATGCTCTTATGTTGGGGAGGGGGTGGTCTTCTTCCTTTAGAAGAATGAAAGCTGATGAGTTTGCTTGTTAATTTTTATGTCCCTTCTTGATATAAACTCTAAGGTATGTATGTGAACATACCTCATATTCAGATAGGGTTTTCATTTGTTTTTTGAAGCTTTTTTGTTGGCTTTGGTACCACTGAAAACTTGAACCTTTCTAAACCCTTGAAAGGGTAGAGATAAGAACAGTAGGGTTAAATAAGGAAATTTTTAAAACAGTCCAGAAGCCTAGTGGGGATTGGCACTGTGTGATGTCATTGGTAACTGGAGAGATGGATGTGACTGAAGGTTGGAGTTAACCCTAGTGTTGGAGAGGAGAGAGTTGTGAACTTAATACAGGTTCAAGAATTCCCAGGTATTTCCTCCCTCTCTCTCCTCCAATTTTTTTTCTAGAAGTCAGAAAACTTCGGGAATCTGTACATCTGAAGATTCAGGATCTGTAAAAACCTGACCTGCTCATTTTATTTTTCAGTCTCCAGTGTTTGAATTCACTAGGTTGTTGTTTCTCACTCTTGCTGTAGTAAATGTGAAAGCTTATAGATCAATACTGCAAATGGGTGATTAGTGTTCAGTGGTTACCAGACCTTGGTGTATGAATTTATTTGATGCAACATCTCTAAAGTTGAAGGAAGTGGTAAGAAACCACCAATTTAAATGGACTGGCATAATGAAGACAGAAAATTATTCCAAAGTAAAATGTAAATATTTGCTAGAGCTGTTAAGAAGCAGGACCAGAAAGATGTGCGATTGTCTTAAACTGTAGAAAATTAGTTTCTTCACATTCTTCCAGAGGGAAAAGACTATTGAATACAACTTTGTCCACTGAAGCAGAAGGGTAGAGAGTAGAGCAGAATTATTTGATTCTGCCAAGGAGATAGTTTTGATGTCATTTTCATCCAAACCCTGCTAGTGATAATTAAATCTGCATTACAGGTCTTTGAACAATTCCTTAGTAAGGGTTTAATTTAGGAACAATCCTGGTTTGTGTTTCATACCCAAGAAATCACAAAGAGGACTGTTTTCATAAAACAGAGCTAGAGATACTGGTTCTACTGATTATTCTTTATATTAAGTATATAGGACATTAATCCAATTAGTGATGTCTTTCAAAATGGGAGAAATGCAAAGTTTAGTCAGAAAACATATATGCACAAATATGTATAAAACATATGAATTCTCCTACTGGACCAGTTTCAATGTCTTCCTAATCTAGTATTCTAACTTCAACAGTAACCGGAGCCAGGTACTTCAAAGGAGGGTTAAAAATGACCTAGAGGGTACGTGGAATAACGTGCCTCCATAACAGAGGGAGGCTTAAACACAAAACCATGAGGTTTTATGATTTTTGTTAAATCCTTTGATCAACCCTTGTAACTCTCAATATTCTTGTCTGACATATTTGTATAGTATCTCCTGGACCAGATCTAATTGTAAAATGCTAAATAATTGAAGGTTTGGAGGTTATAAAGAGGGATCTGAGTGATGATTTTTTTTATAAAGTAACAGACTTTCCCTGCCTTCAGTGGCTGATTTAGGTAGACCCTAGACTCAGCATCATGGAAAGAGATGGGAATAAGATGACACTGAGGTGAAAGATGATTCAGGAGTGGCAGGCATTCACACTCACCATCACTAGACCTAAAATCTTTATAGCTCAGTTATATAATCTTGAGTACCTGTATTCAATCTCAAAGCATGGTGAAGGCATTTCAGCAAGAGATGCTGAGAGCGTAATGGCAAGGAGCCCCATTACTGAGTGTCATTAGAGCTGTAATTATTATAGTTGAGAACTAGCTGACCTAGTGCAGACACAACTCGGCAGTAGGAGACAGAAGGCTCCAAAAGGGGCTGCAGATGGATCTGCTGAAGTGCTCTCCTGGATTCAACTGCTATCCATTGACTGTGAACTGTGAGTAAGGTGCAGCAGAGGGAAGTTGGGCGTGTGGAGAGAAGCATCTCAAAGGGACATTTTTTTCCATCGGCTATTCATGCTCGCAGGAAAGGAAACTGAGGTGAAGTACCACTGTTGAAGATACATGGGAGATTGGATATTTTACTTAGGTTAAAGATGTGCTGTTGGTTTATTATTGTTGTTCCCTTTCCCCCATATTAATGTCTTGTTCCTTTATCTCTTATAACTCTGTTTTGTACTCAAAGCTCTGTGCTTGCAAGAGGAAAAGGAATACCTCTTAAAGGCACCCAGAGAAGGCATTTACTTATCCCAGGTTTCTGGGCATTTGTAAATTTTAGGAAAAATCCACAGGCACTTAAACCCAACTCTGCTACCAAACTCCTATCCCCCTACATTATCAGGGTTATGCAGTCATGCAGCTGAGAAAAACTTAACTTCCCTAAACACCTTCAGACTTTGCAAAATGGTTTCCTCAGTTTGGAAGCAGGCCTGAAATATGGGCCAGGTTATATATTTGAGATTACACTCCTATCATCTCTGCATTATTACCAAAAATCTTATATTTTTTTGTTTTTTTCTTCTGTATACCTCATAAAAATCTTGGGGCTAGATCCTATCTCACCTGTTAGGTACCTAAGTGCAATTCTATTAGACCCTTTTTTATCTCATTTATTGCAGCTTCTTTTGTAATAAGCAATCATTTATACTTTAAGACTAAGTCACTAAAAGCTACAAGGAGTGGGAGGACCTACCCACATTTTGCATTTACAGTTTTTAAGGGACTTGATCAGGCTAAAGTAGGACTGTATTTATTGACCAAGCACTTAGGAATCTCAACCTTACCACATACCCACCTGAGCTCAGAGCTAGCCTTTTACTGTAGTTTCTCATCTGAGATATTTTGAAGTATTTAACTAGTTCTCTTGCATTTAAAATTAGACCAATTTCATGTTTAAGTGTCAAATTTTAAAACTTTTTTTGTAAGTAAAGGGGGAGAAGGGGGCACTAAAAGAATTGATGGAAGATGATGCTGGCAGGCCAAAGTAAAAAGCTAGTGAGGTGTATGTGTGCATGAGGGTCTCCAGGCTGCATTAAGAGGTTGTAGGGTAGAAATGATAAAAAATACAAGGGGAATAGAGAGATGTGAGCAGCAGGAAGAGAAGTGCCAAGCAGGCAGAAGGCTGAAGCAGGAACTGTGGGATGAAGGAGAAGCTTTAGGCTATGTGCAGTTTGCCAGCTAAGGATTAAAGCAAAACATTGTTTTAATGGATAAGTTGGCAGGAAGAGCACTATATCCCTAGCTACTAACCCTGTTGTGGTCATCCCCATCTGTCCCTGAAGCTCTTCCGCAAGCCTCTGGCTTTTTCTTCTTCTTACCATCGTGTTTGGGGAACCCAGCTTGGGTTCCAGGAAGTCTGCTGATAACTTTGTTTACTGACCCCTTGTTATTGCAGCATTTACATTTTCCGCTGTGTTCCCAGAGACCAGTGTAGGTACATCTACAGGGATATCTTGGTTTGGTTTTAGTGAAAGGGTTAAGCTTTTGCTCTGAGAGCATGTGACGGACGCAGAAAAGAAAGCTGAAAAAATGGCTATGCTAAGAAACATCTGTGTAAATTTGGAGCTTTGCCCCGACCCAGCAAGGCATGTCCTTTCTTCACTTAACTGGAATTCACATCCATAGTGTCTGGGTGGGGTACATCCACATAGTTTGATACCTACTCAGAAAGTGCTTTTGGCTTTGGCTAAACATAATTCCAGTTTGGTTGTAAAATGCCTAAATAAACTGCATGTTTTTAGTAATCAGATGTTTAACCACAAGGATAACGGATGCTTTAATGTCAGTTCAACTTAGCATGATAATTCCTTGCTGAGTGAGGATGTGACCGAGCCATCTTCAACTTCCTTCTTTTTAAAGAGGAAGGCATCTTGGTGGTTATATGTAATTGAGTCTGCACAACACGGTCACCATCTGCTCTTGCCCCTCAGAAAATTAGAGCATTTCAGTCCTTGCAATCTAGCCCTCCATGACTTTGGTGTGATACAGATTAGGGAGGTGATTGTTCTTCCAGGGATTATTTTATCTTCTTAAGAGGGTGAACCCCCATGGGCTGCTCATCTTTGATACTGCTGGCTGTGTCAGATATTGGGCCTTAGGGACCAAACTGGGAGCTCCTCTGACCCCTACACTCCTGCCTCAACCTTCATGTGGATATTGCTGCACAGCCCTCAGTCCGTATCAAATAATCATAGTCACTTTACTCTATATAGTGTCTTACACATGCCCAACTCTGTGGTTGAAGGTGCTGGGTTTTGCCCCAGGGATACCTACTAGTCCATTATGAATTAGTATAATGAAAGGTGAGCAGGTCTGCTGCTCCTTATCTGTCTGTTGCTCCACATATGCTGCTGTCTGTTTTCCCCCATGGCTCAACTGCTGGGGCTTCTTAAAGACCCCATCTGATCCCTGCCACCAATCTGGTTCCAGCTCTGCCACGCAGCTATAAATCATGTTCCGGTTAATAATGGTGCCTGCAGCAGCCGGCTTGCTGCTCGTCATCAGGAGATATGTGCCTGGCCAGCTCCACCCCCACACGAGAGTTTGGCCTTGGCTAGTGTCCCTGCCCTTGGTTCACAAGTGGACTGCTCTCCCTGGTGAAGCCACAAGTGAAACCCAGCTTTGATCCAGCAAGCCCTGCTCCTGGGGCCCCACGCCATCCCAGAGGATCCCAGACCCCTTTTAGGTGAGGGGAAGGATGTGTGCGGGGTTCTTTTCTTTTCACCCCTAGCCCCTCTGTCAGAGAAAGAATAAAAGATAATGGGTTGAGAAGTGCTGCTTTCTCCTTCTTGGGTTGCATGTCTATGATGTGGCTATCCTTACACTTCTCAGTAGCTCAGTGCCAATTCTGCACAGGTGCAGTTGCATTAATTTCAAGAAGATGACATGCCTTGTAAATAAGACTAAAATTCAGTCTCAGAATGAAAACTGCCATCAATTTTACTATACTGTGGTTGTAGTCATGAAACTATGGGAGAACATGTGCCCAAATGACTTATGACAGACATTTTCAAATTTGGTTGCTTGAAATTATGATCTTAAATCCATAGTTAGGCACCTAAAATAAGTTACCTGATTTTTCACAGGTGCTGAGCATTGATTCAGATCAGAGCAGCAGTTGCTCAATGCCTCTGCAAATCAGGCTGCTTTCCTTCAGACACCTGGATTTGGACTTAGATAGTTAGTTAGGTACTTGACATTTGAAAATGTTGCCCTTAGTGGATAAGAAAGTGTCTCATCAGATTTTAATTCCGATCTGGACTTAGTTGAAAAGAGTTGGTGGTCAGCTTGACAGACCAGCATGAGATTTATCTTTATTTCTTGTCCCCCAAAACGAAAATGTCCTGGACAGTCTCGAGGTCCTTGGTGATGGATATGTGTGAGTGTTGATAGAGGCACAGCCATTGAGATAATTTCTACCTAGGAAATAGCATTCAACATGAGTGCTACTTTCAGGGGAAAAAAGAATTGTAAACTGTGATTTAAAAAATGAAGAAAAGAAAAGAAAGAGAAATCAGCATATTCATATAATTGTGGAAAAGAAGATGCAAAACCAGTGACTGGTCCACAGGTTGGGGAAGGTAATCTCAACAGCCCAATAAATTGTGTGTTTTATTATTTGGTATTCCTCACATAAAAAGAACACAAATGAAAAGGCCTGACCTTTTCACAGGCAGCAGCAAAGCTCTGACAATAGTCAATAGTTACAGCTAATAGTTGTTCAATTTAAGATCTGCTGTATAATGATACATTTGTAAACAGTTTTCCCCCCTTTTCCTAGAGCAATGTGAGTAGCAAACTACTGGCAGCAGGTATAAAAATAACATATCGCTTTCCTGATGGTTGCTATCCTGAATCCTATAATTAGAATTGTGCTGAACTATCTAGGGAAGGTTGAGATAAGAGGGCCAGAGCGAGCAACGCACAGGAGTGAAGCAGGCAGTCACCCTCTTGTCTGTGGCACAAGGATTGTGTTAAATAACCCATGTCCTGTTTTTCACCTGTGGAAATACTCAGGGGTCACAAAAGCAGAATGCTGACCTTTTGGAGGACAGTGTGGTATTAGGGAGATTGTCTTAAATCTAAAAAATGTCAAAGGTTGTGTGATTTGCTGGTGTAACAAGGCATCTAGTACAGTCCAGATGGAGTGTCAAGCCTGGGGAAACTTTAAAATCAGATGTTATATGTATTTCACTTAATCCACTTTTTGGCTATTTCATTTTTAACACAACAAAAACAGATTTTATTTTTTAAAAATTAAGTGCCCACCAGTTTCCCTGTGGGTAGAAGCTGGTAGTAGCTATTTCAGGACCTGCACATCTGGTGCCTCATAAAGGGATGTGCCAAAACCATCAGAAATGTTTAAAACAGTACTTAGACAAAATACTTGCTATTAATTCAGGTGTGTGGGGAGAGAGAGAACCCAATTAAGATTAATGGTGAAGCCAAACCCTAGCAGACGTTCAATTACATTTGCTATGTACATGGAGATAAAGGGCGTGTTAGGGTCCACACCCACATACACACCCACACACACACACAGAGTCTTCTTTGGCAGTCCCTTGCAGTCAAAGATGATTGTCTTCCATAATTATCTTATCTGTGGGCCTGAAGATGGCTGATGAAGTCAATCTAGGATTGACGAACTCTATTCCGACTCAGGCACATGTTTCCATGTGGCGTGAGTGGCTCTGGATTCTTGATCCAGTCTGCAACATGCTTTTCCCACTCTAGTTGTCATTGTAGGGTTCCAAAGGACTAAGATCCTTTCAGTGGAATCTTCCTCAGTTTCATGTAATCTTGGGTGATAGTTTTCCACAAGTTGATGACAATGTTGTATTTTTTTTCAAGTTGGCCTTGAGGATATCCCTGAATCACTTTCTCTGCCCTCCTATTGACTATACACCTTGACTGAACTGGGAAAATAGAACTTGCTTTGGGAGTCTGGAGCCAGACATCCAGATGATATGGCCAGCCCATCAAAGTTGATGCTGGATGATCGTCACCTCTATGCTCATGGTGTTTGGTTGCAAGAAGACACTAATGTTGGCGTGTCTGTTTTTCCCCTGGATTTGAAGGCTGTTCTGCAGGCAGTACTGATGATGCTTCTCCAATGACCTGAGGTGTCTCCTGTACATTGTCCATGTCTCTGCTCCATACAGTAAGGTGGGGATCACAACCACTTGATAAGTCAGGAGCTTGGTTTTGGATCTGATGTTGGACTCTTTATACATCTGCTTCCTCAGGGGTCCAAAGGCTGTGCTTGCACATTTGAGGCGATGTTGGATTTCTTCATCGATGTCAGCCTTCTGTGAGAGATGGCTTCAGAGGTATAGAGAATACTCAGCATTCTCTAGAGTCTCACTATGCATCTGAATTACTGGAGCTGGAGACTGGTCATTAAGAGCTTGTTGATGGAGGAGCTTAGTCTGTTGACTGTTAAGTGTTAGTCCCATTTTCTTATATGCCTCAGTAAATACATTGATGATTGCCTGAAGGTCTGCTTTTGAATGAAGCATCATCAGTGTCATGGAGCTTGGTGACTAAAGTCATGGTAGTCTTGGTTATGGCTCAGAGTCAGTTGTGCCTAACACCCATCTTATCCTTAAAGGGATATATGATATATCTGTTACTGGGTATGGCTACACAAGACGCTTAATGGTTAGTAGCCCAATGACTGCGCAGTAGCATGTCAGGCAAAACTGTGCTAATATGCAACTCTGCAGTAGTATTAGGCTACTGTGCAGTGAGGATCACAAAAAAACTGTGCTGGTACTACTGCACAGTAACTGTAATTACTACGCATTTAGTTAATACGTCATTAAACAAGTACTAAATTAAATGTGCAGTAACTATTGCATATTAATGAGCAGGTAGACGTGCCCACTGAGAGCCACTGTTTGCATGCTTTCATGGAGCAGACAAATAATGGTCACACACACACACACTCTCCCGTGTGCACATTTTCAAGAGTTTGTTTGGTTTATATACATCCTCATATATCAGTGTGCAGTGGCAGCTGCAGTGACACTCCTCAATCCTACAGTTGTTTTAATTGGAAAGTCTGATTGTGATGGGTACAACTGTGCAAATCTTAATGTTTCCTTGGTGCTGTTCCTTGGCCACATCTACATGAAATGCTGACTGCACAGTTGTTGCTGTGCAGTCATTTAGTACTTGCATATTAGGCCTGTGCAAAGCAGCTAGTATTTGCTTTGGATTTGGATTCGGCCGATTCAGGGGACAGTAGTTTGATTTGGTGATTCAAATCACTGTCCCAAATCAATTTGGCTGAATCTGATTCAGAGATTTGGCTGCTGCCAAATCAGCTGAATCTCCAAATCACCCAGGCCCATCCCCACCCACTCTCCCAGCCCGGCAAGGGCTGCCCCACTTGGCCCAGCTCCCAGCACTTTGAAAAAAAAAGCCCCACTCACCAGGTGCTGCCGGGCAGGGGGATAATCTCTGCTGCCTCCCACTACTCCACGCTGCATGGGGCAATTCTGCACAAGCCCTGCAACTCCTTCCCACTGTCCCAGCACCCCCATGACTGCCCTGCCCCCCCTTCCCCAGCTGTGGTCCTTTAATGAAAAAATAACCTAAAATCTCCGGCCTCACCGATTCCTGCCAGATGGGGAATAATCCCCGCTGCCCTGTGGGGGGCTCTTCCATGAGCCCCCAAAGGCCCCAAGGCTGCTGCAGGAGCTGGTGAATTTGGGGTATTTTTAGGGGTTTTTTTCCTTAAAGGGCTGGAGCTGGGGCAGGCGGGACAGCCACAGGGGATGGGGGGGTGCTGGGGGAGCAGGGTGGGTTGCCGGGGCTCATGGCAATGCTCCCCATGGAGCAGTTGGGGGCAGCAGGGATTGCCCCCTACTTGCAGCACATGGTGAGTCTGGGCTTTTTTGTTAAAGGGCTGGGAGCTGGGGTGGGTGGGGCAGCCATTAGTGGGGAGTGGGAGAGAGGTGGGGGTTGGGGTGGCTGGGTCAGCAGGCAGGAGATGGGGCCTGGCAGGTATCCCCCATAGTTCCCTAACCCCTCCTCCAGGCCACCCTCCCCCGCCCCCTACTTACCAGCTTCAAGTCCAGCTTCAGCTCCCTGCTGCAGCAGGCAGGGACTGCCTGAATCATCAAAGTGTTGAATTGATTCAACCCTATTTATTGGTCCCCTAATTCAATTTGGATTTGGAGATTTGGCCACTGGATCGGGCCAAATCTCTGAATTGCATCAGCACCAGAAGCTTTGCACAGCCCTATTTCATATATAACTGGAGTTACTACACAGTAGCATCCCCAAACAGCTTTTTGGTGATGCTGATTGTGCAGTAGCCTGTTACCACTGAACAGTAGCTCATGACTACTGTGCAGTCAACATAATGTGTAGAAACAGCCCTTAAGTACAAAATGTTGGGGATTGTACTGTTATGGGTAGCTGGAGGTTGCCATTGTTTTCGCCTTCCTATTTCTACCTGCTGGAATTGTATCGTACATACTTCTTATTTAAATTTGTATTTAGGCAAACTGGACACACAGATTTGACTGCTCTCACCTATGCTGCAAGATTCTGGGTTAAGGGTCTCTGGTATATATTAAATGTGTTTATTGTTACAGTAAAAGCATTGGGGAAGGGTAGAGGGAATTCCAGTACGAAGAAACTCTGCATGTTTCTTCTCCAGTTGGACTCGAGGTTATTCCAAGGAAGAACTGCAGCACTTGATCATTAAGTTAATCTAGTGACGAATTAAAATGTGTGTTCTGTTCTGCCAGGGTAGAAAAATGACCCCCATTTTTTCCTTCATAGCTGCAACTGAGGCAAACAAATTAATATTGTTCCTAAATGGAGATCCAAGCTGCAAAGAAGCCAAAGTCATAAGGTAAGGGTAAAAATGTATTTGCCTGGGACATGAGATGGGTTCCAACAAATCTGTTCTCCAAGCTGCTGAATTATTAAATGTTATTCTAGAAAGCTAGCACCCAAGTATTAGCTTGTATTTCTGTGCCTGTGTGCACCCTTTTAGGAAGGGGACTGTGCCATGGAAAAGTACCCTATTGGTGAGGTAAAATGTTGCTGAACTGGGTACAATTCTTTCAGTCTCAAAAGACCAAAGAGAAAACTCCTTTGCTCTCCCTTTGCAAGGTAAAACTGTAGATCAATCAATAAGTGAAACAAATGAGGGACATAGTCTCCATTCAGGAGGCACAGTTTTCCTAATTTTGAAAGAAAAATGCTTCATTTTTCATATTTTAATATTCCTGAGCCTGAGGTGGCAATGGTGCATCAATCTCAACTTTAACTAGCATAACCTTGGAAAACTTTCCTTTTAGCTTTGGCGATATGAGGAGAATTAAAAAGGCTGCCCTTGAGGGGAAGCAGAAACTAATGTTTTTAGTAGAAGCTGAGAAATATGGCATATTTTCTTTATTTCCTGAGCATGGCAATGTTCACTAACCATGGTCGGTCTGTAGGATTCTTCCATCCCTGTAGGCTTCTCTTTTCATTACAGTACTCCAGCTTGAGCCCCACAGAGATCCTCTGTGTGAGAAAGTTGCTTGAATTCATGTAGAAATGAGGAAATTGTCTTGGGTGAATTCTAAGCACAACTGAACATTACTTTGACATTGAAACTTATGTAGCTTATTTAGCTCTGTATCTATTATTATGCATTTTTCTGTATATTGTACCCTTAGATCCCAAATAAATCCACAGCCGCCTTGGCAAGACAACTATTCTATGTAAAACTTTTGAACTTTTTCACTTTCTATGTGAACTGTTGAAGTCGCATGGGCTCCAGGTCCCATAGACTTTCTCTAGGTATAGTTTAGGGTAGACTATCAGAGAAGAGAAAACAGGACATGTTGCTTCTGAGCCTTTTTACTCGATTGCTTTCTTTATTGTCATTTTGTAAGGATACAGATTGGAAAAATCATATGTACAGAGAAAGATTTTATGCATCCTATTTTAGAACAATTAAAAATAATTCTTAGGATGGCTATGATACAAAGTTGCTCAAGGGGGGAAAAACCTTTGAAGTCTGAAATTTGAAGTTTTCCCCAAAAACTGTTGAGCTATTATATCTGAAAGAGATTATGGTGGGTGGGGAGGAGAGAACTCCTGCCATTGTACATTGCGATGTGCCATTTGAATGATTTAAATGGTTGTCCAATAGCTTTTGCTAGTGGCCTGTACAATACCTCCAAAGAGAAATGATTAACTTATAACAAATAATTTAATGAACTTCTGCCTGTTTTGGTTCACGAATTCTCCACAACAGATCCCTTCTCAAATATACTTTCTACTTAGAGCAATTCACTGAATTCTTGGTCCTCAGCAGGTGTTTGTAAGTTAAAAATTTTTTGATTGTCTGCTAATCACTTGATACATTATATGATATTGGACTGGATTAATTGAATTCTTAGAATGAGGTTTCCTGCCTGAATCTTGGTGAAAAACTGCAGCTTTGGGTTAAAACTCAGGGTGGGAGGAGAGGTAGCTACACAGGAGGGACTCCTGTCAATAAGTTCATTTGCTCAGAGTATTTACAGATTCAAAGATTCACAGAAGTTTAAGGCTGGAAGGGACCTCATTAGATCACCGGGTTCAGCCCCCTGCTCTGGGCAGGAAAGACTGCTGGGGGTCAAATAACCTTAGCAAGATGTGCGTCCAGTCTCCTTTTGAAGATATCCAGGGTAGGAGCCTGTCCCCCCGCCACACACACTCAGAGTCTATTCCAGGGTTTAATCATATGAACCATGAAGAAGTTTTTCCTTATATCCAGTCTGAAATCTTCTAGGAGTTTATGGCTGTTACACCTGGTTTTCCCCTGGGCCACTTTGGTAAATAGTTGTTCATCTAGTCCCGATGCTCACCCCTGATATATTTGTAAGATGCCACCAGATCTCCCTGAATTCTTCTCTTTTCTAGGCTGAACAGTCCCATATCTGTCAGCCTTTCCTTGTATGGCTTCCTCTTCAGGCCTCTAATCATATGAGTGGCTCTTCTCTGGACTCTTTCAAGCTTCTCTACATGCTTTTTGAAGTATGGCGCCCAGAACTGGACACAGTACTCCAGCTGCGGCCTCACCAATGCCAAGTAGACAATTTTCAGACAATGAATGTGAAAGAGGCAAAAACCTAGGTTAGGCAATCTTTTAGTGACCTACATCATAGGTAGGCATACAGCACTTAACGGTAGCCAGTACGTTTGAGTGGGGAGATGATGAAGAATCTCTAGGTGAGCCAAGGTACTTTTGAAGGAACGTGTTCTTCACTCTTTCATGGGCAGGTGTTTATAACTCTACAGGGACAGGGCATGTACCTCATTGTGTGTTGTTTGTCCTTTGTGGGTGAAGATGACTACATCCAGTATGGGGGGGGAGGGAGGAGGAGAAGTGAGAAAAGACATGGGAAAGAAATAGGAAGGGAGAAAGGAGAAAAGAGAGAAGAAAGAGAGAGGACGGGGGTGGAGGCTAGGTCACGTCGGTACATAGGTGACTTTCCTGCCTAGGCAAAGATCAGGCTTATAAGTGATGAGGACTGGGTATGGGAGGTTTTTGTTTTCCTGACTACACGTTTCTTCATTGCTTCTGCTGTGCATTGCTGTTCGAAGGCCATTGCTTCATTCTGGATTGATGACCTCCAGTATGGACAGTTGTGAGCGATTTGCTACCACGACTCTGGGTCAATGCCGAAACTCTTTAGGGACATCTTTAGGTGCACCGTGAGGCATCCTCCATTTGACAGATCACTTTAGAAGATTGGCTTTGGTAGGCAAATGTCAGGCATTTTTGAAAGGTGGCCAGCCCATCTTGGCTGTGCCAGTTTCAGTAGGGTGTGAATACTGGGGAGAGTTTATCTCCTGAACACCTCGGTGTCGGGAATCTTGTCCTGTTACTTGATCTTTAGTATCATTTGCAGGCAGCACAGGTGAAAGTGGTTTAGTTTCTTCAGGGTTTCAAGAAACTAAATAAGAAACCCTCATCGTGTATACATTATTTTACAGTCCAATAAGTCTTGTTTATGTGGTAAAAGATACTCCCCTTCCTGTGAGCTTTGATGATTTAAAACCTGGCTTCTGAATTTTTATGATCTCCTCTGTTTGTTTCACTAGTTCCTTGGTGCTAACATTTGTAATTTCCCAATGCCAAATATTAATCTACAGTATTCTGTTGTCCCTGAGGGGCTAATAAGGGCTTCGGTGGGCTCGATTAAAAAGTCCAGATTTCAAGATAAATGTTGTTGCTTTTTATAACAGAGATGAGGATGAATTAACACCTGGGGTATTATTGTGCATCATATTTGTATTTCTGTTGGCATAAAGTGTTATACAGTAACAACCCATCAAAATAAAACAGGTTGCTTAGTTATGCAGACAGATATATCCTTTGTCTGTCTGAGTTCCTTTTGTGATATGAGAGTGTTTCTTAGCAGAGTTGCCAGAGAAGCACAACTGGTAATATGGAGAGTAGTTAATAGATGAGGAAAGCCTTAATTTGTTGATAAGCTCCAGAGTAACAAATAATCATTCATGTGGTTGTTGAAGACATAATTACATATCATCTGCATCCCTTACAGAGAAAAAAGTCTCCTGATCATTCATATACAGAGCCCATGTCACATATTTTCCTATTCTAGCTCAGTCAGTATCTAAAATAAATATTTGGCCCATGTGCTATGTGTATGAAAGGACCTAACAGAGCACAAGGTACTGTCATGTTTCAGGTCATTTGGGATTTAAGGTAAAAAAATTATGGGAAATAGTTTGAACTCATTTAGGAGTAGTTAAGTAGATACTCTTACATGGTCTGTAAGTCTATATAAGGTTAATGATTCCAGATGACAAACTTGATGACAATGAAGAGTATTTAAGGTACTTCCTGTCAATCCTGAGAGGTCCTCCAAGTCCTTGGGGTGCTGCTGGTATTTCTTGGTACGTTCTGGCAAAAGACTACGGACTTGTATATCACCATGCATAAAAAGTGTGTGTATGTATAAATACAAGCAAATTGGTTGAAACAAAGCTGAAATATTTAGATACCTTTGGGGGAAAAAAGGTCCAGATAGACAGTTTAAAGCAGCATACTTGCATTCATCGTAGGGCAGCCATGCAAATTTACGCCAGCTGAGGATCCAGCTGCCAAATCCTCTCTGCTCTTATATAGGTAGCCAAGGTGTTTTTCCCCACATATAATTGAGGGGCATGGGAGAGAATTGTAGCATACTGCCTTGTCTCCATTGAACAGGTATTATGTATTTCACTATGGCTGTTTAGGTTTCATTTGTGGGGATCCTTTGGATTGAAGAAAACTCACATCAAGGGCTTACCACACACATTTATGTTCTTATTAAATAAAGAAAATAGTCAGTGTATGTGAATAGATCATATTTAGGAGAAGATTATTTCACAAAAATATTATCGAGAGCAGAGAATGAGTAGAGTACTGTGTATTTCTGATGGAGTTTGTGGTCAAAGCCCAATACACCATGGATTATGGTGCAGTTGTGAGACAAAAATCACATATGCTATTTTTGATTCTTGGGCACACCAAAGAAAATAATGAAACTCAGATATTTGATGCCAAAATTCAGAAGGTTTCCCCCCACATAGTATTGTATAGAATGGTCCAGGCTACTGTGTCATCTACAGAACTAGCTCTGAAGAGTTGTTATTCTGTTTTCTGCAGAAAATTTGTGCATAAAGCAGCCTATTTGCAGAGTATCACATCAGAGATCACCTTTTTTGCTCTCTACTGCTAAAGCTGTTGTAATAATTTAGAAGCATACATTTAACCAAATTAACAGGGTATTGAACAGATCATTGAAGAGTAACAGATCATTGAAGATGACTTGAGTTTTTGTTTTATAAAAAAACATGCAAAGAGAATAATTTCTGCTATAATAACATAGAAATATGTTTTTGTCACAAATGGGAGTATCTGGTAAAACTAAAAATGCCCCTCCCCCTTTTTCTATAAGGGTCTAGTCAAAGCTCAATGACGTCTATAATATGATTTTCTTTCACTTCAGTAGACTAGGATTAGGCTGTTTCAGGGCCTGATTTCTCTCATCCAGGAAAGGTATATTCTGGCATGGCTATTGGCTATAATAACTTATCAGCATAGAAAATACTTATGAGCTATTACACCCAGAAAGCAATGTTTAACACCTTGCAAATGTCATTATGTAAAGTATAAATAAAACCATGTCCTAATTCATTGGCACTAATACTTATCACTAACATAGCAATTTAAGTGCTCAAATGATTAGTTGGCTATTAACTAATGCTCCTAATACCTCTGCAGGTTAAAGAAGTAAATATGATCCCTTTTACAAATGAAGAAACTGTGGCAGTGAAGTGAATCGATCAGCCCAAAATCCTGCAGCTGCCATTCAGGGCTGAGGAGTGAAATGTATGACTTCCCCATTATCATCCCCTTGTTCCCATTCACACACCCCTCCCCCCCGCTCTGTTCCTGTAAGTCATGCAGACTCTCCCTGCACCTGTGATATATTAAGAATAATCATTTGGTAGCAACAAGCAAAAAAAAATTAGATGAACAAAGGCAGGTTCCTGAAGCTGCTACAAATGGTGTTATTACCTCAGGTTATAATCAGCCAGTTACACAGTGGTGTCCTAAGGGTTTAGGTCTTCAAAACTTGTTTTTAATTGTTTCTGTGTTTTATGGCTTGATTTTTTGCTGGTAGTTTTGGCAGTGGCTATGGTCCTTAGTGCATGCGGATGTGGACACAGATGATTAATGTATTAAGTATGTCATGACTTCTTTAGGTAATTACATTGTTACAGTAAAATTGTTGTAGTTTAGGTATGTTTTGGTTGTTCACTCTTATTGGAGAATGAACTAAATGGAGTGTGTGTTGGGGGGGTCACGATTAGTGGGAAAAACAATCATCTGTGGAGAGGGGGAGGGGGAAATAACCCAGCAGCTTAAAAATAATTATTAATAATAAAGACCAGCTCTCCAAGCTGAAGTTCTGGAAGCTGCATGCTTTGAAGGCAACTTTCTGTCCCTTTCTGTTGCCTTGACCTGCTTTTAGTACAGTAGAAGGCATATATAAACACATCTCATCATGGGTGCTGACTCTGTGGGTGCTTCAGGGCTCAAATACATACACACACCAAAAAAAAATTAGCAGGTTCTCAGCACCCACAAGCCACAGCTGTTTTGGTTTTACATGTTAGATGTCTGGCTGCTTGCAGAAGTTAAAAAAACAAAATGCTCTTTACCAAAAGAAGCAGTGCATTATTTCAACCTGGCTCTGCAGCATCTGTAAAAATTGGACGCTTCAGTGGGGCCTTTTCATGCTTTTAGCTAAAACTGATTCAATCAGCTACTAGATAAAAGCACCAAAAAACCCCACTAACATGTCTGATCTTTATAGATGCTGCAGAGCCAGGTTGAAGCAACGCACTGCCTCTTCTGGGCGTGAGCAGGACCATGCATTCCTTTGCTGAATTTAATGTAAAGTACGGTTGTTATTTATTTATTTATTTTTTACGTCTGCAACCACCCACTGGCAAAAACCAAAGTCGGTGCCCATGCACCTCATAAAAGCCTGGTTTGTATATAAATAGCAACATGCTTCAGGAAAACAAATTTTCCAACTGCAAAGCACCTGACAAAAGTGTGTCCTCTAAAAGTACACCTTGTTTAGATAGAAGCATATGTTTCCATCTTGGTCATGGCAAGATGGTATCCAAAGGCGGCCAGCATTGTGTTTTGTGTACAGTGGTACTAAAACAGTAAATTACTATGACAACCTGCTTGTAAATCAGCTAAGAAGCTGTCAGTGTTAGTTACTGAGACCCTTTGTGACCTTGAGATTTCAAAATTTGTGGTGGGGTCCTGCCACTTATTACAATTGCTGGTTAGAATCCATTGTAGTAAGGCAGTAAGAAGACACTGTATGTATCATGACTCTAGGGAAGAGTAGTATGACCAATGGGACTGTACATGTATTTGGTATCGAAAACCAAACAAAAGTTAAATTAAATTGCACTATTTATGGCTCATGTATCATCTGTTGTTATTATTGAACAGGAAGGGAAACAAAGTTAACTTCTGATAATAAGCCCACTTTGGATATAAGCACACATTATGCATTCCCAAAGGGAGGGTGGATTTATATCCAGCTTCTACTGTATTTTTGGATGGGCTGATGAAGAGGGTTGGAATGGAAAAGCTACTGAAGGACAAATATTTTAGTGGGACTAATGGAAAGGAAAAATAGAAATCTTGAGGTAGTGGGAGAAAAGGGATCAACACTGGCTCAGCTGAACATATTTCACTTTCCTGACTAAAAATGAGCCTTAGGAGTTTGCTGTCAATGCAGGTGTGGAGAGAGAGAACCCAATCAGAATAGACTGTGGGGCCAAACTCTATCAGATGTTCAATTATACTCACTAGATACATGGATACAAAGGATGTGTTGGGGTGCACGTGCATCTACACACAAGCTTTCAAGAGTTTATTTGTTTTTATTTGGGTATACAGTGGCAGCTGTAGTGACGCACTGCAATTCTACAGCTGTCTTATTTGGAAAATCTGGTTGCGATGGGTGCAAATTTTTTTTTTTGGTGGTATTTCTTAACTATAAACTGATGGGGATTTTAATGCTATAGGTATCATTTATTTTACATGCACAGTGTATAGTGCATTATAGGCTGGCTCTTTTAGCTCAGGATTGACTGCCCGTGACTCGATAACGTTTTAGCAAAACATTTTTACATTATTCTGAAACTTTCTCCCAAAGCCTCTCCTACTCCAGTGTATGCTAGGAAACAGACAAGGTGTCTCCTATTCTTTTTCTTTCAAGCTTTCAAGTGCTGAGTGCTGATATGAATTGGAGCACAGCTGGAAAGATTGGGGTGCGCACACGCACTGCACATGACTTTCAGGCATGCTTTTCTAGTTGAATAGTTCTAGGCTACAAACCTGAGCTGCAGACAGAAACAACAATTCACTGAACTCTTCTCATCTTGTCAGTGGACATTTTCTCCCCCCCGCTCCCCTCCTTCATCCATTGCAACATTTCATCAAAATGGAAGTTGGCAAAGTGTGCTGCACTATTTGGAAAAAATGAAAGAAGATGTCAAAGCTTGTTAAGGTCACTGAGCAAAACTGTGTGGATTTTAGGATTACAGTTCTAAGTATTATAGAATTATTAATTTAAAAATCTATATATGAATAAAGCATCTGGTGAATGAAAAAGAGTAATTTCTCTCACTTGGATAATTTAAATACCAGCTGTCTCCATCCGAAACCATATTTTCTCATAAAAGCTTTTACAGAGTCTGTCTGAAGGTTGTGAAAATCTAGGATTTATGGATAGTATAAGGTCTGCTTGTACAAGCGTCTGAATCTTAGTTCATAATTGGAAGCTCTCTTCAATGAATAGTTCAAAACAAGGGGAAAAGGCTACCAGGAGAACAAAAAATTAAACTTTATAGACTAAGTTTGCTTAAATGTCATCTTGGAAGAGTAAGAGTTGCATGTTAATTCAAGGAGTATGTTCAGCAAGCTGAAAGAAAATATCTTATTGTTGCTTTAGTTATTTGAATACTCTAGTAGATCATCTATCCCATCTAATTTTTTAGTTTGTGATTGTATCCTTTTAACCGGGTGATATATCTTCTTCTCTGCGAGCTTTCCCTGTGCTCTGCCCACTAACCCCCTTCTTGTCTGAATACTGTTGATATTCTTGATTTCAGACCTCTGAACAACATTTAAAAAGCCCATCAATTTTCACTTAACTTTTCTTTGGAAATGACCACATGACAACAATGCTGAATTCCTTACTGCAACATGTGAAGAATGTCTTCCAAATTCTTTTGGTCTATCTTGCTTTTTTTGGCCCAAAAGCCTGATAATGCTATAAATATTTGCTCCTCCTACCCCCCAAAAAGTGACATGATGTTAAACACCAAATTGTTGTACACTACCTATTCAGAATAACGCTGTAATTTCTTTATGTGTTTTTTTCTTTTTCCCCTTTCCTAGAGTCTGCTATACCCCACTGTCAGCAGCCCATTATTTAGATTTTAATCTCTCCTGAGTGAGATTATGAACAACACGTGCCACCAGCAGCTGTGGGGCATGGCTGTGCTGGCAGTGGTGGGAGGGTGGCGGTGGCAGTGGGAGCGCAGCAGTAGTAAGCGTGGAGCTCCTGCAGATGCCGCCAATTCTGTCAGTGGAGCGGGGGGGGGGTTGGCGACCACCTGCAGGTGCCATCAGCAGTGGCCAGCAGTGATCACAGGCCGGCCACAGACACCGCTGGTGGTGTTGGCGGCGGGGTGGTAAGCAGTGACAGTGTCATTGGCGTCTTTGTGTAGGGGGTGCACCACCATGCTCAGGGGGTGCACATGCACCCGTGTGCACCCCTTATGCATTGCCCCTGCCTGAGATGACCAGCATACTTGTAGTAGCTAATAATACTGTAACCCTTGGATAATGGAATGGCACCAGCTAAATATGTGAGGGGCCTAATTACTTACATCTCAAAAAGGGTTTGCATGTTCCCCCTAACTGGATCTCATGTCCTCTAGTGGTTTGTTTAGTTCCTATTTCTTTTGAAGGCTCTGTCAAAATATATCATTGACTTGAGTGGTGATAGGTCAGGTCTTTCTTTTAAAGACAGGAAATTAGAGCTGTATGGAAAATAAAATTTCTGCCCTGTGGGAAATTCCAACACTTCAGGATTTCATAGAGTCATGGAAATGAGGGTTGGAAGGGACCTCAGGTGCCCCTGCTCAAAGCAGGACCAGCCCCAACTAAATCACCCCAGCCAAGGCTTTGTCTAGCCAGGTCTTAAAAACCTCCAAGGATGGAGAGTACATAATCTCTCTGGGTAACCTGTTCCAGTGCTTTACTACCACCCTAGTGAGAAAATCATTCCTAATATCTAACCTAAACTTCTCTTGCTGCAACTTGAGACCACTGCTCCTTGTTTAGTCATCTGTCACCACTGAGAACAGCCTAGTTCCATCCTCTTTTGAACACCCATTCAGGTAGTTGGAGGCTTTCTTTAAATCCCTTTTTAGTCTTCTCTTCTCTAGACTAAATTGGACATTTTTACATGTGTTCCTGACATAGCGTCAGGTGCTTTTAGTGCATCGGATCCAGGTGTATAAGTGGCACAGGGCGGATCAGCATGGAGAAAATGGTGGTGGTGCACTTTGAACTAAAACACATTGATCGTGTTTTAGTTCAAAGTGCATCACCCACCATTTTCTCAGTGCTAATCCACGCTTCACCACTTATACCTGTATCTGACACAGCACCAGGCACCCCTAGCAGACTCTATTATGTGCTCCAGAAGACTGGATTTCCACTGTGTTGGAGCAGACTTACTGCATGTGTACAAGTGCCCATAAGCCCAGTTCCTTCAGCCTCTCCTCACAAGTCATGTCCCCCAGCCCCCTCACCACTTTTCGTGCCCTCTGCTGGACTTGCTCCAATTTGTCCACATACTTTCTGTAGCAGGGGCCCCAACTCTGAACACAATACCCCACATGAATGACACGTGCTCCTGGAGGCTGGGGGGACATGGCGAGCTCCTGCAGGTGGCGGTGTTGGTGGTGGGGGCATGACAGCGGTAAGTGTGGAGCTCCTGCAGGTGGCCACAGTGGTGTTGACAGTAGGGGGGGCGGGAGGGCGAGTGCTGACCAGTGACCTCCCACAGACACTGCTGGCAGCATTGGCAGCAGCCAATGGCGATTGGGGATTACCCACAGATGCTGCCAGCGGTGTTGGTGGTGAAGGGGGGGATGGTGAGTGGCAACTGCCCGAAGGTGCCACTGGCAGGGTCTCTGGTGCTTTTGTTAGGGGGTACACTACCAATCTCAGGGGGTGCACTTGCATGTGTGTGCACTTCCTATGCATCACCAATGGTACTCCAGATGTGGCCTAACCAGTGCTGAATAGAGGGGAATTTGTTTTGAAGGCCATGTGAATCCTGAAAAGTTCCAGCTTTAAATTCTGAAAATATATCTACTGCGCAATAAAAATAAATTAATATATAAAGCAGTGTTCTCATACAGCTAAATTTGTAGAACAACATGATTACAATGACTTGTGTACCTTATTTGTGGCTTCATGTATTGTGGATAATAAAATTCCATCCCAAATCCCTGACAGTTAAACCTCCTCATACTACTATACATTTCCTTTATGGTCCAGATCCTGCATGGAGCCCTACTGAGGTTCTTTTCAGATTCAGTTGCCAGAAGAGAAAGAAGGAAGGAATGTTCTAAATGGTGAGAAAAACCTTGTAACTAGGGCCAGTTAAGGGTAAGATTTTGTCTGCCTTATCCTTTTGCTGCTGCCACTTCCGTGGCTAAGACCTGATTTATTTTTTGGATTAGTCAGTCAGGGAGACAATTAATTTCAAAGGAGGAAGGACCTCAGTGGGAAATTCAAGTTATTCCCTGTTTTGTTTCCTTTTTCCACTCTGTATATACACTCTTTATAGACATTTTTCCTTGTCTGTTTTCTTTCAGGTCCTTCCTAAGAATCCATTCCTTTCACAGTGACCCCTATGCTAAGGCACATCAATTAAAGCCAGCTCCTAAAGTCATGTCTGAAATGCCATCCATCAGTTAGGTACCAGTGTTTTCTGCTCTGCTCTGTTTTTCAGACTGGAAGCATTTTCATGTGAGGAACATCTCTGGTTTGAACGGCACCAAGCACTCTATTTACACATTGTTTTTTAAGGGGGTGCATCCAAATATGTGCCTTATCAAAATGAACCAATCTGCAATATCAAATCAATTTCAACAAAATTTATTTTCCAAGGAAAACTTTAAAAACCCAAGCAATGCTCCGCTTCCAAAAAAAATCTGAAACATGCTGCTTCATCACTTACAGTGGAGCTGTCGGGGTTTGAGTAGCAGGGGCCATGGACCCCCTCTTTACCTCCCTGGTAGCAAGCTCCCCCAGCACTGCTGGCCCCCCACCATTGAATTGTGAAGGTGGGTGGCACTGAGCCATGCGACCCTGCCCTGCCATCTGGAGTGGGGGCAGGAAGCAAAAGCCAGAGAAGAGAGGGGGAACCTGGAGACCACAACTGCATCGTCAGCCAGAGCAATGAGGGAAGGTAGGACCCTGGGGGATGTGGGCTGCATGGATGACCTCTACCTGACTCAAGAAGTCTATGGGCCAACGAGAGGTAAAGCGCTGCTCGACCTGGTACTGGCTACTGGGGATGACCTAATCGGCGACCTAGTGATCGATGGGAAGCTGGGTGACAGTGACCATAAGCTGATCACCTTCACCATTCACCGTAAAGCTGGCAAGTCAGTCAGCAACACGGAAGTCCTTGACTTCAGAAAAGCTGACTTTGACAAGCTTGGGAGGCTTGTCGGTCAGGCCCTTAGGGACCATGACCCCAGGGAGATGGGAGTTCAAGAAGAGTGGTTGCTCCTTAAGGAAGCAATTCTCAATACACAAGCTAATTCTATTCCATTTCAGAGGAAAGGCAGCAAGAGGACACAGCAGCCCCCCTGCCTCTCCAGGGACCTATCAGACCTCCTGAGGCTAAAAAGAAAAGCCTACAAAGGATGGAGGATGGGATTCACCTCCAAGGAGGATTATTCTGCACTGGTCTGGTCCTGCAGGGAGCAAACCAGGAAAACCAAGGCTGCAACTGAACTCCAATTAGCTTCCAGCATCAAGGACAATAAAAAGTCCTTTTTCAGATATGTGGGGAGCTGGAGAAGAAACAAGGGCAACGTTGGACCCGTGCTGAACCAGATGGGGCAACCGACAACTGACGCCCAGGAAAAAGCCAACCTATTAAATGGGTAATTTGTGTCAGTCCTTCATCAGTCCCATGGGATGCTCATGCCCACTACGGGACGGGGAGGTCTGGGTGAGGGAGATCCCCTGCCCTCCATTAATGCTGACCTCGTGAAGGAACACCTTGAGAAGCTGGATACCTTCAAGTCAGCCAGCCCTGACAATCTACACCCAGTCTACTCAAGGAGCTGGCGAGCATCATAGTCCAGCCCCTGGCACAGATCTTTGAAAACTCCTAGTGCTCTAGTGTAGTACCTGAAGACTGGAAGAAGGCCAATGTGGTGCCTATCTTGAAGAAAGGGAGGAAAGTGGATCTGGCTAACTATAGGCCCATCAGCCTGACTTCTATCCCAGGGAAGATCTTAGAAAAGTTTATTAAAGAAGCCATCCTTAATGGACTGGCCGACACTGACATCCTAAGGGATAGCCAGCACGGGTTTGTTGCTGGTAGGTCTTGCTTGACCAATCTCATTTCCTTCTATGACCAGGTGACCTATCACCTGGACAAGGGAGAAGAGATTGATGTTACATAGCTTGATTTAAAAAAAGCCTTTGATCTGGTATCCCATGATCACCTCTTGGCAAACTGGCCAATTGTGGCCTTGGGTCCACCATGATCCTCTGGCTGGGAAACTAGCTCTGTGGTTGGGCCCATCAATTTAGTAATTGATGGAAGTCAATCATCATGGTGTCCTGTGACCAGTGGGGTCCCCCAAGGCTCTGTCCTTGGACCCATATTGTTCAACATCTTCATTAATGATGTGGA
>NW_017728943.1:107946559-108002636 GCF_001723895.1 Crocodylus porosus
TGGTTCAAGCACCTACATTGAACACCTTCAAGAGTAAATTGGATGCTTATCTTGCTGGGATCCTGTGACCCCAGCTGACTTCCTGACCTTCGGGTGGGGGGCTGGACCTGATGATCTTCTAAGGTCCCTTCCAGCCCTAATGTCTATGAAATCTGTGGAAGGCCTCATAGGCTGTCAGCTACACAATGCTGATCTACAGAATGAGAAGAACTCATAGTTTTTAATTTTGAAAATTCCTTTTGTTGTGAATATTTTAGTTTATTCACAATATACAATATTAACATCTTAACCAGAAACACAATGTTTAGATTTTCCAGAAAGAGATTTTTAGGCTTTCCTTCATTTTGAAATCTTACTTGTGTTCCAGTTCAGAACAGAGCCAGACTTCAACATCTTATAATAATTTCTGAAGCAGAACTTCCATCTTCTTTAAAAATATAACATAATAACATTTGATAAAGAGATGAGGAACAAGAAAGGGATGCAATCAGGAAATGGAATATGTTCCAAATATGTCTGAAGTATTCCTGCTTGCCATGTATTATACAAGTACTGGTTTTCTTCTCTAATATCAATTGAAATTTTAATTGCAATGCAACACAGCAGTATTTATTTCGCAAAGTGTTGAACTCAAAAGCAGGGAACAATAATTTACTTATTTGTGCTGTAACTGAATGCCTTGAAACTTTATGAGCCATATTTCCATTGAATTTTCTAAGTGCTGCCTGTGAAACAGAATATGAGGACATTCACGTTTTACATGAAAAGCACATTAGCTGCTTTTATATGAGAGAGAGAGAGAGAGAGAGAGAGGTTAATTCAATTTTGGACTGTAAAAGAGGTTAAATATAATGCTTAAATGTCTGGAGATCATCCCAAAATAATAATTCTACTAATGAAATGACTCGCTTATAATTCCACCAGACAAGATGGAAGAGTTGGTGAGAGAATGTCTAGAAGTGTTAAACTTGGTGCTTATGAGGTAAACTTTAATATCACATTTTTCAGACACCAAAGTGTGCCTTAGAATTGAGTGGGTGTTTAAATAGCCTCCTAAAGACTATATACTTGAAAGCATGTCTCCAAATTACTCTGCTCTCCTGAATTATCATTTCTTGATAGACTACCTTAGACATGAATATAGTCTCTGAAAGAAATTTTAGTATATGAAATTCTGAAAGTCTAGTACTAAACTATCTTTCCAGAAGTAAACTGGTTGAATTAGTTATCTCACAAATAATATACTTTGCAAATTTAACTCTTGTTTCTGTTCAGAGATGAATTTTGAACCATTCCCAACTGCTGTAAAGTGTGTTATTCGTAAGTATTTACTGGATGGTTTGGATAAAAACATTTTAGCCCATGGATTTTTGTGATCCATTGATCTACTGTCTATTCATTAATCATAATTTGTAATTTGGGCATCTGTGTTACATGGTGTTGCTTTTGCTTCTTGAAAGAAAGTTTGAATTTTTTAAAACAGAAGAATAGTAAAGAGCAAGTATCAGGTAACAGATCCTGCTGTGCATGAAAGCCAGATGAATATATGGATTTTTGTATGAAGGACAGCCTTTCCTTAGACACTTGTCTTACCAAAAGCCTGTTGTGAAGGAGTGAGACAACACTCACAACATGGAGGGCCGGCAGGGCTGCAGCTGGAAACTGGAAAGGAAGGAAAATACCCACCCAACTTCCGGAGCAGCCTCTCACTCAGGATTGGAGGAGGGAGGCTGTCCAAAGGTATTTCTGGCCCCGGAAAGGGGCAGAGAGGGGTCAGTTCCCTGCAGGCTGCAGGGAGAGAGGAGTGGCTGAGCATCTCGGCAGGCAAAGACTGAGTAACATGCCTGAGGAACGCTGCGGGAGTGACCCTGAGGCAGGCGGAGGCTGGCACACACGCGGCCGGCCGGTGGTTATCTCCGGAGTGGAGCTGCAGCTGAGGATTTGGAGCGAGGGAGTCCACAAGGCCTGAGAGAATCTCTGGGTGGAGTTTTTTCAGCAGAGGATCTGGAGGAGAGCCTGAGGGGAAAAAAACCTACAGCCACAGGTAGAGCCTTTCTGCACATGGTGGAGACCCCAAAGAGACTGTGAACGTTCATAGGGGTGCAGGGTAGGCTAGCACATAGCAAAGAATGGACTAAGGGATTTTTTTGTCTGGGTAATGGTGATTGGGAGATTGAGCACCTGATCATGAGTAATAAGGACATTGCTGGAGCCTAACAAGAAATCTGAGAAGCAGCTGGGGTTTTCTGTGTTTTTTTGCTGTTTCTTTTGATTTTCTTGAGCACAGGCCAAGACTGGCCCTTGGAAGGGTGTACCCAAAGAGGCACAAGGATACCCTGGGGTAGAGGGCCAAAATAAGGCCACAACAGGCAGCACTGCGACTTGGCTGTGGAAGAATATTGTGAACACCACCTGGAGAGGCTAAGCTGGGGTAAAGGGGAGGTTTTGGAGCCCACAGGAGAAACAGGGATCAAGACCAGGCACGATCACCGTGGGCAGTGCCTCCCGGGAATATATATGTCATCAAAGTCGTGGCAGATGAGAAAACGTAAGATCCACTTTCTGGCAGACCAAGTGATCCAGAGTCAACATCCACCCTGTCATCACCTGTAGGCAGACAAGCTCAGGGCAGTGCTAGCAAGCCCTATAGTACCTACAGTCATCACACCGCTTTACTCAGGTCTTAATAAACAGTGTTGTTTTTTTTTTATTAAGAGGTATGAATGTGGTTGAATTGAACAGTGGTTCAAATAACATGCTCTTCTTAGAAATAAACAAAACAAGGAACCAAAAATCACACAAAATTATTGGTTGTCGATATGCCCAAAAAACAACCCACCTGATGCAAAATATCCTTGATTCTTAATGCCGAAGCCCAGACCTAGAACTGACGGTGAATCAGAGACTTAAGTCATTGACCACAGGAAAACAAGTCTCAGACAAATACTGTATTTACCCAAATCTAAGATGACCCTGAATTTAAGATGATCCCCCAATTATTGGATTGTAGACATGGAAAGGTATAAATTTGTTTTTATTTTCCATGTTTACAATCTTCTTATTGGAGGGTCCTCTTAAATTCATCTCTCCAACCCGGCTGAAGGGAAAGTAGTGGCAGAGGAGCAGGCAACCTGCCTCATGTCCTGTATTTCTCAGCCTTGCCATCTACTGCACATCCCCCTCAGTGCCTTCCCACTCCTACCACAGTCTCTCAGTGTATACACCACAGCATTTCCTCCAGATCTCCAATAATATTGGGGGGCTCTTTTCTTCACCTTTTTATGACTGAGGCACTAGAATTGTATGCAGTATTCTTGGAAATGCTATATACAGAAGAAAAATCACTTCACTATTCTTTTTTCTGTGCAATTGTGTATCATTTTAGCCCATTTTTGCCCTAGCATGGCATTGGAAGCTCATGTTGACTGGCTTGTCCACTATGATTCTTAAATCCCTTCTGGGATCACTGCTTCCTAGGATACAGACAGCCATTTTGTAGATATGGCCTGAATTCCTTGTTTTTAGATGTATAGGTTTGTATTTGGTTGTATTAATATATCATGTTTGAATGAACTCAATTTTCAGCCATTGTGTCTGGTAGCATAGACACCAACTGAAATTTTTGCCAGGGAGGTCTAAGATAATGCTCCCCACCCCACAGCACTGCTGGAACTGAGCGGAGCCTGTTGGGGGCTGATGTGGATGCGGGCTGCCTGCTGAGGACTCCCTGCCCTGCTGTCTTCCATGCCTGCGCCAGCTGCACCTGCCATGGAGAGGTGCCCACTGCCTACTCAGCAGCACCAGGGGGCACAACTGCATGCTGCTGCCCCCACTGCTGTGGGGGCCATAACTGCTGCTGGGCGGGCAGGGGGCACCTTGCCATGGTGGCATGGGGCTCCCACATGGTTCCCAGAGGGTGGGCAGCCCACATCCACCCCCCCCATGCATAAATCTGGGGGGGATGTGCCCCCTATGCTCCACTCCCTGGGAGTGTGCACAGCAGCAGCGAGATGCCCCCCTTTTCTTGCTGAATGAGCTTCCCATGGCTCAGCACCACTCCCTGACATGGCCCTGGGTGCCATGCACCTCCCTGGCTGGGTAGCACCCCCAGGCCCAGTCCCTGCCCCACTCCTTCCCTCACCATGGGGGCCTCAATCTGTCCCCCCCGCTTACCTGTAGGCAGCTGGGACAGCTGCTTTCCACTGCTGCCTGGGGTTGTATTCCTGGCCACATGTGTCTTGCTCCCACAGCTAGCCTGTAATGGGAAAACTGTCATTTCCCACATTTTTCCATGGTGAATAGCAAACTCAGATACCTGCATGCTATTGGAAATTCAGGACAATGCTGTCCCAGAGTCATGCAGTCCAGGACTGGGGTTTGATGTTTCCACTGTCCTATCTAATTAGGGATGGGTGGTCATCCTACCCTCTTCCAGAGGGGGACCAGTGCCCTTAGGCCCTCATGTACTTGGCACCTATGCTTGGTAGTTGTGCAAGAGGGTTCTTCATGCAGTTTTCAGAATAAGTCAGACAAACACTCATATAGCATGGTTTAGATAAGGATGACCCTGCCTTGAGTAGTGGGCTCGACTAAATGACCTCCTGAATCCCCTTCCAGCTCTGCATTTCTGTGCTTCCTAAGCAATCCAGTTTTATTCCCTAAGACTGCCCTGTCTTTTGTCATTATTTACCCTTGCACTTTCCTCCACTCCCAACATATTCGACTTCTCATGGGAGCAAGGATTCTCTGGCCAGTAAAGCCCAAAAGCAAAGGAGGCCCAAGACCTTTAGTCATAATTGTGAGTACAGCATTACAACTTTAAATACTGTATTTTCATATTTCTGGTACTTAAATTTCAAATATCCACAAACTATTTAATCAGCTAATTAAATCAGGTGTAAGCTATGAGTTTTAATTGTTTTCATGCAAATTGCTAGAATAGATTATTAATACATTTTCTGCTTGTATTCAGATTGTTTATTCTTCAAAACACAAACAAAAATGCCCCTGGGTCTTCAGACTTAAATCCCACTAAAGCATTTATAGTGCTCAATTTTACTGTACTTTAAATATTGTTTCCTAATGTCACCTGTTCCTAGCCTATGGGTAGATTTTATTGTGTACAAGTTTATCTATTAATTTATGAACATGAAAGTGTCAGTGTAGTAGAGATACAGAATGCATGGTCCTCCAGAATTTGACAGTGGGATCTCTTCCTGTTGGGGAAATCATTCTCACTGCCTTCTGTGGTACCATTCTAGAAGTGTCTGTCTCCATACAGCATCTTCTGGGAGCAATACTATATAGATAACACTGCTAGTGATGACAAGGCATCCAGTTCCACCTATTTCCAGAGTTTCCTCTTTCCAGAATTAGGAAATCCAGAAGAAACTGGACTGCTTATGCAGAGAAGAGCAAACTGTTTTGTGTGATCTAAGTGGGAACTGCATAATTTTGTGATATTGTTGAAGTAGGGTATCTGATCATGATGCTTGAATTAGTTCGGGAAATCCAGTCCTGTACTCTCAGCTGCCTGTGGAACTGCAAGCGTGAGTTGATAGAAAGGTTATGAGTTGATAGAAAGGTTATGAAAGACTGAAAAAGAAATAAAGGGTATTGACATCCTGCTTGTACCATGAAAGAGATGCTGGGGAAAAATTGCGAAAGTGGCTAAAAAATAGGTGGATAACACCAGTGACTTAATGTTAATTGAGCAGCTTTAAAAAATCTTGGCCACTCCCACATTCTGATCTTCAAAAGAGCCGTCTGAACATCTCATTTTGTCAGAAGTGCTGACCTTTTACAATTAGTATTTGCCTCCTCATAGCTTGTTTCAGGGCTCAAAGTGAGCCACAGTGGACTCCAGGTACTTATCAGTTGCTGCAAAATAGAACTATTTTTTCCTCTGAAAAATTTTGAAATCTACCCAGCCTTTTTCATTGGGAGACAACATTCAAAATAGGAACTTGGCTTCTTGGGTTTTTAAACAGGCTGAAATAGTCACTCTAACAGAAGAGGAAGACCAACCCCCTAGGAACAGAAGAACGAGAAGTTATGGGCCTTTGGAGATGGAGTTAAGGTGAGCTAGGCAACATGTGTTTGCCTTTCATATTGTTCCCCTCATATTGTTACCACATTTCAACTCCCAGACTCCTGCTTTTGTGAAGTATGTAATGACAAAGGCAGCCAACATGGCGATAGAGAAATTGCACCCTGATGGAAACAGCAGTCCTTATACAGATAAAGTCTCTGCTAACCAAAACTGAGCAGAAAAATTTTAGGTCAATGGGATAAGAGCACCGTGGAGAAAGAATGGCATCAGCCATTTAATAGTGTTAAGATTCTTGCTTCCAGATGTAACTTTATTTCCTCTATATGGTCTCCTAGTACTGAAATATTTGGGATGAAGGTGATATTCTATTTGTTCTGTCTTTTCATCTCTAAGTTTATCTGATCTGTAACAGGCTGAAAAGGAAACAGATGGACAATACGGTGATTTGGGAATGTGATTACAGGCAATTAGTTGTCACTGTGGAGACACTAATTGTGGATTAGTGCACAGTGACTTGCATGATCAACAACATTCAAGCTCTGTTTCTCAGCTATTAAAGATCAGGTATAGAATCTAGTTGTCTTCCCTGTGGTGCATCACTGAGGTACCACAGAAGTAGACAACAGAACAAAACAAGGCACACCATTCCCTGGGGGTGTATGGGCAGATGCAGAAGTAATTCAAATTTTTTTTTGTAGAGACCAGGTGCTGTTAAGTTTACCAGCACTCTCCACTTGTGCCATATCATCACCTGGGCAGCTGTCAGATTGCATGTGCTCCCCAAGTTTTCTTACCCCTTATTTCTACCCCTTGTGAAATGAGGTGTTGAAGGAGATGGAGAATTACTTGTTCATTGTGAGCATCGGCCAAAAAATTGATTTTGGGGGGTAGGTGAGGTGGGCTTATTCATCTTACATCTGTTCCTATTTTTTTCTTTTTTTCTTCCCACCCTCACACAAAGAATAAATGCAAAATGAAGAGAGCTTTCATTATATGGTTGACCAAATTTTGTTGTTACTCTGGATTTATACAACCGGAATTTGACATAAGCCAGTGGAGATTTACCTAGTTGTGTAACTGAGAACAGAATTTGACCCACTGTATGTATTTTTATTGAGATAAATTGGTTAACCAAGTAAAAATCTCTCCTAAATAGAATGATTTTACAGTACTGTATTTATCTACTAAAGAGACATGGTTCTCTTGCAGAAAGTTTTGGTTCATCTTGTTTTTCTAAGGTATTCGGTGGGACAGAAGATTAGTGACAAGTTTATTGCATCTTTCATTTGTATACAACTGGTTTGATTTTGGTCCAGAGTCAGTAATAAGACATGCTCTGCAGATTGTTACCAGCTAGTGCCTGTTCAGAGATCTGTGTGAAATAACTGGTCTGTATCTGTTGATTTCATTTCCTCATGGACAGAAGCCCAGATGGTAAAAACTATCATTCCAGTTGCACTAATTTTGAAGCCAAGGCCATAGAAAATAAGCATAGAAACTTCTCCATTCTCTTGGCCTATGAATCAGTCTTCTGAGCCAAGGCTTAGGAATGTATGAAGGACTGGGAAGCAGCTGGTGCAGTTACTGGTTGGTTTTTCAATCTCCAGGGTTTTCTTATTCTTATAAGTACTAATTTACCTAAGTGAAACTGTGTGTATTAGGATTTCTTTTTTAAGTCCAGGAGGCCTTGGCCAGGCAGCTTCTACAATTAGCAGGCCCACTAACCTGTGGCTAGTTAGTACTTGTTGGGAGTGGCTACTGCTTTGAAGGGTGAGACTAAAACGTGAGGAAAAGGAGGCTAAAACTAGTAAGAAGCTCCTGGGAAATGGGGAGGGGAGGGTAGTGAGGCTCCTGAAAGAGAACCCATAGAGAGATACAGAGCCTGGAAGGCCACTGTTGCTTTACAAGAACGGGAGGCTGGAGATAAGTCCATGATGAGGAGGTGGTACATAGATGGGACTTTGCTGAGGGGACATTATAGAAAAGTTTCCTGTCTTGCTTTTCTGAAAGCAAGAGTGGGATTAAAGACATGTTGTGGACCATTATTATTTGGGGTACTGTTCAATAGGGACTTTAAGATTATGGATGACTTATAAGGGTTGGGAGTAAATATGAGCTAACTGAAGAGCTGAGTCACAGGAGTGGATGACTGCAAGACTTGGAGTGGCATAGAGCAAAGTATATGGCAGATCTACACTTTATAGATTGATGAAATTGCAACTGTATAGCATGAGTTCTCATGAACCTGAGCTTCATCAGATGCTGGGTGGCAAATAAATGGCCTCTCTTTTGTTAAATATCTTGAGTATCTGAACATCTTTGAGATATAAATTAAATTCCACATGCAAGATAGTCTTTTACTATGAAAATCTGATTACCGGATGAATGTACAAATTATACCATACCTCTATTTATTTCCATCCTTAGTTTATAATCTATTGTATTCTTCTATTACCATTTATATTTTGCCGTGCCTTTTTTCCTAGCCTTATTTGGGAGTATGTTAATAGTTACAACTGTAGGTTTTAGGCACGTCACCAATGTAAGAATAAAACCCAACTTCATTTCTGTATTGCGAATGTCCTTCCTGCATGTCCTGTTAGAAATATTTGCTTTTGGCTCATCAGAATGAGTGCTGTGGCTTGTGCCATGGTGGCGGGTTTCTTACTCTCACACCTTGCCAGGAACATACTGATGCAAGCCTGAGTGTATTGCCTTCTCATTTGTTTTTAACTTTAATGAAGGCTTGTGTAGAAAAGGCTGGCTGGAGTAGCAGTGAAGAATGAGTCACTGCCATCCTCTGCAATCTAGAAATGAAATGTCAGTACAGCTGCTCAATCTTCATTTCTTTACATAACCAAAGGCCAATTAGGTTTAATTTTTTTTCTAAAATACCTCTACCTCCTAAGAGTCTCCTGTTAATGTCTGTATTTGCATGTTGATGGAAGGGTGGGGAAGGGGGGAAAGGAACTAGGCATAGCATGGCTTGCATTTCACTGGAATGGCACAAAACTTTAATTTTTCACTCCCCTTCTCCCTCAACTCCTCCTATGTCACACGAACTAATTTATTATTGTGCAAGTAAGTGGGTTGTCTTCACCTGACTATACATGACAGCACATTATGCTGAAAGGGGCACAGGCAGTCATACAAGAAATAGGCATACTTCACACTTCTGCATAAATACAGGGATTTATGTTGAAGCAAAGGGACATAAAGTCAGGCTGGCAGCTGAGACGCATAATATGCTGTGTGTGCTTATTGACAAAGGTATTTAAACAAAAATAAAACTAGTTTCCATGGCAACTGCCACACTACATAATTCTAAGGCTAAAGGGAAATGGTTTTCCAGTGTAGGACAGTTGAGATGTCTTAGGTACTTCTAATGCAAATAGGGTGTCTCCCATGATTCATGTGTGTACCTCAAAGCTGCAATCAAGCCTAGTAGCTGAGTACACCTGGGGCTTTTAAGATGACATCTCTTGCATTTGTTCATCTGGGGGGTGTATATCTTCAGTGGAAAACATTTGACTCCATTCCCTAATGCATTAATCCTCTACAGCTCAGGTTTGTTGATCTTCAGGGCACAGTGGTGAAAACTTCCTGTTCCCTTTCTCTCTCTCTTTTTCCCCATAACTGTTTTGAGCTCTGGATTCAATGATATTTTGGAAGGATGAGGGATAGGTACATAAACGTTTGTTTTCCATCTGTATAAAAGTGTTTAGTGTGTGCGTGCATGCGTGCGCGTGCGTGTGCTTTATCTGCATCCAGAGTCCGTGACAGATATATTTTTATAAACTGGAAAGATAATTAACCTTCAGCCCTCCCCTTCCCCCACACTGTATTACAGAATTTGTTTTACTGATGAGTAAGCTGAAGCACAGAGAGATTAATTGCTCATTGTCATATAGGAAGTCACTCTCCTAACTGTAAGGAGACTTCATGTGTCCTGACTCTAACTCCCCGACTCACCGCTGAACAACACTTCCTCCTGTTTTTTTTTGTGGTGTGGTACTTTAGGTGACTAATCTTATCAGTTCTCCTCTTTGTCCTTCTGGGACAGAAGGCATTTTTTCAAAGAGAGGTATAGCTCAGTATGTACTAAACTGCAATGCTTTGCTACAACATTTGTTGGGGAGCAAGCTTTGGTTTTAACAACTCCCTACCTCTGCCCTCATGCCTTTAAATGTGCAAATAGCCATTTTCCATCTCTATTTAATTTTTATGGCTTATATAACTATTTTATAATAATCACATTCTAAACAGAACAGAATCGTATTATGATAACAAAAAGGGGTTCCTCAAAACTTACTGAACAATCTCAGTAATATAAGCTGACCTAATAGATGGGTTATTATTCAAATTGCTTTAAAAATTACTGCTAAGGAGATAGTTAATAAGCAGTTGTCCATCACTCATGGGGGTGGGACAGAAATAATCAGAAGCAAGGGTGGTACAGGTTAAACATAAGGAAAAAGCTTTTTTACCTTAATGTTGATTTTTTTTGGCGGGGGGGGAGAGGAGCAGCAGGGGAAATATTAACATTGTTGTGAAGAAATTAGTTTGCAGCTGACATCCTTTGTTAGGCTTTTGAACTATTACGGGGAAGAGTTGATAAAATAATATACAAAGAAGAACCAGGGAATATGTTAAATACAAAAAGTCTTTGCAGGTCCAAAGAAAGGTCAGTGTTGGATATGAGAGGTTAAGGACATAGAAGAAAAGAATACTTGCAAATAGTGGCCGTTGTGAAATTAGTTTAGTAGTAGAACTGGTTGGGGAGATTTTTGGCAAAATGTTTTCACATTAGAAAAATGAAGATTTGTCAAAACAGATTTTTTTTACTAGAATGTGAGTATGTAGACTGTTTTTGATTACACTTTCTTTTCAGAAAAGTTCCTCAGGGCTAGGAATGAATTTCTGGTTAGAAGGAACCAGACAAGAATTATTTGTTAACCTGCTGGTTAGAGTACTCAGATGGGAGGTTGTAATTACCCTAAAACAAAGTGCTACGAACTGAAGAAATTCAGAGTTAAGATAAAACGTACAAGAAATCCAAGCAAGTTAGGATTTAGGCATGCTTACTTCATGGTACCTGAACAATCTTCAATCTGCTTTTGAGGACCTTATAAAGGATGGAGGGAGTACATGGGATGAGCTGCAAAAAGGGGAGAGGGGGAGGAAATTAATATCTTAGAACAGTTTGGAGCTACAAAAATTAAAATGTCTTAAGAATTACCATTACCTAAAAATGTATTATTGATTCCATAGTAGTGTAACTAGAGTGGGGTGACTAGGACAACCACCCTGGCTACTGACTTGGAGGGGAGGGGGTAGAAAAAATGACTGCCACTGGCAACCCTGCAATTGCAATTTCAAGCATCCTGCACAGTGGCAACCAGAAGTCACAACTGCCCCTGTGCCTTGGAAACCAAGTTGTGTCACTGCACTAATGTGATTCCACTGCTTCATCATACATGTAGGTATAGACTTTTGGGCGTGAATAAGGAATAGGAGATAAGCATCAATTAAGGGTAAGTGAATTTTTCATAATAAAAACTTTTCATGCTATTGAAATCCTGCTAATTTATAAAGACAAGATCTTCCTTCCTTCCTTCCTTCCTGACCCCACTCTAGCTGTCCTGCTGGTGACTTTGTTGCATGTGGCCATGGCTGGGGATGACTCGGCGGTGGGAGAGGCAACAGCAGGGGCCACTAACCCTTCGCCTGTCTCCCGGCTCCCAGAGTTGGGTGGCAGTGAAGGTGATACAGAATGCCTCTCTTCTGGAGGCCTGACCCAGGGAGTGGCAGAGGGGTTTGTTGACCTCTTGGTCACGTCGCAGCCTACCAGATTATCCAGATATCCAGTGAGTTGGATATCCAGCTTTCTGAGTGTTGCAAGTGACCTCGAGAGCAGGAAGACCTCTCTCCTCCCCAAGAAGGCAGAGAGCACTCTGCTGGAGCTGGTCCTCTACCTGGATAATGAGAGGAAGCTGCTGTGCCTGGGCATTGAGGGCATAGACACCTCATTTTCAGGTGAGCTTCCACCTGCCATGCAGCCTCACCATTCTTCTGTTGGAAACATCCAGCCCATATTGGCAGCCCCCACCCCCTGGGTCGCCCCTGACTATGGGGGTCTCCTGACTTTTCTGAAGTGGACCAAAGGACTGAAGAAAGCAGCAGGCAGCATCACCCAGTGGTGCACAGACTCTAGGCTTTATGTCAAGGCTGCCAGGGCCGTGGCCAAACTTATGCAGCAAGATCTAGGCACCTGGCAGATGGCTTACCATGTGGAGAAACTCGCATAGTGGGTAAGAGATGAATGGGGCCTGGGAGGGTCCCTGGAGTAGAGTAGGGCACAGTAGGCCTTCCCTGAACTGTCTCTGCTATCTTGCTTCGCTCTTGGGTGCTTGCTCTTCCACCCACGCCTTGCCTCGTTCTTCCTCTCCCATACCCATGGCAGCCACAACCATTGACACTTTAACATCAATGGGTGTCAAGATCTGGTGAAATGGGAGGCCATCGTGGAGCTCCTGCACCAGAAGTGGCTGGCTGTCACCTTCTTCCAAGAGATGCATTCCAATGGGCTTAACCAGGTGGCTACTTGTTCCTGAGCCATGGCACCAACCTCAGCACCGGGGTCATGACTCTCCTATTGCCACAGCTGCAGCTTCATATAGTGGTTTGTGGGCCATCATCCATGGCCACCTGCTGACTGTCCGCATTGCCCTAGTGCAACACCACCTGCTACTCGTTGATGTCTATGCACCCACTGATGGCCAGGAGAGGGTGGGTTTTTTTTGAGACCTTGACCATCATCCTGCGCAATGCTAGTGAGGACAATGACCTATTTCTTGTAGGTGAAGACTTTAACTGCACCATTGATGCCTTGTTCAACTGCATGGGGCTTGAGCCCCACTTGCCTTCAGCCCACAAGCTGCAGTCTGCCCTGGAGACCGTGGACCTCATCAATGTCTGGCAAACCCTGCATCCTGATGTGCACCAGTACACCTGGACCAGGATGAGCGCCGGTGGTCTCACCATGGCCCACCTTGACCACCTTTATGTCACCAATCACCATCTGCCACTCCTGTGCAGTGGCCGCATCATTCTCTTGGGCCTGTCTGATCGTGGCCTTGCCTGCTGTGAACTGAGCCTGCCTGGCAGAGCCTGTGCACAGGTGCCTTATTGGTGTATCAACGTTAGCCTGCTCCAAGACTCTTACTGCTGGGAGTGCTTTGCCCACTTTTGGCAGGGCTGGGAGGCCGCAAGACTGAGCTACTTCTTCTGGAAGCCATGGTGGGATGTGGGCAAAGTACAAATCCAGGCTTTTTGCCAGCAGTACAGCCAGCTGGCCACTAATGAACTGCACTGCCTTATCTGAGAGCTGGAGGAAGATGTGGCAGAGCTTAAGGCTACTCTGCTGGTCACCGGCAGTGACGTGGTGCTGCGTGAGAGCCTCTGGTTCCTCAGGAAATGCCTGCATGATTTGGCGGAGAGTGCAGCCCATGGAGCAAGGATCCATGCCCACTGCCAACAGCTGGCAGAAACCGATGCCCACACCTGCTGCTTCTTTGACCTGGAAGTGAGCAAAGTCTTAGATCACCTCAAGACCCCCAAGGGCTGGGTAACCATGGATCTGGGTGAAGTGTGTGAGCACGCTATTGCCTTCTCTCATGACCTGTCTGCAGCCAAGGCCACATAAGAACTCCATGAGGGCCTGCCATGTCTTTGTGCCCTGGAGGCCGGCCAGTTCAAATGGGAACTGTCTCTGGAGGAGCTGGCAACTGCCATGGCCAGCCTTGCCTCTGGCAAAGCCCCAGGCCTTGACGGGTTACCCACCGAGTTCTACAAGATCTTTTGGCCTCTCCTTGGCCCCTGCCTCCTGCACATTTTCCAGGAGAGCCTCATTGACAAGGTCCTACTGGTCAGCTGCTGCTGAGCAGTGCTCATGCTGCTGTCCAAGAAGGGAGACCTTGGCTGCATTAAGAACTGGTGGTGGGTCTCCCTGCTGTGTGCAAACTACAAGATTTTGGCCAAAATACTGCGACCTGCCTCTGCATCATCATGGCCTCTGTCACTGGACTTGAGCAGAGATACTGTGTGCCGGGCAGGATCATCCAAGACAACCTGTTCTTGCTGTGCAACCTACTCACATCCAGCGAACTTTTCAGCCTGGACATTGGCCTCATCTCTCTGGACCGAGAGAAGGCCTTCAACTGGGTGTGCCATGCCTATCTCTTCTAGACCCTGGAGGCCTTTGACTTCAGGCCCCTCTTCACCGGTGCCCTCCAGGTCTTGGACCAAAACACCTTCAGCCTGCTCATGGTGAATGGCATGCTCTGCACCCCATTCCCCATGCACAGGGGAATCTGTCAGGGCTGCCCCCTGTTGGGTATGCTCTATGCCTTAACCGTTAAGCTAATGCTGCATGCACTGCGGCACTGCCTGAGTGGCATGGCCCTGCCAGTGGTCACGGACTCATCCATTCACCCCCCACTCTAGCTGCTGACTTACATGTACTATATCACCATCTTTCTCAACACCCAGAAAGATGTGTGGGCCCTGACAGACTGCCAGCGAGCCTATGAGCATGCCTCCTCAGCCTGTATCAATTGGGCCAAGAGTGATAGCCTGCTGCTTGGAATGTGGACCAGTGTGACCCCCCGCCCCAGCTTTGCTAGGGAGCCTCATTTGGTGCTGAGAGGGCCTCAAGGTCCTGGGCATGTTCCTGGGGCCACCAACATTCATGGTGTGCAACTGGGACAGCTTTGGGGAGGGGGTGGAGGCCCGCATGCAACGGTGGCATGCAACCCAGCCTCTCCTACTATGGATGTGTCCTTATCGCCAACAACCTGGTGGCGGTGACCCTGTAGCACCGGTGTGCCATACTCAACCCACCACAGGACCTACTCGAGAGACTCCAGCCCCTCCTGGAGCTGGCCCTTACCTACCTGTTGCTGAGGGGGGCCAGAGCCTGGTTGACCTGGTGAGCGAGGTGGCCACCTTCTGCCTGCAAGCCTTTCAGTGATCTCTGTATGGCGAGGGGTGCCTACCCTGGCAACAACTGGAGTGCTGGTTCCTGCAGAGCATGGGGTCCCTGGGCTTCGACCAGGAACTCTTCCTGCTGGACCTCATGCTCCTGAACTGGGCGGTGTTTCCGGCCTTCTACCATTGCTTGGTATGAGCTTGGCAGGCCACTTTCCAACTCCAGCCCCGGGCCCAGTGCCTGCAGTTCCCACAGCTGCTCAGGGAGCCGCTGGTGCACAACCCAGCTCTGTAGCGCCCTGTGCTGAGCCTGGCCTCTGCCAGCCTCACAGGTGCCCTCATCCAGGCACGTGTCCTCTGCCTATGCCATCTCCTTGACCTGACTTGGTCAGCCTGGCTCTTGTCTGAGGCCCTAACCACTCAGCTGGGCATGCACTCTATCTGCAGTGTGGGTCATCTCCTGTGTGACATCCAGGCTGCCCCCCTGCCAGAGGCAGCAGCCACCCTGGATGACCATCTCTGGATGTGCCAGGTATCCCTTACCATGGATGCCCTGAGCGAGTCCTTCCCCTGCTGCTGGTTCCCCTGGTGATGGCTGGTGAGCTGGCTAGTGGGCCTGGCACCCTGCTGACACTCCCCATGCCTCCTGACAGTGACATAGGTTACCGCTTTGCTTTCCAGGTGTGTAGTAGAAGTGAATTACCTGGGTAATTCACATCCGCCATGACCGGGTGCTGGCAGGCTGCCCCGATGCACCATGACAACAGTTCCTGGGACCACCAGATTCCCCACTGGCCCACCCAGCTTGGCACACATTGTATAAACCACCAACTGCCAAGAAGACTGTCAACCTACAGTGGCGGTTGCTGCATGGCATCCTAGCCACTGGCATGTTTGCACCCCATTTTGACCCAGCCGCCTCAGTGGCCTGCCCTTTCTGCCTCAGGGGCATTGAGGAGAACCTCTTTCATGCCTTCCTCAACTGTTCCCGCCAGCACTGAGCAGAAGCCTCTTGGAGAACACCTACGTGTGCTCCTACCCATACCAGGCAGCCAAGCAGGGTGCTGTTTGCCTGGCCAACTTTCTGCTGCATCAGGCTATCATGGTTGTCCTCAAGGGCTGCAGCAACTGTCTTGCCAGGACTGGCTCAGACAATGTCCTGCAGTTTTTCGGCCTCCTGGTGCAGGCATGCCTCTCTCTGGAGTTTGAGCATGCTGTGCTCTCATGGGCAGTGCCCACCTTTGAGGCATGCTGTGCCCTTGAGGAGGCACAGTACCATGTGGAGATCAGCCATCTTTAATACATGCTCTGATGTCATGACTAGTCTGGGGGACTGGGCAGACTTGGTGGCGGACTGCGACTCCAAGCTTGCACCGTGCCGTGGGTCCTCACCAGGCTGCTTTTTGCTTTTTTTCTTTGTGTGGGAAGTTGAAGATTTTGTTATGTGTACTATTGGACAGAGCAGGGTAGGAATTTTTCGTTTATAGAGGGCTTTGGTCTGTATGACCGTGTGGCCAGGTGTCCTGACCGCATAATGGCATGTTAGGCATGACATGTAATACTGCAAAAGTGTCTGTCACGTTATGATGTTATGAATGTAATGGCATGGTGATTTGTTTGTCTTTGCTCTGTATATTGGACCTGGACCCCAGAGGGGCCAACTTTTTGTACTCCGAACCCCTGAATAAAGTAGCTAAAAAGTCAAAGTCTGTCCTTCCTTCCGTCCTGTGTTTTTTTAAACACATCATGCAAGCATGTTTCAGGAATGAGGTTTTTTTTTTCCAACCTAGTTACTTTGATGGTCACCAGTTATTTGTTCATAAGTGATTTGACCTATGAAATAAGATTATCTTGTTTCTGCTTCCTGTTTGAGTGGTAGAAGTATACATAATGAGGAGGGGTAAAATCTCATTTTAACAGGACTTCTTTAATGCTTTTGACATATTCATTTTGGTGAGCTAACACATCAGTTGTACAAATACTTATGGAGCCAAATGAATGTCTACATTTTATTGAAGCAAAAGTTGGCAAATACTTTTTCCCCTAGTATTTACCTACTTCTAGGTGCCAATTCAACAGAGCCCTGACAGCTAAATTTAAATTTAAGCTGCGGAGAATGGTAGATTATGTGGCAAGGTTTATTGTGAGTGTGAGGTCATGGGAAGTAAAAGATGTGGCTGGTGATGAGATTGTTCTCATGTCTGAAGACTCTGTAAAGGCCCACTTGGTTGCTAGGAACAACTACAGAATGTTTGTGCATATGTCATAAATGGGTTAGGACCAGCATGGAAACAAGTTGTGTCTTGCCAGCTAAAGGTAGGTGAAGGGACCTTGCTGAAGGTGACAGAAAAAAAGAACTCCAGACACTAGAGATGAGCCCATCAGGAAAGCAGGAGTCTAGTATTGAAACCACATACAAAAGACATGAGATACAAAAGCTTCTAAGTAGGAAATCTGAACTAGGGATTTTGAGAGAGGAAAGAGGATTCTTTTAAGCTGATCACTAAAAGGGGTTCATTCATAGTTTTTAATTGTATATCATAAAGTTAGACCATTAAGCAATTCTGGAGTGGAGCTGTGGTGGCTGTGTATTCTTCTGGCAGAAGGCTTTAAGGGGCATCCACTGTATCTATTGGTGTGTGGCCTGCTCCTGCAGACAAGGTCCTTGGACTATGGCTTTGGAGTGAGGACCCCACATAAAAGATATGTGACCCCATATAAAAAAATCCAAGTAAGAGTGTGGTGATAAGTTAGAGTCCAGGGAGTAGGAGATCTGGGATTATGAAATTCCTGTTGAAATTTGAAATTTCAATTGAAGTTCCCATTGAAGTTTCCCAAGAAACTACTGGTTTTCTTTAAATGAAGTTGTCCTTTAAATACCTTCTTGAAACAGAGACACAGGTAGAATTTTCTGCACTTCAGGGATATTGTCTATGTAGTTGATATGATAGGGACTTAGGCAGCAGCATTTACTAATTTATATCTGCCCACACTCAATGCTGAAAATGCACTTTGCGTGTTCCAAGCAACTAATTGGTTATTCAGATAAGAAACATTTATTTCAATGGATTTTTTAAAAATATACTGACATGATCTCAACAATATTGCCATGAAGATTGTAATTCTTACTGGGATAAAATATCAGCTGGTGATTTGAATAGATGGTGGGATTTGCCTTCATCAGATATCTTTCAATTCCTTTTATAGAACTATTCTTCTGTGATACTGAAGTACTGTACAAACAAAAATATTTTTTTATTATCATCCTCTGGAATTGTAACCTGGCAGGTTTTAGAGGAAGGGGTTAAATAAGTGGAGTAAGAGCTCTTCCTATAGCTACATGTAGAAGACTGAATTCCATGCTTGATATAAATACATATGGATTATTGCTGGTTTAAAAAGTATGTGTATAGAGCTTTTAAGCCACTAAAGCCTTTATGAGAGTCATTGGCCAGAATTATGTGTACTGGGTTTATACCTGAATGTAGACCACTGCTATTAAAGGGACACTAACCAGAAGAATTAAACTTATTTGATTTCTTAAAAGGATTAATTTTTACCAGAGATTTATATTCATGGTTATTCTTGGTTATATGGGGATATGGAATAAAGGTATGAGTATGTACAATATCTTTAAAATAAAACACTACTGGCCCTTTCTCAATACTCTCCTGTAGTAAGAAAAAATGGAAAATGAAATTATAGCTCTAGTGAAATTTCACATTAAATACTGAATACATGGATTGTCTTTCAGCTGAAACATGATATTTCTCTTTTGGTAGCAAAGCTCATTTTTTTTCTCAGTAACTGGAAGGAATTTAAGCCTGATCTTTTGATGAAAGTTTTCTTTCACAGGGAAATAATGAAGCTGCTACTGCTCTGGGTTATAGTTAGGTTTCATGTTCCATAGGCAGCAAGGCTTCTAACCTCAAAAGTACAACTGTACCTAAATAAAAATGCTTTACAATACAGGGAACATTAATTTATGATGATTTAAATTATAGTGGAATTCCACTGGAAGTACATGTTATGCCCAGATGAATGCCAAAAGAATTCTTCATGATTGATGGCAGAAGCATAAATACTGAAAGAAACAGTGAAGGTTTGTCCCTACTGTATAAAGCATTGGCTAAGAATCATTCATGTTCTGCACATCAGCTTGTTCTAGATACCTATTCAGGAACAGTAGCAATTTGTTATGACAGCCTTTCCTATTCAGTAGGACTACAAAGACTTAGTCATTTGTCAATATGCATTCATACAATTACATATGGATACATTCATTTAATGTAAACTGCATGCTGCAGCTGGCAATTAATCTGCCACTTTATAAGATAGCTGCTTCACTTAGTGCTGTATCACATGGGACTCTTTGTACATGTTAAATGCATTTAAAACATGAGGGTCTGCGTGCTCCATCAGCAAAACATGCGCTGCATATGCTAATGTCAGAGCAAATTTAGGGTTTTGCAGGTGGGGCTTATTGTATTTAGTAACACTTGTTCAACTACCATTGGCTTATTCCATGGAGATAATATGAGCAATTTGTGATCTCCCAGCATCCCAGGATGTGCTGCTCCAAGCTCTGCTCAAGTCCTGCTCCAAAGGCCTATATATCCACCTGCCCAAACTCTACTGTCCAGAGGAGCATGGTACTGACCCCAGGGTGACACCCCTACCTGCTGGCCCATGTGACTTCACATTGAGCACCCATTGAAAGCCTCAAGGTTTTCTGAGGCCTGCCATTTTTGCTTGAGCCCTTCAGTACAAACACATGGGAGCACCAGTTAGAACTGCTGCTAAGAATCCTTCAGCAGACTTTTGTAACTTGGCACTGCCTGTTGCTAGAATGGGTGCAGGGATTGCTGAGGGACTCAGAGAGGGTTCAAGAATTGGCCCGCCATACCCATAAATCCCTCTGGTCTGTCATGAAGTCATGCAAGCCCTTCCTGGATAGGATGGCTACTGCTGTGGAGGAGTATGTCTCTGCCATGACAGTGAGGGAGTAGGCACATATAGTTGCCTACCCTACCCTACCTGCCCAAAGGCAATGGCACCAACCTAACTTCAGCTCAGGCTTACCATGGAGACTGGCCACCTCCTGCCCACTCCCTCCCCACCCCCCACCTTCCCACTTCCCTAGCCAGTGTGTAATCACATAGCTTTATCAACTAAACCAAACCAGAAAGTGTCCTTCTTGGACCCCTGCAGGAGGTCTGTGAACTGGACTCATGACAAAATGATGGACCCCATTGCAATCTGGGCTGAGAAAAAAAATCATTGCCACCATTACCAAGGGTTGGAAGAGCAGCCAACAAAACCAGGCAGTCTATAAGTACATTGTGGCCCAGATAGTGGTTTAGGGTCACCAGTGGGACTGGCTGAAGATTTACATTGAAATCAAGTGCATGATGTCATAGTCTGTTCAGGACAGGGATGCCAAAAAGTTGTTGGGTACCTCTGTGGTCTCCACCATGAGGATTTGTCAAGGATCTTTGAGTTGGACCACACTGTTGGTCTCCATTATGCCCAAAAATGATGATGAAGTCCCCTCTCCACTGCCTGCTACTGAGATGGCCATGAAGGAGCACAAGGTGCCTACTGTCTCACTGTCATGTCACAGACATACTCCTCCACAGCTTGCCTCTGATTTAGCAGAATACACGAGCCCACTGCTCCCCTCCCCTTTCTTCCCTCACCTCTCCTGCCTTTCTGGGTGTCCTGTGCAAACTTTGATGGGTTTCAGGGTACCACCTCCGCTCTGGTCCATGGATATCAGTTACTGTCAGTTGAATTCTATGTGCCAGCACCTAGGAGCAGATTTGGCAGGGCTCCCACCTGCACATCTGGGGTCCAAGTCCCTGAAACAGCTTTTCAGGGTACTAACGCACAGAAACACAAAATCAAAGGGCTTTATTGAGGCTTATCTGAGTGTGAGCAGAGAGGTGGCAGAGGGGGAAAGCGTAGAATAAATCACAGTCCCATGCCACCCGATATCCCTGCTCCTCAAAGGTACTGCTGATATGGCTGTGGGGTTCAGGTGTGGATGCTGTCAAAATTTGGGTTCTAGCACTGAGCTGTTTCTGTCACCCCAGAGAGCAGCTATTTTGGGGGACAATAAAAGTTGTCATTTTTGGGGAGTCCAGGGCCCTCTCACAGCTTATATTCTCACAGCAACAGGTCTTCGAGCATTTGGGTAGGACACATGATGGGGCATCATTAGCTTGTTTGGGAGGAGAACCAGGCAATCCTAGTTCTGGATGTAAATAATCATTGCTTTTGCTGCTAGGAGGTCTGGCAGAGCTATGAAGCTGGAATGCAGGAAGGTTTCCAAAGCCTCACGTATGTTTCATGGAATAGTCACTTTTCCCAGGGAGCCATCATGTTTGGCTATGCTTTTCTGTGACTCTAGGGTGGGTGTTGGCATAGAAGCTCACAGAAGCAATAGAGCACATCTTGCAAGGCCACCATGTTCAAGCTCAAAGAGCTCCTCACTGTGCTACTAGGACACTTTCCAGGGAATTCTTGGCCAGAGAAATAATGTCCAGAGGCAGGAGCAGACAAATAAGTCAGCACAGGCAAGGGGGTGCCTTCCTAACCAGAACCCCAGAGGAAGAATGGGGTGAGGATACAGTAGCTCACAAACTCCCAACACAGGACCCTGATTCCCCGATGTGCTCCCATTCCTCAGTCTAACTGCAGGGAGTTGAGAGACTGTACTGTGTACCATGGCATGGTCTTGATCTCATCCTGGTTGTCTGTCGAAGTCAGTGTACTGGGAGAGTAAGACACTCAGGCTTTCCCTCGTAATAGCTATAAGTTTGTAACCATTTCAAACTGGTTGTGCCAGCGCTTCCACGGTCAAGGCACTGTTGTCTGTACACCTTCAGAGTAGGTGTGTTTCCATAGTTAGCAGGTAATGTTTGTTGGTTCTGGATTCTTTACACATCATCTGCTAACTATAGAAACACACTCAAGGTTGCTTCTATTAAGTTTACTCCTCAGTGTTAGGTCTGGCCCCTGAAAGCTCAAGAGGTTCCAGTGCTGATGCTGCCCCAAAAACACAAAGGGATGTTCCTGCTCTGAGGATGTCCCATAGCTGAAAACATTAGCAGAATTAATGACTTTGGATGCTGGAGGACCTTGTGGAATCCACTGCACACCGAGCCAATGCTGCTGGTTTGCTGCCTGGGAGTGCTGGCACAACCAGTTGGAGCTGCTGCTAAGAACTCTTCAGCAGATTTTTGCACCTTGGCACTGCCAGTTCCTGGAACAGGTGCAAGTATTGCTGAGGGGCTCAGAGAGGGACCTTGAATTGGCCTGCCATACCCATAGTTTCATAGTTCTTAGAATCGGAAGGGACCTAAACAGATCATCAGGTCTGACCCCCTTGCCCCAGGCAGGAATGGGTGCCAACGTCATATCACCCCAGCCAAATATCTTTCTAGCCTCCTCTTGAAGACCCCCAAGATAGGAGAGAGTGCCACCTCACTTGGGAGCCCATTCCGGAGCCTGGCAGCTCTGACTGTAAAGTAATGTCTCCTGATGTCCAGCCTGAACCTTCTCTCTAAACAATCCCTCTGGTTTGTCATGGATTCATGCAAGTCCTTCCTGGATAGAATGGCTACTGTTGCAGAACAGTATGTCTGCACCATGACAGTGAGGCAGTCAGCACCCCCCCCCCCACGCAATGGCACCAGCCTAGCTTTAGCTCAGGCTACTGTGGAGACTGGTCATCTCCTGCCCATTCCTCCTCCCTGCCCCCCCGCCTTTCCTGGCCCGTAACCATCACCAGGTGGTCAGCAGGAGCAAAGGGAGGCTGGCCAGGTGTACTATTGTGCTTGCCTCCCTATATTCGAGCTGTCCCCTGGACGACTGGAGTCTTGCATCCCCCAGCCTGGCTGGACACCAAGCTGGGAGTAGAGGTCTGAGCAGCAGGTCAGCAAAATGCCACAGCAGGGGCAGCCTTTCCCTTCCCCAAGGCAAAAGGGGATGCCAGCACCCTCCCAGGTGCCTTCTCTTCAGAAGTGGGTTACAGCTCCACAAAAAAAAAAATACTTGAACTTTGATGAGATGGGAGGGGATGGCTCCTGGCACCCAGCTCCCACACCCAGCTCCCTAGTAGTGGGGTTTCAGACTCACCCATGGAGATGTGCCTATTGTGCTCCTTGGAGCCATCTGGCTTAGGCTTCCTTCTGTACCACATCACCTTCTCCCAGGAATCCTAGCAGCCGGTAGGAAAACCTGTAGATAAGGAACTTGAGTGGATCTAAACCACTCCACAGCATATTTAGTGTTGTTTGCACCATTTATTTCAAGAAATAAAGCTTGCACTGTTATGAAATTTTCCCAGGCCTTAACTTGACTTGCTTACAACCCAGACCCACCCAGCAGCTTGTGCCTCTTATTCCCCTCCAAGCCAGCCCTCACAAACTCCTAATGCAGAACCCAATGCTTCATTTTCCCAGCCCTTACAAACTCCCAGCACAGGACCATGCTTCCCTCATATGTTCCAGTGCTCCCATTCCTCAGTCTCCCAAGACCATTTTCTCCTTTACAATCCCCACAACAAGGAGCATTAAGTCCAACAATTGACATGAAAAATGTATACTGATGTTTTGGAAAAGCACTTTAAAAGTACAGAGTAGCAAACAAAAGATTCAGAATCACTCAGAGGTTCCCTGCATGCCCTCCCATCCAGCAGAACATTGTCCCAGAATGTAGTCTGCCAAGGCTTCCCTGATCAGAATGGCTTAGCAGTGTTTCTGTCTAGGACACTTGGCCAGGAATGCTGCTTCAACCCAGGCACCATCCAAAGCATCAGAGCACCCTCACTGAGGGTCTGTCTAGTGCTGGTTTGTTTTCCAGGCAGGCTTTGCCCCTCACCTTACATATACTATAGAGTATGCAGGCAGTGGTCACAAAGCTGGGGATGTTCCTAAGCCTAAGCACACCTTTAGCATGCCTTTAGATGCCCAAAGGTGCTCTCCACCACCATCCAACATCTGCTCAGCTGGTAAGTGGAGAACTTTGTGGGTCCAGCTAGCTAATGCATGACTTCATGAGCTGGGGGAGCATCAGGTATGCTGGCTGGGTCCCTGATGGGGGAAGGGTCAGTTTGCCCAAATCCATGGTGAAAACATGAGAGGTGAACTCTCCCTGCTCCATCTTCTTTGCGAAGCCACAGCTCCTGCATATGCGAGCATCATGTATCCAGCCCAGCCACTCAACATTGGTGTTGGAGCACTGGGGGTGCTTCACTAAAACTCCTTGGAGCATAACCAAAAAAGAACCCCTTATGATTTAAATAATCTGAGGGATGATGGGTGAACAGAATGGGCATGTACATCCCATTGATGGCCCCCACACATTTTGGGAAGCCCACCTGTGCAAATCCAGAAATGACCTCCTGTAAATCCCCAGGCTGGATGATCTGAGGCCCCAGCTCCTCAAGTATGGCACTGCATACTTCATGCACAGCCATCATTGCCATTGTCCAGTGTACGCTGAACTGGTTGGGATGGAGGCTGCTGTTGTTCACCAGCTTCCAAATCATCAGGGCCACGTGTCTGTTCATGGACACACAGCACTGAAGACCAATGTCCTGGTGCTGGAGCAAGGGGACCAGTTCAGTGCAAATGTTGTGAGTGTCACAGAATACCTTTAAGTTTCACTATCACTGTTTGTAGTCCCAGGGTCTGAGCATGAACTGCTCCCACCAGTCCAAGCTCACTGGTACTGCCCAGCAGTGACAAAGTGCCCCACCACACCCCAGCTCGTGCAGCATTATGTTGTACCTTCTGCAAGTGGACCAACACGATGCCTAAGGCATCATCATGGTCATCAACGTTGTGCCTTACCAAGGCCAGGGGCACACTCAGTCAAAGCACAGAGTGCCTGTTGATTACAGTGGTCAGGGCGAGAATTTATTTGATTCTGCTACTAGTCCTCTCTAGGAAGCACCTGGAGAGCTGATGTCAGCTTGAATATTCAGTCAAAGAGGGATGGGAATTCTCATCCTTACCTTATCTCAACCAATCTGCACTTTTTTCTGTACTTGGCTGTTTTTGGCTGCCATCAGAAACGTGGGAAAAAAAAAATCACTCCAGCATTGCATGCTAGGAGTCCTGGTTTACCAGCCCTCTAAAGGTGGTGTATAAGCTATGCCTGAAAGGTTCACAGTAAATAACACTGTCAACTTCTCTAATTTCAATGCTGTATGACATTCCACAGATATAACATATGTCATGACTCCCATGCAACAAGGGCTTTCTCCTGCATACCCAAGAATGTTATCAGACATGCTAGCTTTTATTTTAGTGCAGGCTTCTACATACTTCAGTAGTGTTTACTCTGTCGTGAAGCAGCCTCTTTTGCTGATATTGATTGTAACATCCTGGGCAATCTGACAGAATGGGTGCAGAGACAATTCCCTCTCTTTACTGCTCAGCTGGTGAGATACCTTGACCTCTGTGTAGACAACAAGTTTTTGCTGCTTGGTGTGCCAAATACTCAAAAAGATGTCTCTTGGGGAAAAAAAAAAGACAGAGGTTTGTACAATACTTTATTTTTTCCCCATAATTTATATATAGAATTTAATTTTAAATGGGCAGCTTGCCTTTGATTCAACAGAACACATGCATTTGCTTAACTTCCATATTTTGCACATAAACCTGTCTATATTCAGCAAAGCATATGCTTAAATCCTATTAATTTTTGCTGAATTGTGGCATTTCAAAATCCACTCTGTGTAGCTTACATGTGTGGCAGTTGGTTTGAGAAATTGTAAAAGAGATCCCTATGTTTCCATAGGCTGGTGCAACATTGACAAGACCCAGTTTGAGCCTATTAGAGTAAATCTATGCCAACATTTTTAAAGAAAACATTTGAGAAAATGATTTGAGAAATCATCTGAGAAATGTTTATTTTCAGATTTCTCTCAAAAAGTTTTGTCATGAAAGTAGTGTGAACCAAATTGTAATGACACTCACCACTCTCACATAATCTCTTGAGAACAAATCTTCATCTTCCTGACATTAATAGAAGTCTTAGCTGACTTTCATGGAGCCATCAGCAATGTGTACAGTGTTTGCTAGGTAATAATTGGAGAAGAAAACCAATAGCGTACGTAATCAGCGTAAGGGAAGGAGAGCCAGGATGCACTGGGGAAGGGGAGGGGAAGAGTGAAGGATGTGTCCTGGGGCTGCTGCCTGCCTACTGCCTGTCTTACTCTGCCTTTCTGGCTCCAGAAAGCAACCAGCACAGACAGTGTGTGTCCTAAAGTGTAAGGCATTCAGGTTTGTAGAGCTGGAGTGGAGTTCACTGTGGTTGGGGATGGAGAGCTAACCTCCATTTTTGCCACCAAAATCAGCATTTTTTTACCCTCTAGATATGGGCTTTGGGTACAAAAAATATGGTAAAACTTTGCTCCCACTCCATACAATTTTGATTCCCAGAACACCTTGCATTACATGAGACTGCCCTGCCCTCTGCTTGCTCCTGCTTCAGCAAGTCACAGTGTAGGAGGAGAGATTGGTGGGAGGGTGAGAAGAGTACCATATTTTTCCTATGCTATTCCTTTGTTAACAAGAATATATTATCCTGATTCATTTTTAAATGTATGTACAGTAAATTTACTCAATTGTGCCTAGCTGTAGAGGTGAAATGAGTACTTTATGTAATGACAATTGTGTCCTAGAAATGTAGCACATATACTGAGCTAGGTACAGACAGTCAAAAAGTCTGAGGCTGAATCAATTCAGTCTTTGCAGATTTGTCTAAAATGCACAGATTACATTGAAGCAGAAGTGAACAGATATTTACCTTTGATTCAGGAAATGAAGCCACATGCCTGCAGTGACTCAGGCCAGAAGCCAGGGGGCACTAGAACAGGCTCTCTTTGTGTTCACTTCCTCTTCCTGCTACCCCCCAGGTCTCAGGGATTTGCAGTCCAGACTTATAGCAGCAGGACTGTGCAGGGTTACTCATCACTTCTTCTTCCTGCTGCCAGGTGTCTCTGAGATTTGTAGTCCACAGTCACAGCCAACAGTAAGTTTGAGCAGGGCAGGGGTCTTTAACCTTCCACCCTGGCCCCAGCAGGGTTTGCTTGGGGGGGGGGGTAGTACCCCCCTGTAGACTGGGCTGTATCCCTAGCTGGGCTTGTTCCCCTCATCTCCCTTGTCAGTCAGCCCTTACTGCTCCATTTAGGGAGCAATGGGGCAGGGCCTGCCACAGTCTCTGGAGCAGACAGCATAGCCCAGCCTAAGGCTAGAAAGCATGCTGGGGGACTGTGATTTCACTTGAACTAGGAAGGGGCCTGGGACAGAAGTTTCATAAACCAGTTTGACCCAAACCAGTTAAGTCTGATACTACATTCACCCAGGCTTATCTTAAACCAGTTTCAGACATTTTGAAACTGGTTGATGTGCACCGAGCTTCTGTTCTGTTACAGGTTTAAACCAGTTTCTGATCACTTAAACTGGTTTATGTGTAACTTCTGTCCCTAGCCCAGGAATCAAAATGTTTAGTGCTCAGATTCTCTGCATTCAATCTACATGAAGTTCTGTGCATAGTTAGGGCAACATATTTAATATAATCTTCCAAGTGAAGATCCTACACAATCCATGAAAACATAAATTGATAGGAAAGAACAAAGGTTTAGTATATCCAGAAATTATTTTTTGATGGCAGTCTGACTGTAGATGAGAACAAACTATCATCTGTAGAGCTAAACTTGTATTTTAGTTCTCCAGAAGAAAAGTCTGAGTAGGTAGAGATGGTGCTAAAGATAAGGAGCGGAGGTGTTGTCAGAAGTAATAGTGCATATCGCTGCCAACAATACATTAATGTTAAAGAGAAATATAGTATGTAGCATACTGCCAGCTCCAAGCTGCTACCTTGCTTTCTGTCGGGTTCTAATGGTGGCAATATACAGTGAGGTTAGAAAGTGAAATGAAGTGTAAATATGGACATGGTGGTCACTGGTGGAGAAGTTAAAGCATCTCATTGTGGCTTGAGTCATGAGCCCTGTTCTGAATTCAGGCAAAAAGGCTGTCTCCAGTTGACCCAGCTGTAAATCAGTACTGGTTATTCAAGTTGAGGAGCTAAAGGTGGATGGAAATGTTGTTTGTGACATTGCTTCTTTCTGTCCTCTATTTAGGGGATCTTTGACTTAACACAGAACATGTTCTTCCTTTCATTTATTGAATTAGAAGGATGCTGAACATGGTAGATGGAGGCGCTGGTGGGGAATATCTATAAGGGTGCAGTGCTGATTTTTTGGTAGCATCAGTGTTTTCCCTGCCCATTTGTTCCATTAGAAGCCCCTCCATAAGGTTTGGCCTCTGCATGAATTCAGAGGTGGGAAGAGAGGAGCAGAATCACAAAGTGACCCCCTTCTATAGCATGCTCTCAAAAGATACTTGATTGGACTAAGCATTAAGGATGTTGAAAAGAGTGTTGTCCACAACTGAGTTTCCTCTTGAAGGAAGAGAGACAAATGTAGACAAGAAGCAAGGAGACAGCAGAGCAATGATAGGGACATCTCCATCGTCCTTGGTACCTTATGGAGATCGAACTATATTTGGGCATTTTCAATATTCACCTCCAACTTAAAGATGATAAATTTAGTGCTGAAATTCTTATATTGGAGGGAAGCTTTCAAGTGTGTGAAAAGATGTAGCCTTTTTTAAAATAAAATGCCTGTAGTAGGTATAGCACTTTGTAGAAGTAAAGTCATGTTATACATTATTTTTAGTTGGAATAAGCCATGTGAATGAAGTTTAACTTGTGTGTGTGATACATACATAGGGCATACACTTTAAATAAGCACCAGTGGCTACTCACCAAAGAAGAAGAATTCTTAGTGATGCCAAACCATTACAATAGTGCTTGTTTCATACAACAATAGTTAAACTGTATGTTGTTTGTGTACTCATGGGTGCATAGATTTTGGCAAAATAATATTTTTCAGGCTTCCTAAGTCATTTCCATGTTATCCAATCAGCACAAAAATGAAAAAATGGCTATATATGCTTCTCATGAGAAATGAAACCTGTGTCAAAAGAAGAATGAGGGTGGGTCTGAGAGATTAAGTAGCAACATTTTTGTTTCTTCATGTTTTCCCTTTTATGGGGACAGAAGGTATTTGGTGTTTTTTGAAAAAGATATTTTTTATTATATGACAATACCTGTCTTTCTGTTGGTAATTTAGCAGAATGTTGATCACGTCTTCTGTAAGTAAAATTGCAAAATATTTTACCTTCCAACTTCTTGTTTTCAGTTGCTGGTAACTTTTGGCAACGTCAAGGGCTGGGTTTGACAGAGCTGGGCTCAAGCCTGAGTCTAGCATCCTTGTATTGTACATAAAACAAGCAAGGTCAAATTTAGAGGTGGGTTACAGAACCAGCTGGTGTAGCTGGCCCCCTCCTCTAACTTTATCAATAGAGTTGGGCAGAATTCTTTTGGCTTCTTCCCCCCCACAGTCCAGATTGCTATTGACCCAAACATGTAATAGGTTTCTGATGATTTTGGCAAATTGTTTCATAAAAAACCCTGGGATAATAATTTCCAAAATAAAATATTTCATTTTGACATTTTTAAAAAGTTTTTAATTTAACACATTTTGTTTTATTCAGTAAAAAACTTTAGAATGAGGTACTGTATCAGAAATTATATTTTTGTTTCAGTTAACAAACTGAAGAATGTGTTATTTGTACAGTTCCACTCATCACTGTGTAGATCAAACTATTCTTGATATATAGCTAGTTCTACCTCCAACTTTGCCAGAACTGAAAAAAGGATTTGAACTCTGGTTGATAGACTTGAAATAATAACATACTAAAAACTACAGGGTTTTTTTAGTTTCTTTTTTGTTTTTAACAAGAATAAATGTGTAAAATCCATCAAGACAAGGTTCTTTGGGTGAATACGATATCTTTTATTAGACCAACTTAAATAGTTGGAAAAAAATTGATAGCAAGCTTTCAGGTATAAAAACTCTTCCTCAGGCTGAGGAAGTCTCTGCAATTGGTGTGTACTCTTCCTGGATGGAATGAATAGTCCATCACCCCTGTAAAATCTATCAACGTATCTGATGGAGATAACATAACAGTTGCACTGTTCCTCATAAGGTTTATTCTGTTCTATAACGAAATGGCAAGCAAAGGCAACATGGACCTTAATTAAGCTCTAGATAGAACAAATGGCTTGTCCAAATAGCTATACTGAAGTTTCTTGGTTTTTGATTCTAGGTCTATATCTGGTTAAAAATATACTATGGGCCAAATTCATCTTTGATTTTTCTCTTTTCACTTCCGTGGCATTACACCAGAGATCAATGCATTAATTTTGTGTGTCTTTTATAACTGAATTTATGCCTTATTAACAGCTGATAAAGACTATAGAGGCCTTTGTCTGTTCATCATTATTCAGCACTTCTTCAAGTAATTGCTATCTTTTTGTTGCCATACCAAAATGTTACCACTATTGGTAACAAAATGATTTTCTGTGCTGGTAGGAAGACTATGAAATCCAATGACATTTAGAATAACCTTACAAAATATGGGAAGATTTATAATAGAATCCTAACATCTCAAATAAATATTTTAATAATGTTTTAGGCACTCTACAAAGAATAACTAAGAATTTGATAGCCCTTGAACTTTATGGAAAGACTCTTGTTTGATTTGTTGAGTTTATGATTCTGCCCTTGAAGAACAAAAATACAGCAAGAAGCTAAGACACTTTATTTTGTGGTCCTTTTCAAAGGATTGTTGATATTTCCTAAGCTGATTTAGGTATAGTGAACAGCTAACAAACACCAATTTATTGGATCCTTTTTTTGATGCAATGGTAGCTTTGACTGTGGATTCTAGGAAAACTGTAGGCTCTCATATTACCAATTACTGATTATGGTTATATAATTTAGGTGCTGAATCATCTGTGTAGCATACTGAATAGAAAGCACATCAGCCTGTAATAGATTATGTTGATTGGTTTTGTTGGCAGATGTGAGAAAGCATCATCACTCATTATGTGGTAAGCTTAATTGGTTTTCTCCTGAATTACATAGACAATATTCTCTTAATCTGTTCACACATGGGTACTTAATTTCAAAACCCCTGAATTATTGTTTAATTGTTAACATTTTTTTGGTAGTGGCTGTTCTCTTGGGTTGATTTAAAACATAAAAGATGGGTTGTCCTTTATAGGTGAAATAATAATTGATTAAAAGGTCATATGGGAAATATCCATTGTCGTAGCATCATCCGCTTGAAATCAGCAAACTATGCAACTGAGAATTGTCATTCTTAACCCCCCTCCCCTCCCCACCAAACAGTAGATGAGAAGAGCCCTAGCACAGAAGGGAAGGGGAGTAGACAGGGGGCTCAAACCTGGGTCTAAAAGGTTGAAAAATGGGTGAATAAAATTAGTCATCAGAAATCATATTTCAGTGTCCATATGGCCTGGCCTAGAGAAAAGCTGAGCATTTGTGGCATCCATTCTATTTTGGGTTCCTAAATCTAAGTTAGGATGTTTAATTTGAGATCCACATTTGGAAAATAAAAATATACTTTTAATAGCTGGGGCCTCTTTCTGGTCTCTGTGAAGTCCTAGCCCAACATTTTTAGACTTGAGGCACTCTAGGCTAGACTTGACAGTCTCCCCTTGGAAAATGCCAGCTCTTTGTTTCCACTTATTTTTGACTACAGAAAAATAATATAGCAATTCTTCTGTTGCAAAGAACTCAGACAGTAACAGGTCTGAATGTTTTTGACACTAATGGATTCCTTTCTGAAGCTTCTGGGTTTATCTTGTGAATCACATTTGCACATTGCTGTTTTAGCCCTTCTGTTCCTGTTCTGACTGGTGAAGATGGACATATGCAGCAGCAAACCCATTGCCTAGTTTATGAGGCACTCTCTGGGCATGAACTGATAAAGCGCTTACAACATTTTAGAAAGGAGGTGGAAGCTTGTGAGCAACCATCAGCTGACCTGTTGTAACTGTTTTGTCTGTCCTCTCCTGTCCCATACTAAATAGAAGTTAAATTGCAATGATTTACTTCAGAATCAAACAGGGCGTGTGTAGAAGAAACAGAGGCCCTAAATTGAAGTGGTGGGTTTTAAAAAACACTGCTTCAATTTAGGGCTGATTAAACCCCTGTGTTGTGCACACACTTCGCTGACTTACCTGCCTCTCTGGGGGGAGGGGAAGGTGAGCTGCCGGCAGGCAGAGCGGTCCTCGGGCTGCAGGGGAGCGGGTCCTTCCCTCCACAGCAGTGGCAGCCCTCCCTCACCTGAGGTGGCACCCGGCTGCAGGCACCTGGCCTGGCCTGGGTGGTCCTGGGGGCCACCACAACTGCAGAAGGAAGCACCAGACACCCGCGCAGCTCAGGCAGGCAGGCTCTGTTGCGAGGGGGGGGGGTGCAGATTAGGCTCACCGCTTTTCTTGGGTGGAGCTGTTTTCCCAGGCTACTGCCAGGCTGCCTTCAGGACTTCCTGAAGAGCCATAGAGCTGCATGGAGTTCGGTGCTTCACTCCACAGCTGTAGGGGCAGGAAACTAAACTTGACTTGGTGTTGGCCACAGGGGATGACCTGGTGGGGACCTGTGGATTCAAGGCAACTTAGTGGACAGCAATCACCAAGTGATTAAATTCAGTATCCAGCGAAGGGCGGGCATTATACCCAGCAGGGCACAGGTGCTGAACTTTAAAAAGCCGACTTTAATAGACTCAGGGGATTGGTTAGCAGGGTGCTAGGAGCTAAGAACTTGGATGTGTTGGGGGTCCAGGATGGGTGGACGTTCCTCAAGGCAACCATTCTTTGGGCTCAAAGTGAGTCAATCCTGTAGCAGAGGAAAGGGGGCAAAGGGGCAAGGAAGCCCCTTTGGCTAACCAGAGGCATCCAAGATACCTGAAGAGCAAAAAACATGTACAGGAAATGGAAGCAGGGGGTAGCTAGCGAAGAGGAGTATACTTCTTGGTCCGCACTGGCAGGGAGTATTTTTCTCCACTGCTTCCATTGGAAAGCCCAATTTGGAACCTCACTGTTTTGATAGTGAGACACTTTATCAAATCATTTTAATAAAGAGATGTTTCTTTGTCGCCTGAGCTGCCTAAATCTTCCCCTTGAGTTGTTTCCCTGGAATGGGAGATGGCAGGTCAACATTTGAAGGCTTAAAACAATAAACCAAAATTGCATTGATGTGAGAGCACCCTTTAGGTGCTCAATACTGAAGCTGAAGAAATAAACCAAAAAAATCCAATGTGAAGAAACCTCTGAGTGGCTGCAGACTTAAAATCACTGTAATATGAATGAATAGATTTTGTGGTGAAGTGCTCTTGTTGAGGGAACAGCTCAGCTTCATGTATTTGGTGCTTTGTAACATGTGAACCAAAATGTGGGGAGGGGAGGAAACATGCAGAGTGCTTGGTTTAAGAAGTCATGGTGAGAATATTGGGATTGTATCAAAAAGCAGATAGGAGTGCCTTACCAGTTTATCATGTATAGTCTGTCTGGGTCAGAGACTATTTTGGCAGACTGAAACGCAAATGCAAAGGCGGTGTTGTTAGGGATAAAAGAGGTACATGATTAAAAACATCACAGTCCTTAGGAGAAGTAGTTGTGGGAAAAGCACAGCTGGTATGCACAGGAGGGGGTCTAGAGCAATTTTCAATGCTGCATACACAGCCCCTCCTGACTGAGCCCCTGTGGATACAGCAAAAAGCCAGGCATTTCTCTCAGTACTGGCCAATGCTGCTGCAAAAAAGAAAGATGAACAGCAACAATAGCCAAATAAGAGAACTGTGTGTTAATAATTCAAAAGGATGACTGTTGTCAATACAATCAAATGTACCCTTTAAGTGATGATGACTGAACTTAAAAAACATTGCCTTTCCTTCCTGTCTGTCCTGGACAGAGGGGGTGATGTGTATTAGTCTCTCCATCTTATCAGGATGCTACATGTTATGACCTTTTTAGGCTTTGAAGAGAGAGTATCAGTTTAGAGAGCTTCAGAAAACCTCTTTGAATTTTAAACTGCAAGCCTCCACAAAGAGGGTTGGTGTCTTGGAGAAGGTTTCAGTAATTTAGCTAGATTGGTATCCTTCTACCAGCTGGGAAAGGCGTGATAGGGGATTTTTGTGTAAACAACTTTCAGTGCCATTTAGATGGCTACTGTTTACCTGAGGTGTCAGGGAATGTATCTGCTTAAAACACCTAACATGTACCTACATGCTTTCTCTCTCATTTTGGGGTGTGAAAGATGTTTTTGCAGTAAGGGGTTTGAAGAAAATCAAAGTAACTTCTGTAACAAGAATTGTCTCTGCAATAATAGACTTCATCAATGCCAACTTAAAAACAAAAATGTTTCAAGCCATTGTTAGCTTAACGTTATCCTTTGAATAACTAAAAAAGAAACTAAGCATCATAACACAATCTCTTATGTCGGACAGTAGCTATTCCTAAAGTTGGAAGTGTCCGTGTAACTTAAATTAAATCTCTGCAAAATCTTGTATTCCTGCCCAAAATAATGCTTTACTTCAGTAGTGATGCAGAACTATTTTGTGAAATATCAGTTCTGAGCCCTGTCAATTCTGCAATGGCAAGAAAATAGACTATGTTTACTTTTTTCCTTCTCTGGATTGAATAATTTCTCCTGAAGTTACTGAATTATGAGTCTGATGGCTTTGTTAAAATCTGTGCAAGTGGAATTCAGCCTTGTTCATTGAAGTCAGAATAAAACTCACAGATGTATGCATGACAGGCACAAAAAGGCTAACTCCAAGAGCATGTATACATTATCAAAGGAAGCACAGTTGCAGTGTAGCTGCCTTAGTGTAGTGTTAGGCCAAGAAGTGCTCTTTTTCTCTCAGCATGTACACTGGCCTGCTCCCAGCACCATAGTAAGGCAGATACATTTTTTCTCTTTCACAGTATCATGTGCATGAAGCAAGCATGCTGGGTTTTATTGCAGTGCTCTCAGACTTGGTCCTTTGATGGTGCAGACGTGTTCCAAGTGATCAGAAATTGAGTTTGGCTTAACATAATAAGATTTAAAAATAATAGTAATACTATTATACATTGTGGAGTCTTCTATTTACAGTTTGGCATCTAAGCCATTGGAGTGCACTTGCTGTATATCTTCCAGTATTTTTCTATACATGTGTGGGATAGAAACTTTTTTTTTCTTAACAAAACCTGAGATTCTCAAGGATCAAGACTCTATCAGTTTGAACATTCATAAAATATACATACTAGCAAATTGTCCGTCAAGAATGAAGAATGAATTTTGAATAACAAAAAGAAAAAAAAAAGGCCACTGGCCTCCCCGTCTGCTCCCCGCCATCCCTGCTCTGCTGCTTCCGAGGATGCTCCGTGTGTCCTTGCTATCATGGTAGTGCTCTGCTGTGCTGCCACTGCTTCCTGTCTGTAATGTTCTTGGAGCACTCTGATTGGTTGTTTCAGTAACCAATTGGAGTGCTCCAACAGTGTAATGGACAGACAGACAGACAGACGGACGGACGAAGCCCTTTATTATATTAGAATGGGACTTGTGGTACAAACATGAGAGTTAATTATATGACAGCCTGCTCAATAGTATCACATACTAACCTCCTGATTGCTGGTGTTGGAATGGTGCCCTTGAGTGACCATGTCTGGGAAAATTGAGGTGACAGTAAGACATATTTCTTTATTAGAAAGTAAGCCCCAAGTTGCTCGAGAACTGACTCCCCTACTGGCCAGTCATGAAGGAACATCAGTGAATACTATAAAGAGCCCTCCTCAGGTATCCTCCAGTCCTCCCCAGGTGGTAAAGCTTGCTGAATTTCTTGCTATTATAGTAACTTGCATTTTAGCTGGAAGGAGGTATATACATTGCAGACCGGAAAAGTCTAGAGGGGGTACCTGGAAATTAGTTTGTATGCTGAGATTTCATCAGCTGTGTTGTTGGACCCGAACTTAATTAGTGCCTGATTAACACTGCCCAGTTAACAGCTGCCCCAATAGTCCAATTCCAAATGAGGTGATTTTTGCCCCTGACCCCACTGGCTAACGAACTGACCAGGGTGTACCTATCACTACCCAATCAACCCGACAATTGATTTATACTGTGATTAATAAGAGACACCCACACTGTTGTATAACTGACACAAATTGAACAGTTTATTCATTAGCAACAGGTAAGTAAGAAGGAAATATAAGCAATTCAAATAACAGCTTTAACAAGTACTAACACCAACTGGAGACCTAGTAACTTTTATTATACTAAAGGGGGGTGGGGATTTTTATTAGATGCTGGATCTCTGCTGCTGCAGATTGCAAAAAGCGTAGGTCACACCAAGAAGGATTTTTTGGTGGTGGCTTACCTTCTGCTTTTAAGGAAGGCAGAAGGGAGAAACAAAGGGAGAAGGGTATACTTACACTAGAGAGCAGAGGGCCACTGCTTAAGTGCTATGTGCACCTGGGGAGAGAAACCGGGGAGCCAACCCTGACACTCTCACATGTGACCAGCAATGGTGAGGACAGGTAGAACCTCAGGAGTCAAGGTTGCTGGGGATGATGGCTAGCTCTACAGTGGCCCCGCTGTCAAGGGTGTGCTCGGCCTGTCGAACCTCCACGGTCACAGCGTAGCCTAAAACACAACACCACACAACGATTACCCACACTAATACACCACAAAGCCACTTCCTGATTCACCACACTGACAGTCTCTCTTCCTCTCTCACACACACCGATCCTTCACATAACGACAGACCCAGGCACACGTCCACACTCACGCTTCTCCAATCACTCACCGAGTTCCTGTCAATCACCGCACTTAATAGGGACAGTGCACCCAGCATGCCAGGGCTCGGCACATGGTACACTTTGTGCCCTAGGTGCTCTTCTTCAGCACCTTTGGAGTTAACTGGGCATGCTCCCAAGCAGGAAGTCATTCAGAGTTTAACACACAAGATACTTAGGGGCTAGGTAATAACACCATGGGCTCAGGCCTGATTTCTGACCTTACACTGTAACTTGTTCTCTTAATAAAGAGCCAGTTTAATTTGACAGACGTGGACAGTAGTGTAACTGGAAGGGAAAGTGGGACACCAGCCCTGGGCGCTGTCTTAGAGGGGGTGCCAGAATTGCCCATCCACCCCCAAGGGATTTTTGCCATAGCAGGAATAGCTCCACTTTGGTTTTGCTCATTTCACTTCTGTGGCATTACACCATTACACCAGGAATTAAGGCATTAATCTTGTGGGTATCTGGTAACTGAATGTATCCCTTATTGACAGCTGGCAAAGAAAACTAGAGGCCGTTGTCAGTTCATCATTATTTAGCACTTTTTCAAAGGAGCTGGGTGGGCAGTATCTGTAGGGCAGGAACATGAGTGGAATGGTGCTGTCCCAGGGAGTCTTTGTCATGGTAGGTGTAGCCTTGTGCTCATTAGTGTATTGGGAACAGGGAGTGAATGGAGCACCAAGAGCAGCTTCCTGGGAGTCTACACTAGGGCTTTTGCAGCTAGTGTGCTGCAAACCTGTCCACTATCAGTAGTAGCCTGAGCCCGTGCTGGTACAACAGCAGCTTCAGTGCAGAGAACAGGGACAGGTAAGACTCTGTCCCCCTCCCTCCCACCCGTGTTCTCCAGTAGCCAGCATAATTCCCTTCCCTTCTCTCCCTGCCCTGGCCTGGGCACTGACAGAGCTTGCTGTGCTTCTGTACGTGGACTTCTCCCATGCTAGCAGGCAGTACATGAAAACCTGCCCTGCCCTACCTAAGTAAGGCTCTGTATTTAATAATCTTCACCAGCTTTAAAACCTCACCAACTGGTTGCAGTGCTTCCTCAGTGAAGACGTTTGTGCTGCAGTACAATATGGGCAAGGTACAGACTCACTAGACTCTGCATTTTTTTCCTTTTAATTGTGCTAAGTGAATTGATCCTGACACAGGATCTGATTTTAGCCTCATTGTGTTTAATGATGGAACTCCAATATGACTTCAGTCTTGATCCCCAAGCAACAGCTGTTGCTAGGGAAGGAGGGAGGTAGCCAGCTTCAGCCCAGGCAACTCTCACAGCTAAGATTTGTGAGAAGCCAGTAATCCAGTCCATTATAAGCACCCCCCATAACTTTACAGGAGACTTTCCATTTCCAAGTTCTGCCTGTGAATAGAAGCTGATTACAGGTGTGTGTTGTTACTGAATACATGGAGGTGCGTGTGCATGTGTGTGAAAGAGAGCTGCTCCACTGGGTGGAGAAAAAGGATTTCACCCCAATTTCAAATGCTGTGCAATTTGCCTTGTGTCCCTTTGTCTCTCTCCCATATGTATTGAACACATTACTTTAGTTCAAAGAGGAGAGCTGTGTTCCCCCAAATCTGAGCTATGCTTGTTCTCAATTTTAACACAGTGGGGGAAGTATCACTTCAGGTTTAAGGACATTAAAAACCTGGAATTACCTGAAATAACCATGGTAACAAGCTCTGAAGTAATGGCAGTTGCTCTTATTACCATAGAAACAGAACTTAAAAAGTGGAAATTACCTATAATTTATTTCTGTTGCTTACAGTGACAATAATATAACATGTATTTTGTGAAAACTACACACATATTTTGGCTACAGTAACTGTCAAGGAGTTATTCAAAAAATATTTAAAGATATTCAAAAGGTACCTGTTATTACTTTGTTGCCATGGTTATTCTTTGTTATTAGTCCCCTGAACAGAGACACATAAAATGGACAAATTTAATAAAATGTAATATTTAGTGGGGACCAATATAACAAACAAACAAAAAGTAAAGTCAGATTGCATTTCTCTTAAAAGGAAAATTACTATTTATCAGGAATTACATTAAAAGCTCTCAGCCTATCAGGATCTCAATATAGTTGTGCTACGCTGAGTCACTGGGCAAGTCTGCATGTGCTACTATTTCATCTGAATAAACTCCGGTGCAGTTCATACTGGAATGTGTTGCTCCCGAGTGCCACGTTTACACATGTGCCCAGGACTGCAACTTATTGAACTGGGTTGGAGCAGCCCCAGCTGGCAGGAGGGCTGGGGGTCAGGCTGTAAGCCCAGGGCTGCTCCATCCTAGAGAGGCTGGCTGGGGCACAAGGGTGCTTCAGTGTGGGGCTAGCTAGCAGTCAACACAAGTACTGTCCTGCAGCGGCTTTATTTATTCTGCCACAACATACATGCAGGTGCTGATGGGGCTGACTGGGGCACGAAGTCTAATGTATCAGCACCTGAGTTCTTAGCTTAGCATGCAAGTATTAGTGTGTATTTGGTGTCAGTGGTGCAAAGATGATCTGTTTGGGGTCCTACTTTGGTTGTCTGCCTCCCAAATGACAGGTTGGGTTGGTAACATTCAGTGACAATATCTTGGTGGTAGATCTTCCTACAAGAGGGAGCCTGCCCTGGTAGAAGATGCAGGGAAAAGCTCTATAAGCAGCTGGAAAGCTGTCTTATAGATGACTCAAGGCATCCTTTAGAAAATTCCAGTCCTTACTTTTTACTTTGACTACAGAAAAATAACAGAGCAATTTTTCTGTTGCAAAGAACTGAAAAGACCACAGTAGGTCAGAATGTTTTTAACACTATGAATTTCTGTTTGAAATCTCTGTGCTTATCTTGTGAGTAGAGAGAGTTAGTTAGACATGCTTGCCCAAAATCAGGCAGAAGGCAGGGGAGTTTTGTATCTCATAGACTAACCAAATCAGATGTGTACAGCATAAGCTTTCATGAGTTCAAGCTCACTTCATCAGATGCTGTGAAAGGACATGCACAAAGTAGTGTTTCAAATGGAGAGAATGATTTGACTATAAAAGACAGGGAAGGCAGGCAAGGAGAGAGGGGACGAGGAGCAGTGCTGGGTGTAGGAAACAAGCAATAAAGCTATAGAGACAAAGGGGTCACAAAAGCTAATGCAGGTAAATGACATAAGGATCTCCACTTTCTGTTTAGACCAGACTTAACACAGTCCAGTCTGTGGATGATTTCTGGCTCTGTAATTTTATGTTCAAGTTTTTTTTTTTTAATTTTGCTGCCTAAGAACAGCTACTCTGAGGTCAGTGATGGAATCACCAAGGAGGTTAAAGTGTTCTGCCACAAGCTTGTATTTCTCTCTGGAAGTGTCATCAAGTTGATGTTCATTCATTCTTACATGGTGGGATCACCCCATCTGTCCAATGTAGACAGCAGAGGGGCAGTATAAAGTAGGTGATGGTGTATATGACATTGGTTGAGGTGCCAATGTATCCTTGGATCAAGCCTGAAAGCTGCATTGGGCATGTTTGAGATGCGTGCCAAGAAGCAGCTATGTTATTTTTTTGCCATTTGATAACTGGATATGTGAGTCATGTTTTTGACAGTGATACTCCCTAGTTTGATTCAATGTGGTGTATAGACATTTCCTGAGTTATGGAGCATGGTTGAAGCTGAACTGTGTGCAGAGAGGAATGACCTAAAATGGGATAAGCATGAAAGTAATTTTGCTTTAATACTTGGAGTCAGCAATTTCAGCAATCCGTGGCCAGCAAATCAGCATAACTTCTCTGGTATAAGCAACTAGTATTACAAACAGGCAAAACCACTACTTACACCGCTACAGTTTAACTTTGCTTGAGACTATTGTAAAGTCTATCAGTGTAAATCAGAGCTTTCCTTGCCTGTGTTGCCTGTTGACAACTCACTACTGAAGCCTAAGCTAGTTCTAACAAAGAGATAGGTGATGAATGAGGTGGGAGACGACTCCAGGCAGTCAAGAAGAAGGACCAGAGAATATGCAGACTTAAAAAAATGTGGGGCTTCAAGTACAAAATGGATGTCCTTACTTCTGAGTCATGATACAACATGTATTCAGGAATACTTCTTGACTGATGAGTAATGAGACTAAACTTTTGTGCTTTTATGGCTATTTGATCATCTTTATTTGCAAAGATAGAGGAGAATGCAGACTCCTTAATACACCGTCCCACATCTAATATCTTTGATATCTGTTGTTTGCCTAAGTGATGAGAGTTCATGAGGAGCATTTCATACACAGGCACCATGTAGCACTCCCAGCCTTGATCAATTAGCATATGGTGTTTAAAGCTCTTCTGTCACACAGGCTTTCTTGGCAAATTCTTTTCCACAACCATACAGTGCTCTTCAGTGCTTATGGTTAGCTTTGCTAATTGCTGGAAGAATTAACAAAGTTAAATCTCTCATTCCCTGTACTCTGATTACACTTCTGAAAGCTGTATAATAAGGTACTACCAATTCTACTGATAATTAACAGAAATATATAAATCGTAATAACTAGAGCCATTTGAAATAGCAAGATTTCACACTGCCCCTTAATGTCTACAGATGTAAGGTTAGATCCAATTGAATTCTGGAGGAAAAGAAAAATACTAATTTTTCAAATTCTTGAAACACATAGCTCCACTAAATAACTGTGTGGCAGCAGACACTTAGAAAAAAAAATACTGTCCCAAACCCAATTCCATGCTAGGAATGAAAGATTTAACTTTGTTAATTCTTCCAGCATTTTATAAACTGCTTGTATTTATGTAGTAATGAAAAAATGTAAACCTGCACATATTTCATTGGAAGGGAAACAAATGAAGCTGAGTCTGAGGAGGCTTGTGTTTAATCATGAAATGTGCAACATTTGGCTGTAGTGAATTAGCCATTTGTCTTACTAATGCAAAACCTCAAGAGAGCTGGAGGCACAGTGGACAAATTCACTGCTTTGTGTATGTGTCCCCTCCAGGGACCTTGGTTTGAATTTAGAATGGGCACAAAAAGACCGGTTCTCAGGGTCCCATCTTATATCTTTGTCTATATAGTTCCCAAGTTACATTATAAATAATAATAAAAATTAGCATATCAATCAGGGATGACACACAATTTGGGTCATAAGAAAATGAATAAGCCACAATAAGATTTTGTTGCAGGATGATTTGTCGTATGGCTTCTGCAGATAAGAATTCCACTGTAGCACTTACCCTAGTTAAAGCCTATCACACAATCCATAGTCTTTCCTTCACACTGTTTGCAGGGCCTGTTATGTGTATACTCATGTGTCTGTACATAAAAAGGCAAGAGTGAGGGGGTCTTGTTGAGATTTAGCAACAGAATATTTTTTGAACATTTCTCCTTTTGAGAGAAAGAATATTTTCATTAACCCATTTCTTCCTTCATTAATATGAACTATATCAAGTTGGATAATTTTCTGACATCATCAATATTTTAAGCTCTTTAGATAAGGAGGCAGCAGCCATATTAATCTTTACATCTGCAAAACACCAGTCACGTTATTGGTGTTCTGTTCCATTTGGATTTCCAGAAACCACAAATTCCAGTTGTATATCATGATGCCACCAGGTAACTTTTGACAAAATTAAAAGGTTACGACTTCATTTCTTGTGGAACTGCTGCTGTTGTGGATGCCACTTATTTCTCTGTTGTGTTGCAACCTGCCGACAATTTATCCCTTGTCTTTTTCATTGCAACGGCTGGCTCCACACTGATCTGTTTGTCTTTCACTCAAATTTAACAATTCGTTTTATCATACCACTATCTTTAGGATGACAGGTGCCCATTACCAGTACAAACCTCATGGTACATTTTGCACTCTCAGAAGGGTAGTAAGTCAAATTATCATCAGAGACTAGGAAAGTGTTCACTGTATCAGAGGATATCTCTCTCATGAGATTGTTGACATTATGAAACAATTGTCTGAGCACTGATGCAAGTAATTTTTCTTCTTTTCTGAATTGCTGTGTTCAGTGGCATGCTGCAGAATCCTTGAATACTTGAAGCCCTGGACATGTAGTCATAGGAAAGTAGGACTGGAAAGAACCTTATGAGGCCATCTAGTTCAGCCCCTTCCTCAAGGCAGTATCATTCCTGACTAAACCTGCTCATCCAAGTGTCAGTCTATCGTGCTCTTGAAAACTTCCAAGAGTGGAGATTCCACAGGTTCTAGGTAGCCTGTTCCAATACTTGACCACCCTTATAGTCAGAAAGTTTTTCCTAATCTCCAAACTTAGTTTCCCCTGCAGGAACTTGAGGCTGTTTTTCCTAGGCCTGTTTCCTATGGTTATGGAAAAAAGCCTATATCTACCCACTCTGTAATCACCATTCAGGTATTTGAAGATTGTTTTGAGTTCCTCCCCCATTATCTTTTCTCCAGAGTAAAGAACTTCTGGGGACATCTACACACACACTTTACTGTGGAGTTGACTAAATAGCTCCACAGTAAAGCATTATCATCTGCATGTGCAGCTCTACTAGACCGAGTAAATGAATTAACTCCGCTGTAGGATAGTGCTGCCTGAAAGAAATACTATGCTATGGCAGAGTTTAGTGTGCTGAAATGCATGTGTAGACAGTGACTGGGGCTGGCTGGGGCATGAGAATGCTACAGGATGGGGCTGTCTGCCGGCAAGCCCCAACGTGTAGCACCCTTGTGCCCCAACCAGCCCCTCAGCAGAACGTTGAGCTGGACAGAGCAGCTCCAGGCTGACAGGCTGACACCCCTGGACCTCCTGCCAGCCAGGGCTGTGTGCCCCATATCAACATGCTGTGGTTCTGGGAGCATGTGTAAACACTGCACCTGGGAGCAATAAACACCAGCATGTTATTCGTCAAAGTTTATTCAGCCATGTTAATTGCATGTGTAGAAGCACCCTGTAATTCTTTCAGCCTTTCCTTATAAGTCTTGCCTCCCAGACTCCTAGCCATTTTTGTTGACCCATGCTAGACTCTTTCCCATCTTTACACATCTTTCTTGAAGTGTGGGACTGAAAACTGGACCCCGTATTCCTGGCAAGGTTTCACCAATGCTGAATAGAGTGGAAGAATCACTTCCCTTGATTTGCAAGTGCCACTCCTGGTGATACAAACCAGTATTCTGTTGTTATTTTTTTTTTATTGTGGCAACAAGAGCACACTAGCTCATATTCTTCTTATAGTCTGTGATAAGCTCTAGGTCTTCTCTGAAGTGCTGCAGCCTAGCCAGTCATTTCCCAGTCTCTGTTTTTGCATGGAATTATTCAGTCCCAAGTGTAGAAGGTAGTACTTCTCCTTGTTGATTGACTGTGGACCATTTCTCCAGTCTACCCAGGTCATTCTGGATCCTAGGCCTGCACTCCAGAGTGTCTACAGCTACACCCAATTTGGTGTCATTTGCAAATTTGCTAAGTGTGCACTCGATTTCATCCTCCAAATCATTAATCGATATACCATACTTACTGGATTATAAGATGAGGTTTTTTTCTCCATTCAACATGGGGAAAATCAAGCCATGTCTTACAATCATATGTAACTTATCTAAAACCAGAAGATGCACAGTGGACAGCACGATTAGTGAGGAAGTAGCACTAGCATATGGCTAGCCAACAGAGGGATCCCCTCAGCATCCAGGATACCAGCATACAGCAACTCAGCATGTACTGGCCAGAAGCCCTACACTGTGGGGATGGTGCCTGGCCTGGCTTCCACCTGTGGGATCAGTTTGAGATGTGTGCAAGGAGCACAGCCAGTGCATGCTGAGTTGCTTCAGTACCTGTAGGCCAACCAGTAGCTGGTAGCAACTTGATCACCTCTGTGGCAGGCACCCAGTAGGCTGTGTGGACAGGCATGCAGCTGGGAGGGGCTAGCCAGGTGCTGTCAGCTGTAGCTAGGTGCAGTGTAAGTGGTGACGTGCAAGTCTTCGTACTTTTGACATACTTGTAGAATCCCTTTTTATTGCCTTTTTTGTCTCTAGCCAGCTGCATCTCAAATAGTTTTGGCTTTCCTAATTTTCTCCCTGCATGCCCATGCCATATTCTTTATTTGCTTCTCTAGTACTATGGCCAAGTTTCTGCTTTTTATAGGATTCCTTTTTTGAGTTTCAAATAATTGAAAAGAGCACTGCTTATCCAGGCTGGTCTCCTGTTGCACTCGCCATTCTTCCATCTCATTGGGATAGCTTGCTTCTGTGCTCTTAATACAGCCTCCTTAAACACTTCCAGCTCTTTTTCCCCTTTTCCCCTCAGACCTTGCCTTTCAGGGGATCCAGACCACCAGATCCCTGAGTTTGCTAAAGTCTGCTTTTCTGAAGTCCAGTGTTTTTATTTGGCTGCTCTCTTTCCTTCTTCCCTTTGGATCTTGAACTCTATCATTCTGGGTTTCTGTTACTGCTTTCCCTTACAAAGTTTTTATTTAGGTCCCCAGGCTCTTTCTTCATTTCTGGGCTTTTGTCTTCATCCTTCAGTGAACCTAGTTTAAAACTCTCCTCGCTAGATTAACATACCTGTATATGAAGATACTCTTCTCTCAGGTAGCTATCAACTTCTCCTAGCAATCCACCTTCCTGGAACACCACGCCATGGTCAGAGAAATCAAAGCCCTGATCATGACACCTTCTATGCAGCCAAATGTTTATCTCCATGATGTGTTTTCTCCTTGCCAGGCCTTTAGCTTGACTGGAAGGATCAGTGAGAACACCTAGTCACCCTGTCCCCTTCACCCTTATGCCCAGAGCCATGTAGTCTCTTTTGATCTGCTCATAGTCTCCCCTTGCAGTATCATTAGTGCCTGCATGGATGAGCAGCATGGGATAGTAGTTAGAGGGTTGGATGAGTCTGGGCAACCTTTCTGTGATGTCTCTGATGCAAACTCCTGGCAGGAAGCAGACCTCTCAGGCTAACAGGTAAGGCCAGCAGATGGATGCCTCCATGCCTGCAGGAGGCAGTTGCCAACCACCACCGTCCGTTGTTTCTGGGGATATAAATATCGTTTAAAAAATCTGTTTAACCTGGTGTAATTACAATGGTTAAACTATTAATTGCTATGGCAACCCCCAACTTAGCCCACGTGGGGCTGCTGTGGCTCAGCCTGCAGGGTGCTTCTGCCCAGCCTGGAACCAGTGAGTACTTCCAGCCCCCCGAGGTGTGGCAGGAACTGAGTGGCTCCCCAGGCCTGTGTCTCACAACAAACCAGGTGGGTGGGTGGGTCCTCTCTGAGCCTCCACATTGCCCCTGCCAAGCCCTGCAGCTGATATAGGTCTGGCTGGGGGGAGGTGGGCACAGGTACTGCCAGTAGTGGCAGCTGTAACAACAAAATACACCACATCCACCAGGGCACAGGGATGGGGACAGGTGTGGCAGTGCTGGGCTCCAACCTGTGGCTCTGTGAAGTCAGATGTAGGGGGGAGGTGGGGTGCTCAGCCCTGTGCTGGTGCCTGTCCTGCCTGCTGTGGAGGATGGGTTGCACCCACTGGACTGGAGCAGTGCAGGGAGCTAGGGGCCAAAGCATTGACAAGTGCTGCCAGGGAGGCAGCACAGCCCAGGAAGCCACTCTGCACTGACTTTCCACCACTTCTATGGCTTGCACTCTAATAAAGGGCAGGGATCCCTGAAGTAATTCTCCAATTCATTTTCTACTGCATTCTCATCAGGTTTTTTTTTAGCATAATCTTCACCTAAAAGTATTGCGATAGCAGTCATTTTCTCAGTTATCTGGGGTTTTTCGCTGTTGGCTCAGTCAGCTCAGCTGGTTCAACCACAGCATCCGGAGCTGCCTCACTTTCCAAGGATGCAAAGTGTATAAGTCTTGATTTATCAGCAATCTGGATAGCAGGCAAAAAAAAACACCTTATGGCATGGATCCAGCATGGATGCTATCAGTGCAGGTCTGTTTATTATGGCAGGATCATTGGGTTTTATGCGATGCTCCAGAGAACAGCAAACAGCAGACTTGAAATCAGCTATCTTGTCATTTTTGCCAGCAGTTTCACTTTTTAAAGTGAGGGTTGAGAAGACTATTGTAAATTGGATAAATATTTGAAATAGATCCTGAATGTTCAGCAGACATGGCTGTTCTGGCACATTTTAAAATAGAAAGTATAGGTAAGATATCTTTTCTTCATTGCCATTGTTCATCCTACAGCTCAAGCATTTGAGCATTAGATATTTTTGTCACTGAGCCATCTGACAGCACTGCTGTTGTAGGCCACCTTTGCTCACTGAGTCTCTCAAGCATTTCATATGCTGAATTCCAGCAAGTTTTACATGACTGGATCAAGTGGTGCTGCTTAGCCTGAAGCTGCATTTGTTTCCTTTCAAGTGCTTTAGCAGCAATGGTGCTGTGGTGGAAATGTGCAGCTAACCTACTGGCAGCCTCAAAAACATGATCTATGCTTTCAGAAAAGCCATCATTTAAAGCCAGCTGCAATGTGTGGGCAAAACAGTTTACAGATTCCCACGCAATGTACCTCAGGGTGTTGGTGAGCATGATATTGCTTGCATTATTGCGCATGCACGGTAAAGCTTGGCCTTCCAGACGCCATCTCTACTGCAGCGTTTAACTTTTCAGCAATGTTTTCTGCTGTATGTTGTTCTGGCATACTTTCAATTTGTAGAACAGCCAATCAAAGCTCCCAGTTGTCAATGTAATGGTAGGTGACTGTCATATAGGTTTCTGTATTTAATGCTATCCAAAAGTCAGGAGTAAAAGCTTCTGTATAGGCTTTTCCCAGTCCTTCCTGGAGAGACTTCACACAGCTTTCATACCACCTCTCTAGTTGTGGGGTTACAGTTGGTCTCTGAGGCACATGGTATTTGGGTTCCACAAAAGTCATTAATGCACGAAAACCTGCACCTTCAGCGACGCTTATAGGCACCATGTGTTCCGTTATCAGAGCACATAACAATTTGGTAAGTTTTTCAGCATGCTGTGTATCACATTTCCTCGAGCTGCCAGAAACAAATGCTGACGTTGTTTGTTTTTGGTTTTGTCTTTTGCTTGAAACAGAGGAGTGCTTCAGCTTAAGGTAATTCAGCATTGCTCTGGCACTGTTTCAGTACCTAAGCTCTGTATTGCACATCTTACGTTTAATGGCATCTTCTTTTATTTTTCTGAAATGATTGCACACACGGCTTTGTTTTGACTGCTCCATTTGACCCTGTTAACAACTGCATGTGGCCACTGCTTCCAGACTGCATGGAAGTTGTGGTCTGACTGGAATACTCTTCCCCTACCTCTCCCCATTTTTTATTTTTATTTTTAAGCATCTTTTTTTTTATTTTTATTGTTAGGATCAGGCCCTTTGGTAGGTGGCCTCTGACTTCCACACTCCCCAGAGAGGGAGCTAAGTTGCTTTCCTTGTGGGCATCAGGGTAGGAGGGGAGGGGGACGGGGGAGCGGTGACTAATTCCTAATAGGTAGGTTCTGTGGACCCCAGTGCAGCTGCTTGCAGCCTCCCCACTGCCTGCCACGAGCAGCCTGGGCTCTGTGGTAGGTGGCAGGGGCCTACATGGAGCCTGGGCTGCTTGTGGCAGGCAGCAGGGAGGCTGCACTGGGTCTGTGGAGCCTAGTTATTAAGTGTTAGTCATCCCTCCCCCTCTTCACTCCTTTCTCCCTTCTGCCTTGTCACCTTCTGGTTCTTGCTGGGACATCACAGGGCTTCACTTCCCCCCTCCCCCCCTTCCCTCCTGGACTGCACCAGGCCCCAGGCTAAATGATAACTGGTAAGCTAGAATCATTTATCACTGGTTCTCCCAGTTAAATGATTAATCATTAAACCGTTTACACCCCTAGTTGCTGCCTCTTGGCAGCACCAGTTTCGGTCTTCTCTCCCTTAGGGGTGCATTGGCTTGACCTTCCCAGGAACTGGAATGGCTTCCTTCTCACCCATTACCAGGGCTTCATACCTATTTTTTAGACAGTCGCAGCCCAGAAGAAGAATGCTGTGGGTTGCCAGAGGTGACAAAATGCCAGGTTTCATCTTCCAAAGTATCTGTTTCTTCTCTGGTTGTCCCTCTTTCATGGCCTGTACGGGGAACTGTGGTTGGTGAAACCCCAGGAAATCACTCCCTCTCTTCATGCATGGACATTAAATGGCTACAGCATTGGTGCAGAGCTTATGGTCTCCCTGTGGCTGGGGAGTCCTAGTGACTGGGTTTCTGATGATGAGCATAGCAAATGATGAGAGAGAGGCAGAGCGGCAGTGTGCTCTGGGCTCTCTGACAGTTATTAGTCATAAAGTCAATCAGTGGACCCTTGGCCACTGGACACCACCAGCCACTCCAGACAGCACCATTTCTTGGCTGAAGATGACAGCACAGGCAATAACAAATGCTTTACCTATTGGCTGAGACAACACTGCCTTCACCTGACAGTTATGAGTGTTCTCAGGATGGATACCCACCCCTCCCCATGATGCTGACTTTGAGGCATGGGTGGGTGCTGCAGAGACTCTGGTCAGAGATATGAGTGGGTTTGAGAGTGAAAAGAGAACTTTCATTCTGTCCAGCCTGCGGGGCACTGCCCTGAACAATGTAAAGACTATATGGTTCACCAAACTAAGTCCATGGCTGTGGATCTCCTGGAAGCCCTAGAGGGTGCCTTTTGGCAGCATGGCACCAGGGGAGGAACTCAATGCCCAATTCCATGCCATAAGGAAATGGAAGGAAGAAATGCTTTCCTCTTAGGTCCTACACATAGAGGAGCTGTTGCAACAGGTGGTATGGAAGGGAGGGGTATCACAAGAGGAGGTGGAACTAGCACATCTTAAACAGGTGATCAAAGGAACACATCCAGATAATTTGGTCCCTTTGCACTTGCCCTTGAGAGGAAGATTAAATGTTGCTCCATCATGCCACCTGTTGGTCCGGGAGGTCCATGAGGAGGAAGATTGTACATGCCAGGAGAAACCTGTTGGGCTAAGAGGACACAAATTGACTAGCCAGACTACTGTAATAAAAACAGAAAGCCCACCACTCAACCCCACTCAAGATGCCCTCTAGCAGTTGCAAGAGGAAGTAGCAACTCTTTCATTGAAATTGGGTGCATCCTGTCCTTCACAAAGGAAAGAAAAAACTGCCATTTTGGGACTCCAGGTAAAAAACATCCAGGCCAGGATACAATAGACAAGTAGGTTTGTTTCAAGTATGAGAAGGATGGCTACCTCTCCCAAGTCTGTAGGAATGCCCCAAATGCATGTCTGGTATATCAGCGGCTCACTGCCACTGGGAAACTGAGGCAGAGAAACAAAAAATGGGTCACAGTAAGAGAGCCAACTGAAACCTGCATTACAAAGAGCTCCATAAGTAGCACGGCAAAAGCCCTGCCCCAGCTGCCTGCCAAGTTTACTAAGACCCAGCACCCTAGTGCCAGTGGTAGTCATGGGAGCATTGGGTGAAGCCTGGCTGGATAGCAGATTACTGATAACGTTGCTTCATTGCTCCTTCTACAAGAAACATCTGCAGCAACACAAGCTACACCCACTGGCAAACGTAATGTTGCGGGGGATAGGAAGTCACTCTTACCTGTATAGAAGGCAAATTGAAGTAACCACAAAATTATTACCCTGGATGGGGTAAGGATGTGGTCTGCAACCTGTGCTTTTATCTCCCCACAAATTTCACATGGAGAGAGCACTGTAGGAGCCCTGACTTTGTAGAATCAGCAGCCTGTACAGCTGTTTCCTGGAACTGCCCAAATCATACAAGGGTTTTCCCCTTTTGGGAAAAAGTGAATCTGGGGACCCATTATGATCGGTGGAAATGAGAAAGAGGGGCTGTTGTCTGACTTGATGATGAAATCTGGAACTGTGCCTATTATGAAGACAGGCCAACCTTCTTTGTTCCAGTATGGGACATTACTGATAGTGGTCTCCTAGAAACCTACCTCCAGTATACCAAAAATCTAAAGGAAGACTTAAAGGCCTGTACTACTGCTTCAGAGGCTGCTGCATGGCAGGTTATGAAAAACAAGGTTTAATGTGACCAGCCAAGTGTGACACCAAGACTTAAAACCTGGTGACAGGATGCTACTATGGAACTTGGGCCTCAGTGGGAAGCACAAGATGGAACATCACTGGGGAGCTGCCCCATGTGTAATTGTGAAATAGCTTTCTAATCTTCTCATTTCAGGTGAAGCCTGAGTAGGGGCATGGAAAGAAAAAAATGTGGCAAAGGACTCATTTCCTCATTGGAAAATTGATGTCTCATGTGCCTGGGTTTGATCCCAAGATTCAAACGCCACACATTGTCCCTAAGAAATGGACACATGCTCAGATGCAAGAGTGCAGGGCCCTGCAAACAACAGAAGGAGATGGCTGGCTAATGCAGAAGTCTGAGGTAGAACATACTAGTGAAGAGGAAGAAGAATTGAACATTTGTGGCTGGTATAGGCCATTGGAAGTCACCACACCAACCACAAGCCCCATGTATCCTTTACCTCAAACAGAGCTCCCTTCATAAGCAGACTAGCCACCTCCACCCAGTCTTTCAGAGAAATGTGAGGCTAAACTCAGATACTGAAGAGTTTATGGTATCTCTAACACCACTTGCTGTGACCTCTAAAAGAGGAGGACTCACCTGATAACAAAAGAGAAGAGGCCACTGAACCTCTTGGGAGATCAACCAGAAAGAGACAGCCATCCTGTATCTTGACCTATGACAACCTGAGGCATCCTTCTGACTGCCCCTTCCAAGTAGCCTACAGTCAATCTGTCCCCACTACTGCCTCAGTGGTTGCTATGGATTCTGGACACCCTTCCAGCTACCATTGCCTAATAATTCCAATATTATAAAAGCCTTTGTCTGTCTGTCTGTCTGTCTGTAATGCTGTATTTGCACTTTGATTGCCTGTCTCAGCAGCCAATCAGAGTGCTCCAAGACCATTCGTACTTCAGGCAGCATGCCATGGCAGTGCACCGCCATGAGAGCAGGGACAGAGGGGATGGGAGGAGGCTGAGGCTAGCTCAGCTAGCCTCACTCCCCTCCCCCCACCCTGCTCTGTGAAGGAGGTGAAAGTGGTGGTGAACAGGGTTGGACCCACAGAGGCAGCGCAAGGGAGGGGGAGAATAGGCCCAAGCTTGCTGCAGCATAGGGGAAGAGCAGGTCCAGATGCTGCCATGACAGTGGGGACAGACAGGAAGAAGCAGGAGGGTGAGGCCTTGTCTGTCTTTCCCCCCAACCCCCTGCTCCGTGGTGGTGATGGAGCAGACAGAGTAGGGGATGAAGTCAGCAGTGCTGGCCTTACCCCCAACCCCCTGCTCCCTGGATATGGAAGCAGCATGTGGTGCTGGGTGGTGGCGCTCCATCTGTGCCCCCTACTGGTCATTAATGGGGTGGGGAGGCAGGCAGATACAAGCCGGGCAAACAGGAGGGGAGGCAGGCCTGGCTCTGAAATGGCGGCAAGGTGGAGGGGGCCTGGTTTGGCCCCGAAATGGCAGCAGGTGGTGAGCCCGACCTGGTCCAGCCCCACCCCAAAATGGTAGCTGGGACCCTCCACGTGCTCGGCAGTGAACCCAGAAGTGGACCAGAAGTACTTCTGGTCCACTTCCCAGTCTGCTGGGGAGCACTCCCCCCTGGCTCAGCAATTGGCTGTAGGGGGACCCTGGGTGCCCCCCCCCCCCGCAGACCTAGGAAGCACCAGTCGCTGAGCTGAGGGGGCGTGTGGGGGCCCCCCAGTCTGTTCCCCAGCAGATCCAGAAGTGGACCGGAAGTGCTTCTGGTCTACTTGCACGACTGCTGCCAAGTGCACTGGGGAGGCCCTGCGCTCCTGTGGGATGCTCCATGCGCCCCAGCATCGCAGCATTCATGAGCCACTTGCTATCCAGAGGTATGTAGAAAAAAAAAATAAAGCTTTGTCTATGTCTGAACCTCGAAATTGATTCAGAGGGTTCCGATTTGATTCAGAGAGATTAAAGCTTCCTCTGATTCAATTCAGCTTCAGAGATTTGGCCACTGAATTGGGCCAGATCTCTGCCAAATCAAATCAGGGACCAAAGCTTCGCACAGTCCTATGCAGTAGCCTATTTTACTGCACATTAGCATATTAACATGGTTTTTGACACACTGCTTTAATGCACAGTAGAATAGACTACTACACATTAAAGTGCACATGTGGATGCACCCACAGAGATTTACAGGGAGGAAGAGGGGTGAAGGATGACTGAGGGCCTGCACAAATATTAATCAGCTTAGAGTTCAGTTTAGTGGAGCAGTCTCGCCTTGAGGCAAAAGACTATCTCTGATTGTCTTTCACCTGCACAGCTGTGACTTGCCACTAAAGGTTTGGTGAGCAGAGGCAGGACTAGGAGCCTATGTATAATGTTGCATAAGTGGCTTTCACCCTGGGTCTCCTTAATTGTGGTCCTGTTATCCAGATATTAGAGCACCCTGCTTACTCTGTGCTTGTTTTGGGATAAATACAAAAGTTCAGAGGATCTTTTCTATTTTAAACTTTTAGAACCTCCAAAAGTCTTAACTATATTGTTTTTGTTTTGTTCTGATTTGTTTTGTTTGCCTTTTTTTTTTTTTTTTTTGGTTTTTATAAACTCCTTAATTTAAGAAAGAGCTAAGGCCTATTTTTTTTCTCTGGAGCCTGGTCCCCTGCACTGCTACTTGTCAGGCTGCTGGCCAGCTGGGCATCACCTGAGCTCTGAGGGGCCTAATCCTTTGTTTTCCCAGAGCTTCCCCCATCCCTACCACCACTGGGTAGGAGCAGATTTTGTCCAGGCAGTGGTGGGAAGCACTTCAGCTGTTGGGCACTCTGGGGCTCACTCTGCTTGGCATACCCAGGGGGTGAGGCACCATGCATGGCCCCACTGTGCTTCAAGGTCCTTGCTTAACCTGACTCAGGAGGGGTCACTGCCTTCTGAGATGATGGAGGACTTCAACTTCAGCAGAAACCTGTAGGGAGTGGCCACATGTTAATGAAACAGGAGCAAAGTTATGGCGATTAGAGATGAAGTGGTCTAAAGTGGTGTAACTTTAAGATGAATAATGAGTGCTTCTAAGCCACTAAAAGATGTTGACGTACAGCCAATCCAGGGGTTAAGAGCTCCAGAAGTCACCTAAATTTACTGAATGCATCTACATGAGATGCTTTACTGAGCAACAGACTAATTTGCTGTGCAGTAAAGTGTCATTGTTTACATGTGTGCGGCAATTAGGGTGCCGCAGACTAATTTAATATGCTGGTGGATAGTCCTGTCGGGTACAAGTGGTATCTGGAAGTGTAGTAAATCACTGTACTTAAATGCATGTGTAGACAGTGCCAGGATTAGTTTACTCCGGCTCTGGAGTATGTCCAGTCTCATTAATCATGTGTGCCAACATGCCCACTGTGTAACCAGGCCCTGAGAGACTGTAGAGAGAATGGGAATCAAGAGCAAACTACCTCCTCTCCCATCCATCCCCCCACTCAAAACTAGAACTTAATTTTATGAAGACATAGGCACATCCTTTTAAAGTGCCAATGGGTAACCAGCAACCCAGTTATTCTACTAAAAAAATCAATGAAGTTCAATATTTGGTTGATTGTAAAACATCTCTCAAAGGGCTGCCTAAAGTGACTTCCTCTCAGACCCTTTTCCCAGACTGATCTCATTACTTAGCTCCACTGGCCTTGCATAATGGAATGAAAATATCTGGAGGGGAGTTAAAACAAGAGCGGGGGGGTGGAGAATGAAGCTTTTAACAATGCTGGCAACTAATCTTTTTCTCAGTAATGAAACGTCCTCCTAGTCAAGCAACTGATAAGCAGCACACTGTGCAGATGGACACACAGAAACAGAGATGCAGCTCTGTGTCCCTGACAAGAGTCAAGACAGGTGTTTTGATTCATGCATTTGCTTCAGCTAAGCTGTATGTGTAATTGTTTTTCTTCCTGTTTTTTGGAGGGGAGGAATTGCTCACAGACACAAAAAGAGCAAAGTCCACCCACTATTGATCTATTTAGTTGTTCTTACACCCCTCCTGTTACATCGGAGTTGTAAATTGGAAGCGTCTATCTATAATCATCCAAAAGTTTTCCAGACTTTTTTTTAATGTAATTCAAACTCTGGTAGCACTGATAAAGCAGATACCTTCCCACTGTGTTCTCACCAGAGGGTAGAGCCAGTGTTGTCTAATTATTAAGATTACAAGATGAAATGTTTTCAGGAGTTATAGGATCATAGGAAAGTAGGGCTGGAAGGGACCTCATGAGGTCATCTAGTCCAGCCCCCTGCTCAGGGTGGGATCATTCCTGACTAACCCATCCCTGCCGAGCTTCTGTCCAACCTAGTCTTGAGAATTTACAGGATATCCTGTATTCTGTTCCCAAATTTGGCCCCAATCCTGCCAGGTGTTTAAGCCCAACCCTGACTTTAAATGAATTAGTAGGCTCATTGAAGGCAATGAGTCTACTTACGGTATGTTAAGCATATTTTTAAATAGCTTACTGAATTTAGGGCAATTTCACATTGTCTTTGTCTCCTGCTGCTGCCTGCTGTTATGCTTGAAGAACACTATACTCAAATAAAACTAAGTTCTGTACAATAAAGCTGGTTGCCCTTTTGATTGTCCTGTTTTCCCACTGTCTCACTGGGACAAGCAAATACCTGCAATACACAAAACTGGGGATGAGTATGGGATCCCAGTGAACAGGATGCTGCTAGTGCTTCATCTTGATCTGTAAGTGCCAAGTACGATCAGGGAGAAGGGAACATGTAGCACCTAGGCAGCTCAGACCAGGGGGTTCCTGGCAATGTGGTGTTCCAGGTGTTTGCTTTCCACCATGGTGACCTTGGGCCATGTTGAGGAATTTGATGTGACCAGGTTCTTATCCTGGAACTCTTAAATTGGCCCCACCTCATCACCTACCAGCCATTTCATTGAAGCTAACTAAAAGCTGTGCTACTGGCTATTGTTGAATCACAGGCTTTTGACATTGTTTCCTTGCTTGTGTTCCCAGTCAAACCCTGTGACAACGAAATCTTCACTCTTTTAAAAAGTCACCTCTTGTTAACTCCATCTGAAACAATCAGATGGTTCCCTTTCAATAAACACAATCAGCTACCAAATGAAGGGGTTGCACAATGAGCTTCTTGGTATGTCTAAGAACTCTAATTTTGTTACAAGTCTTGTGAGAGAGTGCTTATGCTAAGCAAGGCCTAGCATTAAGAAAAATGCCCTAAAACTCCCAGAATGCTTCAAAGAGGTTGAGGAGTCAGCGATTGACATTCTGGTAATCACTTTCTGACCCTTAGATGAAAATACTGAACTTCTGACCTTT
>NW_017728943.1:108003061-108011550 GCF_001723895.1 Crocodylus porosus
CTTTGTGAAACAATAAAAGTTTTAAATTGAACAGGTCTGAGCCTGTGCTTAATTCAGTCCTATATAATTCGGCATTGAGCTCCCACAAGTCTTGAGTCTTTACTGGGGGATTGTGGTACAATGCACTCCTCGTAAAGTGAAACTTAACATTTGCCATTGCTTAGGAAGAAGCACTTGCTTGTGAGGCTGCATCTCTCCATTCAGAGGAGGTCTGAAAAAATTACATCAACTGAGACAAGCCAAATGCATTCCAAGGGAATTCTCCAAAGAAGTCATAGAATCATAGACAACAAGTGTTGGACAGGACCTCAGGAGGTCCTCTAGTCCAACCCCCTGCTCAAAGCCAGAGCATTGTGAAATATATCATCCCACCTAAGGCTTTGTCTACTCAAGTCTTAAAAACCTCCAAGGAAGGAGATTCCATCACCACAGGGTAGCCTGTTCCAGTGCTTTACTATTCACCTAGTGAAAAAGTTCTTCCTACTATCTAACCTAAAATTCCCTTGCTACAACTTGAGACCATTGCTTCTTGTTCTGTCATCTGCCACCACTGAGAACTAGCCAGAGATTGAGGTGACTGCCCCGGGCCCCACACTTTGGGGGGGCCCCGTGGTCAGTGCCGTATAGGCTCCACTGCTGCTGCCGAGCGCTGCCAATTCTGCTGTCACCAAGTACTACTGCCCCCCTCCATCCCTGCCCCGCTCTGCCAGCTCCAGGCGATCATCACCCACCTCTCCCCCTCCTGGGCCTGCACAGGCTGATATGCTCTGGGCCCTGCTCATCCCTAGGGATGGCTCTGCAGAGAGCCATTGACTACTACCATCAAAGCTTGATGATCCAGCAAGTTTTCTATCCACCTTGCATTCATTCATCCAACTGATACTTCCTTAATTTGGTTGTGAGAGTATTGTGGGAGACCATTTCAAAGCCCTTGCTAAAGTCAAGGTATATCACATCCACTGGTTTCCCCGCATCCACAGATCCAGTCATCTTATCATAGAAGGTAATCAGATTGGTCAGGCATGAATTGGCCTGGGTGAATCCATGCTGCCTGGTCCTAATCACCTTCTGCTCTTCCAAATGCTTAGAAATGAATTCCTTGAAGACCTTCTCCATGATTTTTCCAGGGACTGAGGTGAGGCTGACTTGTCAGTAGCTCTCCAGATCCTCCTCCTTCCCTTTCTTAAAGATGTGCACTGTATTTGTCCATTTCCTATCAACTGGAACCTCTCCTGATTGCTATGAGCTTTTAAAGATGATTACCAGTGACTCTACAATCACATCAACCAACTCCCTTGATGCTCTCTGGACGCTCTCATCCAGCCCCATGCACTTGTACACATCCACCTTTTCTAAACAGTCCCTAACCTGTTTTTTTTGCCACTTTTGGGTACTCACCTCCTCCCCAAAAATGTGCATCCAGGTTCAGCAATCTGGGAGCTGACCTTGCGTGTGAAGACTGAAGTGAAGAAGGCATTGAGCACTTCAGCCTTTTCCACCTCATGTGTCCCTAGGTTTCTGCCCCCATTTAGTAAGGGACCCACACTTTCCCTGATCTTCCTCTTGTTGGTGACATAGTTATAGAAGCTCTTCTTGTTACCCTTCGTGTCCCTTGCTAGCTGCCTGGTCCTGGCTCAGCAGGGAATCCCTGCCCAGCTGGGGCTTGCTGTTAGTGGCCCCACCAGCAGGACGGCTCCTAACTGCTCCTGGTTGTGAAGATTACCCATCAACCAGGGTCTTACTACTAGCTGCCCCACCAATGAGACAGCTCCTGCCCAGATCCTGGATGAACTGGGAAGGAAGAGCTCCCCAGTCCCAATGCTGCTCAGCTTCCTGCTTCTGTGGAGAGCCGGGAGCCCTGCAGTGCCAGAAAGGGACGAGGGAAGAGGGGCAAAGAGGGACCTGGTTCCTGCACTGATGGGCTTGCAGCTCCTGTGGGGAGCCAGAAGCTTAGCAGTGCCAGGACCAGGCTACCTGCTGGTGTGGCTGCTTGGGTGCAAGTTTGCTCCAGGTCAGCATTTACATGAGTCCTGCTATGCATTTAGTTTAGTACCTGTATTGACAAGTACAAGCTAACTGCTCAGTAGACTAATTTACTGCACAGAAGTTTATGAGCATGGTTACATGGTAATAATTTACTGTGCAGTAGATCAGTCTACTGCATAGTAAAGTGTCTCAAGCAACCCATTGACTAGCATTATCCGGCGATGGAGAAAATTTTCACCAAATAGAAAATGCTTTATTCATCTTGCAGATCAAACTGATTTTTTTTTTAAGTAAGATGTCATCTTCCAGTAGTCTTTGCCATCAGTTCAATACCCAAAGTCTTAGGCTTCCAGACAGAAGAAAGAATGTCTCTCTTTGCCTGACCTCCTTCATTACTTGAGAAGACTCAAACAACAACACATGTAAACAAGGACTCTCTCTGGACAGTGTATGAGCATATATGGCTCATACAGCCTGATGTGAGAAAATACTGGAATGATCCTTGAGGAGCTCAAAAGTTGTACCACTTATCTACTCTTCCACTGTACTTATTGTCACTCCAGTTCTTGTCCAATAACATTTTTTGTTTTCATAGCTTTATTTGACCTGACTATTTTTCCTTTAAAGGGGTGATTTGCTGGTGATATCCCCATATGCCCTTCAGCTTTCTCTCTGTTGACATTAAGCAGCAGATGGTTCATGTAGTTGCTGTATCCACATACCATTTTTTATTATTTTAAAATTGAACATTTGGTGGATAGATGGTAAGGAATGAGGATTTCTGATGATAATTGAAATGGAATGCTTTTGGACTTTTGCTCTGGCTAGGGTGTGTATCTGACTTCCAGATAATTATTGCTTTTTTTCCCCCACCAGCTGCCAGTGCCCCATTTCAGCAGAAACACAGGGATTTCAGAACAAGATTTTCCACTATGTATTTTTCCTGGTTCTGATCAAAGATCAGATTCTTGTAGAGGAGAAGTTAAAAACAAGGCCAGGTGCAATTTGGGGTGTAGCTAGCATTATACTGAGGGCTTTGGCACCTCAGTATTTTTTATGGGTCTTTTGATATTAATAGATATGGATGATTCTGTTAAATTGCTTTTTTTGGGTTTAGATCATAGTTTAGGAAGAGAACTTTATCAAGGGCCCTATGTAGCCTCCATTACTATAATATCAAATTTTACAGAGAATAATTCATGTCTGTGTTCAAAGCAGCGATAAATATTTCAGGATGAACACTAACTGAAGATGGACCTGGACTGATACCCTAAACCTGAACACTCTTTAAGTTTAAGAATCTTTACATCTGAATATCAATACAAGGACATTTCTATCTGTATAGTAGGTTCAGCTAAAATCCTGAATCTGAAAACTTTGAGTAAATCTAGGTTTGGATGCAAGCATTATGCAAGAAATTATCTATGTAAGCAAATACAAATTCCAGATCAAACACCCAGGAAATTTTAGTAGAATGTGAACCACAGTCTAAATCTTGTGTCTCTAATCCTGACACTGTTGTGTGTGAATGCTTTTCTTCTCCATGAAAAGATCCTCTATTAGAATACAAAAAGCATGAAGATGCTGGCTGAAAAAACATTTATTTTCTGTGGGAAAATTCCAAAATCTTTGATTTGCGTTGCAATTTCTAAAATAACAGCTGACATAATAAAGACAAAATATTTTTATAAGCTCACGTAGAAAATTCTGGTTAAATTGTTACATTCCTGTAAAACACAGATTCATAAAATCAATTATTTTTTCAATAGAAATATTTTCCATCAGGGAAATTTTTAACCAGCTTTGTTGCTGACATTCTTCTCTAGGTCAGGTTAGATCACAGGCCAGAAGCTGCAGGATTCATTGCTGTGTCAAATCCAGGTGTATATGTGATATTAAAAAATATGTAATTGTTATGGGATAGCACATTAATTTAAGAAAAATAAGGATAGTTATTTAACAGTAAATGTACTTAAAGAAGGACTCTGAACTTTACAGTATTCTTGAATGTCATGGCTTTCATTCAAGTAGCAATACATTTAGGAATGATTTTCTGTATATATGCCTCTCAGGGCAAAATGTAGCATATTTAAAAAATTATAGAATACAATTAAAACTTATGTACTAGTTGAATTGGATCAAAATCATATTATGCTCAGTACACTTGTGTTTGCATACTCTTGAAATTCAAACTAGATAAAGGATATCAAAGGGAGTCATAAAGGATATCAAAGGGAGTCAACATGTTTAGAATATGACTGTCGAGTCAAATCGGGAGAAGACGACATTACAGAACTTCAGCATGTCCAGCAATTTTCATAATTTTTGCTGTGATGGAAACTGATACAAAAGAATATATAAAGAGTGGCTGTTAGGATTCTGTATGTCTATGTGTACATATTGCATTCTCTTCATTTCTTCCATTATTCCTAATAAAAACTGTAGCTGGTATTGCATAGATGGTGATTTGGTAAGATATTTCCACTAGCAGGTGTGGGCATTCAGAGTGTCTGCGCAGTTGTGACTGTCTAACTTTATTGTCACTCACACACATTTACTTATTTGAAAAATACTGATTTACATGAATATCATAATGGTTATAAAGCATCAATATTGTGATATCTATCATTTTATAGGTGTTTGGTTTTGAAAGCAAGGGAATCATATATGGAGCAGGCAGCTTTGTGGAGAATATGTGTTCTGTTTAGGATTTTTTGGAAATAGTGGTGGATACCAGGATGGCTATTGAATAGGGGATAAATCAGTCTAGATGCATCTGGTTCACTGCCCTCCCTCTATAGAATTCATTCCTGCCACTGCTGGAGACAGTACATTGAGCTAGACGGACTGTTGGTCTGACCCAGGATGGCACTTCTGTTCTTATGAAAAGTCAATGTGTTAGAGGCTACTGGTCTTAATTTTCCTTTTCAAGGCCAGAGTCTGTTTTATGGTCTGTTGCTGTTCTGGGGTTTTATCTGTTCTGAAATGATACCTAGATTTTTCAAGGTCCAAAACCTTGTCTCTGTTCCAGGCTACTATGAAGAAATAATTTATCGATAAAAGTTCACAGATCAGACTCTGATTTCAATTATCTAAGTATATATCTGTAGCAGTTAGCTTTGTTTATTTACCTTTAGCAGTTTTAGTCTTAATCCATAGTGTACTTGAAATATTTTTGTTTGGTTGCACTTATGTTATTTGCTATTTAAAAAAAAACAAACCAAACCCAAGATTTTACCCTACCAACTAATTGCCTTTACAATATTAATGCAAATCCACTTTGTCTTAGAACCTATTTCCCAATTAATCAACCCACTGCTCCCCTCCCCACTCCCCGCTTAAATGTCTGGGGAAGAAAATGGGCTCTGTGCTATATCTGGGAAGTTAATAAATCTAAGCAGAGATATCAGCCAGTTATGAATAAGCAGAGATTCTTAGATGGCTAGATTTTGAAATAAAGCATTAATCAGGCATATTCCTTTCAATCAAAGGTGCCAAAGGTAGTCCACAAACTTTTCTGACTACTTCCTTGAACATTTCATTCCATAAATCCAGAATGAGCTGTAGTCCATAAAATTTTGCATGCCTTAATGTGTCATAGAGGTTATTCATTTTACTGCAGTGCCTCAGAAGGAGTGTGTGTTGGGGGAGGGGGTGACAGCAGGTATCATTAAACTATTGAACATACTTCATTTTGATATCCACCGTACTAGCTCTGCCAATGTCTTTCTAAACACTGAATGGCCAGGGTGATAAAGTGAACCCCTGCAGCATCCCAAGTGAGTGGCTGCATGTGGTATTACTTTCTGAGACCTCTTGGAAAGACAGGAACGCAGCCCTTCTATAGTGAACATGTTTTCCTTGGGCAAGCGACTTGAAACATGTTGACAAAATATTGTGGTCATTTGGTGTTGTAAGACTCCAAGTCCTTCAGTCGTGATTCTTTGGAATGGCAGTTTGTTGCTTGCCAAGATCAGCAGTCAGGGTCATCAGTGTAGGGCTCTGCCAAGTGCTGTTAGGAGTTGAGTATTACCAGTTGCATCAGGTTCCCTCAGTTTGGATGGTTTGTGCAATCACTCTCAGGATACCATCTGTGATACCATACTAATACTTTCTAATGACCTTGTTATTGTAATAAAGAGACTGCAGAATTTGATTCTTAGTAACAAAAGCTCATCCAGGTTTTAATATCAAGCCTCACATGAGGATCCATGACCATTTGGTATACAATGCTAGCTGGGGTGTTTGCATACATGGTACTAGCTTAAAACAACTCCTAGCTCAGTACAGTGTGTTCAGGGTTCTCTGGCCCCTTTCTGTGCCCCAACCAGCACAACTTCATGTTACAGCATGTGCATCCTAGTTTTGACCAATCACTAAAACATCTTTAGGTAACATCATTCACATCTAGTTCTTACCAGGTGACTCTAGGGAGACACATTTACTAGGTCGCTCTGTTCCTGGTTTGGTGTCTTGTACCAGTCTTTCCCAGCCATTGTTTTTCTGAGACATCTATAAATTAGCACTTCCATGTAAGCAATATATCATATGTTTAGTTCCAGTGTCAGGCCTACCTAAATTAGTAGAGTTAGTAGGGCCTCTCTGATAAGTGCACATGCTAATAATAATGGTTGCATTAATCCATACTCCAGTGAGGCCTCTAGGCACTGTGTGTATTATATGTTGTGCATATAATAAAAAAAGTGTTAAAGAAGATATTTAGGGCTAGAGTTTATTCTGTGTATTGGGGATGTGACACCTAAGTGTGATTCTGTTTCTCCCTGCTTTAATCCTACACAGGTAGATGCATTAATAGATTTTCAGGGTCTCTAGCAAGATAGAAGAGAACCATACTTATGCATTTAAGTTCACTCAAGCATCTAATAGTAGACTAGAATCTGGCCTTTAGGAATACAAAAAGGTGATATGTCACTGGGGGAGATAGTTGACCAGTTTCACCTATGCAGTTTCAGTACTATACATCTAAAGGTTTTCAAAACCTGGCTGGAAAAAGCTTTGGTTGGGATGATCTAGTTGGAGATAGTCCTGCTTTGAGCAGGGGGTCAGACTAGATGACCTCCTGAGGTCCCTTCCAGCCCTAACTTTCTATGATTCCATGATTCTAAAGTAAAACTTGTTTTGACTGGGATCAAGAAAAAATGAAGAGTCCTGACCTAACTGGAACTGCGTAACCAAAATAATCGTTGTCAAAAAGTAAGACATTAGACACTGCTATGAAAGTTAGGCCCCAATACGTGTTACAAATATTGTGCAATTAACTGGTTAATTGTACAGTTACATTGAGAGCAGCTACAAGTGCAAAGTAGTTATTATGTCATAAAAAGTTCCAAACAGCATTAAAGTCAGACCTTGAAAATGTGTGCTAACTTTATAGCTGGTTGATACTAATGTTTAATTTGTATGTGTAGCAGGGTCTCCTATGGCCTGGAGCCCCATCAGCTGACCAGGCTCCCAGCTCCAGGGGTGCACCTTGTCCAGCCTTGACTGTGAGTTGTGTGACTGAGGGGACTTGCAGCCGCAGCAGCTGCCAACTTTGAGTCCTAGAAGCACCCTGCAGCTGCCAGGACCCAGACTCCCACAGCTGTGGATACTGGGTCCCAGCAACATGGCTCCAGCTGAGTCCAGCAGGGTGAAGCTGTGATATTGTACCCTGGGGGTGCTCCTGGGGCTGGGAGATCACAGATGCTGTGGTTTTCCAAACCTAAGATGCATCAACCCCCTGGGGCTGGGAGCTCATAACAGCTTTGACCTCCCAGCCCCAGGTGCTTGACACACCCCCAGCATTGGCAGATTGCAGCAGCTGCGTCTCCCAGCGTGGAAGCTTGATTCTTGCTGGTGCAGGGGGAGTTTGGAATACGGTTTCCCTTGCACTAGCAATAAGGTGTGATGGGATCTAATGCATAATCCCACAATCATGCTTCCTTCCATGTATGTATTGGCATGGCAGGAGACACGATTGTGTGGATAGCACTTTAGATCCCATTGTGCCTTTACCTGCATGTGGAGAAGGGCCCTTAGGAATTATCTGTACCAAGACAACTTCTTGTGGAGAGGCTCTCTAAAAACAGCTTCATCCCACAGGTTCCTGCTCCGGTAATCCCACTTCTCACACAGATCTTTACCTGCTTGACTCAGCAGTGGCCTCCACCAGCAACTAAAGTTGTGAATTTGGCCTGCAGTCATAGCCTGGAACTGCTGCAACTCTTTCACAACCTCATGAAACAATATAGGGCAAAATTCCAGTATAGTATGTTCAGTGTCTAAGCTAAAGAGGCATTGTCATATCTCCAGGTCAGTTTATAACTCTGTGGAGTTGTTGCACAAATGGCGGTTCGTTTCCCTGGAGGTGCGCTGAGATCACAGACACACAGACATCAGTCGGCACAAAAGGATGTATTTGTTTGCAAACAAAGGTTAGAGTGGAGCAAGCTTGGTGCTCAGATCACCTCTAACAAACTAATTGTGTTTGCAAGTGGCATTTA
>NW_017728943.1:108011685-108013680 GCF_001723895.1 Crocodylus porosus
AGCATGTGAAAGGGTAAGGAGGGACTGGGGGAGAGAAGCCTTGGACAGTATTTCTTTCTTATCAAGAGCAAGATGTAAGCTGTGCAATTCTAACAGTCACCATTTGAGGTGATATTAATAGAGTCATTCAGGATCTACAGTAGTGTAACTAAAGTCTTCTAGACCAGTAAAATGTTGGATAACTTTTTAAAACAGTTAAAATACTTGCTTTAAATCAAGCTAGTGGAAAATACTGTGTAAATGCTCTTAATTTCATTTTAATATAGATTATAGCAATTTTACCCAACTATCTAAGGAAACAAGTTAACCTAAATCTACATAAAGCATAAATTGAATTAATTGTGTCCACATAGGATTTTGAATCACTTTAAATAAATATGTTTGCAAATCACAGTTTTTAATTAGAAGGGTGCATCTCTGAGCATAGACATGACCTTAAAACAAAATCTGGGGATCTGTCTTGGCCTGTGTTTTGGGGTGCACTTTGTCTGCCTAATGACTATTATGTTTGTAACTTTTTGCCTTTGCTTATTTTCTTCAAGGAACTTGTTCTTCTTACATCAAAGATACGGAAATATCTTTTTCCTTTCCTAAGTGCAACTGGCTGTCTTCTGACTGGTGTTCAGTATGAGCATTTAGTGTCCTGTGTGACCTACCTTTCTTCACATCCAGTTTAATGGGCTTTTATAGTGATTTTTCCAACAAAAGATTTGAAGGTGTGAGTTTGCATCCTTTTACATAGCACAGAATATTCTGGCATTATTCACACTAGATTTGTTTGGTATTTTTCAAGACTTATGTTGAATTTCTTAAATCTTATAAATTCTTTCATTATAGTTGCTTATGGTGTGTCTGTGTGTTTTGTTTTCCATAAGATCCCCACTGTCATAGTTCTTGTTGCTTGGTTTTTCCAGACCCTCAATGCATGTTTCCAAAATGCTCAACTTTGCTGTATTCCTAATGCACTGAATTAATATTTCCTGCATTCTTCTGAATGCTGTGCTTTAGCAACAACTCCTAAATGGGTTTATGTATCTGCTCTGGTAGTAAAGATAATGTTTTCATACATTTGCAGATTTTTGCCCTGAGGCAAATCTTGTTGTTTTACTGGTTTAGGCATTTTTCTTTCTGGTTTTCTCCATTTGTGATTTCTCAGCCTTGGTTTTGGCAAAAAAAAAAACCCGTCATAGGCCAGCAGAGTGTTTGCTCCTCTTTTGCTCAGCAGTCTTCTTTGGTCCCTTAAACTTGAGTGGCTTTAGGCAAATTTGCCTTTCCAGAGGCTCTTGAACAATTTTTAAGTTAATTTAATATTTATAGAAAGGTGCCAGATTGAAAGGGTTGGTGCTTTAATCAGGACTGTCCGGTTTCTCAGCAGCGAGGGGCTGTACCATTTATGGGCCACACCTGGGGGTGCCATACCCCACATAGGCAGTGAAAATGTGATCCATGGGACCCCTCTTGGGTGTCCTCCCTTCCCCACCATTGCACAGCGATGGCAGGCAGCTTCCCGCCCCCACAGTGGAAGCAATCCTGATCTAAATCCTCTTTTGCCCCATGGATAGGGTACAAAGTGAGCATCACAGTGAAAATTTAGGTTTATTAGTTAGGGAAAATACTCTGAAAGGACTGTGTCTAGTAAATGAGTTCATTATTACTGGTGTACTGAGAATGATGTAAAAATGTCAGTTGTGATGGCTTATCTGAGGTAGAATATTTGTCCATCAGAAGCTCATTTCTGGAATGCCCCACCATGTCTATGATTTTTCATTTTTCTTTTCTTTGGTGACATGTCTGTTGAATCTCATTTGCAAAGTTACCAGCCTCCTTGGTGATATAAAAAAAGCGTGGTTCGTTTCTCGGGAGGTGGAAAAAAACTTTCAGCTACAGACACACTTTATTAGCAACACAAAAGATATATATTTGCAAATAGGGTCAGAGGGAGAAGACAAAAGATCAAATCCCTCTGCCCCCGAGCACTATCATTAGCAGGCTTTT
>NW_017728943.1:108014148-108021163 GCF_001723895.1 Crocodylus porosus
TTTTTTTCCCTAAATCTGCTATTGATAATGCATTTTTAATAATATTTCTAACATTGGGATGTATCAACAACTTTTGTTAGCATGGAGAGAGAACCATTTATGGAGCTAGAGTACAAAAAGAACATGAATGTTTTAAAGGCTGAAGTGACAGGGCTGTATTGGCTTGTTATGATTATAGAGTGAGATGGAATCGCTGATTAACATGGGTGGAAGGAACTGTGACATCAGATTTTTCCCCCTTCCTCTTTTCCCTCTTTCCTAAAAAACAGGTTACTTTCCTATAGAATATAAATAAATGTTGTACAGTAAAAGCTGCCCTGGTGTCCAGTGAGCCAAAACCTTGAAAATGCGCAGTGGTAGTAATAGTTATAGTAGTAAATAATCATAATAGTAATAATAAAGTTACTATCACTGACTGAGAATTAGAATTAGGCAGATTGGATGAGCAACCGGCAAACGGCAGAAGATGTCTCAAAACAAAACAGAATATACTCAGAACTGTGGTGATTTGATATACTAGTCTCTAAAGTCTCCTGTATCAAAAACATGGTATTGTTTACTCCATAGGCCAGGAAATAATTTTTCCTTGACATATATTTTCCCCGCTTCCAGCTAGCTAAGCATCCTGTCATTTTTTGCATAGACTTTTCAGAAAGAAGCCAAACATTTGTTAAATTCTTTGCACAGCCTGACTAAGACACCAGTTTGCAGACTTTCTCCCCTTCTCTCCTTCTTCTTGTAGGAAGTAGAAGCTAGCTGGGGTTTACTGCTTCACGTACTTCCCACAGATCCTCCATTTATCTTCAATGGACCTTGGAAATGTGGCTGAGGATGTTATAGCAGCCCAAAACATGGTTGCTTTTTCAGCCTGGGAGTGAAAATGATTTTGCTTCCTCCACTTTACTCTTAACAGAGGAAAGATAATGGGGGAGATGAAAGGTATCTTTGCTGGTAGCATATATTTATTCTAACAAGATCATTCATCAATACTGTGTTGTTCACTTTATTTGTCTAACTAGGGAGTTATTGATTCAAAAAAGGTCATGGTAGAAGCTGAAATGATTGGGGTTTTATTATGACCTCAAGGACAGGTATTCTTCTTTTTCTGTAATATCTGTGAGCTTAGTCCATGCCTTGCATTTTTTTTTCCCCCACAGACAGATAATGAGATGTGTAAAGCCTTAGTTTGCCAAGTGAAGGTGGAGGGTGGGCAGTGAAATGTGTTTTGTGCAAAGTATGTGTGGTGGTGTGTTTTTAGCTAAATTCTTTTCTTTGCTTGTTGTCAGGAGACAAATGCAAGGTAAAAGGAGATTCATTGTTAAGTATTCGAGTACTGCACATAAATATTAGTTGAACAGGGACACGGCGTCGGATTTGCTCAATATAACACTTTTTAAATGTAATTTTTTAAAATGAGAATATATGCATTCCATAGGGAGAGAGCTCCAATAGTATATTTATACAGAGATGCATTTAAACTGGTTATTAGCTAGAAAGATTTTCCCCTTATTTTTTCCTTTCTTTATCATATATTGATGGGCAACCTCTCATCCTTTGTCCAATGTGTTTGTGGGATATATTTTTCCTTTCTTATGGAGACAATATGGGAAAAGTTTCGAAGTTGCATGTTGTGTGACAAAGAGTAGCTTCCTAGTCAGTGGAAGGCCTCTACTGTGCTGTCGTTCAGGCCAAGTACAGACAATCAAAAAGCCCGAGGCTGAATTGATTCAATTTTCGTAGGTTAGTCTAAGCTGCGTAGATTGAACTGATAAGCAATTTGCTTTTGATTCCAGAAATATAGCCACACAACTCCAGTGGCCCAGGTTAGAAGCCAGGGGGTGCTAGCACACAGTTACCTGCTCTGCTTGGCCCATGGCTAGTACCCGCCCCCCTAGCAAAGGGGCACTTGCAGGGGAGGTGCAAAGCATCCCAGGATGCTGGGGGACTCTGAGTTGACTTGAATCTTGAGGGGATCTGGGACAGAAGTTCAATAAACCAATTTACTCTATTCAGTTATGTCTGATACTACATCCATCTAGGTTTATCTGAAACTGATTTCAGCCATTTTGAAAGTGGTTTATGTGCATGGAACTATTGTGTTACAGATTTGAACCGGCTTCTGAGCACTTATGCTGGCTTATGTGTAATTTCTGTCCCTAGCCTAAGAGAATATTTTGTGGTGCTGGTTCTTGCTGGTAAGGTTCACAGCAGTTCAAAGTTGACTGGCTGTTGACCCTGTATGTGTGTAGGCAAGAACAGCAGCTGTTTTAGGAACTGTCAGAACCTAATGAACAGACGTGACTCATCTCTAAGCCCTCCTTACATAGGATTTTTGCTCTTATTTGATGGCTCTTTTAGCGACAGTATGGCATTATTCTGAATATACTTGTTTCTGTATCCTGTCCATACTTGCATACTAGGGGGCAGATGCTATTCCACACATTAGGCACCTAAGTAGTACTTAATCTTCTACATGAGATTTTATTCCAGCAGCTAAAGTCCTGAAAAACTAGGAATGCAAACTTTGGGAGGGTCCTTCTCTTCCTCACAGCTTTTTGTGACTTATTCTTAAAACCAAGATAAAGTTGTGTTAAAGAATTTGATATGACCCTTTTCCCCCAGGAACTTGGACTGAGTGGCATAGGATTGTACATGAACACTAAAGTGTCATTTAAGCAGAATAGGTAGTGCTAGGCTATCTTAGCTGTGTGCAAATGTTACCGAGTAAATAATAAGTGAAGGGTGAACCTGAGAAAGTCCTGTTCCATTAGGCAGTGAAGATCTTGGGTGCTAATAAACACAGATGGAGTAGAATTTTTGTGAAAGCCTTGTTAAATACTGCTGCTCAAATGCTGATCAGTGTTAGTGACAGGTTGAGTTTGACACAGTTGCATCTGAAGGGTAAAAAACGTTCTCTGACTGTCTCCTACCTGCGCAGCTGTGACTTGCCGCTGGTGAGCAGGGGCCCTGCTAGATGCTCTAGCTGTGAGTTGCCACTACACAGTTGGTGAGCCAGGACAGGTATCTATTCCTGCTCTAGGTCAGGGTGTGTGAGAGATGGGTTGGTGAATTAAAGAGGGCCTCATGTTTTAATAAATTTGAATTTAGGATTGAGGTGTGGGGGTGCTGGTTCTGCTTACCAAGGTGATTGGGAGGTGGGAACAGTAAGGAAAGGTACTTCTGAGGAAGCTACTGCTCCTGCCTTGGGAAGGAAGCCCCATGTAATGCGGACTCAATCCAGCCTCCTACCTTGCCCACTCGACGCACACATATACCCCCAGACCCCAGTCCTGGCCCCATCTGTCTTCTGTGACTTGGCTAGTTGGCTTGGGCTCTGAGGGCTGTTCGCACAGGATTGCATCCCTGGGAGTGGGAAGATTGCACTCCTGGGGGCAGGAGAGGGAATTGGCTTGGTGCCAGCACTGCCCCCTGGACAGTAGAGTTTAGGGGTGGAAAGTTTGACCATGCAGAATGGAGGGCAAGGGGTGGAATACTGCATTCTGGGATGCTGGAGGACTGCAAGGTGGTCAGCTCATTTGTGGGACTGACCTCACATTAATGGATCATGAGCTGGGTAAAATTGATCAAAGAGAAACCTGCCCTGGAGTGGCGCAACTTTAAGTTGCATAAAGTGTGCTTAAAACTGGTTTCAGGTGTTAATGTGTGGACAGTCCAGGGGTTAAGAGCACCAGGAGTTTAGGAAACACCTAAAATTAATGTGTAACAAGGCTCTAGGCCTTCTTTTTTCCTCCCTCCAAGAGAATTGCAGTGATGGGCAACCCTCAAAAAGTTGGTATTTTGAGTAGGCTAAACACCCCGTTCTTTTGTATGCTTATTAGGTTTATCCAGGCTTCTCAAACCTCTGTGACCTGTAAATTAGGCTGAATATATATGAGGGAAAAACTAATCTCTTTGGAGACTTGTGAGTATTTCTTGTTATATACAGGTCTTAAAATATTATAGGAGCAACTTTCCTTGTGATATAGTGGCACCTCATATATCTGATGCTAAAATTAAGTCATTGAAATGCAGATGTGTGGTAAGAGAAAAGGGAGTCTGTTTAATATTTTGTGTACTTAAATGGGTTCTCTTTCTATGAAGAACTCAGATAAGCAGAAGGTGAGGTGTACTTGCATGTTAGATTGGTTGGTTGATTTCTTATCTTTTGGGTTTTTTTGTTTTGTGTTTTCTTTACTTCCAAACTGTGTTGGCCATTCCTAGAGACTGTAAAACACTGGTTTTAAGGGGATATCTCTTCACTGACTTCATTGTTGTTACTCTTCATTTTTTCTTAGCATATAGAAGAAAAGAATTGAACTTGCTGGTTTTAGTGGGTGCGTCTACATGAGATGCTCTACTGCACAATAGGCTATCTATTGCATAGTAAAGCATCACTGTCTACACATGGGGCATTTACTGCACAGTAAAATAGGCTACTGTGCAGTTAGTATTACCTGTAAATACAGTTACTAGATTAATTGCGGAGTAGTTACTGTGTAGTACTGTACTTGTAGACACTGACTGGGAGCAAATTTGCTCCCGGTCAGCCTAGGGAGCAGGGAGCCACAGTGGATGGGGAGCTCTCTGTCCCCAGTCCTGGTGCTGCTCAGCTCCTGCTCTCTGCAGGAGTTGGGAGCTGGCCAGTGTTGGGATTGGGGAGCTTGCAGCATTCTGCCCATCCCCTGGCTCTCAGCACAGAGCTGCTCGGGGAGAGGCAAGGGCTGGGAACCCAAGTAGGGAAGCTGCCAGTGAGGCCCATCCCACCATCCCATTCACCAAGGGGCTAGCCAGGAACTGTCTTGCAAGTGGGGCAACTACTGGCAAGCTCCCTGTTGAGTGTGTGTGTGTATGGGGTGGAGGGACAGGGCTTACCAGCAGCTGCCTTGCTTGCAGGACAGTTCCCAGCCAGCCCCCTGCTGAGTGGAGGAGCCCACTTGACAGAAGGCTTGATGGCAGCTGTCCCCCACTTGGGAGAGCTCCTGCTGAACCCCCTGCCAGGCAGGGAAGTCTTGCCCAGTAGGGGGCTCACTAGCAGCTGTCTCTCAATGTGCATGGGGCCAGGAGAGCTCTGTCAGCTGCAGCAACAGCTGTCTCTTGGCCCTGTACACATCAGGTCCCATCCTGATATGCATGGGGCCAGGATACAGCTGCTGCTGCAGCTGACAGAGCTCTCTTGGCCCCACGCCAGGGTGTGAATTAAGGGTGATCTCAGGGGAGCTGATCCCCCCCATAAGGGACAAGATCTCCCCCCCCCATAAGGTTTAAAAATCATAATTTGAGGAGGTTTCTGATCCGATTGCGCCTTCACTTAGGTGGACTTGTTAATCAATGAACCAGTTTAATTTTTTTGCAGACTGCCCAGGAGTCAAAATGTAACTCAAAACTTGCCCTATGTGCATTGGGACCAGCCTCTCTGCCCCTTGCCAGCCCCCGGGCTACCACCCAGGGGAGCCAGGGGGGCAGAGCAGGGTGGGAGTAAATCTGCTCCCAACAGAGTGTACATGTAGACATGCTCCTGGGGAAGTCTTACTAAGCAGTATTTTACTGCACAGTAAGCCTGAAGTGTATTAATAGCACATGTAGTTGCACCCAGTGAAGTTGGGAATATTGAGGACTGCTTTTCTTACCATCTTGTTTTTTTGAGACCTTGTGAAATCAAGCTGTTACAAATTGTACATTTCTGAAGTGTAATTTTTTTTCAGTTGAAACCTTGGAGTTTCAAAGTGTATGGCTACTAATTAAACCAAACTGGTTTGGTCAGTTACATACATCCTATTATTTTTATAACACTGGTGAGTGTTTCCTCCAGCCCACCTTGAACTGGTTGTCCCATTTCTCCATGACATCTTGCCTTAAGTTTGCAAACTGTTTGAAGAAAAAGCTGTCATTTGCTGTCATTTACTTTATGCTTATACAACATCTGACTCAATTGTGAGGCTGGAAGGGACTTTGGAAAATCATCGGGTCCAACCCTATACACTAGGAAGGAAAGACAACTGGGGTCAGGTGACAACAGCAAGGTGACTATCCAGCTTCCTCTTGAAGATTTCTAGGGTAGGTGATTGCACAACCTCTAGGGGAAGCCTGTTCTACAGTCTGGACACTCTGGCTGTGAAGAATTTTTTTCCTAATGTTGAGCCTGAAATGGTTTTCCAGGAGTTTATGGCCATTACTCCTGGTTACCAAGGATTCCCTGGTGAACAGTTGTTCACTGAGCCCTTGATGTATGCCCCTGATGTAGCGGTAAGCCGCTATCAACTCCCCTCTCAGCCTTCTCTTTTTTGGGCTGAAGAGTCCCAGGTCCCTCAGCCTTTTCTCATATGGCTTGCTGTGCAAGTCTCTGGTCATATGGGGGCTCTTCTCTGGACTCTTTCAAGCTTTACCACATCCTTTTTGAAGTGCGGTGCCCACTACTGAACGCAGTACTCCAGCTGGGGTCTCACCAATGCTGAGCAGAGTGGAAGAATCACTTGCCCAGTTTTGCTGGAGATGCATCAATTGATGCACGCCAGGGTATTATTTGTCCTGTTGGCTATGGTGTTACACTGCCAGCTCATATTCATACGGTGTTCTATTATTACCCCCAGGTCCCTTTCATTCATGGTGCTGGGCAGTTTGGTGTTGCCAAGCCTGTAGGTGTGTGTGTGTGGGGGGGGGAGAGGGTGGTGTCCCCAGATGGAACACTTTACATTTCTCAATGTTGAACTTCATTTTATTCCAATCTGCCCAACTTGCTAGGTCCACTTGTATCTTCAGCCTATCTTCAAGTGTGACCTTGCTTCCCCATAACTTGGTGTTGTCCACAAACTTGGCCAGGAAGCTCTTCACCCCTGTACCCAAATCATTGATAAAGATGCTGAAAAGCACTGGACCAAGCACCAACCCATGAGGAACACCACTGCCCACTTCTCACCAAGATGACACGGAACCTTTTGTTAGAACTCTCTAGGTCCTACCTTGCAACCAGCTCCCTACCCACCTAACCGCGATGCTGCGGCTAGTAAAGCGACCAAAA
>NW_017728943.1:108021808-108047492 GCF_001723895.1 Crocodylus porosus
GTTGCCTAAACTGAAACCCTTTATTGGAATATTCATGAGTTTGTTGTTTAAATCAACAAACAAATTTGTGGTCTAAACTTTCCAGCTTGGTTCCCTCTCCCATTACAAACCAGTGGTCCAGATTCAACTGAGGTGGAGTAGCCATGATACTGATGGAGTTTTACCTGAAAAGGATCTGATGCGTCTTTCTTCCCTTCTAAATTCTTTTCTTTAAACCTGAAGTTCCATGGCAAAATGATCCAGGAAAATGGGCATGTGTCATTCCATTGAAACCATTTAATATATCAAGTGGTTGGGGGCTTTGGGGAAGTACTTTGTCACTTTCAAGAGGAATAAAGTGTGTTTTAATTAAAGTAATCTCTGTTTAGATATAAAATAAATAATTTTAATGCCATGGTGGGTTTTTTTTTTAATGATTACAGCTGTCATTCAAAGGAAAGAAAGGAAACTGATAAAATATTTAAACCTCCATTTCTTAGGCTCTTATGATTGATTGCTAATGGGATGTGCTCTACCAAGAGAATTTGTTGTTTATTAAACAGTATCTCAAAGCACCCCTGATAATTTACAGGGGCACCTGGCATTAAAAAATCAACTCTGGGCCAGAGACACTTTGGAGATAAAAGAACTTTCCAATAGATCCGAGATGCTTAAAAAGATGCTGGATGATTAGATGTTGCCAAGTCTATTCAGTTCATTTACCAATCTAATGGTTTCCAAGGAAAGTGTCTCGCATTTAGACAGTCTTATAATATTAGGTCACTCAGATAACAGTTATATGTGAATCAGTTCTAAATGAGTCTGGGCAAGTTGATAGAAGATTAGGGGCTTTTCATTTGTGAGGCCACTAGTACTACTACTTGAGTCTGTTCTTTTGCTTCTTTTCCTAATTTATTGTGATGAGACACTGTTATTGATCTTGCATATTCTGGTTTTCCGAGTTAGTCCTGTTCAGTCTCTAAAAAAAGTTTAAAGTGACAGAAATTTGGCTCTGCATCCTATTAGGATAGAGCAGGTGCACGTGAATGGGTAAGTATTCTAGCCATGGACAGTATGGGTCTGGGGGGCCATATGCTTCCTCACTTACAACTGAGCAATTCATATTAGAGTGAAGAAGGACTGGCTAGGAATACTGGAAGAAAATTATGAGATTTGTCTGGTGGTGAACCGGTGCAGTTTCACAAAATGACTTGAGGACTACAGAAGCAGGTAATGTGATAATTGTTATTGGACCCACAAACAAAAGTTAGCACTGAACATTATTTAGGGCAAAAAGACACCGCTACTAACATGTCCAGCTACTGGCTTGGCAGAGTTAGGGTGGTATGGGTGCTAAGGCACACGGTTGGCAGCCCGAGGTTGGAAGTTTAAGGTTATAGTAGACGTACTCGTGGCACAGCCATGTCAAATTCTAATGAATCTGTGAATTCTGCTCAATACCTTGTCACAAAGGACAAAGATGCAAGAAGGAAGGAAGGACACACATGGCTGAATGGAACCTCTTGGGTACTTTGCTTCCTAGAGATATCCACAACATGTTGACTTCTATAGAATGCACAGAGCCTATGCCTAGGGCTCCACAAAATCCAACAGACTTCGCAGGTTAGCTAATAGGAAATGGTGAGGACACCCCACTCCTACTGGGGAGTTTGGTGCCTACTCTTGATTGCAGGCAGGTGTCCATCTCTGCTTAGCATGTACAACTATGAACCTTATCCTAGGGTTGGTTGCATAAACCAGGCTTTTCCCAGTAGAGCTATTGGTGGTGTTAGAGGCTTAACTAAAGTTATAGAACAGGGGTGGGCAAAATATGGCCCATGGGCCAGATATGGCCCACCAGGTCATTCTATCCAGCCTGCGGGGCCCTTAAACATTTAGAAAATTAATTATTATCTGGTCCTGGCTGTCTGTCAAAGATGACAAGGCATCAGTGGCTGTATGACCCAGGGGGAGCTGGCAGCAGGACCCAGCAGCCAGAGCAGCAAGGGCCACCTCCAGCCCCCAACCAGAAGCTTCTGCCTAGCAGAGGCTTCTGGCTTGGGACCCTGGGGCTGTTCCTGGCCTCCCTCCTCCTGAGATGGAAACACATTTAAGAATGTGGGAGTTTGGGGGGCGGGGGGATCTCAGGTGATTGCCCCAGTTCTTGGGGCCAGGCTGGGCTGGCTTCTTTTGAGTCCTGCAGTCTGGAGATGCATCCAGCAGGGAAAGGGGGGAGGCAGCTTGGCCCCTGTCAGCCTGTGCCTCACATTCCTGCCACCCTGCTCTAGAACCCCCCTGGCCCTGGCCCTGGCCCTGGTGTGGGCTGCACACTCCTGCCCAGTTGTTGCTGCACTCATGCCCACCTACCCACTCACTGTTGCTCGCCCCCTGCCTGCTGCTGCCATGTCCTCACTTTCCTGCCCACTGCCACCACTTCGCCCCCCTCCCCTCCCACCAGCCACTCCAGCACCGCATAGTTCCAAGTTGCATTGCTAGACCACAGGACCCAGAATTCTCAGGTGGCTTCATGTCATGTTGGCTGGGCCGGGCCAGCTCCTGCCTTGTCCTGCAGTCTCAGCCATGTAGCTGGGATGTGGTGTTGGAGCAGTGCGCAGGGTGGGGATGGGGAAGTGGCAGGAAAAGGGCAGTGGTGGCAGACAGGAGGGGCAAGTGGTGGTGAATGGGAGCATGGGGCCCACGCTGGTGCCTGAGGGCCAGGAGCAACAGAAGCATGGAGTCCAGGCTTGGATGAGTGCTAGCAGGGGCTCCACCTGGTGTGGCGGAAGCTGTGGGCAATGAGGGAGAGAGAGAGGCAGGGGTGTTTGTGTGTTCATAGTCCTACATGCACACCCCCCAATACACATGTACCTATACCCCCTTTGAACTGCCATACTCACACTGCCTCAGACACCTAGCCATCCTCTCCCTCCTCACATGCCACAACCTTCTCTAGCCACCCTTTCCCCCATACACTCACAACTCCCACAAACCCCATACCCACCCACACCCCACATATCCACCCCCACCCCCACATGCTCCCTCACCCCACATATACCCACATACCCCAACCCCTACACACCCATAACCGTCACACCTATCAACCCACCCAAACCTCCCACACACACACCACACCCTCCCCTACACCCCACACACCCACAATCCCCCACAAAGCTATATGCACCCACACATACCCCCCACACCTTCCCACAATATACAAGAGTAAAACTTCATTTTAAGCTATTATATAATCACCTCTATGTACACTATGCAAACGCATGTAAATCAGGACAAAAATATTTTTTTGAAATCAAATTAATGAATATTGTAGTACATATTTAATTTTTAGAATATAATTTGGTATTTTTCTGGTTCCAAGATGGCAAAAACCTTGCTGAAAGGAGTAGTCCTGGGGGCAAGGGGAAGAACTTCTGGTGGCAAAGGTCAGGGGTTAGGGGGTGCGACTTCTGGTCTCAAGATGGTGACCTGGGGGCAGGGCTACCCATGCAGCCCTCAACAGATTGCCAAAACTGGGTAAGTAGCCCTCCAGCTGAAATAATTGCCTGCCCCTGTTATAGAAGACATGGTTCAAACCCTGCCTTTGCTGGCAAGGACTTGAGCCCACACCTCACAGCGCTCAGCTGAATGCTTGAACCTGAGTATTCTGGGGTGAGGCCCCCTTAGTCATCCCTTGGACCTGTTCAGCTTTGCACAGAATAGCTGTACAAAGCTGAATTTTACACAACTTTTGAATAATGGCATTGCATCCCCTTAACTCTTTTTTTTTTTCCTTTGCATATCACTTTCATGAAGGGAATCATGCAGTGGCTAGAGGGTAATAGGAAAAGGGGTGTTGAATTTACTGTTGCTTTAAACACTGCTTTTAAGACATGAAATGAAGTCCTTAGAGACTAAACCAAACGTTTGAGAGCTTGGAGAGTCTGATCAGCAGTTTTGTGAGCTTCTGTTTAGGCTTTAAGGGAGTAACATGTCTTTTACAAGACTTCATTGGATTTCTTAATTCTCTTCTATTTGATCTTTTCTTCTTTAGGAGAGTTTTTGTGATTGGGAATCAGCCTGTCATTTGGACTGATGGATGCTTCACAAGGCTACAGCGGGGGCAGGGGGAGCAAGTTCTTGGAAGCACTTTTCTTAATGGCAATTCCACATTGCTAGTGTCATACATGGTGAAGCATGAGTTTGTAGCTTCAGGAGATGCTTGTCTTTCAGTTGCCATGACACCTTGAGGGCAGTAATATAGAAATGACTAGTACTACAGTCTTTGGGTATCTATACAAATTGTTTTTAAAATTTGGAGAAGGGTGGACCAATTTGTAGGAAAAAAGATACCGTGAATTTATCAACTTGGAGAACTAAATTCTAATGTCATAAACACAGTAGAGAGGCACTATTTCATGTAAAAATAGAATCTAGCAACGTGGCTAGTGCTCATGGCTAACACTGTCAGTGTACTAAACCTCATAGAAAATACTCTAAAGTAAAAGTGTGTTGCTTTTCAGTACTGCAAAATGAATTCTATTTTGATGATAGCTTGAGGAAAGAAGGATTCTAATATACTGCCCCAGTGTTTAAATTGAGAGAATTGCTGTTAAATGATAGAAATGATCTTTTACCAAGGAAGGGCTAACTATAATCCTGGGGGAGAGTGTCTTCTCTCTGATTTAGTCTGCACTATTAAATTTAGAACTTATTCTGAGCAGTTATATGGTAACGTTTACTACAAATGCTATGGTCACTGCCCATGCTCTGTTGCTAGAGGGCTGGAAAGCAGGCCTCCAGGCACACTGTGCTGAAACATATTTTTCCCATGTTGCCAATAGTGGCTGAAAACAGCCAAGCACAGACCACAGCACCAATTGGCTGAGGTGAAATGAGGATGCAAATTCCAAATACTCTTTGACCAACTGTTCCAGCTGGTATCAGATCTCCAGAGGTCTCCTGGAAATGACGACTAGTGGAAACAAGCAAATCCTTAACTGCTGTAATCCAGAGGCATGCTGTGCTTTGGAGGTGTGAGCTCCTGGACCTGGTAAGGTGTTATTTTGAGCACCATGATGCACCAAGACATTGTGCTTTGGTGCCCTATGTCCATTGAAAACATTTTGGCCCTGGTAATTTGGAAGTTGTCAGATGCTGACAGCCTCCATTCCATCATCAACTGATTCAGCTTGGGGTGGACCAATGGTGATGACAGCTGCACACGAAGCATGCAAGTCACGATTGAGGAGCTAGGACCTTGGATCATCGTGCTTGGGGGCCTGAAGGAGGTCACTGCTGGGTCTGAACAGATGGTCTTCCAAAACTGTATGGGGGCCAGGTCAATGGGACCTGTTAATGCATTCTGTGCCCTGCTCACAGCTCCTTGGATTTCATGTCATAAGGGTCTCTTTGCAGTTATCCTCCAGGGAGTTACAGACCACTGGGGCACTTCACTAACGTCAGTGTTGGGTGGTTGGTCCAGGTGCACAATACCTGCATATTCAGGAACTGCACTTTCCCAGAAATGATGGATCAGGTGGAGTTCTCTCCTGATGCACCCACCATGGATTTGGACATGCTGACCCTTCCCCCATTGATCATCAGGGATCCAGCCTACCTGCTGCTCTCCTGGCTCATAAAGCTATGTATGGACTGACTGGACCTCAGGGAGCTGTTATTCAATTACTGGTGGAGCAGCTGCTGGATGCTAATGGAATGCATCTTTGTGTGACTAAAGGTGTGCTGAAGATCTTGCAGGATCTGCCTTGAATTCAGGCTGAGGAACATTCCCAGCTTATGGCTGCCACTTGCATCCTCCACAATATATTTTTGTTAGAAAGGCACCCCTCACCCTATGCTAATTGGCCTGTTTGCTCTTGCTTTGGAACACTGCTTCTTGGCTAATATCTCCCTGGCAAGTGTGTCCTGCGGCTTCTGTGAGCACTCATGCAGAACTGGTCCTGAGAATCATGGGAAGGGAATAGCCAGCTATGGTGGCTCCCTCAGAAAGGTGGCAATTCCAAGGAATGCTGTGAAGCTTTGGAAACCTTCCTATGCCTGCATGACAGCTCCATAGCTCTGCCAAGCCTCCTAACTATGAAAGCAACAATGATAACATCCTGAATTCAGATCACCTTACCCTCTCCAATGCAAACTGTTGCCTGAAGAATGATGCCCCATCTCATGGCTGCCTGAATACTCTGAGCCCACCATTACTATGACCCTGAGCTGTAAGGGGGACCTGGAATCCTAAAGGATGACAGCATTAACTATCACCCAAACAACTTCACCTAGTATCCCTGGGATGACGGAGACTGCTATCATGTCAGGACCTGACTAATGACAGCGTTCCCTGACACTGGGCCTGTCAATGCCTGGCCCCCACTGAGGAGTGTATGAGACCTGCTACTGGCCATATCAGCAGTGCATTTGTGGGGGTCAGGGGTGCAGAAGGGCATGGTGCTATGGCCTATTCTACATCTCCCCCACTCAATGGGCTTTATCCCCTCTGCCATCTCCCTGCTTGTGCTCAGATGCAGGGCAGTATAGTCTGTTCTACACCTCCTCGCCTCCAGGGCTTTACCTGCTTCTACCACCTTTCTGCTTGGGTTCAGATATGCCTAAATAAAAGCCTTTTATTTTGTGTTTCTGTGTGGCAGTGACTTGAAAAGCTATCCTGGGGGATTGGGCTCTGGTCATCAGGTGGGAGCTGTGTCTAGCCAGGGCTTAACAACCTCCCTGGATGGAGATTCCACCACCTCTCTGGGTAACCTGTTCCAGTGTTTTACTACCCTCCTAGTAATAAAATTCTTCCTAATATCTAACCTAAACTTCCCTTGCTTCAACTTGAGACCATTGCTCCTTGTTCTGTTATCTGCCACCACTGAGAACAGCCTAACTCCATCCTCTTTTGAAACCCCCTTCAGGTAGTTGAAGGCTATTAAATCCCCTCTCAGTCTCCTCTTCTCTAGACTAAATAAGCGTGGTTCCCTCAGTCTTTCCTCGTAAGTCATATTCCCAGCCCCCTCACCATTTTTGTTGCCCTCCACTGGACCCTCTCCAATTTGTCCACATATTTTCTGTAGTGGGGGGCCCAAAACTGAACACAGTACTCCAGGTGAGGCCTCACCAGTGCTGAATAGAGGGGAATCATGATTTCCCTTTACCTGATGGTAAAATTCCTGCCGATGCAGCCCAGTATGCTGTTAACCTTCTTTGCAAGAAGGGCACACTGCTGGCTCATATTCAGCTTATTGTCCACTGTAACCCCCAGGTTCTTTACAGCAGAGCTGCTGCCCAGCCAGTCAACCCCCAGCCTGTGCTGGTGCATGGGATTGTTCTGTCCTAAGTGCAGGACTTTGCACTTGTCCTTGTTGAGCTTCATGATTTTACTTTTGGCTCAACCCTCCAATTTATCTAGGTCACCCTGGATCCTAGCCCTACCCTCCAGCATATCTACTACTCTCCCCAACTTGGTGTCATCTGAAAACTTTATGGGGGTGCACCTATGCCATTGTCCAGGTTGTTGATAGAGACATGGAACAAAACTGGCTCCAGGATTGACCCCTGGGGCACTACACTTGATACTGGCTGTTAGTTAGACATCAAGCCACTGATTAACTGTCCTCTGAGCCTGATGCTCCAGCCAGTTTCTGTCCACCTCAGTCCATCCAGCCCATAGTTCCTTAGCTTGCCTGCAAGAATGTTGTGGGACACTGTAACAAAAACCTTGCTAAAATCAAAGTATTTCACATCCATTGGTCTCCCTTCATCCATAGAGCCAGTCACTTCATCACAGAAGGCAATCAGGTTGTTCAGGCATGACATTCCCTTGGTGAATCCATGCTGACTGTTTCTAATCACCTTCTTCTCCTCCAAGTGCTTGGAAATGGAGTCCTTGAGGACCTGCGCCACGATTTTTCCAGGAACTGAGGTGAGGCTGACTGATCTGTAGTTCCCTGGACCCTCCTTTTTCCCTTGCTGAAATATGGGTACTATGTTTGCCCTTTTCCAGTCATCCAGAACCTCTTCTGATCACCATGATTTTTTAGATACTGGCTAATGGCTCTGCAATCTTATCAATCAACTCTCTCAGTACTCTCAGGTGAATCCTGTCTGGCCCCATGGACTTGGATATGTCTGGCTTTTCTAAATAGTCCCTAACCTGTAGTTTTACCACTGTTGGCTGCTCACCTCCTCCCCAAACTGTGCTGCCTGGTGCAGTAGTCTGGCAGTTGACCTTGCCTGTGAAGACTGAGGTGAAGAAGGCATTGAGCATTTCAGCCTTTTCTGTATCCTCTGTCATAAGGTTGCCATCCCCATTCAGTAAGGTAACCACACTTTTCCTGATCCTCCTCTTGCTACTAACATACTTGTAGAAACCCTTCCTGTTACCCTTCATGCCTCTTGCTATCTGCAACTCCAATTGTGCTTTGGCCTTCCTGACTTTATCACTCCATGCCCGAGCAATGGTGTTATACTCCTCCCTATTTAGTTGTTCAAGTTTCCACTTCTTATAAGCTTTCTTTTTGTGATTTAATTTACTGAAGAGTTCCCTGCTAAGCTGGTCTTCTGCCATACTTGCTAGTTTTCCTGCACTTCAGATGGTTTGTTCTTCCACTCTCAGTATGGCTTCTTTAAAGTATAGCCAGCTCTCCTGGACTCCTCTTTACCTCAGACTGGCTTCCCAGCAGATCCTGCCCATGAGTTCCCTGAGTGAATTGAAGTCTGCTTTTCTGATGCCAGGGCCCTTACGCTGCTGCTCTCCATCCTTCCTTTCCTCAGGATCCTGAACTCAATCATCTCGTGGTCACTGTTGCCCAAGTTGCCTTCCACTACTACATTCCCCACCAGTTCTTCCCTGTTTGTGAGCAGCAGGTTAAGAAGAGCCTGGGTCCTAGTTAGCCACTTCAGCACTTGTACCAGGAAGTTGTCCCCAACACTCTCCAGAAACTTCCTGGATTTCTTGTGCACTGATGTATTGCCCGCCCCCACCCCCCAGCAGATGTCAATGAGGTTGAAATCCCCCTTGCATGAATGCTGCATACCCGTGGAAGCTGCGGGGTGTACAGCGAGCTCCTGGAGGCAGCAGCTGTGCTATTGGTGGTGGGAGCATGGCAGTGCCAACCAGTGAGCTCTTGCAGGCAGCCGCATTGCTATTGGTGGTAGGTGGGGGCCGGAGTGAGTGCTGACCAGCAGTCATTGACCACCCACAGATGCCAGCAGTTGTGCCCAGCAGCAAACAGGGACTGCCTGCAGACACCGTTGGGAGTATCAGCAGCAAGAGGTGGGGGGTGGCAAGTGGCGACTGCTTGCATGTGCCACTGGCAGTGTCAATGGCACTTTTTGCATGGAGTGCACCGCCGATCTCAGGGGGTACATGTGCACCTGTGTGCACCCCATATGTCACCAATGCCCCCATGAAAACCGGAACTTGTGATTGGGAAACTTCCACTAGCTGTTTGAAGAAGGCCTCATCCACCACTTCCTCCTGGTCTGATAGTCTATAGCAGACACCCACTACAACATCACCCTTGTTGTTCTCCCCTCTCACCTTAACCTAGAGACTTTCAGCTGGCCTATCTCCAGTTTCATACTGGAGCTCTGAGAAATCATATGGCTCTTTTATATAAACTGCAACTCCTTCTCTTCTCCCCTGCCTGAACAGTTTGTACCCATCCATGACAGCGCATCAGTCATGCAAGCTATCTCATCAAGTCTCTCTTATTCCAATTACATCATAGTGCCATGACTGTGCAAGGACTTGCAGTTCTTCCTGCTCATTCCCCAGGCTCCATGCATTTGTGTACAGGCACCTGAGGTAACTAGTTGATTGTCCTGATTTCTCAGGAAGTATAAGAACACCTCCCCTCTTGCCCCCTCCTCCTTCTGCTTCCTCCAAGTCGCTCACTTCCCCACTTACCTCAGGGCTTTTGTCTCTATTCCCCAGTGAACCTAGTCTAAAGCCCTCCTCACTAGGTTAGCGAGCCTGTCCACAAAGATAATTTTCCCTGTCTTCATCAGGTGGATCCCATCTCTTCCCAGCAATCCTTCTTCTTGGAACTGCACCCCATGGTCAAAGAAACCAAGTCTCTGCTAGGGACATCACCTAAGCAGCCAGGTATTGATCTGAAGTATGCACCTGTTCCTGCCCAGGCCCTTTCCCTTGACTGGAAGGAGCAATACGAACATGACCTGAGCCCCAGACTCCTTCACCCTTGCTCACAGAGCCCTGCAGTCACTTTTGATCCACTCAGGGTTTCTCCTGGCAGTATCATTGGTACCCACATGGGTGAACAGCATGGGCTAGTAGTCAGAGGGCCAGATGAGTCTCAGTAATCCCTCGGTGACATCTCGGACCCAGGTTCTGGGCAAACAGCGGATTTCCTGAGATCACAGGTCAGGTTGGCAGATGACTTTCTCCATCCACTACAGAAGGAAGTCTCCAGCCACCACCACCCATTGCTTTTTCATGGTGGCAGTTGTTTCAGTCTTTCCCACCTTGGTGAGGCCTGACCTGTCCTCCTCCACCAATGGAATGTGCCCCTCCATCTCTGCTGCTAGGGCTGCATATATGTTCTCTAGATGATCTGCTGCAGGAGGTGAAGATTTCTGCTTGCTGGCAAAGGTCACAAGCCTCCAGCTTCCACCCTCCTGGGAGTCCATGTCCTCTCTCTTTTCAAGCACTGCCTCTGGTAGTTCTTCCTCCTCAGTCCTGGAGGTCTCCTCCAGCACCAAATCAATTAACTCCTCATAGCAAAGGATGCTTCAGAGCCTCACCACCTCCTTCTGTAGCTCCCTTGCCTTCTCCCTGAGAGATGCCACCAGAAGGCACTGCTCACATTACAGACACCCCTCAACCTGGCTGTCACTGAAAGGAACCTGCAAACCACAGTCCCCACAGCATCAAACCCGACCTGGATGGACGCCTCAGTGGTGAGCGGTCCTGCCTGGACAGAAAGCTCACAGGTGCAAACAGTGGCAGTGGCTCTGGCATTGCAGTGTCCTCTGACCATTTCCCTGAGCCTCTTAATATTCCTCTTTTCTCTTACTGCCCTTTTTGTAAGACCGCCTTCCCTAGTGAACTCACTTGGAAGCTGTTCTGTTTACTTCTCATTAGCCCCGAAAGATTCCTTTTGGAGGGGAAGGCAGATCAAGTTTCCAGTGACTGCTTTGCATGCACAAATTAACCCTTAGCTAGAATTAACTCTAACTGGCCCAGTCTTTGGGCTCCTTAAAGTGGCCCATCAAACCTTAACTGGGTCATTGGCATAGTTGCCATCAATTCTCACATCTGCTGAAGAGTACAGAACAAAATGCCCCCTCCGTTCTGATGAATTCCAGGGGTGCAGGACAATCTTTGCTGATTGCCACCCCTGTGCCTGGGCACTTCACTGAACCATATGACACCCTAATGTCACTCCCAAGCTATGTGTCACTGCCAAAGCCCAGAGTCACCTCATCAATCACCCTTTCTCTGGGAGTTGCTGAAACTTGCCAGTGGCTTGTTCAGGGTTTTTTGTATCTGCCTGTTACATGAGGCAGGTATCCCCATCTTATGTGTCTTGGCTGATTGAAATCCTGGGTTAGGATCTAGATCAGAGTCAGGCTCAGTGTCTAAATTGGGAACAAGTCCACTGAGTAGGCACCCACATACTCCTCTGTTTCAGCAGTAGGTGGTGGAGAGGGGACTCCATCTTCATTTTCATCATCGGACTGTACTGAACCTGCAGGTGTGTAGTGCACAGTGTGGTGGGGAGTGATGGCATGGTCTGCCTCAAGGATCCTCAGCAGTTTCTCACAGTAGAGGGCCACAGTCCTTGCAACAACCCAAGACTGTTGGCATCCCTGCCTTGAACATACTGTGACTTCATGCACATGATTTTTTGTTTGAATTAGATGACAGTCCTGCTGGTGCCTCTGAGTCACTATCTGAGCTGCAACAGGCTCATAGACTGCCTTGTTTTGTTGGCTGCCCTTGCCACCCTTGGAGGTGGTTGCAATGCTTCTCTCCTTGCCCCCGGTTGTGGTGAGGTCCAGCACCTCATCATGAATCGAGTTCATGACAGTCTTTCAGATATCTGAGGAGGACATTCTGTGGTTTGGTTCAGTTTACAAAGCTAAATAGATGCTGTTGTACCAAAGGGCTCAAGCAAAGATGTCAGGCCTCAGCAAACTTTGAGGCTTTCAGTGGGTGCTTGGGTGGGTGGGGATGTTGCCTTAAAGTCAGCATTATACTCTTCTGGGCAGTAGTATTTGAGCAGATGGATAGACTGGGCCTAGAAGCAGGAGTGGAGGGGCTTGGAGTGCTGAAGGACCACAAATTGCTTGTATTATCCTCTCTGGAGCAGGCTGATGGTAGTTGAACATGTGTTACTTAATAGAATCTGGAGATACAAGCTGTAGAAGAAACAAGTAAGATGATACCATTCGCCCAACAGGAGAAAGGTTTTCAATTTTGATTCTTCCTTTATCAGTGAATATTCTTTCTTTTCTCAAGTTGTCTTCTAGTTCTTCAGTGATGATATTTTTGTTCTCCCCATGGGAGATTCCAGAACTCTTAGAAACTGCCCCAAACAGTGGTACCCCAGGTTCTGCCAAAGTCAGTAAATATTCATGTAGAACCCCCTTGCCTTTATACTATCCTTCAGTCCTCTGTGTCCTATTTCCTCCCAGTCCCCTCCCTCTCACAAATAGCACGGCTCCTGAATGATCTGTGTTTACCTGCAGCTGCTCAGAATGCAGCTGCCTCTGGAAATTCCCTTGTTGGAAGAGGGATCTGAGCTACTTTTGCAAACCCTGTGGGAAAAGTACCCATTAAGTATTCTCTCAAGGATGTTTGTGCTTTCCCAGGTGGGGCCTTACACAGCTCTCAGGGGAGGAAAAAAATCTAAAAAACAATTTGTTGTCTTTTTTTTTCAGCTCTTTCTTTAAATTTCACCTCTGCTTTGATGATTTCCACATGGTCATCAGTGTCTGGACAGCTGATGTGTTGTGACTGCTAATTTTGAGTTCATGACTCAAAATATCTTCATTCTTTCAAGTTCTGCACACCCACAAATCGAGCTTCTGAAAATCAGGCTTTGGCCAATTGAGTCAAGGCACGTAAATTTCATAGTATAGACCATTGTTTTGTGGAGGCAATGGCTGCCTCTACTGCTTTAAGATCTTTGAATGCAGCTTGTTTAGATGACAAATACAAAATGTCATTTCTTGTAATCAGTCTGCTTCTCCCTAGGGTTTCTCTGTGACAGTGATGTTCTTGTATTACAAATGGATCTTTTGGCAACAGAACCTTAACATTCCTGGCCTGTGTAGCAGCAGTAGAACAAGAAGGTCTTCAATCACAGAAGTGGCTCAACAACAGCCTCCCCCTACATGATATCTAGGAAGGCACAGCATTACCAATCACTAAAGTGGATGAAAGACCCTCTCAGTCTATCAGCTGGAAGGATGATGTTGGACCCATACAAGCCATTTACATTCCCTCTGGGAGAACTCTCATTTATGAATTGGAAGTAGAGTCCGTCTTTAACCTTCTGTTGATTTATGAGACAAGAAAGTAAAAATGGACCAATTTTGATGTTGGATTTTGAAGTTCAAGTGCATGTTTTTTCTTATTAAAGATATAGTTTTTCCTTTTGTGTTCAAGGCAGAAACATGCCACAAATTTTAAAGTTTAAAATTTGAAAGACTGATGAAAGGGGACAGGCATGCAGGGACAGACTTTTGCTTCTATTGTAATGAATTAAGTAAATTGTAATTGGAAACAGGAAGTATCTGAAATGGCAACACAAAGAGGGTCTAGAAGCTATGATCAAAATGTAGTTACAAGAAGCGAGCCAGAGAAGGAGGTCATCTTTTAATCTGCTTCCCTCAATTGTTTTTGGCATTGCAGTTATTTTTCAGGTGGAGAGCCACGGGTTAACTTAACTGCGTGAGCTGGAAAGTTCTATTGAAGCTCTGTCCACAGAATTAACCCAATGTAATTCTGACAGATCTGAAGTTTACAGTATGAGCAGAAAGTGACACTCCCAAATGATGAATTCTAAATCCAGATTAGAAACTGCTCCCCGGACATGAACAAACATTGCTGTAATTGCTCAACATCTCCTGACTCTTGCAGAATCAAGTAGGGAAATTATCTGAAAATCTTCTGGAACTCTAGCTTTAAGAATAGAGGTCATTTTTGTCTGCTGAAACAGGACATTCTAATATATGCATTGTTTCAATTAAATAGTGTAAAATGGCATTTCGTGATGTTGCTGTTGCAATCTCTGTGCTGTGGGTTGGAGCCTATATGACCATTGGTATTTTATTCTTAGAGCCCTGGGGATCAGTAAGCTTTCACCAGTTGCATGTGTTTTCTTTATTTGTGCTAATCATTGGACTTTCTCCGCCCCATGATGTTTTGGTTAAGGATGTTATTGTTGTTGCTGCTGTTCCTAATAATGATTTATTAGTAAATTGTATAATTCAGCCCATCCACTGTCACTCCATCTGGCTATGGTTTTGGCTGTTGTATTCAAATATTCATTCAAAACTGCCATGTTGTGTCTAAAGCAGCAACTCTATTTGAGATTCCATTCCATTATTGACACATTGGAACAGAATGCAGTGGTATGAATAAGCTGCATGGTAATTAAGCACGTGTTAGACTCCGAGTCCAGATCTCTTGTGCCTATTTATTTTTCTTATTTCAACATCTGCTTTAGTCATTGCTGGTCGACTTGTGGTGGATGTGAGGAGCAGCGTATACTAATGATGAGATACTTGGATTCTGAGTCCTGGCTCTGCCTGGATCCTGTTGTGTAGGATCTTAATCAGGCTCTTAACTGGTAGGAGGGTCTAAATGCTACCCACCGTATCTCATATACAAGGGTGTTGTGAGGCATAATTAATTAATGTTTATGAAGTGTCCTAATGCTCGATAAATTGGTTAGAAAGTGGACACTATGGCTGCATCCACATAAGCGTGGCTGTTTGGTTCCCCAGGAACAACTAGCAGCAGGACACCTTGTGCCACTGGTAGTTGTCCCTGGGGAATGCCTGTGCCACATGCCCTCTGGCATACAGCAGGTTACTCTGGGTGAGATAGGGGAGGCTGGGTCCTGAGGGCATCCTGGGGTTGCAGCAGCAGTGATCCTGCTGCTTGGAAGCCTGGCCAGTGCTGGGGCACGGCTCCGGCTGGCCTGGCTCCAGTTTTGAGCGGTGCACACTGTCCCCACATGCACTGCTCTGCTTTTTTTTTGTGTGGATTTTTTGACCCCTGGATATCCAGGGGTCACGCCCTCCCCATATACACACACACTGTTCCCTTATAGTGGAGAGAACAGCTGATTGTGAGGTATGTAGTGTTGCAGACATGTTTGCAGTGCCACATACTGCATAGCTATGCTCATTTGGACGTGGCCTTAGGGTGTCAATAAGTGGGAGATGCATAGTGAGGGGGTCAGGTCTGCTTATTTCATGATCTTTTTTTTTAAGGTTCAGCTACAAGTACTGAATGTGTGATCACGCATACTGTAGAGTGGCTTATACATGTGCCCTTGACTCTTTTATTAAATTAGAATACCTCTGGAACCAAAAGAATATCTATCTATCTATCTAACAGGCAGAAAGTAGGGCAGAGTTGGGTGTGAGTTTTCATAGGCAATAACTTATCAGATACTCTAAACAGGTGGCTAAAGCCCTCAGGAGAGACTTAAAATTTTCCTTTGCCCCTTGTTTCCTTGCCCATGTGGGAAACAAATACCTAACACTTTCTCCTTAATGGTTTGGTGGACTGCAGTATTTCTGGTGTATTTGTTATCACTGATAAACTTTTTTAACTTTAACTTTTATAGCAAATGTAAGCGGGGGGAGGGTCACAATTTTTTTTAGTCTGAATAAGGGCATCTCTGACTTGAAAGAATTGAGAAAATGCTAGTGTAAGGTAATGAAAGCTCGGTTACCCTTGCTTCAGCGAGACATGGATGTTTTAACATCTACTTACTCTTCTTCTTTTAAAAAAAAATCACTTTTGCAATAAGGCTGGTGAATTGAATTCAGGGGTGGTGGAAGCAATGAATGACAGCCTCAATGAAAGATTGCTATGCTATGAAGCAGGCAGCTAACAAGCTATGCATGAGGCAGTCTGGTGACATACTGAGCTCTGTTGTGAAGTGCTTAAAATGATAGGCACTTTCTTTTCTTTTCTGCCCTTCCCAGATTCCTTTAACAATCAGGCCACTAGCCTGCTCATGTCCAGACTTCTGCTCTCTCTTGAATTACCCAAACAGCAGCCTGATGTTTTCAACACAGAAACATAGCTTAAAATGTTAGTGCCTGGGAGGCGAGGGGGGCGGTGGGAGTCGAGCGCACTACAGAGGGCACTGAGGGCAGCAAAGATTGGCCACAGCGGGGAGCAGTCCAGGAAGGTGTGGAAGAGAGTCTTCTCCACCACTTCCTCACAGAAAGGACAGGCTGCCAGTACTGCTGGGTATAGGTGGTGGACAAAGGTGCCCATGCAGCAACTGCCATGGGCAACACAAAGCTTGTACAGGGTGCACCAGACCAGGCAGTCTTCCTCTGTTGTTGCAGCCACTAGGTATCATACCTGGATCGTGTCAGAGCAGATGGCGAGGACACAGGCATGACACATATTGACTGGCCACATGTATAATGCCTTCCTAGGAAGGATCTCGAAGCAGATCCCATTGCTGTTCTTATTAGGAGAAATAGGCAGTGATGGAGAAAGAGGCCTATCTAGTGAGCTGCCATTAGGGAGGGCTTGTCATGTGTGGAGGTGGTCTTCCAGCAGGGCAGCAAGCATGATCATGGGGATGGCAGCTTTCATTTTAGCCAGGAGGTACAAAGCAAAATGGATATAGTGGAGGCCTAGCTAGTTGCATAGGGCTGTTGCTGACAGCCAGGTAGATCTGGCTGCATTGGCTTGATGATGTGTGACTGGACCGCAGAAGCTGTGAGGCTTCCAGAGGCTTGGCTTGGTGCCCCCTGCTGCAAGGCTTGGTTATGGACCTGGGGCTCTTGCAGTGCCACTGGAAATTACAGACCCTGCACTGGGGTCTTAGAAGGAGGCCCAGCAGGCCTGGGCAAGGCTGCTGTAGACAGGCAAGAGAGTGCCCCAGCTCAGGTGATCAGTGTCCAAGAGGAGAGGCTGTGATAGGAGAGGTTGGGATAGGAGAAGTGTCAGTGCCACCACTGTATTTTTGCTTGAACCTTCTCACAGAGGGCTTCCCAGTTCTTTGCTAGGTATGTGGCAGGCCTAGGAAAATGCCCATGGCTTTGGAGCCACTGTGGTACCACAAAAGTCCTCCAAACAGGTTGGAAGGTTGAGTGTCAGCCAAGGTGTCCAGCAGAAATATGTCACTTTTGGCCCAGTTGATATAGGCTTTGAGGTTCATTTGTAGGTCCATTGACAGGCTGTCATCCTCACTTCTCATAAGTACAGCCATGTCATTAGCATACATGGTCACTTTAACCAGAGGACAAGTGGCCAGGGCTATGGGTGGTGCAAGGGCCAGACCTGTCAGGCACTGCCATAGCACCTGGATCAGTGGCTCCAATGGTTAGGCTGGAGAGTATTCTGAAGAGAGGACAGCCCTGCTGGATGCCCTCGTGTGCTGGGAATGGGGCACATAATGCTTCATTCACTTTCAGGTATATAGGTATATATAGACAGATATACTCACAAGTTAGATGGTTGAGTGGGAAAGAGGGAGAGAGAGATGTAGACTGTATTGAAGGTTCTGGATTGACAGCCATGGAAAATGATGTCCCCTACTTATCCACAGGCTAGCTGCTGCCCAGGCAGTGGAACTGCAAGCATCCTCACAGTGTCTGTCTCCTTCAGTTCAATCTCCAGGCCCATTAAGTATGCAGACTTTCTTTTGAGATGACCAATACCAGTAGTGAGAGTGGCTTGAGTGTTCATAATATTTGCTTCCATGTAAATAAAATGCGGTCACTGCATTTCTGTTATTGCTCCACTATCCCTGTCGTATCTTGGTTGACAACTGCCAGTTAGTATCAACCAGGCCTGGGTTTGCTTTGCTTCATTTTGATTTTCATTTTTAATCAAAGTAAGATTCATCACAATTACTGTTTTTTCCCCCAAAACCATTGTGATGTAAATGTTGAGTCTTCCCATCAGTTTAAAAATCAAAGGGCTATGTTTTTTTGAGATGGCAGAAAAGTGTTAACTTCCAAATACAGGGTGAACATTTTTCACCTCTATCTTTGCTTTGATAAACATGTAGTGTGCACACCTAATTTAAAAGTTACAGCAAAACCACGTAAATAACATAAAAAATAATATATATGCAAAAGTCCCCAAAGCTGCTTTCTGTGGAGAGGAATGAGAAAGATAGTCACTTAATATTAAACCAGAAAGTGCACATATACTGTGGTGATGGATATGATATAAGAAATAGTATAGAATGTGAACAGGTTTAGATTTGGAAGAACTATGACATCTGAGATAATCAGAAAAGTTTTATTGTTCTGTAAAACACAATCTCTCCCCTTATGAAAAATACCACAGCATCCAATTCTGAGTTGTGCTGTTTCTCACATGCTTAAATTGACTTTGGTGCAATACAAGCATTTAGGAACCTCTTTCAAAACTTTTGCTAAATTAGGGCATAGGGACAGGATCCAGAATTGTGCCTTCTAGTCCAGTGCCTTAACAAGACTTAATGCCTTTTGCTGGTTGAGTATGGTTCTATCAAATAGTTCAAGAATAAAGGTTTGGCTATGGTGTTTATTCTCTCACTCATGCTCTCTTTCACTCAGCTCAGTTTTGAAGCACGCTTGCATTGAACACAACATGCTGTGCATCATCTGCGATTAAAAACACTGTATATGTTTGAGACACAAATCTTTACAGTAAAATTGTCTGTGACAGACTGAAATGGACATGCTGTTTCTGCTATAGTGACTAATGAGGCCTGCTTTTATTTTTACCCGTACAAGGATTGGACATCTCAAAAGAAAAGGGCAGTTTTGAGATTGTCAGAGATGCTGCTGGGCTCTGGCCCACTTCCCTCTCATAACCTAAATCATCATCTAATGAGATGGTTTCACACCTAATGAGAGCATTTCACTAGAAGTCTCATTAACCCTCTATCTGCCTCAGGTGCCTATTAGTGTTCTCTCCTGTCTTCATTTGCCTGTCAAAATAGAAAAGTAAGGGAAGGTATTGCGGGGACTAGAAGATGGTGTAGAAACACTGTAGTGAGCTTTTTTGGAAAGATCCTGATTAGGGGGAAAATAACAGATGTCACAACTCATTGAAGTTTTCAAAACATAACAGTTGTCAGTGTCCTGGTTCAGTTAAATATATATTTAAGCAACAAGAATGTGTTGCCGACACAGGCCACCCTCAGAATAGACTATCATGAACCAGATTAATGAAAATAATGTTACACAGAAAACCTACAACACAGTTGCTGACCTGAAAAATAAAACAAGGTTGGAGATGACACAGGGAGGAAGGGGATGGTGATTAATTTGTCTGCCTTGGAAGGGGAGAAGAATAGGTATCTCAGGTGCTAGTGAAAGGACTGTGTGAATAGATATCAAACAGCATGTAATAAATAACAAACACTTCTGATCTGTGGGGAAACTGATCTAGATGTCACTGTTGTGGCTCATCTCAGTATTTACATGTTTTCCCTATTGCAGATTCTAATGGCATCCTTTTATTTCGCTTCACTGAAGGATCCAGCTCAACAGGATCATGTGACTTGCATAATTTTTAGTACAAGCTGTTTTAATTTTTGCTTTGGGGTATCACTGATTCATTTAAGGGCCTCTAAATGGGGGTAAACACATGGGAGTTATGATGGTGCAGTTGCAACTCCTCTACCTCACACCCCCTTGTGCTGTGTTGCTCGTATGGTGGTGGTTGCAGTTTTCTACAGCCCTGGATGCTTGGTTCCCCTACATAATTGAGGCAGAAAGTGAGCTCAGATCATGAGGGTGATGGAGATGAGGTGTGGCTAGAGCCTGCAGGCTGTCAGGAGATACCCAGTGAAGCAGGCAGGGAGCAGGCACAGGAAGAGGGGACCTGCCCACCACTGCCAGTGGGGGGCAGGAGAAGTGTGAAGGCTGTGCTTGGAGCTGTGGGGAGCAGCTGCTAGACTTCCTGTATAGTGAATAGGGAGAACTAGTTGACCCCCAAGGGTGATCTAGGCTCTGTTGGGGATGGTGACAGCTGCTGGCAGTGTTGGGTTCATTAAGTTCAGTAAAGACAGTCATGCATGAATGAGAGTAACTAAACATCAACTTTAATTGTAGAGCAGTAGGCAATCTTTGCAGTCCCTTGCCTCTAATTAACTAACCTCTATCTGAGAGACCATTTCCAAACTGCTAACATCTTAGGTCTTCTAAATTAAGCAGCATCTCTAAATTTTAACTTCTATCACTACATCTTCCCTCTTAACGTATTTGCAATGACTATAGAAATCAGTTAACACAAAAATCTATTAGCACCTATCCATAGAAGAGAGATTACTAACACATCACTCTAAAATGAGTCTATCTTATTCAGTCTCTTTAGTTCAGTAAAGTATTAATTGTTTGTTTACATATACAAATTCTGTGTCTTTCAAGGGTCTCATTTTCTTTTAGCACTCAGTACTCCTCAAATGTGGGTATTATTACATTTAACTGCATATTTTGGCCTTCTGTTAAGGCAGATGTGTTATAAATGGCCAAGGCTTCTTTCCCCACATTATATAAGAAGACCAAGGACTTGACCTTAACATTTTTCTCTTCTGTCCCTATGGCTGCTAGATACCACTTGAACCCTTGCGTAAACACCCTCCAGTTTTCTGCTATAGAGTGTTTAAAATGTCCATCTTGCTTGGTAGAAAAGTAAGGAGAGATCCAGCCAGGCTTTTCTGAAAGCTGTCTTTACAAATAAAGGTATCTCCTACAGAGCAGTCCTAAAAGGTAAGAAGTTCCCTTTCATTTTCTATTAGATTGTTGAATTTATTCTCTTCCTCTTATGTCAATAAAGTCGGTTTCACGCTTTCATTAAAATACATGGTTTTTCTTACTGTCTGTGTGTCCACTGGGATATATCCTTCAGCATGGCTAGAACACAGAATGCTCCAGTGGAAAGTGCATCAGCCCAAGAATCTTTAGCCAAGTGGGTTTTGTTCCCATCTATGCCATTGACTAGCTAAATAAACTTACACGAGTTGCATAGGCCCAGATTCTAGCCAGTCTCAAAGGCACCTTCCCTTGGGTGTTGGAACATAAAAAATTTAGGCACTTTGACCCAGGGGAGTAATCCCAATCAATGGGGTTAGGTCCCTAGACTTCTTGTATAGTGAATAAAGAGAACTACTTGACTCCGACAGGTAATCCTGGTTGAGCCTAGTTTCTCAGTAGGGAGGTACCTACAGCTTGCTAATAGGAATTCTAGGCACAGGGATGAGTCTGAGCTCCTGCTCCTCTTGTGAGCTGAGGTATCTGACTCAGGCTGCAAGAGGCAGACTTCTGCCGTATTGGGAACCAGGTTGCTCAGAGGGAGATGTGTATCTGAACCACAAATGCCCTGTGAATCTTGCACTGTTGTCTATCCAATTAGCTAGCTTCAACAGAAAGGATGAGGCTGGCTAAGCTTGTGGTTTTGAATCCCCGTGGGCTAAGGTGGACCTCAAACTCGCTTCTTAGGCCAGTATTCTGTTGCCCAAGTTATTGGGCAAAAAATGGGCACGTCTTCCTCCATCTTTTTTTGAGCTGCCTGTTTGCTTGTACTGTCAAAGAGTTGCTAGATAAGCTCTGTCCTTGCCTAAGAACTTAGGCAGAGTTTATTCATGTCCTAGCCCTAATTTGAATTGCAACAGATCTGATTCAGGAGTGAGGTGGCTAAGTGACTGAGCTGGGGGAGTTCAGAGCATGCAAAGATGCTCAGGCATAGGTACCTTAGGATCTTTCCAGGCCTAAATTGAGGCATCAAATGAATCTAGGTGCCTCAATGGTTTTGCAGCCTTCAAAGGGAGTGGATTAGTATTGCTCTTTGATTTGGATGCCTAAAATCTACCTAGACCATGTTAAAGTACCTGAAAGATTGATAAAGATCTGGCCTTTAATTTTTGTGTTTGAATTTGCCCACCTGTAAAATATGAGGGTGTGTCAAAAAGTAACAGTAATTTCAAAATAAGACCATTTTGTGTGCAGTGATCATTTACTTAATTTCTCTACATAGTTATAAATGACAGGTGATTTGGACAGTGCTGCTGTTAGTGTTCTCCACTCCTGTGTAGTTTCCCACTCATTGCACACAAAATGGTTTTATTTCAGAATTACCATTTCTTTCTGAAACACCCTTGTACTTACCTACCTTTAAATATGCTCAAATTTTTTACAGTTGAAAAGTGATAAGTACTAAGCATTATCATGATATTGCTTGTAGCATTATTTTCAATTCTGTGTCCATTTTTAATTGTTGTGTAGGTTTTCCTTGGGTTTCTTTTCTTCCTTGCAGGATTTTGACGTTCTTTATTAATTTATTTATAGACATTTCTATAATGTCCATCGCTATTAATTAAACAGCATCTATCTTTAGCCAGAAATCAATTTATCTAGCAGCAATTTATCCTGACTAAAGTGGAAAGAAAAATTAAGGATGGAAGTTGTAGTTTTAAGCACTAAATGATTTAGTTTCAAAGGTTTTGATCAAATGAAGTGCAGGATCAAATTAACTGCCAACTGGAGACTGCATTCAATGGAAGGCACTATACTTGCAGCAACCAGTTTTTTTTCTCATGCAAGTGCTTATGAAGTGAAAATAGGTAGTTATTCACAGCTGTAACAGCTGTGACCCCATATTTTCACTTCTCTCTCTCCTGTCTCTCTCACTTAATTTTTGTTCCCCTTTGCATTTAATATGTCTGGAAGATTTATTAATAATTTTCTGTGCATGCTTCTACATGGTGGTTCACTTGGATTCTAATAGTCCCGTAGAAGACCGCAGTCACCCCTGGGGATTTTTTTTCCTGATTTGCTGCTCTGAGGCTGCAGCTTACAGAGAACAAGCATGTTAGATTGCACTGTGAATAAGACTGTATTGTCTTCTGCCTGCATGGCAAAAATGTAAACAGCCCAGCTCAGGCAGAACATAGCTCTTTGTTACCCATAAAAATTCTACAAACATTTCTTGCTCCCAGTGTTAAACCACATTATTTTAAATAATATAATTTTACTTGCTAAGTGGCTTAGCATATGGCTGAGATACAATTTATTTAAATATTGGATGGAGCTTCCCTCTAGCTCTTTACTAGAAGAGTGGGGGAATGACATGTGGGCTTGTAATGTGAGAAATGTAAAGTTGCTCAAAGTGAATTTTTTAAACCAAAGCAGCAAATGAAGCGTAAAACATTTAGCTGCAAAATACATTAATGTTCACATTGTTACTTTTTTTTGGTCTGGTCATATGCTACAGATGCTTCAGGACAAATTCCACTCTCAGTAACGTCAGTGGACCTTCTTCCTTTTATACAGTTGTATAGGGCCAGGTGCCACTAATAATTAGAAGCTATTAAGCCAAAGTCTAATCAATAAGCCAAGTCCCACCAGTAATTCTTTACCAGTCATGTAGAAATACTGTGGTTTATGCTTTACTAACTTTGACCAAAGAAACAAGTGGCCTATAGCCACCTTAAATCTTTCCATTGTGTGGGCTGCAAGTTCCTTTTGTGTAGGGCTAGTCTGAGATTAATCCTTTCAAAAATGATGAATGAAGGGCTCCCTATCTGTGCTCTGTGTCCTGCCACTGGTCCTTGCACATAAATATTCCTATAGTGCATTGAATCAGCTAGGTCACTGCTTTTGTATTTTTAGAAGACTCCTTAAATGCTTTGATCTGCATGTAATGAACCATATTAGCTTCCTGGATAGATAAGGGGTTTCAATAAAACTTTAATCATATGTTTAAAATTAAGCACATACTTAAGTGCATTCATGAACTTGTACTTGGGCTCTTGTGGAACACGGACGAGGCCAGCACCAGGTTTGATAATCCCTTTCATTACTCACTCATGCTTGTGTTCCTGAACAGATGCCTAAAAGCATGCTTGCTCAAGATTTAGGAAATGATGGCCCTTTATTTCTCAGGTTACTCTTTGGTATCCAGAAAATGATATATTAATAGCATCTTTTTTCAACATTTTATTAGTTAAGGTACAAATAAGGTCATTGTACTATCCCTATAAACTAGGGTTGTGCAAAGCTTCGGTCCCTGATTATTTCAGCAGAGATTTGGTGCAATTCAGTGGCTGAATCTCTGAATCTGAATCAAATCAGGAAACACTTTAATCTCTCCAAATCAATTTGGAACCCTCTGAATCGATTTGGAAAGATGCAGAAAGATTCAGTGATTCAGTCATAGACACAGCTTTAAATATTTTTTCTATATACCTCAAGGTACCAGGTCAGGTGGCTCATCAATGCTGCAATGGTAGGGCAGATGGAGCTTCCCACAGGAGCACAAGGGGGTCCCCAGCGCACTCGGCAGCAGACCCGGAAGTGGACCAGAAGCACTTCCAGTCCACTTCCGGGTCTGCCGGGAAGCACACAGGCCCCCCGTACCTCCTGGCTTGGAGACTGGGTTCCTGGGTACCTCCTGGGTCTAGAGGAGCACCTGGGGTCCCCCCCACAGCTGATCGCTGAGCCAGGGGGGTGCGGGGAGGGTCCCCCAGCATGCTCCCTGGCAGACCCAAAAGTGCCTACTTCTGGTCCACTTTCAGGTTCACTGCCAAGCATGCGGGGTCCCCCCACAATACTGTCGGAAGCTCCATCCACCCCGCGCCTGGTACCTTGAGGTATGTAGAAAAAACATTTAAAGCACTGAATCAGCATTGAATCTTCAGGTTCAGATTTGACTGAATTGAAAATCGAGGACAGTGATCTGAATCAATTAATTGAATCATGGTCCCTGATTTGGGCCGAATCTGAATCGCATATGGCCAGTTTCGCACACCCCTACAATAATCTACAGGTCCCTGTGAGAGTGTAATTGGAATGTCCTATAGACCAGGGAATTAAAAGTGCCTGAAGAGTACAGGACTGTGATTTTGCAAATGCAAGTGGGTGTACTCTGCAAATGAGTGTGAACACCTAACCAACTTGGGCCTGAAACACTGGCACCCTGTTCTCAAAGTGTGGTAACTGATCAATCATGTATTGAAAATTCCTTTTTTGAGTTCCCCAAATTAGCTACCCAAATTCTCTACAAAAATGGCTCTTTGAAAATCATCCTGAAGGCAACTTATCCAAAGAACTCCAACAAATTAGTGCCTGAACTAGTCACGATCCTAATGGAGCTTCAAAAGTGTGGCAAATTTCTGTATATCTGCATATACAGTTTACAGACTCAGAATGCAAAGTATGGATGACTTTGATGTGGAACACAGGGTCAGATTTACATGGAAAAGGAAGATTTACATGGATTGGCTAGTTCATGGAAGATCCTTAGGTGAGCTCTTAATATCAGTGTGGACATAATTTGAATGGGGTTCCCTAACCAAAAAGGGCTGAAATTTTGCTAAGAGGACAGGTTCTTCATAGTTTCATAGTTTCTAGGGTCGGAAGGGACCTGAGCAGATCATTGAGTCCGACCCCTTGCCATGGCAGGAAAGAGTACTGGGGTCAAATGACCCCATCAAGGTGTTCATCTAGCCTCCTCTTAAAGACC
>NW_017728943.1:108048472-108071983 GCF_001723895.1 Crocodylus porosus
GACAGTGTTGAAGGCCTTCCGAAAGTCCAGGAAGACTATGTCCACTGCTACCCCTGCATCTAAGGATTTGGTGATCTGGTCATAGAAGGCCACCAGGTTGGTCTGACAGGACCTGCCACTGATGAATCTGTGTTGGTTGACCCTAAGCATAACCTCCCTTGCTGGCCCCTTGTGGACATGTGCCAGGATAATTTTCTCAACAAATTTATTTTTTAAGTACAGGCTAATTACAGTAAGAAGATGAAACTAGTAGGCAGAAGAGGAGGAAAAAAGAGGGTTCAAGGACCCTAAGACATGGGTGTAAAACCTGAGGGACTACTGTAGAAATGATGAGAAAGAGGAAGACATTTGCATTTAATTGTTTATTTTTTCATGGAGTGCCTTGGGCATTCAGAAAAAGGGGCACCAGAATGGAGGTAGTGGGGCACTGCCAAATTGAGGGCTTTGCATTGCCCTTCAACATTTTAAATTGACCGTGGCTGTGGAGCAGGAGAAGGTTCACCTGGCTGTTGGTGGCACCACCCCCTTTCACAGCAGCAGCCTGACACTGCTTAGTCCCACTGCCTCCATTATGGTGCCCCAAAGTGCAAAATCTATGAGATACACTTCTGCTGCCCAGGGCACAAGCTCTATCAGTTACACCTCTGTATATCTGGATCTCTAATGCTTGTTTCTGAGTGAAGTGTGATTGGTTTTGCAAAGGGTGGGTATCTCCGCTTAAGCCCTCTCTACACATGCAGGTAAAGGCGCAATGGGATCTAATGCGTGATTCACACAGTTGCACTTCCTGCCACGCCATGTGTGCATGACAGGGTGCACAATTGTGGGATCATGTATTAGATCCCATCACACCTTATTGCCAGTGCAGGGGAAACCTGATCCTGGGCTCCCCCTGCACCAACAAGAAGCAAGCCTTTGTGGCTGGGAACCCCCTCCGCTGAGGGCTCCCAGCTGTGGGAGTACCTTATGCACCCTTGTGACTAGGAGATCTCAGCCATGCCCTGTGGCTGTTGGGACCCAGTTGGGTCCTGGCACCAGGAAGCACTCTGCAGGGACCCAGCATCTGCAGCTGTGGGACTCACAGCCTAGGCTGGGAAAGGTGCGCCCTTGCAGCTACAGACTGATAAGATCCCAGCCATAGGGGAAACCCTGCTGCATGTGCAAATCAAAGGTGGATAGCAACCAGCACTAAAGTTAGTACACATTTTTGACTGGTTGGAGCTTTTTATGGCGTGATAGCACTTTGCATGTGGAGCTGCTCTCAAGGTAATTGTGCAGTTAAGCAGTTAATTGTGTGACACTTGTAATGTGTAGAGGGGGCCTTAGCTGTCACAGTTTCCAAGAAGTAAAAGAGCAACCAGAGAGTCCACAACCTGGGAACTCTGAAGAGTGTACAGTTGCTAATGGGATGACTTGGCAAAGCTCTTGCTTATAGATTGGGTCCAGGTAGTTGGCTGAAGAGTCCCATAGTTTAGGAAGGGCTGTTACATAGAAGAGGGCCACTCCTAGAATTCTGGAGCCTGACAGTGACTGGGCACAGTCCAAAACTGCCGGCCTAAAAGCATATGGGATACACAGTTTGTATCTGTTATATCACCCTAGTGAGGCTATATACAAAATGTTCTTCCGGGTTCGTAATAAAAGGGTAACATTTGCCCCTAGATACGTTGCCTAAAAGGTGTTTTTCTTTTTTTTCTTGATCAAGGTGTCTTCTGAATCTTTGATAGAAGTTCTACTCTACCTCCCATTCTCACCTTAGGTATAACCTCTCTTTAAACAAATCACTTCCTTTACCAGGTTAGCACTCATCTTTGTGCTCCATAGAGACTTCAGTTCAGTCTTGCACTAATTCATGATGACTACTGGGGTCATCACATCCTAAATATGGAATTTCCGAGTCAGTTCTAGCCAGGGATTTCCATTCAGCAAGCAGACTTTTCAGCAAACAAACAACTTTTCCAGAGGCATCACTACATACTACTATATTTATAGAAAGTGATCAATACTCATGATCATGCCCGCAAGTAATCAAGAAGTTTCAGACATGAGCCATGGTTTCCTTCTAAGCAATACCACAGACTATTAGGACATCATGCACTGTGTTTAAGAAATGCCATGAAGAGACTGGCTATTAGGATAAATACAGAGCCAGCCTGAACCACCTAAGATTTGCAGTTGATGGTGTATTGATTTAAGGAAAAGTTTGTTGAATTTATTTTAAGAGATGACAGCATAAAAGCACAATGGAAGATGAATGTTAGCAAAACTAATGGGATGTGTAATGGGTTAGGAAAGGAAATGACCAGGCGAGAGGGGTGATAATCTTGCAAGTACAGAGTAACTTGCTTATGTTCTCCCTCAATTTACTGTGATTGTAAATCATGGTTTTGGATGGGGTTGGGCTGTTTATGATGGATTATGTAGGAGGTGATCATGATAAGTATAAAATATAAAATGAATCATATTAAACAGCTGTGGTATCTCAGCTGTTTTTATGTCTCTGTGGGCTACAGTAGGCCCTGATCCTGATGTCCTGCCTACTGTGGGTGTAAATATTGCTGGCAGTTTATTGATTTAATTGACAACAACTTCTTTACTGCAGCATCCTAATTTGGTCTGGTATGAAAGAAATGAGTATAATTAGTTGCTAAAATGTGTTGCAGAGAACCTTGATGAGTCAAAGATTTGTACTGGGGTATAGCACCTTTCACCTTTAGTTGCATCCAGCTGTTACTATGCTTTGGCTGTCCAGTGACCTACATGCTACCTGATGGTGTCAGTCCTGTTCCCAGAATATGTACAGAACACTCAGAGTTCTTCCCTTCCTCTTCCAAGTATTTTTTTTATTATGGCCACAAGTGAACAATAAAATGAAACTCCTATGCTAAGACGGTTGCCATTCTGCCAGCATAATGAACATGGTAGTTGTCTCCAGGCACCTAAAATAGCCTCAGGGTTAAAGTCTAGCAAAGGCATTTTTCTTATTTCTTAGATTTTGGCAATGCTTCTTAAATGCTGGCAATAGCTAGCCTATGGTTTTTCAAATTGCCCACTCTCAGCAGACATTCTGATTTAAGATGGCCAGCTGTTCATCATTACTCATGGCCCTCATTAAAGCCCAAATCTGCTGGACTCATCATTACACTAAACCCAAGTTTATGGAGTGCAATGTAAATCAGAGTTAAAGCAACTGCTAGTCCTTTGTGAAAGGTCTCAGTTTTTAATCTTGATTTTTCTTTATAGCTTAAACAATATACTGTGGGGGAATGTGCTAAGATTTGTGCAAATGAAAGAGTTTTTTAGTCTAATTTTACCATAGAAGATTGGAATTGAATTAATTTTTAGTTTTACAGTCACATTATTTCTTAAATTACCTAAAGTTATTCAATTACAGTGACTAGACAGATACTAGCACAGCTACCAGGTGTTATAGTGTGCATATTATAATTGTTTATAGATTTTATTGTTACAAGTAGATCACTAAAGGTTTAACATACTAAACAGTATATCTGTATTAGTAAATGCATTATGATTGTGCTATTTTTATACCTTTAATTTAAAGGCATGGATCCAGAATTCCATGGTTTGGCAAGCCATTAGGAAAAGAACAAACTATTTCACTTTTGCTACAGAAATGGGAGAATTAGAATAGGTAGCCTGTCAAATAGCAGTCCAGAAAACTCCAAGTAGTTCAGTGACTGCTGGACCATACAGGATGCTGCAGATGAGGCAGTTTTCACCTTTGCTGTTTTGCAGCAGTGAAAATACTAGAATGGAATCATCATAAAAAGATATTGTTGCATCAGATATAGCATTTATTTTAGCTTTTGTGGATTTTTTGAGGATTAAAAAAGCTATTATGAATTTTTGTTTAAATCCCAGATCAGGTACTTCTCATTGAAGTGTTTGCAGTCATAACCTGTATGCATGCGCAAGCATGAGAGAATGAAATCAACTAGATAGTCACAGTAACAATGAAGCCGACTAGTCAAATTTCTGTGTTCGAGTAAAGAGCAGAGAGGACCAAATATTATGAAGGAATGGTCAAAACTTACTCTATTAATAGGTTTTTAAAGCTAACAGGGATTGTCTGTTTTGGCCACTTACATCAACACAGGGCATATGATTTCCTTGTAATAATTCCTGCTTCAGGTTGAAAAAGGTGGGTCTGAACACAAGACCATGTCTTTCAGAAAAAAATAAACAAACAATCTTGATTTGGAAAATTCATGTATAAGGTGTTCCAACAATTAATTACATTTGGGGTTAAAAATATTATTTAGCCTTATTTCTAGTCTGAATTGGCCTAGCTTCAACTTCTAGCCAGTGGATTATGTTATAGATTTATCTGGTTTATTGAAGAATACTCATCAAATATCTGTCTTTTGTGACTACAATCAAGTCACTTCTTTAACTTTCTCTGATGAATTAAATTAAAGTAGCTCCCTTGCTTGCTTACTACAAAGCATTTGCTTCAATCCTTTAACCATTCTTCTGGTCTTCTCTTTAGTTTGTCAACATTGATCCTGAAACACAACACTACAATTACATGGATTATACCAGTAGTGGTGACATCAGAGATCCTAGGCTCCCTGCTTCTACTTGGCATTTTCCTGTTCAAACATCCAATTACGGCATTAGCCCTTTTGGCTATACTGGGAGTTCATAGTCAGCTGAGTTGTCCACCATGACCCCCTTGGGTTTTTTTGAGTCACTGCTTCTTGGGGTGGAGTTCCTCATCTTGTAAATATGGTCTGTGGCACAGTTCTGCCTGTTCAAGTGCCCAGATCCACTCTTTAGGTGCTACTGATATCAACAAAACGTATATTCCCTATTCTACCTCTGAGATGCTCAAGTGGATGTAGGCAACTAGATGCAAGTCTATTCCATCCTGTTCAAGTCTTAGAAGAATTATTAATGCAAAAAGTGGGTGGGTCTTACTGCTCTTCAACCTTCCTGCTTTAGTGACTTACTCTTTAGTGATATTCTTTAGTGAGGACTTGTCAAAAAAGAAGATGCATTATTAGTTTTCATGAGAACTCAAGTAAGGTGGAATAGAATTGCCCATAGGCACCCAAGTCCAGGTGGAACAGGAATAGGCCATAGGTTTCTGTTTTAGGTACTAGGTTTATTTTGGTGGTTGTGTGTAAAGCTGATGAAGTGCTGAACCTACTTTACAGCTCAGAGTCTTAGCTCAAGCCAAATTCTCAAGTCTGAAAGAGATTTTTAAAATAGATATCCTGTACCTGTCCTACAAGGGGGCACAATCCTTTAGTCATGCTCAGGTCAAACAATGGAAATGTCTGGCTCTGAGGCCAGAAGAGCCTAGAGTCAAAGTACCTCATCTCTGACATGGAAGGTTGCTGTCTAAGTACCTTTTTCATCAGCCCATGGCCTTGAACTGCCCAGCATAGCAGCTCAGCCCAGTGTGCTACCTCCCTAGCAGAACACTAAGGCAGACACAGGTGGTCAGAATGCTCCATCTGGGCCTAGGCATATGTCTACTCCCTGCCACTGGAGTGGCCAGCCAAGGTCAGATGACTTCTTACCCCATCCCATATAAGCCCCCGACCCAGAAGGTGAAGTGTCTGACCAGTAAGATGCAACCTCGTATCATGCTGCTACTGACTCTGATAGATTCTCTGGATACTTGACCCAACTAGCCTCCTGACCTCATGCTCTGCTCTATCCTCTGCATCTCCAAACCAGTTTCCTGGACATATCTCCTGGCTCCTGACTTTCTGGCTTCTCCTAACCCTTAGGTGACTCCCCGGTTTGGCTGCCCATGGACCTGCATGATTCTGGACTGGATGGAGTAGAGGTTTAAACCCTGTCCTTCCACATCCCCTGAGTGATCCAGTCATCAAGCTATATGTATTCTGTGGTAGACATACTCTCTTTCTCTCACTGGGGATTAGGCAACTAACTCCAGGACAGGGCTTATGTTTCAAAATCAGGTATGTAGAAAGGTGCATCCCTGGCTGTGGAGATGTATTCCTGTCTTTGACCAGTCAGTTACCAGGAATGTAAGCCTTGGTTCTTTCCTCTGTGTTACAATCTTGGTTTGCTTAAATAGCTTCTTGCTCAGATGGTTTCTGAGTATCTATCTCTGATGTTTGTCTGTCACATACAGTGTAGGGGATGCCTGGGTGACTGACTTGGGCTCAGTATTCTGCTATGTAGCATGGCACTTAAGAGAGATTTATTGTAAGATTTAAGTATGTCGGAGGACCTGGGCTTATGTTCTTTTTTTCTAGAGATGCATGATCTTAGAGTTAGTTCTATCAACATGTATTGAAATGATTGCTTGTGCTCACCTTACTAAAAGATCCAAGTGTCTCTGTGTGAGTGATCCATCATCTTTGTTTTTAGACATTACCCAAATTTTGTGTTGACTGCAAATGTTATTTATAATGATGTGTTTTTTTTCCAAGTAATTGATAAAAAATGTTAAATAGCACAGGACCAAGAACAGATCCCTATGGGACCTCATTATAAACACAGCTGCTTGACATTGCTTCCCCATGTTGATACCTATTATGGTATTTAACTGTTTTTTAGTCTCTTTATTGTGTTCCGGGTTGATTTTTGTATCCTTCTAGTTCATTAAGTAAGATGTCACTTTGCATCCACATGATTACATATTTGGTTGATAAATGGTATTCTTATTAAAAGATATTTAAAAAAGACCCAGTTTCCATAAACTGATGCTGACTATCTTTAAAAATCTTTCTTGTATTCTTCATGCTTGTTACTTTACCTGGGATCAATGCCACATTGATACACTTATAGTTGCTTTGGTCATCCCATTTACTATTTTTAAATGTTGGCACACATTAGTTTTCTTCTAGTTCAATGGAAGTTTCTCAGGTTTTGAGATCTGATGACATTCAGTATTAACAATTCAAAAAACACCCCAGCCAGCAATTTTAATATTCATGGATGCAGGTTATTTGTGTTAAAATTGCTTACCACCTTTCTTAGTTACTATTGGAATGCAATGGAAAGTGTTTACACCTTTCATGGCATGAATATGGCAGATCCCCAGTATAGAAGACTAACTTATTTATTTTTTGAACGGTTCTATTTTTCATTATTATTGCAGTTCTGCCGTGTCCCTTTAATACTGAACCAATATAATTGTTCAGCTTCTTTATTTGTTCTTAATATACTATTGCCTTTGGATGATGTGTTAGCCACTGATTTTTCCCTTCCCCCCACCTCCTTGGGCACATATACACGTGCCCTATGGAGCCTTTGGTATTGTGATGTCATTTAGTACTTCCTTTTGGAAGTATTAAATGGCGGCATAGTAACAGCCTGTACTGCACCATGCACACAATGCATGTTATATTTAGCTGCTGTGTCACCATAGCAATGTGCTATAATGAGGGAGTGCATTGCTACAGTAATGTGGCATCACGTGTAGATTCGCCCCTTGTGTCCTATTGCTTTTCTTTATCAGTGTTGTGCATTCCTACCTTCTGATTTTAAATTCATTGCTATAAATTATCTTACTCAGTTTTTGTAGTTGTTTTTATTTCCTCTAAGCCAGGCTGGGTTTTATGGGTTCACTTGCTTGTTTTGTTTTAACCAGCCTAGCATACTTTCTTGATTACAGGATTGTGGCCTTTTGGGCATCTAGCAAAATATTTATAAGCAATTCCCAATTATTATTCAAGTTTAATCTTTTTCTCCCAGCTGATTTGCCTCAGAATTGTTTACAGTTTCATTAAGTTGTCCCTACTTAAAGCAGCAAGTACAGACACTAATGGTTTGGACTTTATATTTGTTTTGTGCAAACAGGGTAATTAAGTTCTGATCTGTTGCACGTAAGACACCTCTACTATTTAGGTCTATTATGAATTCTTTATCTGTCAACATGAGGCCTAATACGGAATTTCCCAGTACTGAATATACCAATTTTGTAATAGACTATGCCATCTATATCTTTTAAAAATTCTGAGGACATTGTAGTATTGGCAGCATGTAACCACCAGTGTACATCACTCAGATTAAGGCCCCTTTGATAATGAAGAATTTTTCCTCCTACAGATCAGTGTTCTAAAGAAGCTAGTCAGCATTTTTCTAGTGTGAATTAGTAATCTGTAGCAAGGGTTGTCAACTTGGGGGTACGCGGAAAGGGGCTAGGAGGTATGTGTGGGCAGGGATGGAGCACCACTACCCCCCCAACCTGCACCACCACCTCCCAGAAACAGAGCCAGGAGGGGGCGAGGGCACTGGCTCCCTTCTGTGGGCCGCACAGGCACTGGCCGGCTAGCCAGACATGAGGGTGGGGGGAGAGAGCTTGCATGTGGTGGCCATTGCTGTCACCTACCACCCCATGCCGCTGCCACCGAGTGCAAGCTTCCCCCACTCCTTGCCTGGCTATCACTGTTGTCACCCTCCCCAACCCCACCCCCCTCCCTGCTCTGCATCTGGCCACCACCATACCCTCCCACCCCAGCTCCACCAGAAGTGTACCCAGAAAGCGTACACTCCTTAAAGAAGGTTGAAAGCCCCTGGTCGATAGCAAATACTATCTAATTACATCATTGTGTGATTTAATAGAACATTGCATTTTAAAGCATTCAAGATCATTTGTTTCAGATCTGCCAGTGATTTTGAAACATAATCCAATTCTTGATACAGAATGCCAGTCCCCCTTGCTGTTCACCCACATCAAAATTCCTGAGTAGGTTAAAAAAATGATTTTAATAGTCCAACTTTGTGAATCTCCCCCACCGTCTTTAAGCATGGGGATGCTGATACATGATATGCAGGAGGCTGCTGGAGCACAGTAATTGCCACCAGATTTCAGTAATACTATGTTGACTCTACATGTATCAGTCCATAACTTCAGTGCCTTTTGGCTGTTGATTAAAGTGGAATTATGAGTGTTTGTACCCCTGTGTACTTACTCTCTAGCTTTATCACAGCTTTCAGGCAATTGCTGATTTCTTCTTGAAAACTTTTGTGTGAGGAGGGGATCACACTTCATCTGTATTCTATACAGAGCTTAGTACCTTAGTCTTGATTCTCTCCCCGCTGGATCACTGATAAAAATCCCATTGACCTTGAGCCAGCAAAGCCAATCCTTCTCTAATCAGTAAATGACAATTGACAATTAATGTATTTGTTTTCTAAATCCAAGGCATGCAAATAGAAGCAGTGGGAAATGAGGAAGGAAACTAAAAGCTTTTCCATTTTGTTTGGCTATACCCTAAAATGAATGCATAATGTGACATATTTGAGCATCATATTTGACTGCCTTGCATCTTACATAGCATTTTGTACCTAACTAAAATGGCTGTAAAACACTCCCAAATCAGGATTATTAGCTCACTTAGGCCTTGAGTAAGCCAGACACTTAGGCATGTAAGTAGGCCCCTATCTCTTCAGCAAAGCTTATGAACATCATCTTAAAATCAAGCATATGCTTAAGTACCCTGTTGAATAGGAAGGGGATTATTTTACATGCTTCAAGCTGGAAAAAAATGCCTTGGGTCCTACATATCTAAGGGTGTGGACAGACGCAACACTTGAACCATCCCAAAAATGTCAGTGATTTGGAACTGGATCACAGTTGTCTCAGTTTAGAAATGTCTGTTCACACAGTGCCAAGGACTATAAGAAGAGTAGTCCCATTTTAGGCATTTCAGTTATACCAAAACTTCACCAGGGTGGATATGTGTATATGTGTGCATGAACGCACACAAAAACACCTTTGCAACTGCCAGCAATGCAAGTTAATAGAGAAGCTTTCAGGCATTCACCTGAGCCCCCCTGTTCAGGATGGATGCTGTGGATTAGGTCAAGTGCAGGCAAATAGGTTAGGGCACTAGAGTTCTAGGTGTGTAGGAGAATGGGGGTAAAGAGTGGTGCAGTAAGAGATGCCTGGAAGACCAGCAAGGCACTACTCATGGAAAGCCTGGCGTCTACACATAATACTGAACTGGTTCACAGAGGACCAGTTCAAAATAATATCTGATTAATCATGTGTACTTTTGAAATGTTCTAGGGGGTTTAAACCACTCTAATAAATTGGCTTTTACATTTGGACGTTTACAATTTAAGCCATGTTTAAAATATTCTAAATGTTACCTCTGTCTGCACCCTAAAGCTAAGTACAGACAGTCGAAAAGCCCCACGTGGAATCAATCCAGTCTTTGCAGGTTTTTCTAAGCTGCGTAGATTGGGCTGACAATGAATGGAACTCACATTCACTCTTCAGTTGGGGAAGCAGGCAGATGCCTGCACTGGCCCAGGCCAGAAGGTAGAGGATGCTCCTGCATGCGTCTCAGCCTGCAGGCCATTGCTAAATCCAGCTAAGTGGGGGCCATTCCTGATTTGGCTTCTTGACACCCCCACCTCTATTCCCCATGCAATCTCTCTGCAGAGGGAGGAATGGAGCCCTCTGGACAGCTCGGGGGAATCCTCTGCTGTGGGTGGTTTCCCTTGCCCCAGCCCCAGGCTCCCCCCTGGGCTGGGGTCTTCCTAGTTGTGGGGAGCCCCTACCCATTTGGCCAGGCTGGCTGCTCAGCTCCACCCCCTGCAAGTCTCTGCCTCTGACTTGAAGGAGGGAGGGGGAAAGGAGCCTTTGCCCTGGTCCTGGCTCCCCCAAACTGGGGTCTACCCATCTATGGGGAGCCCTGCACATGGGTTTCCTCCACTGCAGGCCTGTGCTTCTCCAGAGCTGGGGTCTGCCAAGCTTGGGGGAAGCCTGAGGAAGGGTGAAAGAAACCCCCATGGTGCGAAGCTCACCCCAGCTGGACAGACCCCAGCTTGCTGGGGCTGGGACTCTGTCCCCCCACCTTCCCTCACCCTGCTGCTTTGCTAGGCTGACAGATACAGACAGGATACCAGCTTGGGGCAGAGGCCTCATAACTATGACAGTACAAGGGCCAGGCTGGCACGGACCCAGCTTGGCCAGAGCAGAGGAGGACTGGTGGAAGCTAACCTGCCTGCCCTGGGAGGGGTGGTTAGCAGGGAAGCCACAAGGGCTCCTGGGATGCTAGGGGACTGTGACTTAAGTCAGTTTGGAGGGGATATGGACTAGAATGTTGATAGACCTGTCTACCCTAAACTGATTAAATCTGATATTGTATTGCTCCAGGTACCTCTTAAACCAGGTCTTGCCATTTTGAAACTGGTCTATGTACACTGAACTTCTGTTCTGTTACAGGTTTACACCTGTTTTTGATAACTTTATACTAGTTTATGTGCAATTGTTATCCCTAGCCTAAGGGCCTATTTCCTCCACTATGTTTTGCCACAATCCCTAAAGTCAGTCAAGAGCAACTTCCTATGAGTACCATCTATGTGCCGATTGTGCTTAGTGAAAATACATGGGAGGTCATTCCTGGTATTCACTCTTCTGTTTTGGAACTCCCCCCACCTTAAGGCCTGTCTGAGCTGGAGCCTGACCATCTTTTGGAAGTAGTGTAAGACCTTCCTATCTGGGCAGGCATTTAGCAGGTAGGGTTAAGTTTGGGGGTATTGTCCAAGGAAGTTTTCATTATTTTATTGTAAGCCACTCTTATCCTTTTTTGGGGGAAAGCAGCATAGAAATCAAATATATAAATAATGAATAATTTAATATACTCTAGTGTTTCGCTCAGTTGGGGACCCACAATAGCACTAACATTCTTTATCTGCTCTTGGATATGCCTGTACTTGCTTCCCACAAGCTGTGGATGTAAGGTGGGAAAATATCCCTGTTCTATTTTCTAAAAATGTCATATATATTGGTTCTATGACAGAAATTTGGTAGAAAAGACTTTTCTTTTTGAGGTCATCTGGCCAGTTCCCTGGAGGCTTATTCTTCTCTTTTGTGCTCTTTTTACACTAATTTTGAAGTGCCTGGAGTGATATAAAGAAAGACAGGGGAATCTATATAATAATAACATTATAATAAGCCATGGCAAAGTGTTTTGTTAGCAGGAAGGTGTTGCGCATGTCAGTACCTGTAACCAGCAAAACTTTTCCCTGTGGACCAGAACACCTTAGTAACTCTTTTCAGACAATGAAACTTTAAAAACCCAGCTGGAGTGGGAAGAACAAAAAATCCTCCATAAACTGGATTGTGTTAAGTACGGTTTAAACTGAGTGATACAACCTTAAGTACCACCAGCAAATTTTTGTCATATAAAGAAATTATAATACATCTGTTAACACGTACCACTGTCAGGTTGTCTGTGTACCACTGGTGGCATCCATACCACAGATTGGGAATCACGGGTTTAAACCAAAACATAAGGATTCTTATCCCATTTCCTGGATTAGCTTTTATAATCCCTGTGGCCTTCAGTGGGTTAATCACTTTGTTTTTCTCTCTTCCCCTCACCCTACCCTTTGTATTCAAGTCCTCTTAAGCAACAACAAACTTCATAAGTTGCTAATGAAAGCTTATGCATCTCTGATTTAGTTAGTCTATAAAGTGTAAACCTACTCTGCCTTCCATTTAGATATACACTTCCTATTTCTCTAAAACAAACAAGAGGTGAAGAAAGAGAGAGAATGAGAGCACTTTTGTTCCAAAAGAAGCCTGAAAAGCTGGAAAAATGTTGATTTCTTGTGAGATGCATTTTCCCCTGGGACATTTCCAGCACTTAAGTTCATACGTAAGTTGGAAAGTTAATGTGTTTCTTTAAGGAGACATTAAGTAGGTAGATATGGGTTTTTTATGGCTTAACATTTTGTTTATGTAAAATGCTATCTAGGCGTTGAGGTATATTAGATTTTTACAGCAGCATGTGGGACATTAGATGCATAACTCCCATTATTGTTAATAGGAGTTGTGTGTCTAGCTTTCTGTGTGCCACATGGGAAATAACTCATGTGATTTCTATTTTGTGCCTTTACAAGAACTTTCCTTTATATCCAGGTGTTCATACTCTGTCCATTTGGCACCTGCATACATCTGTGACTCTTTACAGCTGAAGACATGTTGCTAGCAGTCCGCTACATAAACAAAGTAGCAGTCTACTATATATACTGCATATATTGTGTGGACCTTAATGCAGAGACTGCCTGTCTCCTCATTCTCTGTCCCTACACTTGAGATCCCTTTGGGCACTGGAACTAACAGTAGCTCTATATCATCCCATGTTCTTCGAATCACATAAAATTAGGGTTGGAAAAAACCTCAGGACCTCCTTATATACTGCCATTCTGATTTCTGTCTCCATATGCTAATATCACAGATCAAATAAAAATTGTCTAGATTTTTGTTGTGAAAATCTGGTGAAGGCATTAGCAGCTCTAAAATTCATCCACTACACTGGCATCACAGGTGTTGAGAATCTATGGTTCACAAATCCTCCAGCTTTTGTAGAGCAGGGGTGGGCAAAATACAGCCCACAGGCTGGATCCAACCCACCAATTGATTGTATTTAGCTGGCACCTGCCCTGCACCCACTGATGGTCCAGGCCAATGCTCATAGCTTCATGGCGGGGCTACTCCTACCACTGCTGCAGAAACCCATGTAGTGTTTGGCTCCCCCTGGATCCAATGACTTCTCCTACTGCCCCTGCTGTGCTACTCTGGAGGGTAGGTAGTACATAGAAGTGGTGGCCTGGGGATATGTGCTGGGCAACACGTACCCAACCAGGTGGGGTGAAGCAGCTGGGTAGCTCCTGCCTTAGTGTGCAGGGCTCCAGCTTCTGGCTGCCTTCCACCCACTCAGCCACCCAGCACAATGAGCAGTTGCCTGCAGGCAGCTGAGTGGGTGGTAAGCAGCCCCACCAGGAGGCTGTGCACTCTGATGGGGGGCCAAGACAGTGGCATTGGTGGGTGTGGGATGGGTGTAGGTGGGAGCATGGTGTTGACTGTCCTGGGTGGGAATGGGTAGAACTCAGCCCCGTGTGGAGCACCGCAGGGGCAGCCATGGGTTGGCGGGGATTGGCAGGGGCAGACTGCATGTGCACTGCACCACCTGAGTGAGTGCTGCTGCAGATGCCCCCTACTTCCTCTCCTCCATCCCTCCACCCCTGGCTGGCTCCTGGGACCTAGTGCATGGGCAGCCCCCTGCCCCACCCCCAAACACTTGCACACTCACCCTGAGTCCCTTCCACCCCTCTACATCTCCTCCCACACAATATACAAGGATAAGACACTATTTGAGGTATTATGCAATCACCTCTATATAAACTACTCAAAAAACATAAATTAGGACAAAAATTATTTTTTGAAATAAAATTAAAATGTGGTATAGTAGATGTTTGATTTTTGATATATTATTTGGGTTTTTATCTACAATTTGTTCAAATGATACCTTCTGAAACATTTGTGTGTGTGTGTGGCCCTTGGCAGCTCACCAAAACTCATGAAATGGCTCACCAGCTGAAATAATGGCCCACCCCTGCTGGGCAGAATTGTTCCTGGAAATAAATAAATCAAAATCAACCTTTAAGCACTAGCAGTGTTTGTGGAATGTTCTCCTGAGTCCAGGATGAACTTTAATTTGTCAGTGCAGACCTGGTTGTTTTACCCTAATTAACATGGTGGGGCTCTTGGACTAGATATTGAGATAGTACAAGGGTGTTGATAAAATGATAGTGATATTCTAATCCTAATCTCCATGCACAGGTGAGCTGTAAGAATAGGAGAGACCAAGACATGACCAAAGAATTCAGATACAGCAGCCTTATCATGACATTTTCATGAGCTATTAATTTTACGAGTTTGGTTTCTGCTGTAAAGCCTCTTCTCTCTAGCTCTTTGAAACTCTGTGTATCAATGTTTTTGATTGTGACTCTCTTTTTTCCCCCACAGATGATATTTTGTAATGAGTCCTTCACTGCAATACTCTCAAAACTCAGAGAAGAAAGAGCCTGTGTCCTCTCTCAAGTCACAGTGCCACTCAGCAGTGATATGAATTCTTTATAGGGCCCGAGAGGGGTAAGAGAAGGGAGAAGCAGTGAAAAAGGAACAAGTTATATTTTGTCCATCCATAGATTTTTTCAGGGGCATTAGCTGGTATGTGGAACCAAAAATAGCCCAACAGCTAAAGCAGCAGATTGGGAGCCATAACATCTAAGTTCAGGTCCTAGTTCTGCAGTTATTGTTTAACAAAAGCTAAATCATTGAACTTGTCAGTGCCTCCATTCCATTATCCCTGACCTCCATAACTGCATGCCTTATTGTGTCACTTGGTAGTTTTTCTCATGGGCAGAGAATGGGTGCTTCCCTAGTAGGTGGGAGTCATAGTGTTCAGTACAGCCTCCACCCACATAATCCTGTATAGTTGTCTTGTAGTACAGGAGCTTTGCATTCCCTACAGTAGATGGTGATGCTTTACTGCAGAGTTAATTAGTCAGCTCCTCAGTAAAGCTCATGTGTAGATGCACCTACAGTCTTCTAAGTTGGGCCAGAGAGTGGCCTTAGTGCAGATAGTGGGAATAGGATGCCTCTTGCTTCCACTGTTGGGAACTGGAGTTGCATCAAATCTTACGGTGGTGTAACTGAGAGCAGACTGACTGATAGGCACAAATATTCAGTAAATGAAATTCCTCACTCTGGCTCCACCCCTTGCTCATTACCATAGCAGATGAAGCTTGAACCAGAAGCTCTGTCAGGAAAGCCTCTCTCTGCCCCAGCAAGCTGTGAACAGCTTGAATCTGTTGGAAGTCATCCTTATCACATCTTTATAATTACAGGACTAAGTAATATGAGAACCACACATTTCTACTAAAGCTGGCTCTAGCAAAATTGTGATCTGGCTGCACTGACACAGGACTTTAAAAATAATTCCTTAAAAGCATTCTGTGGTTACAAAATGGTGCATGTTGTTATGCAGTGTCTTCCCCTTTAATACACATGGGCAAAGCAAAGGATTATTATTAGTATGTACAGAACTTGTCTCTGAAGATCTCTCAGGTACAGCAAGATTGAAGAGGAGGCATTTGACCATTTTCTTTTGAAATGTCATTTTTGCGGCAGGGTCAAAGTCAACTCAGATTATTAGAACAGAGAGTTTAATCACCGTGTGCATCATCTGTCTGAGACTTTAAAACACTGCCTAGATTATAAATTAGCAGGGAAGCTAAAGGGGTGTGGGGGTGGGGGAGGCACTTCGATACCAACTCTAGTCTTCTGTAGTCCTGCTAACACAGCACTTCACAAATTATACAGTACAGGACACAAGGCTGGATGGGCCATAAACTTTAAGAGCCCTCAGTGGGATATGTTTGTTTTAGGCTCGTAATTATGGCAGAATCTTTCCTGATGATACGAGTTTAGAAACACAGACAATAATACATGCTTGGTGTTCTGGATGGTAGCACACTGTATAACCATCAAAACTGAGAGCTAGTTGGATGTTTGAACTGGAAATTACGAGATATTCCAGGCAGCAGATGATCCAAGTGAGAATTGATACTTCCCTACTAAGTGATGGCTAACAGGCAGGGTTGGGACAACAAGCATCTACAAATACCTGAAGGGCATACACACCAGGCAGTAGCAAACATTATTTAAGGTGATCTGAGGATTATAATAGAATGAAACTAGCAAAGGAAAATGTAAATGGGGTATCAGGAAAAAAATTGCGGAAAGTGAGAGCTAAATCCTTTCCTGGAAAGAGGTTTCGACCTCCTTACTCTGCTCTGTACTGGCTAGCGACCACATTACCTTTGTTTGTGGGAAAATTTTGTTCAGTTTTTAGTGTAATTAGTAATAGTAGATTTGACATCACCCAGTTAATATAACTACAGGTTAATGGTAGCTCCCATGAACCACAAAAGCTGAATGTTTGCACACATTTGCATGTGTGTGTTGATTTACTGTGTTTAATCTTTCTTCAAGTATATTTTTGTAGCTAGGGAATAACTTCCACATGAATGAAGTGTGTATGGAAATGTACTTTAACTTCTTTGTGACATGAGGCTGTCACTGTCTTTTATCTTCTGAGTCCTCAAAGTAATTGAAATGTTCCCCCTCATAGAAAGGACTGAATCTACTGAGGTGTGAATGGGACAACAGGGAGGTCTTTCTCTGCCATCCCATCTGTATTATCTGTGGTCTTATTTGGCTGAAGAGTTTCTGCTGTCTCTAACTCTGACCTATTTAATTCCCCTCAGGCTTCCCAAAGATTCAGCACCCATCCCCATTTTCTGTTTAAAACAAATTTGCTCTCCATGCTGGCCACCACGGAAGTGCTGTTTCAGTTCACTCCCTTCCTTGCAGTACTGTCATGGTTGAAAACATTAGTATTGTATAACCCAGTGATTTTCAATCAGGGTACTGCAGCACCCTGGAGCACCTTTGAGCCTTTCCAGGGGTGCAGCAAGATATGTAATGTTAGCACTGTTAAGGTGTGTAAACAGGATTCACAAGATAAAACCAGTGAATGCATCCAGACAAGTGATGATGTATTGCAGACCCATCTGTAGTATCGCACACTGCACATGCTACACATGCAGCATTTCCCCGCACTGCTAACTTGCAGCAAAGGGGTGGGGGGCTGACACCAGGAGGCCCTCATGTCAAAAAACCCATGCCTTAAAGCAGAGTGGCACACGTGGCAACAGCACGTGCTGCCAGAAACTGGAGCCTAGCCAGCTGGAGCCACACTCCAGCTGCAGGCCAGGCTCTGCCATGGCTGTAGCCTCTGAAGGCCCTCAGGACCCTAGGTAAGTCTGCTGGAGCAAGCCTGGGTGCTGACCCCAGCCTCCCCTACCCCACCCAGGGCAACATGCCATGCGCCAGAGCACTCATGCACAGGCATTTCCCAGGGACAAGTACCAGTGGTACGATATTGTGCTGCTGCTGTTTGTCCCCAGAGACATGCACGTTCCCACTCATAGGGACACCCCCAATGATTTCAAATAAGAATACATAGTGTTAAAAGCATTCAGACCTGCTGTGCTTTTTCTGAGTTCTTTGCAACAAAAAAAATGCTGTTTTCATTTTTTTTCCATAGTCAAATAATGAGTGAAAACATGACGGATGTCTAGCATCTAAGGAGGTGTGCTTAAGTCTGAAAAGTGATAGAAGCGCTGATGTTACTGGTGAAGGACTAGAATTGTCAGGGCTCATATTATGACACATGACTCTGATTTTCATGTTTTCCTGAAGCCCTATCACTCTCCCTTTTCTATCTTGACTCTACTAGGATAGGAGTGTCAATAATAGAGGAGGTGCTGTTGGCACCATTTGTTCCCAGTGCCAGGGTGTGAATTAAACTTCTGTCATCACCTGTTTTCTGTAGTAGTTAGTGTGAAGATTTTGCTCCTGGTAGAAGAGTGATGAATATTCTGCCACTGTAAAAGCAGTGTAATAATGCAGTCCTTTCTATTCTGCTTGTGTGATGAAAACAGAAATGCAAACAGAGACTTAGCTAAAGACACGAGTATCTAACTTGAGTTAAAGAGTTGAATTGTAATGGATCCATATCCATAGCTGTAAATGGGCAAGGCGTGTCTTCTGTAACACACATTGATCATTGGGATATCTGTGGAAAGAGGAAGCTCAACCCAGCTATTCAGTAGGGCAAACAGGATGACCTGGGGAAGTACAGGCCAGTTAACCTGTCATTATTCCAGGTCAAAATAATGGAAAAATGGAGATGGGTTTAATTAATACAAATCGAAGGATGGAAATATCATTTATGTTAGGTTACGTACATGGAGGGAGAGGGTGATTCAGTAGGGCCAGGGGAACCAGATTGCCTCAAAGATAGAGGACAATTTGGTTGAATCTGGTAACTAGGTAAATGTAATATATTATATAAAACGTTAGACACCATACTGCCTGACATTTATCCCTATGCAATGCTAATGAAGTGCATGCGAAATGGAAAAAAACCTGGCAAGTTGATACATGCTAAAGTAGAAGGCAGGGTAGGCATCTTATACATTTACCTTACCTTATACAGGCACCTTATAGACTTATCAAAGTGCCATGTGTATACAGCACAAGCTTTCATGAAGTGCTGCTCCTTTCATTAGATGCTGTGAAAGGATGTATGCAAAGCAGTGTATAAGGAGAGATGAATTAGAATACATCAATTGGGAGTCACCACTGATTTTTTTCTAGCTGGACTCCACAGGTATTTCTACTCAACTCTATTTTTTTCATCAGTGTTTTGGAAGCACATAAAAACTCACAACTGATAACATTTCTGGATAATAGGGAGAATGGTGAAATGCTAAATAAGAATAGGGCAGACAAACAGTAATCTGGATTGCTTGGTAAACAGGGCTCATTCAAAGAAAATATGAATGGAACTGATTAGATTTGAATAAAATAAACTAGATCTGTGAAAACAAAATTGTCATCATTCCACCAAACAAAATTAATAAGTAATAGGGGGTTTTTTTGTGATGCTTTACTGTCTTTGCTTTTTTAATATCCAGAGGCAAGATCAGGTTCTGTACAAACAGACGGATCCAAATTTTTCTGGAAGTAGAGCTTTAAAGTTGTAGAGCTATGCCTCATTTTGGCAAGGTCCTCCTAAGATTGTACTCATCTTCCATAGGAGAAAATGAAGTAATGACAATGAGCTGCTCCTGTGCTAAAACAATAAATGGAATTAGCAGTGTCTTTTTTTGGTGCATTTGTTGCTCTTGCCAACAAGCCAAATCTTTCTTTAAAGTGATCATCTTCTAATAAGTATTCACCTTCTATATTGAGTCTAAAGCATGGATGGGCAATTATTTGGGCTGGAGGGCCACTTAGGGAGTTATGGTGAGCTGTGGAAGGCCAGGTCAGCACCCACCACCCTCTGCTAGGCCAGGCCAGATCGGAACAACTGCCCCCTTCTCCACCCCTCATCCACCTCTTGGCCTGCAACAGCTCACCAAAACTCCCTAAGTGGCTCTGTCTCAGACCCTGGCCCTACACTATCACCACCTGGTAATCCTGGCCCTGGCTCTGGCCCCAGCATCTCCATTAAGACCAGTCTGTGACCCCCCTGAAGGCAGGCGTGCTCAGCTGTGTGAATAGGATAGGGCCATGGGCATGTGGAGAACAGCGTCTGGGAACAGGGTGGGGCCACAGCCAGGCCTGGGATCATGGGGAAGTGACAGCACAGGGCTGGTGCCCAGGGCAGAGCCATTATTTGCTTCTGGCATGCCCTTGCCTGCAGAACCAGTGCCCATTGCAGGGACGTGCAGGCAGCAGATCATGGCTCTGCTCCAAGCCATGGTCCCATGCTGTCACCACCCCATGATCCTGTCCTCAGTCCTTCCTATCCATCCTGTTCAGGGATGCCACTCCCTGCCCACTCGTGGTCCCATCCCATCCCCCAGCCAAGCATGTCCTGCCTGCGCATGTCCTGAACCAGTTCCACGAAGACCTCGCTTACCTACTCCATCCATCACCTCTGGCAGTGGGTGTGGGGCAGATGGGCTGGAGTGCCCAGAATGGTTTTCATGGGGACCCTGGGCTAGGGTCTCCATGGTGACACTGCCAGCAGCAGCAGCTGGAAGAAGCTTCTGTTGCCATGGAGTCCAACCGCTGCATAGCACCAGCCCTGCTGCATGCCTGGGGGGTAAAGGGGAAGATGGGACTGGCCACATGCACCATGTCCCAGGTGGCCCCCTGTGCCTGGGTTGGGTGGGGATGAGGGACCTGCTGCAGGCTGGATAAAATTCCCTGGTGGGCTGGATCCAGTCCGCGGGCCATATATTTTGCCCACCTCTGATCTAAAGGCTAGCAAGATGGATCAGATAACATTTCCTGAAAAGTAAGGATAGTTGTACAGCTAGAGATATAGGAGGTCATATGTACATATGTTGAGGAACTCGGTCACTGCAATAAGTACAATATATGTGTGCAATAACAGATTACAAAAATACGGGTTCTCTATCTATTTCCTGGGGGCACACCTACACTTGAAAGATGAGCTGGATTAAGGTATGATTAATTTTGTATGCAATAGCTGTTCTTGAATACCTCCATAGGTATTGGAGATACTAGGTACAGTGCATGGTACACCTGACTTTACTATTGCAAAATAAATGACTTCACCCTAAAGGTTGCTACTTTTCTGGAAAGTTTCTATATGAGCAGAAGCTTTTGTTAACATGTATTATTTTTTGTAACTGGGGAAACGCAAAGGGCCAGTACCAATTGGCATCTTTTGGACTTGCCAATTAAAGTATCTTGGCAGTTAAAAAGAAAAACAAAACAAAACAGAACAAACACAAAAAATATAAAAAAGATGCACATACATTCCCCCTTCTTTTGCTACCATCAGAAAGACTTTGACAGAATTAAGTGAACCATACTGAAAACATAGCATGGAAGCATCTGGTCTGAGGTTTCAGTTGAATGCTTTTCATTTCATTGTCTGCTTGCTTGTGTGTGATGAATTTCGTGGACTGGCTCAGGTTGGCCACAGTGCCTTCCAGGCAAAGGATGTTACCCTCAGCATAGCACCCTGTTGTGTCCTTCACAACAGATCGACTTCCCTCGAGAAATACAAATGCCATTCAAGCAGAGATGATGCAATGGAAAGCACATGGTTTTGTGAATCAAATGAAATTGCCCAACCCCAGAACAAATGAACATTTCCAGCTAAAAATGCTGCATGGTATGACCCAGCCAAAGGACATATAACATCAGAACAGCAATGTTCTGACATTAGATGTAATTCTTAGCTGATAGGAAGAGACCTTGATAGAAACCTTAGTGTATAGTCCTCCACAGAAATAAGAATCTCTAATCTCTTTTTTCATTTTCCACTTTTCCCATCATTATGGTATTGGGTTATCAACAGAAATAAATAAGCTGTTTTTTGGAGAGGGCAGGGGGAAATTTTTCTTTTACATTCACATTTTACTCTCCCTGAAACAGAATTTTGTGGTGAAGTCATATGAGGCAGTGACTGAAAATCTACATGAGTGCTGCTGCAACCAGAAGAAGTTTGGGTTCAGATTGATAGTCATACTGCTGTTATCACTTAAGTGGATTATTGCTTTTATGGGGATCAAGATCAAAACAAAAAGGAATTCAGTTAAAAAAAAAATAATTATAAGGAGTGGGAGCATCAATACAGCTATAGAGGGAGGAGATTACAGAGGATCTGGACCTCTCCCTTGTTGATAATTGTTAATAACAGAAAAGAAATGTGTGTTTTGGCATGGGGGAATGCCAACCTATCTGTTTTGAAGGATAACATAAAAACTGGCTGGGAAAGAGATGCATAGACTGGTTGGAGATTGATGTTTAAGCCTTTGAAGTGTTGTCATTGTTAAAGGGCTTTTTTATCCTCAAAGGGCTGTCTTGTAGCTTGCTGTTTTCTCTGTTGTGTCTTATGTGCAAGTGTGTCTGTAAATGGAGAAAACCAATTTGGAGAATAGGAGTGTCTGCTGTAGATCAAAGGAGGTGAATTTTGAGTATGCAAGTGGCCCCAGCCAAAGGAATTGGATAAGAGCGAGATCTTTGACCACAGCAGGAAGTTGGCATCTTATCAGCAGCTAAAGGACAGCTTTTTTTTCTTTGCTTTTTTTCTTCTTGTTCCTGTTCTCTATGGCTAACTAAGAATGCCTTACCTTGTTTGTTCTGTGGGAAATGTGAATCTTGTTATGCTAAGGAAACAGTTTCCCTTGCTTGATTTCTGTTTTCTCTCTCTCTTAAATACAACTCTTGCTCTTGTTAAGGTCACAGTTGCAGGAGAAACTTTGTTCAAATGTCTCCAAGAAGAAGACTGAATCCAGCAAGGTTAAGGTAAAACAGCTTTAGGATCCTGCTTCCCACTCTGTCTCAGTAAAAGGGCATGGACAGAATCCTTCTAGGAAGCTATGATGTCATCAAGATAAAACAGGTGTTACACATGTCAAGCAAAAAGACCAGAAGGGAGACAGTAGTTAGCAGATGATTGCCACACATCATTATAATATAAGAAAAGGCTTAGTCTGTCTGTCTGTCCATAACACTTTTGGGCAATTGTGCATGCCCCGCGAAGAGGGTGGGTGGCAATTAGTTGCATGGCCCAGGCTGCGTGGGCCCAAGTTTGAGCTTCTGCTGGGGAGGTTTGTGGCTTCCCCCTACCTCCCTGCCTGAGGGTGAAGTGGAGGATCATCGTGGTGGCACCCCACCTCTGCCTGGCCCTGCCACCCCCCAGAACAGCTGGCAGGGAGGGGGAGGCAGGGAGGTAGGGAGGTAGGCAACAGGATGCAGGCCAGACGCACATGGAGCAGTGGGTGGGGGTAGAGCAGGGCCAGACCCAGATCAGCGGAAGTGTGGTGGAACAAAACCACCAGCTCTGGAGTGGTGGGGGAGGTGGAGCAGGGCTGAACCTGGAGTGCGGGGGCAGGGGGTGTGGAACAGGGCCGGACCTGGAGTGGCAGTGTGGGTGGAGTGGGGCCAGACACAGAGCAGCAGGGTAGGGGGTGGAGCAGGGCTGGACCCAGAGTGGTGGGAAGGGTCGAGCGGGGCCAGACCCGGAGCAGTGGGGTGGGAGACTGGAGTGGGGCTGGACTTGGAGTAGCAGGGTCAGGGGGATGGAGTGGGGCCAGACTTGGACTGACAGGGGAAGGGGTAGAGCAGGGTCAGACCCAGAG
>NW_017728943.1:108072083-108087817 GCF_001723895.1 Crocodylus porosus
CGGTGCTCTTTCCTGCCAAGGCAGGGGGTCGGACTAGATGATCTACCTAGGTCCCTTCCGACTCTAGCTACTATGAAACTATGAAACTATGAGAAAGAGGGTAGACCAATATTCTAATCTAATAAAAGGCTTAGTCTCTGTGTGTGTGTCTCTGTGTCTGTCTGTCCCTAATGCTCTGGGCCAACTGAGCACACGCTCCTGAGATGTCAGGCAGCGATTGGCTGCCTGCCCAGGCTGCATGGGACCAAGTTTGAGTCATTGCAGGGAAAGATTGGCTGTGAGGACCATGCCCCATCTGTCCAAACAGCAGGGCTTCCCCCACCTCCCTGCATGACGGGAAAGGGCGGGATCATGGTGGCGGTGCCCCCCCTGCCACCTAGCCCAGACATGCCCCAGAACAGGGATGGTGGCAGGGAGGGAGGGAGGGGAGCAAGGAGGCAGGTGGATGTGGACCAGGTGGACCCGTAGTGGCCCGGGGGGAGAGGAGGGGAGCAGGGTCAGACCCAGAGTGGCAGAGGGGAGGGAGGGGGAGCAAGGTCAGACCTACAGTGGCAACAGGGAGGGGGGTAGTGGGGTTGGACCCAGAGTAGCAGGGTCAGGGGGATGGAGTGGGGCCAGACTTGGACTGACGGGGGAAGGGGGAGAGCAGGGTCAGACCCAGAGTGGCAAATGGGGGTGGTGGTGTGGGGTCATGCCTGGAGTGGTGTTCAGATCTCCATCCCTGCCTGCCCCCCCATCATTCTTGAGAGGCATTCTGACAGTCTTAAAATAAAGTCTGTGGGTTTTAAAGTGATGTATCTAGTTTCATGAACAACCTACACAAATCCAAGAGCCTTATATATAGTTTTGAAGTGAGACAATTGGAACTGGCTAGAAAAAGGAATTTCTGTTTCATTGAATATCCCAGAGTCTTGATGTTTTGTTTTATCTTGCATTAGAATGAACTATCAGCATCCAGAATTTCCAGTGAAAAGGAAAAATCCACTTCACTGCCCAGCCTATGGGTTGGTAATCTATCTGACTGGGCAGCTGAAGGAACCTGGAAGACTAGTAGCCCCACGTCCTGGCAGTTCATGGAGCAGGATTGCATAGCTGGTTTTGATCAAAACTTTTCCCAGAATATCCATCTCCTAAGGGAAGACTGATATTTTACTGAATGTGTGTTTTTTGAGATGGAAACTTTATGTTGGAAAAGTTTTGGTTGGTAACTGAACTAGACAAACTTAACATGGTGGCAAAATGGAATGTCCTCAGCCCCTGAATACATTGCAGGCAGTGTGCCTCATGAACTGTGCACTGGTTCAAGTGAGCATTGGCCAGCGAGGTAATGGAGCAGAATACAGAACATTCTTAAAATAATCATTCATTTTCTCTCCTGCTGTCTGTTCCTCTCCAATGCCCCTCCCTTTCTTCTGCCAAATAATAGGAGGAGAATCTAGATGGACAGAAACCAATCAGGCTTTAGAACTGAGGGAAAGAGGTGGTATTTTGGTGTTAGGTGCCAGAATGCTTCAGCAGTTGAACTGCTTGGAGGAAATTAATTTCCTGCCTCCTGAATTGTGCTCTGTAAGTAACTTCAACTGCCTACACATGTGTGCATAGATTGTATGTGCATGTATACAACCCTCCCCAAAGCCAGTGATCAAGCCAATGCATCAATCTAGTAAGGATGAATATTTCTCAAGTTCAAGAAGAGACTAAAATGGTGTCATTATAGAGTGAGTGAGAATGAGAGAGAGAGAGACAGAGAGAGAATCGATGACAGAGAGATGCTTCTTTTGTTATCCATACATGGGGGGTTTTGTTATTACAAACCAGGAAGAAATGCACTGTTTTGTAAGTATAAATAAGGCATCATGTAATAACCTTGCCCAAACCTTGAACTAAAAATAATCTTTTTAAAATGTTTTATTCCTGTTACATTTTCCCTAATCTCTCTTTTTCAGTCTTGTGTACCTTTACACTTCTGGCCAGAGTTGGGAGTCAAAAAGTTCTAAATGTTGAAACTGTATTTTCTTCAAATAGACCACCATTTTATCAGACATTTTCAGCCTAAATGTGGTTCTCTTTTTAGGGTTAACAACCAAAACTTTTGGGCTAAGGACAGACATTCAGGAAGCCTGAGCCTGAATTGATTCAATCTTTGCAGGTTACTCTAACCTGCCTAGGTTGAACTGGTTTGTAACTCCACAGATATTCCCTCTGAACTGAAGAAATGTAGTCACATGCTTGCAGTGGCTTAGGCTAGAATCTGGGGGGTGGGGGAGAGGTGCTAGAGCAGCCATCCCTTCCCTTTCATAGTGCTGAGCTGAAGGAGGGGCATAACCAGGCCCCGGCAGGACACACCAATTAGGCAGGGTGTAACAGGGGGCCTGCTCAGGGTCGATCTCACTGTGGCCCACCCACCTGTTCCTGGGCTAACCACCCACCTTTCTCACCACACCTTGATGTTAATTGATTAATAGCTGTCAATTAAGTGGGAGGCTGCCCATTTTCTGTTCTGATACCATGAGGTGCCATTTGCAGCTCCTTTCCTCCCCTACACTGCAGCCCAAGCTTCACACATGGCATCTATAGTTCTTATCATCACCAGCCCTCACACTGGGCCCCAGAATCCTACTGTTGAACCCCTACCTGGGTTCCTCTCATCAGGCAGTTTCTTCTGCTGTCATACTGGGCAACATAGCTCCCTGAACTGATCCCCTTCAGGTGTGATCCCCCCACCAGGACCTTTGGCTCACTAGCCCTGGCCCACCTCCAGGCCAGTCAGAACCCCAGGCCCTTGGCTCTTGGGCATTCCTTGCGGTGGGCCCCTGGCCTTTCAACTGTTCCATTCCTGGCCCCAGCATGGGCCAGTCAGGGGAAGCTCAGACAGGCCTGAATCTATGACCCTTTCCTCACACTCTGAGGGTCCACCCTCTGGGCCTTCCAAACAAAGGAGTCACCCACCCAGTTGTGGGGGTTGGGGTGCCTTAACCCCTAGCCACCTTTTACCAGGGTGGTAACTGGCCTGGCATTTCCTGGGGGCTCCTGCGCCACTGGGAGCCCCACCAGGCCACCCACTCCCAGCAGGGTGCAGTTTTAGGCCATACCCAGGACCAGGAGCCTCCTATCAATCATCTGCTGTGCCTCCCTTACCTCCAGTTGATATCAGCAGCCAGGCAATGTTGTTGCCTTGGCCCTCAGCAGGGGAACTGCCTTGCTTATATGAGCAGGCCTGAATCTAAAATGGCTGCCCTCATTAGGCACCTGGCAGCTGCCAGCTCCAGGCCCTTAAAGTGGCAGGCACCCACAGCTTCCTGCCACAGAGGGGTATAAACCCCTCACCCTGGCCTGTACCATCCCAGGCTTTTCCCCACTCACTGCTCAAGGAGTGGGTGTGTTGGCAGACCCCAGCCCTGGGTTAGCACTCTGAGGCAAAGGGGTGTGTGCAGTGCCTGCATCTGTTGATGATACTAAGCTTTTCAATCTTCTTCTCCCTGCTTCTTCATACTGCCTGCGAACCTGACAGGGCTGAAAACCAGCAGGGAGCTGATACAACCAGCAGGGTTCTGTTAAAAGTGTTTATCATCCCATCAAGAAAACAAAAGCCTTTCTCATTAGTTCAAGCTCTTCTTAAACAGGTTTTTCCAAGGAAGGAATGGAGGGACATTACCAGCTGACCCGTTGATTAGCTCCAAAAAACCCTAAGCAGACACTGTTCTGTCTGCCTCTCCCAGTGAAATTGGACACACACACACACACACACATGCACCTGCTACCTCTCAGCATTAGCTAGCATACCACATGCCTAGGGTCCATGGGCCTGGGGTCTGTGCTGTGGGAGATGGGAGGGAAAGGTGGGGGAATCCCTGCTTGAGCAGCGAGTGAAACCTGCTGTGCCTGCATACTCTTCCGGAGCTCTAACTAGGGAGAAGAGGGGCAGGGCCAGCCTGTTCTCTGAAGCAGAGAGCCCAGCTCAGGGCTACAAAGCATATGGGATGCTGGGGGACTGTGTTGTAACTTAAACCAGGAAGGGTGCTGGGACAGACATTGCATAAACTGGTTTGACCTAAATCAGTTAAATCTGATGCTATATTCAACCAGGTTTATCTTAAACCAGTTTCAGGTATTTGGAAATGAGTTTATGTGCACTGAACTTATGTTCTGTTACAGGTTTAAAGCAGTTGCTGATCAGTTATGATTTATGTGTAATGTCTGTCCCTTGCCTTGGATGCTTATCTGAATCTGCAATCAAAACTGCGTGAGATTCAGTCATCAATATTCTATTCCCAGGGTACCTAATGTTCACGGATCACAACTTGTTTAATTTTTAGTCTCTTTTTTGTACTGAGAATTCTGTATTGCACATCAAATTATTTCTCTCTCTCTCTCTTGCTATCTGTCTGTCTATCTATAATCATGGTAATAAGTTGTGAATGATTATTAAAATGAAAAATATTCAGTTTGTGACAGTGAGGCTAAAACTGAATGTGGAAAATATTTTTCTTAGGTGTGATCATAAAAGCCTTCTTAAAACCAAAGAGATCCTAAAGTGTGATTTTACTTTAAAACTGAATGTTTACTCAACAGCTGTCCCCCTTCAGATTTATACTGTCACCCTGGAAGTATTGGTAACCTTCATTATGAATGGCTCCTAATGAAAACTGATAACCTTTTCTGTGAAAGGCTTGTTGTGCTGGGAAGAATAATAAGAAAACAAGTACATATTCAGATGAGAATTGTGTGTAGAAGGTTTAGTTTGGAAACACAAGCTATTTTTAATCTACCAATAATAAGAACGTTAGAATCTAGCCCTAAAACTAGGACAATTCCATTTTTTGTTATTGATGTCTGTACAATCGCTTGAGCAATTTCTTGCTAATGTTGTTTAAAGAAAAATATTGTTCACACTGGAAGTATTACTGGATTTTTTTTTATTGTTACAGAGACAGAGCTGAATTAAAGATATGGATTAGAATGGGACCTTTACTGTAATCTTAAAGGAAGTGCTACCAAACAATTTTATAGTAAAACTAGGAAGATGTTTTCATTGTTGAAACCACTGTTTTTGTTATTCTGTTTCAAGATTTAACAACTGATACTTCAAATATATCTTCCAGCACATAAACACTTGAGCACACAACGCCCTTTGCATTAAACTTTGACTTCAGCACTTAAAAACTTTATTGGCTATTTTTTTCTTGAGTCTTCTTTACAACCGCTACTAAAATTTTTGCACAGCAAGTAGTACGCTTATAAGTATTTGCACACAAAGTTGTTTGTGGATTGTAATATGGGTCTGCTTCATAGAAGTGATGGCAAGTAGTTGTAATTTCTGCCCTTAGGCACATGACAAAAATCAGCTTCCTCTAAACTCTTGTGATTACACTGACTGTTAGCATTGGAAAGCTGCCTGCTCCTTTCCTTCCTCAGGAGTCACTAAAGCAAACTGACTTCAGAGCAGCTATCCCTTCCTGTTGTAAGGCAACATGGGTGCATGCAGTTTCCCTGTATAAGTGCTGTGTAGTTGACTCTTAAAATATGAGCATCTTTTGTATAAATAATATTACAAGTAAGTTGATTTCTTGTGGCATATAGAATCTCATTTCTCCACATGCTTAATCATTTTTTAGTAATCTGAAAACAAGGTTAAAAATAACACATTTTTAAGATGAAACTAAACTCAGACGGCAAGTATAAATGTAATCAGAGCTGCAGTTTTGCAAAATGTGTAATGCTGAAGTAACTGAAAATGTTTTTGTTCAATCTGGTTTTGTTCAACATTTTTATCAGTGGCCTGGAAATGGGGATGTACAGTGAAATCTCCAGTTTTGCAGGTGATACTAAATTATTCCGGGTAGTCAAATCCCGAGCTGATGGACAGGAGCTGTAGAACGTTCTCACCAAGCTAAGTGTATGGGCAAAAAATGTTGACACTGAAGTTCATATGCCAAGTGCAAGGTAATGCACATGGGGGAAAAATAACCTCAATTATACTTGCACAATGCTTGGTTCTAAACTATCTGTTATGACTCAGGAAATAGACCTTGGGGTCATTATAGGTAGCTCTCTAAAAGCATCAGTGCAGTATGTGGTAGTGACCAAGACAGCTAATAAAATGTCATGGTAGTGTTAGAGTGATATTATGCAAAAAGCAGGGATTTCTGAATTGTTTGTCTGTTCCCCCTGGGAATTTCTCTCCCCCTTTTTCCAACTATTTTTTTTACTATGCTGTACTGGATTTAACTCCTCAGACTTTAAAGGAAAATACCTTGCTTATCTAAGTCTATCCCAGCTCTGAAATTGGTTGGTCCAATAAAAGATATCACTGAAGGAGTCCATGCCTCTCAAATCCTTCTCAATGTGTTATTAAGGGAATTGAAAACAAAACAGGAAAACATCATCATGCCACTATAATAATGCATGATACGCCCACATCTTGAATATTTTCTGCAGTTTTGGCATCTCAAAAAGGATATAATAGAATTAGAAAAGTATGGAGAAGGGCAACCAAAATGATCAGGGGTATGGAGCAGTTGTTGTACCAGGATAGATTGAAGAGGTTAGACTTCTTTGGGTTGGAAAACAGAAGACTGAGGAGAGGGATATGACAGAGGTCTATAAAATCAAGAAGGAGGCAAACAAAAAGAATAGGAGACTGTTGTTCACCAAGTTACAGAATACTGGAACTAGGGGACAGGTTCACCCACTAAAATTAGAGGACAGGTTTAAAACTAGCAAGAGAAAGTGAGCCTATCTACACATGCAATTAGCACATAGCAACAAACTCTGGCAGAGCTTTCCCAGAACCACAGCATATTGAGCCAAAGCAGAGCAGCCCTGGAGGTCAACCTGGCAACCCAGGACTACTTTGACCTGGCTCAGCATGCTGAAGAGGGGCTGCCTTGGGCTTCCTGCTGAGTAGCCCTGCACTGTAGCACCCTCATGCCCCAATCAGCCCTGTCACCATGTAGATGTGCGTTTTACTACATGTTACTGCTCCGCTGTTGGACAGTACTTCTGTTGGGCAGTACTATCCTACAGTGGAGTTAAGTAGTTTACTGTGGCCTAATAGCACTGCACATGTAGACAATAACACTTTACTGTGGATCTAATTTATCAACACAGTAAAGCACCTCATGTAGATGTGCCCAGTGTGTAGTTAGTTTGTGGAACTCATTACTACAGGAGGTTGTAGAACCAGGCAATACAGTCAAGTTCAGAAAGGGAATAGAAAAATTCATGGACAACAGATATATTAATAAGTATTAAACAGAACTATTAAACATAAGACTTATTAAAACTCTGGGCAGTCACTACAGGTAACTGGAAGATATATTAGGCCTTCTAAATTTTAACAAGGGGCAGAATCAGGCTGGCAGAACTTCACCAAAGCAGATGATACTGGTAGGTTTGCTTATCGAAAGGTGACGCAGCTCACAATATACCCACAAGAATGACTTTTATGCCACTCTTGCCTAAGAAAGTTTTAGCAATAGTGTGGGACTTCATAGGCTAGTATCCAAAAAGATTTAATCAGTAGCACAAATTGTGTATTTTCATGGTCAGTGGTATTTGTTCACATAGTGTATTTCTATCTTTTAATGTTCATAGTCATGTTAGGCACTGGTCAGAGATTATTTCCATCAAGCAACAGATATATTGACGTTCAAAGTGGGTGCATCTACACGTGCAGTTAAAGTGAAACAATAAACTCCAGGACACTTGGATCTGGAGTAAACTGCTCCTTGGCACAATGTCTATACATATACCTGGGACAGCAGCACTTTGATCTAGGGCAAAACAGTTCTGGGCTGGGAGGGGGAATAGGGGGTTAGCCCTGGGCTTTGGCTGGTGGCATCAGACAGTGGAGGTCCTAGCTGGCACACAAATGTCAGGCAGGAGTGTGGCTGGCTGGGCTGATTGGGTGCTATTTATACCCATGGTCACTTGCGTTTAATCACATGTAATTACTCTGCTGTAAGATAGTACTGTCCCTAACAGTACTATCTTATGGCAGAGTTAATTAGTTTACTGGACCCTAATATTGGTGAACATGTAAATGGTGACACTTTACTGCAGAGCTAATTGATCTACTCTGCAGTAAAGCACATGTGTAGATGATGCACCTTGTGCAAGGGTGGGGTAAAATGCGGCCCAGGAGCTGGATGCGGCCCACCAGGCCATTCTATCCAGTCCATGGGGCCCCTAAAAAATTTAGAAAATTAATATTTATCTGCCCCTAGCTGCCCATCATGCGACCCTTGATGGCTTGCCAAAACTCAGTAAGCGGCCCTCCACCCAAAATGATTGTCCACCCGTGACCTAGTGTGAGCTATCAAAGGGGAAAGTCCCCTCGAACTTGTTCTGCCAGCATTCACCAGAAAGGGGAGATTGAAAGTTGCTGTTAGAACCCAGTCCCATATCTTCACCTATGCTGTTAATGAGATGAAAACTCTGAGCTCTCCCTGTGTGAATAAGATACTCCCCTAACCCTTGTGCAGAGTGTGTGTGTGTGTGTGTAGGGGGGAGGAGACATGTGAAGGGCAGGAGCGTAAGGGCACAAATTCTCCTGGAATACTGTAAGAAGTGCTTTTGTTTATGGGCTTTTCCTCTCCCCTCGTCTTGTAGTCATCTGCAGCTTTCCAAGCAAATTTCCTCCTCCACTTAGATTGCTATTGTGTGCAAATAAAGCTGATCACATTGAGTGTGAGTTTACTAGGGCTGTGCAAAATTTCACGAGGTGTTTCATTTTGAAACTGTTTCGATGTGTGTTGAGCTTGAAACAGTGAAATTGAAATGAAACGGAAGGTTTCAAAACAGCTTCAAAACAAAACGAGGGCACTTGAAACATTTTGAAAGTTTTGAGTTTCAAAGCTGGGCTTGCTTGGCTTCAGCATGGGTCCCAGCCAGTATCAGCAGCATGCTGTCATCCTGCTGTCATCCTGCGTACAGATCCGGGGGCCCACATCACCCAGGAGGAGTCTGGCACAGCTCCACAGTCCTCCTGGGGGTTACAGGCCCTTGGATCTGTGCATGGGGTGACAGGAGGCTGCCACTGCTGCCTGGGGTCAGCAGCAGCAGCAGTCTTCCTGGTGCTCAGCATTGGCTGTGGCAGTCCCCAGGCAGCGGCAGCAGCAGCAGCAGCAGCAGCAGCAGCCTCCTGTCATCCCACGCACATATCTGGGGGTCCACACCCCTGGGAGGGCTGTGGGGCTGTGCTGGACTCCTCCTGAGGCTGTGGGCCCCCAGATCTGCATGCAGGATGACAGGAGGCTTCCACTGCCACCTGGGACTGGGACTGGGCGCAGTCTGTGCCCAGCCCTGGGAAGACTGATGCTGCCACTGGCCCCAGGGAGCAGCAGCAGCAGCTTCCTGTCATTCTGTGTGCAGATCTGGGAGCCTGCACCCCTGGGAGGAGTCTGGCACAGGAACACAGCCCTCCTCGGGGTGCGGACACTTAGATATGTGCACGGGATGACAGGAGGCTGCTGCTGCTGGCAAGTGATACAAGTTTTTCTTTCAATGGTTTGAGGTGTAGTTTCCCAGGAACCTCTGCACCTATTTCCTTGAAACTTGGCAAGCATCATGCCCTCAGAAGGGGCTACCATCTCTGCAATTTGCATCCAAATCAGGCAAGCTATAACGAAGTGTTAGGCATTGTCATGATTCCCCATTATAGCCTATGGATGAAATGTTGAAACAGTGAAACACTTTCTATGAAAAGAAATGGAACAGTGCTTCAAAATGATAAAATGAAACACTTTCCCTTAGAAATGGTGAAATGGAAGTCAAAATGAAACACCATCATCTGGGACAGGCAGCAGTAGCAATCTTATCCGGTGCTGGGCACAGCCTGCCCAGTGGTGGTCCCAAGTGGAAAAGGCAGCCTCCCCTCATCCAGAGTGCAGATCTGGGGGCTCACACCCCCTGGGAGGGCTGCTGGGCTGTGCCAGACTTCTCCCTGGGGGTGTGAGCCCTTGGATCTGTGCACCAGATGAGAGGAGGCTTCCTCTGCCGCCTGGGACCAGAGCTGAACATAGGCCACGCCCAGTGCCAGGGAAGATTGCTGCTGCCACCAGTCCCAGGTGGCAGCGGCAGCCTCATTTCATCTGGCTTGCAGATCCAGGGGCTTGCATCCCTGGGAGGAGTCTGACATAGGCCTGCAGTCCTCCCCGGGGGTTTGGACCCCTGGATCTGCACACCAGATGATAGGAGGCTGCTGCTGCCACCTGGGACCAGAGCTGAAGCCAAGTAGGCCCAGCTTTGAAACTCAAAATGTTTTGAAACTTTCAAAGTATTTTGAGTGCCCTTGTACTTTTCAAAGTTGTTTTGAAGCCTTTTGTTTCCTTTCAATTTTACTGTTTCGAGCTTGAAGCACGTTGAAACAGCTTTGAAATGAAACACCCAGTGATATTTTGCACAGCACTACTGGTTATCATGGGTGCTAATGGCTCCTTAAAGAACCCGCTTTGTAGCCTAGTTGGGGAAAGGAAGGAGGAGCAGTGAGTTATAACATCTACTGAGCTGCCCTGGGGCAGCAGAGTTCAACGTGAGTCACAGAAATTCCCCTTGTAGGAAAAGGGCCAGGAAGAGAAAGAAACTTGGGATTTTGGAGGGCCTGACCGAACACTATCACTTCTGTGTGACATGCCAGGGGTTCAAATTCAAGTTTGACAGAAACCAGCTGCAAAAATGTTCTACATTTTCTAAACAACACATTTGTAAATGTTTGGCCTTTTTTTATGGCTGGATGACCATTTTTACTGTGCAATAATGACTTTGCACATAACATGTCTAAATTTATGGTGGAAGGCAGCATATGTCTGCACCTTTCTAAACTAATTAAACCAGAGATATATAGCATAAGCTTCATCAGCTTAACTTCATCAGGTGCTGTAACAATTAATTATTGTGCAATTAACCACTTGTAAGTTTGTGCCACTTGATTGTATTTTTGGGGGGTCCTGACCTTGGGCTGTCTACAGAATGTGGATCTTTCACCCTTTGCAACTTTTATCAATTGCAGCAGTGTATTAGTGCACTGGATCTCACATTCCCAATCCTAACATAATGCTTTGTTGTATCTTTTACATCAGCTACGTTTTAAGTAGTGGGCTGATTTATTTTTTTAAAGGTGTCTACATTAGTTAATGATTGACCAAGGTTTCCTTGGCCAGCATGGTTTTGGTATCTGCCTTTTCTTGATATTAATCTCTGCTTGCCTTCCCAATTCAAAAGAAAAATGAATTTTCAAGACATTTTATGTTTTAACTAATATCTATACCTGTGTAGGACACCAAGCTCTTATTTTAACAGGACCTTTGTTTTGGCTAATGTGCCTTTGTGGATCTAAGAATATTATGTTCTGAACATTCTTTATTTCTGATTTGTATGTGTTTGGAGGATGCCTCACTAGAACTCAGGGATGTTATTTTATGAATAAAATTACATGGAGGAAATTTTCTTATGAAAATAATAGATTTTGACTAAATACCCTTGATTTACACAGCTGATTTAATTTGTGTGTACTTATGGGTATGTTGATTTTTTTTTATTGCAGTTTTCTATTAAGTTATTGAAAAAATTTCTGATAAAATTTGAATATATAAACTATGTAGGCAGTTTATTCCCATTGAGCAATATGATGGATGATAAACTACACTGGTTTCTGTATAGTGACTCTAGAGTTACTCTGCCAATAGCTTAATTATCACTTCAGTCCACAAAGTATAAACTTCCTATGTTGAATGTTTTTCCTTGGCTAATAATTGTCTGATCTGGCATTTTGATGTGTATAGGTTAAACAAATGGCAGCTTAGATATGGATCTATTTTTAATTTACACTTCATGGCAGATTTGTTTTAGACTAAATAAGTGTTTCTAGCATGTAGTAGAAAAAAAGTTTCTTTTATAGCTTTCCTTTTCGTGCAAAAAACATGAAAAGATCTTTCTAACCCTCAAGCACTAAACAAACGTATTCATGAACCAGTAGGTGCATCCTCAGAAATGGGAATGGGACCAGTGTTTTGTTGTTGTATGGAATGAAAATTGAAAAAGATACAAACACAACTGCCATCATTCAAAATACAGCCTAAAAAGGCCACAGTTTTTTAGGATAGGGTCAAACTGTTTCACCTCACATTTCTTGTGTCACCCTATATCTCTTCTCTCCACCATAGAATTCTGTCCTGGGCAGTAGGATTTATGCAGGAAAGGATGCTTTAGGCAGTGTTTGCATTCCTCCCTGCTGCACAAGCCAGGCAAGGCTTGGCCTGTAATGGTGGGAAAGATCATGTAAGAACAGTATAATATACAGTTGCACTTGAGTTTATATTTTTATATTCCCTTCTTTTAAAAAGCTCTGTAATTATGATTTTAAAAAAAGAATTTTGATTTTAGGGCTATAGGGAATACAGTAAATGCATTTCACAAAGCTTTAAAAGAAATGTAAAAGAGAATGCAGATCAGTTGAATGAGTGTTTACCTTCATTAGACTATAAGGGTGTGGAGTGTGCTCTATGTAAATGCTTATAAAGGCCAAAATATAGAGGCGGATCTGGGGGGGGTGGAGGGGAGGAGGGTGTTCAGTGGCAAGGCTACACCCTTTTGGACCATGCTGTGGGAGCAGCAGATAGGGAAAGCCTCCAAAGCAAGTTGTAGTGATAGAAGTTATAATTTAAAGACACTCCATAACAGGAGACTCAGGGTGCTTGTACACATGACAGGGCTTGCTTCCAGTGTCTCAATCTATCTCCCTTAAATTGACACAACGGGTGTCAGTTTATTCCGTTGCTGTGTACATGTGACTGATGAAAAATCTCCAAAATTCCTCCATGCACTATTCCAAGTTAAATACAGTGGCGGTTGCCATGTAACAGTTCAAGCCTGCTAACCTCTTATTACTAAATTACAGCAGGGGTTACAGCATAACTCACACAATGCTCAGATATACAGATCAGTGACAATTGTCCAGTTTTACTGACATATTTTAATTAAGTGTAGGTTTAGTACTTTCATTAATGTCATAATTTAATAGACATTTTTAGATAAATCTTTCCTTCCTCTTATTTGTAATAAGAGATTATTTATTATATTTTTAATGTTTTTATTATTTTATATTTATTCTTTTTATTCAAGTAAAGTTTATTTATTGTGAAAATCTGATTGCTTGTATTCCTTTTCTTCCTCTGCCATCAGGGTGCTTGGCTGAACAGCTGGCAGGAGTAACTTTGTGGGGAGGAAGTCTGTGGTGGGGGGATTCAAGCCTATGAAGGCCCTTGTGCAGCAGATGGTGACACAGCAGCCTCAGGCTGTGCTCAGGATGGCAGAGAGTTTGGGGGTCCTTGCTTTTGGTGGTCTGAGCCAAGGCAGCCCCTGTGTGCAGCAGATGGCCACACAGCAGCCTTGGGCTGTACTTGGGGCAGCAGCAAGTTTGGGGGTGTTTACTTTTCATGGTCTGAGCCGATGCAGCCCCTCGGTGAGGTGGGTGGCCAGGCCTGCGCCCAGGCCTGTGCTCAGGACAGCAGCATTAAAAAATTGTGGATGTTCAGAATCCAAGACCAAAATCCCATTCCTAGGGGTTCCACAACTCCAAGTACCCACTTTTCCCATACAACTCCCTCAGGGATTAGGAATTGGGATATTGTCCCTCAGGAGCTTATTAGGTAGTATCTGTTAGTCAGACAGACATTGGGTCTGCAGGGTTTGCTAACTGCTCCACAATAAAACCTGTTGTGTAGTTCTTATTCACATATGCCTTTATTTATTGAATCACTGATCACTACATAATTGTCCCCCCCCCCACCCTTTCTCCTCCATTCTTAGCACTAAATCCCACCCTTTCGTAGAATCATAGAAGGGACCTTGTAGATCTTCAAGTCCAACCCTTCTGCCTGGGCAGGAGAAAAACTGGGCTCAAATGACTCCAGCCAGGTAGGCATCAAGCGTCTTCTTAAAGACCCCCAGGGTAGGAGCCAGCACCACTTCCCTTGGAAGTTGGTTCCAGATCCTAGCCGCCCTCACTGTGAAGTAGTTCTTATGGATGTCCAATCTAAACCTACTCTCCAACAACTTGTGGCTGTTATTGCTTGTTATTTCTCCTTTCCCATCTTCTCTTCTCCCCTCTCCTTCCCTCTCATTCCTCCCTTTCCTGCCCACCATTACCACTTTCCTTAGGTGACCAGGGATAGAGGGAGGGAACTCCAGAGCTGCTCCTGCCCTGCTCCAGTGGGCTGTGCAGGGGAGCTAGGTTTAGCTGGAGACAGTGGCAGCAGCTGCAGTGGCAGGCAGGTTTCTCCTTTCTGACTTTTCTCCCCAGGTGTTCAGCACTAGCCCACAAGCAGGTGCAGGGAGGTAGAATCTACCTACTGTTGTCACTGCTGCTATTTCCCCCAGTTGATCCCAGCCCCTGTGCAGCCTGGCTAGAATGGGGCTAGAGCGGCTCTGAAGGCCCTCCCCACCTCCACATCAGCTTGGGGTAGCAGCTATGGTGGATGGGGGAGGGACGAATGGCAGGGGAGGGGAGATCGTGCTCAGCATGAAGGGAAAAGGAGGGGTGAGGATGCTGAGGGTAGGGGGAAATTCTTACCTGATTTAGGGACTTTAAAAACAGTGTCCAGCTGCTGCTCCCACAGCATGGTCTGCCCACCCCAGGTTACAGGAGCGGGGAGAGGAACCTGAGAGCAAGTTTCTTCTCCTTTACAATATTGATTGCTGTTCCTGAACTTCCTGTTTCAAAATCTTGGATCTTCTCATGGGCAAGAATCAAGTAGCACTCCTTAGCTGCATTGTTTTGGAAACTGGAATGAAGGAAATAAACTAAGCAGGAAAAGGTCAGCTGATCAAAACAGTACCGCTTTAATGATAGCAACTGGACTTTTATATGGTTCATTCATTAGAACACTGAGGCTAAGGACAGACATTCAAAAAGCCTGAGCCTGAATTGATTCAATCTTCACAGATTAGTTTAACATGCCTAGGCTGAATCAGTTTGTAACCATTCAAACATACCCTCTGGACTGAGGAAATGCAGGCACATGCCTGCAGTGGCTCAGGATAATAGTCAGTGGGTGCTAGAACAGCCCTCCCTTCCTTCCACAGCATGGAACTGAGGTGGGTATGGCCAGGTTCAGCAGGATCCTGTGATTAGCCCAGCAGAGAATTGATAACAGTGTTGATCACCAAACTGAGAAAACAACATGGGCACATTACCAGCTACTTGTTGATCCTGCTTGTTGATTCAGCACAGACCATAGCCAGCATGTGGTCTGCTAGCGAATACACAGACACCTCTCTGCAAGGCGAAGGTGAGGGAGGAATTCCTGCTTAACAGGGGGTGGTGAGAGGAAGTGGGGGAGCTGCAGCCAGGGAGCAGAGGGGAGGGGCCAGCTCTACTGTGGAGCAGAGAGCCCCACCCAGCCCAGAGAGTATGGTGGGATGTTGAGGGCATCTGGTTTATCTTAAACTGGAAAGGGATCTGGGGAAGACCTTGCATAAACCAGTTTGAGCCAAATCACTTGATGGTTTCAACCATTCTCAAACTGGTTTATGTGCACTGAACATCTGTTCTGTTACAGATTTAAACCAGTTTCTGATGACTTAAACCAGGTTATGTGGAATGTCTGTCCCTAGCCCAAAACATAAATTACCTTGTCCAATTCCAGCTATAACAAATAACTATGTCCTGGTAGCAGTCTTGATGGTAACATCAGTGCCCTTGTGCGTATGATTTTCATGTGATCCCTGTGTTT
>NW_017728943.1:108088012-108094632 GCF_001723895.1 Crocodylus porosus
GTGATATAATTGTGCTTTTGATCACCCTTCCAAAGGTGAACAGCTTCAGTCAGCAGCATCTTATTCCACAGTGGTGTAAACATTCTTGTGTGGTGTTTCCTGACCTCTGTGATGCAGTAGCTCCTTGATAAATTTGGAAAAATACCTCAATGCTTCCATAGGCCTTTAAAATTCCTGTAGGTTTCAGCTCTGTGGTTAGTTTGACCTGTTCCATGATCTCTGCCTTGTAAGAAATTGTTTTCTTCAGAATCTTTTTTTTTATGCCTGGTTTTAGCTCAGTGCCCTACCATACTTGATAATTCTGTTTTCAGTAATCTGACTACTAAATAAACAGCCTGCTGCCTTCAGAAGGATCCATTATCTATTTCAAGGGTATTATGACATTATACCTTAGCATCATTTGACATTATACCCCAACATCACTTGCTACATAAAAATCCCAAAAATGCATGTTGGAACACAGCATAGTAGCTGTAAGATGCCTGTTCACTAATTCAGTTCTGAAACAGCAACCAGTTAATTTATACTATGGGTGTCAAACTCACCTGGTTTCCCTAGGTTGGGTCTGGACAATGGATCTCCTAACAGGCATTATATGTACTATGAAGAGCCTTGCAGGCCAGATTCAGACTGTACAGTGACATGACAATGGGCAGTAGCCCTGTGCAAACAGTGACAGTGGCAACAAAGTGAGCAGCACTGATGGCTTAGGGAACAATAAGGATTCACACAGCCATTGGGGAACAAGCAGGAGGAACTTACCCTCCTGATAGCTGACACTAATCCAGACATAGTGGGGCTCACAGAAACATGGTGGGACCCAAAGCACGACTGGGCAGTGAATATCAAGGCTACGGGCTATACAGGAGGGACAGGACAGGGAGGAAAGGTGGGTGTGTGGCACTCTACGTCAAGGAGGAATACACATCCTCATCAAGTAGCACAAGGTCAGAGGAGGGGCACACTAAAGTGCTCTGGGTTAGAATACAAGGAAGTAGAGGGAAAAGGGACTTAATGGTTGGGGTCTACTACAGACCACCAAACCAAGGGGAAGAGGTAGACCGGGAATTCTTAAGTCAGCTCACAGAGGTAGTTAGGTCAAAGGATGTGGTTCTCATCGGTGACCTGAACATTCCAGACATCTGCTGGGATTAGCAGTCAGCCAGGTCTGACCGCTCATGTAGGTTCCTAGCTGAAATACAGGACCTCCATCTGACGCAGGAGGTGCATAGCCCCACCAGGGGAGATGCCTTGTTGGACCTGGTGCTGGCTGTGGGTGATGACCTGGTGAGAAGGCTGCGGGTGCTCAACCACCTGGGAGACAGCAATCATCGCCTGCTGGAATTCACCATCCAGCACAAGGTGGCAAAGGCCTGTAGCTAGGCAGCAGCCCTGGACTTCAGGAGGGCAAATTTCAATGAGGTAAGGAGAATAGTCAGGGAGGCACTGAGGTCCTGGAGAGGAGGGGAGTCGGGGGTCTAAGAAGGGTGGTCGTTCCTTAAGGAGATGATCCACTGAGCCCAAAGGGAGGTAATCCCAACATAGATCAAAGGGGGCAAGAGGGCTCAAAAGCCCCCATGGCTTACCAAAAGCATACAGGAATGTCTCCTAGCTAAAAGAGAGGCGTACACCCAATGCAAGGGAGGGATCATCACCAGGGAGAACTATATTGCTGTTGCTCAGGGCTGTAGAGGGGCGTCAGGAAGGCCAAGGCGGAGATGGAACTGGGACTAGCTTCCCAGATCAAGAACAACAAGAAGTTCTCTTTTAAATACATAGGGGGCAAAAAGAAGGTTGTGGGTAATGTGGAGCCTCTGCAAGACATGCTAGGAAATCTGGTCATCACCCCAGATGACAAAGCTAACCTATTTAACAATTTCTTTGCCTCCATTTTCTTGAGCAGGGACTGGATCAGCCCCCCCACCAGGACCCCCTCTGGCCCCAGGGAAGGCACACCCAGGCCTAGGGTCAGTGAGGAACTTCTGGAGGGACTGGACTTCTTTAAATCAGTTGGTCCTGACGATCTCCACCCCAGAGCGCTGAGGGAAGTAGCAGAGGTCATTGTGGGACCCCTGGCACAGCTTTACGAGCAGTCATGGTGGTCTGGTGTGGTGCCAGAGGACTGGAAAAGGGCCAGTGTGGTTCCCATTTTCAAAAAAGGGAGGAAGGGGGACCCGGGAAACTACAGGCCAGTTAGTCTTACCTTGATCCTGGGTAAGCTTTTTGAGAGAATTATCCTGGCGCATGTCCATGAGGGGCCAGCAGAGGAGGTAATGCTTAGGGGCAACCAACATGGATTCATTAAGGGCAGGTCCTGTCGGACGAACCTTGTGGCCTTCTATGACCAGGTCACAAAATCCATAGACACAGGGGTAGCAGTGGACGTAGTCTTTCTGGACTTTAGGAAGGCCTTCGACACTGTCTCTCACCCCATTCTCATTAAAAAACTAGAGGACTGTGGTGTCGACACCTACACATTCAAATGGGTTGCTAACTGGCTGGAGGATCGCACCCAGAGAGTGGTGGTGGATGGGTCATTTTCAACCTGGAGGGATGTGGGCAGTGGGATCCCCCAGGGCTTAGTCCTCGGGCCTCACTGTTCAACATCTTCATCAGTGACTTGGACAGGTGGGTAAAAAGCACCCCGTTCAAATTCACAGCTGACACTAAGATGTGGGGGGATGTGGGGATACTAGAAGGGAGGAATAGGCTGCAATCAGACCTAGATAGGGTACAGGGGTGGGTGGATAAGAATAGGATGGGATTCAACACTGACAAGTGCAAGGTGCTGCACTTGGGGAGGAAGAACCGGCGCCATACCTACAGGCTGGGGAACTCCCTTCTCATCAGTGCAGAGGCAGAAAAGGATCTTGGAGTCATAATTGATGCCAAGATGAACATGGGTCGGCAGTGTGGGGACGCGATCGGGAAGGCCAAGCGTACCTTGTCATGTATCCATAGATGCATCTCGAGCAGGTCCAAGGAGGTGATCCTCCCCCCTTACGTAGCACTGGTCAGGCTGCAGCTGGAGTACTGTGTCCAGTTCTGGGCGCCACACTTCAAGAGGGACGTGGACGATATGGAAAGAGTCCAGAGGAGGGCCACTCGCATGGTCAGGGGGCAGCAGGGCAGGCCCTACGAGAAGAGGCTACGGGACCTGAACCTGTTCAGCCTCCTCAAGAGAAGGCTGAGGGGGGATCTAGTGGCCTGTTACAAACTAGTCAGGGGGGACCAGCAGGCACTGGGGGAGTCCCTGTTCCCCCGAGCACTTCCAGGAGTGACTAGAAATAACGGTCACAAACTGGCAGAGGGTAGATTCAGACGAGTTATCAGGAGGCGCTACTTCACGGTCAGGGCGGCTAGGATCTGGAACCAATTTCTCCAAGTGAAGTGGTACTGGCTCCTACCCTGGAGGTCTTTAAGACAAGGCTAGACAATCACCTTGCTGGGGGTTGTTTGACCCCAGTACTTTTTCCTGCCCATGGCAGGGGGTTGAACTTGATGATCTGCTCAGGTCCCTTCCAACCCTATGAACTATGAAACTATTGCTTGCCCAACTGCTGTGGAATCGCACCCCCAATGGGGCTCTCTACCCCAGAATTTGGTGGCGGGCTCCATTCAGTCCCAGACCCAGGGGCTCAATGATATAGTTCAATGGCCTGGGTATTTAACGCCCCTTATCTATACTAAATTTACTCATTGTTATCTACTAACTATCACAATAAGAAAATGTAGACCTCTGACATAATTGACTACTCCTTTATTTACGTCAGCAGTCCTCAGACTTACGGCACCCCTCATTAGACTCAAAGCACCTCTTGGAAAATGGCAGTTGTTAGCTTTCTCCCTTTTTTGAGTTTGAGAAAATAATAGAGCTAATATTCTGTAGCAAAGAAATCAGAAAGACTACAAGTCAGAATGTTTTTGACACTGCGGATTCCTATTTGAAATACCTGGGTTTATCTTACAAATTGCATGTAGGTGCTTGCACCCTTTTTGAGAATGACTAATTTACATATTTCATAAACAATATACAAAATCAAGCTAATACATCTAATGCTATATTTTCATTACAGAAAGAATGCATTAATTTTAGGTGTGGGTGTAGGGAGGGATAAAATATTATCTGGCACTGGGAGGCTGATTAGGTCCTTCAGTTTGTTATTTCCAAATGTTTTAAGGTATATAAAAGGCTTATTTAAAATGGTATACTGTATGTATGTGTGTGCTTGCACATGCACATAGGCATTATGCTAGTTGGCTGAATTCCAGTGACACATGCATTCAGCCTAAACTCTTTTTCTTTAAAAGAAATTTTGTTTGAGAATAGTCATTAAATTGTAATGACATCTTAATAGGATTTTTACCTGGATGGGTGCAGGTTTTAATACTTGTCTCATGGCATTGCTTTTTTTTTTACTTATTGGAATACTCTGTTTGTTCAATACATTTGCCCTTTTTAAGCATCAAATACTTAGCAAAGCTTCTTTGTAATCCACATTGCATTTCCTGAATAGCTTCAACTAAAAACTCAGAATATGGTGCTTCTTATCAAATCACTTAGTGTCATTTTCAGTGTGACAGAAGAGTGTAGTCCCTGAAGGGCTTTTCCCAGATCATTAATGCTATCTAAAGACCTTAAAAAAACAGAATTACACACTAATGGGAACTGATCTTTTCAATAAAAAAGGAGAGATTAATTGTGAGTCATCAGATAAATGTCTAGAAGTACTAGATTTAAGAGTGTTTCTTTGTATAGTGATATCAAGGATTAAACATGTTAGTCAGAAATGAGAAAGCTACAGACTAGGTATGCTGCTCATCTGAGTGTCAGTAAAACTTCCTTATGCTGTCACATATTGTTATACGTGACCTTATCCATGAAATAAGTGTGATTTCTAAGAGATAGCTTTGGGGCTTGTCTACATTTGAAAGTTAACACAGATTAAAGTAGGTGAATTTGAAGTGCAAAGCTACTTGTGAATAACTCCACCTCTGGACACTTATTCTGGAACAGGAGTATCTTGACCCATTGGATTTATATTATTGTTGCATCCAACAATGCCGTAACTAACTTTGGTTAAGCTAAACAGGAACAAGGCAGTCTTGTTTCACATTAAGTGTGTCAACACATGGATATAACTAGATACAGCTAATTGGCTGCAACTCTATGTGCATAGAAACCCATTTTTGCACTGTATATAAATCTGACTTTGCCAAAACAACTGACATTCAAAATTTGAATAGCCTGCAAACAGTGACCAATTATACAATGAAAGAAAAAAAATAAATGATTCCCTGCAAGAACACTAGGGACCCTGTCCTTAGGCCTTTTATGTATAATTTCTATAAAAACAGGGATTAATACAATATATAATATAAACTGGCAATTTTTACACATTGGTTTATCCTGTCCTATGCAATCTTCAGAATTGGCAGAGAAATGCTTTGTCTTTCATTACCAACTTTTTGCACTTTTTAGAACAGGGTTAGGCAATTATTTCAGCTTAACAAGTTTTGGTGTGCTGTTGAGGGCTGCAAGGGTAGTCCTGCCCCTTGACAGGTGCCCCACCCCCTGGTCACTATCTTGGGACCAGAAGTCGCACCCGCCATGCCCTGACCTTTGCCACTGGAAGTCTCTCCCCTTGCACTGGAAATACTCCATTTGGAAATGGGCTTTGCCATCTTGGAAGTGGGGGAAAAAAAACAAATTATATAATAAAAATCAAATACCCACAATAACATTTAATTTTACTAAAAAAAAAAGTCCTGATTCATGTGTGTTTGCATCGTGTATATAGAGGTGATTGCATAATAGCTCAAAATGAAGTATTACTCCTTTATATTGCATAGGGTGTGAAAGGATATGGGTGGGTGGATATGGAATTTCTGGGAGGCTGAGGGTGTGTGTGTGGATGTGTGTGTATGGGGTGTGGGGGTGTGTGTGGATGTGGGCGGGTAGGTATGGGGGTTTCTGGGGAGGTGTTTCTGTGGATGTGTGTGTGGGTGGGTATGGGGTTTGTGGGCTGTGTGGTGGGGAGTGGCTGGAGGTGTGTGTGAGGGTCGGTATGAGGTGTGCATGGGAGGTGTGGGTGCATGTGTGTGGTGGGATGCTGTGTGTCTAGCAGTTATCAGAGCTCCCCCACAGGTGCAGGGTTGTATGTGTGGGCAGGGGGGTGTGGAAGGGTATGGGTAGGTGTGCTATTTGTCGGGTGTATGATTGTGTGTGGGGGAGGGTGTAGTTGTGGGGTTTTCAGGTGAGTCTGGAGCAGGCCAGGGGCGATACACATGCCACTGCCCTGTCCCACTCTACCCCATGCCTGTTCCAGACTTGCCTGCTCACCCTAATTGGGCAGAAACTGTTTTTCAGCAGGGGGTAAAGCAGCCCCTCCCCCTCACTGCTGCTGGGTGCCCCTGCCTACACACTCACACACACTGCTCCTGCCTACACACACACACACACTCACTCTGGCTCTATCTCTGCCTCTGCCTACACTCGCATACACACTGCCCCTGCCTACACACACACTGCCCCTACCTAAACACACTCTACCTCTTCCTACACACACACATACTCTGCCCCTGCATACACACACACACACACACACACACACACAGAG
>NW_017728943.1:108094732-108124780 GCF_001723895.1 Crocodylus porosus
CTCTGGCTCTATCTCTGCCTCTGCCTACACTCGCATACACACTGCCCCTGCCTACACACACACTGCCCCTACCTAAACACACTCTACCTCTTCCTCCAGCCACCACAAACATGCCCCTGCATACACACACACACACACACACACACACACAGAGTGGGTGGGGCTGGGCTCCTGCTGCCTGCTCTCCCTGGATTCTACTCCCCCTGGCTCCTGTCATCTTTGACAGGCATCTAGGAGCAGATAAGTATTTTCTAAATTTTTTAGGGTCTTGCAGGCCAGATAGAATGGCCTAGTAGGCCATATTTTGCCTGTCCCTGCTGTAGCAGGAAGCACCCAGAAGCAGCAATGGGGAGGAGCTTCTTTTCCCCCATGCTGAGCAACAGTTACTGCCCAGCTGGGACTGTTGCAGCTGCTGTTTAGCATGAGCCAGCAAGTTCATAGCAGGCATGGGGTGGGGTGGGTCGGAGCTGTGGCGTGGGCCCCCACTAGTATCACAGGGCTCGGGCCAGTGGCAGCAGCAGATGGAAGATGCTGCTGCTGCCTGGTCTGCCTAGAAAGGCAGTCTAGCTGTGGAGCTGCCCCAGTCCCACTGCATGCCCAGGGGGTGGCAGGATGTGCCATGGCCAGACAGTGCCTGGGTCAGGTAGGACTGAGGGACCTGCCACAGGCTGAACAAAGCCCCTCCACCAGCTGGATCCAGCCCATGGCCTGTATTTTGTGGACCCCTGTTTCAGAACAGTAACTTACAAACCACAAAACAGTAAAAAATTTAGAACAGTTTAGAATCTTACCCTGATTTACTATCACAGGACACCTATACACATGCATGGAGCCTGCTTCGATGCACTGGAAATCCAATGAGTTGAAGCAGACTCAATTAATTGATTCTGCTGAAGCATGCAAATTGATACTCTGGCAGCCTTCTGTGTTACATGTATCAGCATCCCTGTGCATCTCCGCTCTGAAAAAGTGGCGGTGAGGTACTTTGAAATAAAACCCATTCAATGAGCTTTAGTTCAAAGTGCCCTGCTGCCATTTTTTAGTGTTGGGATAAGTGGGGTTGCTGATATGTGACATGTGGGTGGTTTTAATTAGCTCAGCTTGCTAATTAAAGCACCTGGTGCCACATCCCACAACATGTATAAAAATGCCCATAGATACTATAGTTGTATTGCTACATGCTGTTGTCCTTCTTGCAGACTTTGTTCTGTCACAACTTGATAATACTTAATAGAAAGTCCTTCAGTGACTAAGGGCAGCTTAGGAGAGAGATCTCTATTATATATGAATTCTATTTTTATTTAGAAATGCTCATATCTGGTATGTAACTGCCAAAGTGCTTTCAAATATGCTGCTGTTGGTCTACAAAGTAAAGAAACCCAGAGCTAACTACTAGGGCTGTGCAAAGCTTTGGGTGCTGATTCAATTTGAAGGAGTTTTGGCCTGATTTGGTGGCTGAATCTCCAAATCTCAATCAAATCAGGGGACCAGTAAAAAGGTCTGAATCGATTCAAAGCTCTCTAAATTGATTTGGAAAAGATTCGGAGAGCTTCAATGATTTGGGCAGTCCCCACCTGCTGTAGCAGGGAGCTGGAGCTGGATTTGGAGGTGGTAATTAGAGAGTGGGGGATGGGAGCATGGGGGGACCCCACCAGTCCCCCTGAGCACCCTTTGACCTCTGCCCGCTCCCCCAGCCCCCTCCCCATGGATGACCCATCCAGCCCCAGCCCTTTAAAAAAAAGCCCTGACTCACCAGGTCCTGCCAGGCAGGGAGGTGATCCCTGCTGCCCCCCAATGTCGTTCTCTGCAATTCCCCGACTCACCGGCTCCTGCAGCGGCCTCAGGGCTTTGGGGGCTCATATAGAGCCCACCACATGGCATGAGGCAGTGGGGATTGCCCCCACCCCATGGAGCAGGATCTGGTGAGCCTGGAGGGGTTTTTTTTTTCTTAAAGGGCCAGAGCTGGGGTGGGCAGGGCAGCCATGGACAGGGGCTGGAGGAGCAGGCGAGCATCAGGAGGCTTGTACAGAGCCGCCCGTGCAGTGTGGGACAACAGGGATTGCCTTCCTCTGCCTGGCAGCAGCTGGTGAGTTGAGACCTTTTTTCTCAGAGTGCTGGGAGCTGGGCTGGGCAGGGTAGCCATTGCCTGGGCTGGGAGAGTGGGCAAGGGAAGGGTGTGGGTGATTTGGAGACTTGGCAGCATGTGATTACTGGTGAAACTCTAACTCATGCTTGGAGGCATGTAGGCCTTTACCAAAGGCCAGTACTCTATAGTTCCCGTGAAATACAACTCAGAAACTGTCTTGAACAGAGCCTTGCCAAAGGCACAGCCCTAGGTCCTCTACATAGTGGGGTCTTGTTGCTAGGTATTTTAAAACTATTTCCAGCTTCTAAAAGTACCGATCACTCATTTTATGTGATCTTTCTCTCTTCCCAGAGGGGGAAGAAGGAAAGTTTTTAGAAGTTTCTTTGTGATTATGTTACTGTGGAGGCAAAAAGCAAGTAGTCAATACAGTAATGTCCCAGACTGGCTTGGTGCTTTCAAGGGAAAGTATGCAATATTGGGCATTACTTTTTTAAAAAACTTTTTTAACTGCCTGGTGTTGCTATACACTTGATGTATATTAGGATCCTAACACTTGAAGATCGTAACTGTTTCATCACTCATTAAAATAGGTCTCATACACAAATCAGATAAACTAATTCCTCTTTTGTCCTACTCCTCTCATTCCAAGACACTGCTTTCTGGTCACTTTAGTCTCTTCTATTCCTTTTTCCTTGCTTTCCTTGATAGAGTCATTAAACTTTAATTTCATCCATTGGTTTATGTAAGACTACAGCTGTAATCCCAGTATCTGCACTCTTCATTCTACACTTTAACTAATGGCCACTGCCCATGTTCAGAAAGTGCTGTAGTCTAGAATAAAGCAGCAAAACTTTCTCTTAAAGATTTAGGATGCTGCTTCTGTGGCATTCCTGTCCTCGACCAGCCTGAGCTGCCACCTATTTCAACACTGCTTCTAAACACAGGTATGGTGCAAAATATAGTAAGAAGCTGTCCAAAATAAAGTGTCTGAACTCTATGAAGAGTCAGTAATTGTTGTTGTGTTCCTATCAGTATCGCAGAATAATGTGCACCAGTGATCTGCATCAATGATGAATAAATCTTTCAGTGGTACTTACCGTTTGAGAACTCAGTCCTGTTCATTTCTTAAACTCTCATGCAGCTTGCTTTACTCCTTCACACTCTTTGAGTTTACATGGTTGCTCAGAAAGTGCTCAGCAAAGAAAAAAGGATTGTTTCACTGAGAATACAGTATGTTTTAGTTCCTGAATAATATTGGTAGCAATGCCTGTCCTATGCTTGATGGCAGATACATGATTTACATCTGCAATATACCTGAAAGTATGAATATTTATTAATCATTTTTACAGGTTAATAAATTCTGCTTAAACTTAGAAGATAGGGAGCCACCGTTGTCCCTATACAGACCCTTTTTCACATGTCCTTTGTGGATAGATGAAAAGGTAGGTCCTGGCAGCCTGTGAGGAAACTGCAGTCAATACCTGAATTAGGAACAGCGAGCATATTGTTAGCCAGATTACAGATACCTTGTGGGTAGGCTGCTGATAAAAAAGACAGAAACAGGTCTACAGCCCAACCTTTTATTTCCTTGCTCTTTAAAACATGAAAACAAACATTTATCCCAAAGTATGTCTGGCAACGCATGACAGCACAACTGATTTTCACCTATACCAGCTGGGGAGACTCAAGAGGTGGTAGGAGGGTGGCACACAGATTGGTAGCAGGTCTTCTTGAATTTGCTGAGTTCTCCAAATTTATCTCCAGCCTGTGCCCAATATTTATAGGTGGCTGGTTCTATCTAATATTCTAATAAATGATCTCTGATTGGTTTTATTTAAATTTCCTTGTTTCACTGAAACTTTTGGAACTGGACTGAACCAGATCTCTTATGGACTTGGAAGGTGTCAATTAGTCGGGCTTTATAACCTTGGGAAAGAAAGAGGGGGTGGTTTGTTATTTCCTTTCCTACCCCATTGTGGAGTGCTGCTCAACACTAACCTGTTTCTGCTTTACTTTAGTGTCTGACAAGGCTGTTTTTGTTTTCACAAATTATCCAAACACCTTAACAAAAATATATCTATTATAGCAAAATAGTGTCTAATACATTTGGTTATATCAATCACTACTACTACTGTTATTATTAAACTATAATATGGTGTATTTGGATTATTTTATGTATGGTCTTCCTTTATTTCCTTTCAGGCCTTGTGCTTTGTTTTATTGCGTTCAATGACTTCCTTTACTTTGCTTACCAGGCTAGTTGTCATATCTGCAAAGGTTCACACTACGGTCACTTAAAAACAGGCTTTGGGGCCTTCTGTTTAGCCATAGTTCAGCAGCTTGGCCTAGGCCCCTTGAAAATGGCCATGGCTGGCAACAAAGTCTGAAAACCTCCAATGATGGAATTCAAGGACATCTATGACTAGGGATATCTAGTCCGAAGCTGTGCAGTAGTGTTCCTAAGCCATCCCATACAGATTTTGCCTATTCTGGCTCTTCTTGGAAACCTCCAATGATAGATCCACAGAAGACAAATACAGACCAGAGGGCCAGATGTTACTCCACCCTTAAGAATGTAAGTGGTATTAGGAACTTAAATGCAATTCTATCCCACCTTGTTCAAGTTCCTGAAAACCAGTTAATGCAAATGGCAGGTGGTCCTCATTGCTTTTTTTATTACTCACTTTTAAGAAGAAAATGTGTTACAAAACTAGATGCATTAATGGATTTTCTGGACATGAGCAGAGTGGAATAGACTTAAGTGCCTAACTGACTCTGCTTAGATGCCATAGGTGGTATGGAATCTGGCTGCTGATTCCTAACTTGCACTTTAATTACTGTGCCGCAAATCATGGCATCATTATAGACTGTGTACCATTCTTAGGATCTGGGAAGAAAAACCTGCAAAATTACCATTCGTTGTGAGGATTAACCTGTTGTTCCAGTGTGCAGTGAATCTCATGCATTTCACTGGGATTTTAAGAAGAGAATATGAGGAAGGAAGGATCCAAGTGGGAGCTGATCTGGAGGATGTAGGGAATAAAGAGATAAAAGTTTTGGTTGGGAGGAAGGGGAAGGTTTTCTGAAATAGAGGATTGTTAAAATATCTGCAGTAGAGCTCACTGCATCTGATATTGGAATAGAAACCTTAATTCAGCAAAGTGGATAGCTGTGTGTTTAGGTTGGAGTAATGAGCCCAGGTTGAAGGAGGAAGAGTTTGAAGTTGTGTTTAGCTTGCTGAATCAGGGCCAGGAGAATTTCAGTGAAACACCTTCTCAAGCACCTATTCACCTTCTGTTGAAAAACCACCAGAAGCAGCAACAGTAAAATTCTAAGACAAATAAATTCCTTGTGTAGCACCTGCTGGGTAATAACATGAAAGGACTTGCAAAACTTAAGCAGGTTTTTATTATGAGAGCTCTTAATAGAGCAGATGCAAGTGCAGCTGCTGTTTATCCATATATGCTTGGACTAACTTCTTGGTATCGCCTTCAAACTTTTTCTCCTCAACTTTTGTGCAGGCTATGTAAATGAAGTCTTAAAACTATCTAGAGTGATGAACTAAAATAATTTTAAAAATGAATTAAAATATTCTTCCCTGATGTCTGTTCTACCACTCGGAAAATAATTGCATGTTTCCCAACAAAGTGAAAATTAGGAATGGGGTCGTGGGGAGGGCATATCATTAGCTCTCAGTTGTCCTGCAAGACCACTAGGAACTAAATTTCAATTATCAGTAATCAAAAAGATGCAATATCATTGTTTGATCTTTTAGATCCTCAAGATGGATCTAAATAATGAATGTAGAAGCCCAGCAGCTTTTCAGTGCAAAGATATATCAGGTAAGAGTCATGGAGCTGAGCTGTATGCATTTCCTATTCTCTTGCTTTAAAAAAGGTGTAAAACAAATGTAGACAGATGCTATATCAAAGTGAATGTTCGGTTTATAGTAATACATTCCTCTGTATTTGGGGAGTGTAAAAAATATTTTTCCTCTTCTCTAGCCAATATCACTCACATAAATGAGATATTACAGTAACTGTACAGGAGGCATCTGCACGTGCACTATACTGCACAGTTGTTACTACGCAGTCATTTAGCACTTGCTTAAGCAAGTACTATGTGACTGCAGTAACCGACATTACTGAGAAGTCCTGATGCTGCACAGGTTGTTTCTCATGCTACTGCGCAGTAGCTCGTTGCTATTGTACAGTAGCGCTGGTGTCATGGTTCATGCCTGCCAACATAACATCGCCATAGCAAGGAGCTACGGTGATGTAGCTCATCACTATGGCAACATAGCATTTTAAGTAGATGTGCCATATATGTATAATTAAAATCCCTCAAATATGTCACAAGGAAGGGTTAGTGGAAAATTCATTGGCAAATAAAGTGTGAAGCATTTGATTGAGCTCTGGGAGTACAGTTTCATCTTTTGTTCTCTGCTTGCAGCCCTACAGAAATGCAGTTCATGACTGGACTTCCTAGATGTGGCAGTATAAATTCTTATCTACTTTATTTGTTTCTCATGGCAGGTGGATGGGGGGAACTGGTGAATCAAATGGCATTACAGTCTTGTTTAATTGATGCTACAGTTTTTTGTTGGTATTTGTGGTATGTTAGAATAGCCTTATTTATTCGACTTATATTCCGATTCTTTTTATTTGGGATTCATGTACACAGGAATATGACGTTAAAAGTAGCAAGGAGTATGGGGAATAAAAGGACAAAAGAACAAAATTAGAGTTGGCATATACATTTACTCCCTGTATTTCCTTTATCCCCAATGGGAACGAAAAGTCAAGGTTGTCCTCTCTCCACTTCGTACTGAGATTTGAAAGTCTACCTTTAATCCTCTTCTCCTTGCTTCACTGACACAGTCAATTGGATAAAGGCATCCTCTATTCCTTGGTATGAGTTCACCTCAGAGAATTAAAGGAAATAAGGAAAACCTTGGTTTTAATAGACCTTTCCTTAATTGTACCAAATAATGTAGACTAATAGTACTTTGAAATAGTCTCCTGGAATGTTAATGGGCTTAATAACCCAATAAACAAGAAAGAAGATACTGAACTACCTTTTAAAAAGTTACATCCAGACATTGTAGGTAGATGAAAAAACTCTTATCTCCTGGAGGAGGAGGTGGGTAGACTTTTTTTAAAGGGTGAATGCAGCAGTTACACTGATATATTTGGCCTGCTTATGTCCTTCTGCCCACCCACTTGACACTGTCTAACTCAGTGATTTCCAAAGAGTGTGTTGTCACACACTAGTATGCTGCAAGGTTGGCAGAACTATGCTACAAAAAACACCAGTATTTTTTTTCAGTATTAGATATAGCCCTTGAAGCCATGCCCTTAGGGCTCCTTGCAGGTCCAGATATTTAGATTAATACTGCTACTGCTCCCCTGCTGCTAAATTTCCAAATCCTGGATTGTAGATTTGGGTCCTGGCTCAGCCTTCCCTATGTGGCCGGATCAGACTTATGGGGCCAAAAGGCTGGCACCACTGCATATATGCAACTTTTTGGGTATGAGTGAAGTATGCCACCAATTTTAATCCAAAAAACAAGCAGTGTATCAGAAGTTCATGAAGCATTGCCATAGCTGTTTCACATGTTCACACATTCTGTAAGGCCATTTGGTCTTTTTTATTTTTAAGTCTTCTAAATTCGGCAGTCAAGCCCCCCAAATCAGACCCATTCCTCTTCTTTGTTCTTGGGATTCTCAGCCTGTACTTGGTTCCAGTTTTTAAACTTTTCTTCACAACCACGAGGGCTGGAAACTTGTTTATTTTTTTTAGTATAAATTAGGGTTTTCACACCGTCTCTTGACTGCAGAAGCCAGGGTTTAAGGAAATTGCCAAATATTATGAGGCTCTCAAGAAAACCCAAGAGTAGACAGAACTGGGACAGGACAGTGGGCAAGGCAGATGGTAATGAGAAGACTAGGTAGAGGACAGAGATAGATTGACTGCTTGGAGGGAAGCTGTCAGTGGACAGTTTTATTGGATCTGCATTTTAGAGTGAATATTGAACCTGAACTGTAATTATTGTCCACGACAAAGAGATGAACAGATCTCCACCAAAGACTCAGATTCATAGGCGGACCAATCCTATGCCTCCACAGTTTATTGTTTCTTAAAATCTCTCAGTCTTGTGATTTTTGTAGGTGAGGAAGGGAAGGATTTTGAACTCTGGCTTTTGGTGATATTATTGTGACTGACTACAGGTATCTTGATTATGAGGATTCTTCCTGAGTCCTTGGATAACTCTTTCTGGGCCTGAGGGTCATTAATCCGTTTCACTTCACCCCTGGTTATAGACAGGGAGACTGAACCTAAGTCCTAGGATGCAGGGGAGGGGCCATGTAAGAAAACTTGCAATTTGTGTATTCTTTATTTCATTTTTTCAGGGCCTGAAAACGAGGCTACTAGGGGCCTTAAAATATATATTTTTCATAACAAACAAGGAAAGAATCCTAGGTTCCACTTGTTTTGATTCTTAAAAGGAACATTTCACTTGAATTGTCTCTTGGTGAGGTATGCAGTGTAAAAAGAGTAGAGTCGACACCTAGGGGAGCCATCAAGAGAGGGAGGATTTGCTGGCAGATAATAGTTGGCTATTTCCTAATGTTTCTTAATGAACCACTGTGGTATATGAGAAAATGAGACTAGGACCTAAAATAGATTTGGAGGTGGGAAAAAAGAACAAAGTTCTCTAAAGCATAATTAACCAGAAAGGGGGGAAAAAAGTCTCTCTGTTTATATTAATCTTCAGAAGTGAGAATGAGGGAACAATGTGAAGGAACTAGAGTAAAGCAGTTTCCCCTACTTCCTTAGCACTTACAAATTAAATATTGTTTAAAAAAAGTTTGACTTCAAGTAAGGACCTTTAGGGCAGCAATATAAAATTACATGGATATTTAACTGCACCGTATTGCTGTGCTGTAATTAAGGCAAAGTACCTTGCAATTATTCCACCAACTGTGTTAATATATTCAATGTTCATGCCTTCAACATGAATATTTATTTATTTTAAAGAAGTCTTATTTTAAAACATGAAGCAAAACTAGTGGATTAGTACCTCAAGTTATGAAAGATGAGAAGGGGAACACAGAGAACATAGACATTGTTTTACTTGATAAACAACAGTGCAAAAGCCAACATTTTACATTTTATTTGGATATTTGTTTTTATGCCTTCCAGATACTTACTAACTTTAACTGTTAAATCCTCATAATACACCAAGAAGATTGATAAGGTTTAGTTAATTTTTGAGATGAGGAAACTGAGTCATAATTGAATATGCCCCATTGCACCAGAAGAGAAAAGCATTTAAGGGTGTGGATTTCAACTTTTGCTCCTGAGCAGAGATTGAAATCCAGGTCTCTTCCATAGCAGGTGAGTGCAGTAACCACCAGGGGATTGGACATACAGACCCCCAACCTACCCAGTTAGGTGCCTCTTAGGCATACACAGAACACACCTAAAGGACCAGGCCCTACTGGCAAGACAGATGTTCTGTTACCTAATTTAAGAAACCTGCTTGTAGGGGTCTCTGCAACCTAGGATTCCAAGAAGCTCCTTAGCTGCAGGATGGTTTTTGTCTGTTAACCAGTGGAAACATATGGGATTAAGCAGCAGATAAACAATGACCTGGGAAATGTAAGTGTTGTCTAAATGGCTGAATAATGAAGACATAGAAGCATAAGGAGTTGGGTCCAAGTACTTAGCAGAATGAGAACTTCAGCACACACTATATTTTTAAACACATGCTTAAATGCCTTCCTGGCTTACAAATGATGCATGGTGCTGAGTACACTTGATTCTGCTGAAGTCACTGGGATTTGCAGTCCTGGAATTCTGGCCATAATAGAGATAATTCTCATGTGTTTTTTTTATAGCTACTTTACATACTGGTTGTTGGTTTAAGAATGTATCAAACTCATTTTTTACTTACAGACTACATATAATAGACCAATAAATGGATGGGAACTATACTCAAGACTCTAACTAAAGACTGGCTCAATAAAAATAGATCCAAAACTCAGTCCAATCTGTTGTCCCAAATGAAAATGTTTTAAAGACTTCATGAATAGACTTGTGTGTTAGAAGTGTGTCACTTCTGGAGATCTTCAGGTAAATGTGGCTTCTTTAATCTCTGCTAATTGCAGATTGAAGATAAGGGGGGTGAGCTAATGGCTTCCACCAAGGAACATGTTACAGAAAGAAGTCAGACAGTTGTGATTTCCTATATGTATAGGAATAAAACATACAGGGATGATAGCCTCTTCTGAGAGCATCAAGCCTACCAAGACGATCGATGCAGGGGTTTGGGGGAAACTGCACCCCAAATTTTTTAAAGCAAAACTCATGTCACATGTATGTGTTACACCACAGGGGGGTGAAAACTGCAGGGATGGTATCCCCTGGTGAAGCCACAAGCCTGCAAAGTTTCAATGAGATAGGTGCAGGGGTTTGGGGGGAACTGCTGACAGGCAAAACCCATGATGCAGATGACCTTGTGTGTGTTAAGGTGCAGCGGGCTGAAAACTGCAGGAGTGGCTGCCCCTGCTGAGGCCATGAAGCCCGCCAAGTTTCAAGAAGGTAGGTGCAGGGGCTTGGGGGGAGCTGTACCTCAAGCTGTGGACAAGCAAAACCCGTGACATGGGTGACACTGTGTGTTAAGGTGCAGCAGGGTGAAATCTGCAGGGATCATAGCCTCTACTGCGGCCATGAAGCCTGCCAGCTATCAAGGAGATAGTTGCAGGGTTTCTGGGTTCTGGGGCCCTGCACCCCTAGCTGCTGACAGGCAAAACTCGTAACATGGGTGCTTGTGCAACTCATGACATGAGTTTTGCTTTCAAGAATTTGGGCCTTCCTCACCTACTGTATCTTTGATGTTCTGATTATTAAGGAGTTGGCCTTTAGTTCAGTCAGGGAGAAGTGCCTTTCTCTCACTCTTCACATCACAGGGTCATCTCAACTCAGACCTGAGCAGTATTTGGTTGGTGGAATTTCACTCCACCAACTTACCAGCCCCACAGACTTTTCAGATGAAATCAGCCTCTTGGACTCATCATTCTCTGTCCAGTCCACAGGGACTGGCCAACTGGCCACACTCATGGGACTTCCCACTCAACAGGTCAATAGGCCACCTAACCCCTCTCATAAATGCCCCATACCTTGCATGATTTAATAACCTAGCCCTTCATGGCTTTGCGTCTAATTCAAAGGTCTGTTATTTCCTGGGTACCTACTCTCTCAAGCCTTCCTAGGCTTTTTGAATATGTCTGGAGTTCATTCAGCACAGGCCTTCTTCTGGGCTTACTCATGGTTAGCAGTCCCAATGGTTCAAATTTAGGGATATCCTTTTCCCAACACTACCAGGGCCCTTCTGCCAAGTTCTTCCTGTGTCCTATTTTATAAGGCCTAGAAGGAGGGGGCATAGTTTCTAGGACTGCCTCACCTTGAAGGCTTGGCTCCTCTTTTAGTGAAGGGGGTAGAGGTCCCATTATACCCTGTAATTTTTGCCCATTTGATGTAATTGACCAAAGTGAACTATGAAAGAAGGTATAGGATGACATCTTATACCTGTTTGGTCTTCTGGATTGACATTCTATTTCCATTTGGCAATCTACATTGCCATTAGGTCAGTGGGAGGATGTCAGTGTAAATCAATGGTTCTGAATGGGTTTTTTTTACTCAAGGCACCCACTGTTAGTTCAAGGCACTTCTTGTAAAATACCAGGTCCTGGCTTTCACTCATTCTTTGACTATGGAAAAATAATAAAGCAATTCTTCTGTTGCAAAGAATTTGGAATGCCCACAATGGTCAGAATATTTTTGATGCTATGGATGCCTTTTGGAAATCTCTGTGTTTATCTTATGAATCATGTTTACACACCTAGCAGAGCTAATATTGAACAATACCCTGCAGCACCTGTGGTTGAGAATCACTGTTCTAGATAACCGGAGATATCATTCAGAGTGTTTAGCTTCACTCAGTTGCATCAAGGTAAAAGATACCTATGCCTGGTCTCCCTTGATTGTATATTAAGAGAGCAAACTAAGTTTATCATCCTGAGATGAACAAACTGATCTGTAATAATGGGAGCACAGTCTATATCATGACTGGGTTTCATTTTTTTCTGGAAATAAAGAGGATATTTGTTGCAGGGAAAGAAGAGTTGCACTTTTTTTCCTGGTTACACTGGTTGCCATCACAGCTGTGAAACTGTTAAATGTTGCCCCAGGGGGAGTGCTATCTTGCTGTGTAAATGAATTTGGAAATGCGACATTTTGCTGGCAGGGACAGGTGGTGCCTGTGAGAGCCTGAGTGACTGCCATCCGTCTGCCTGATGGATTGACTCCCATCATCACAGAGCCAAAAGTTATTGATTCCTTCTGCTCCTTTTTGTTGGAATGACCTTCTCCATAGGGAGGTTGTTCTAATTCTTTTCATTTTTTTCTCCACCCTTCAACTCATTCATGATCCTTTTGTTTATTTACTTATTTTCAATTGTCATGTCAGTCAGCTTCTTTAATCTCTGCTAATTGCAGATTGAAGATAAGGGAGGTGAGCTAATGGCTTCCATCAAGGAACATGTTACAGAAAAGAAGTCAGACAGTTGTGATTTCCTATTGTCAGAAACTGCTATGCTGCAAAGAGAAACCTGCCACCTTCCAATGGATATGGATATGGATGTTTAAATTTGCCAGTGCTTAAAGCATGTTGAATGTAGTAGTTTTTAGTTCAGCAGTACCCTTTTTAATCACATTTCAATACCTTGAATGCTTAGGTCCATGCAAATTACAACCTTGCAGGAAGAGGAAATGAGGGATATGGAGGGGGATGGAAGAGTGCTTATAGCCCCTAGCATGAAGGAGAAAATAAATGACCCTGACACATGGGGCTGTGTGCACACAGTCTATGGCATGGGGGCAAAAAATGGAGGGCACAGAACATTTGGTGGTGGAGGGGGAGGTGGAAATTGAGGTCACTGACAGATGTGGAGTTCCAGCTGTAACTCATGACACTTTGCAGGAAGCGCCATGAATTATAGCAATCCCCAGACCCAACAGATGTTCATTGTTGTGTCTAAGGGTTAGGGGATCAAGCTCCAGTTTGAAGCAGCTGCATGTCTGCAGTTGCTCTCCCCTAGCCGTGCCCCCAACCCTCACAGCTCCCATGCTGTCTTCAGAATGGGAGGGGGAATAGGGAGTGGAGGGAGCTCATTCTGGGGTTTGCCTAGAAGGTGGACTGGAGTCCCACCCCCTCCCCACTCCTTTTACCCCCCTCCCTTTCTAAAGATAGCACTGGGGGTGGGACTGGGCTATATCAGCCCAACCTTGCTCCTGGCATGCGCTGACAGACGTTAATAAAGGTGTTTCACTTTGGAGAACCTTAACCTGAACACTTATATCATGTGGAGTCAGACTGTCATGCAATCAGGCATTTTTAAAGTGTCCTGCAGCCATTCTGATCTGTCAGGGCATGGCTGTAAGGCACTTTAGGTGCAACAAACTGTCACTTCTGTCAGCTCACTGAATGGTCCTGGTAAGTACAAGAAGGGGTGGGAGTCTGGAAATAAAAGGAAATACACAGAGCCTCTGCTATGGGCACAGACAGAAGGGAAGGCATTGTATGGAAGGAGAGTGCACACAGGGCTACTGGGGGTTGTACCAGGGGATGTGAAGCAAACAACTCCTGCTGTGGAGGATGCGGGGAATGAAGGTCATGGGAAGATGTGGGCATGCAGCTGCTAATATGAGAGAACCTTGGTAGTTGAGAGTGAAGGATTAGCAGCCTAGAAACCCTGTCAAAAGAGAGGCTTTTGGGTGGTGGGAGTTGCAGGGAACATTTGGACTCAAAGGGCCTGGGAGAGTGGTCTACAGGGAGCCCCTAGACTGTACAGTGTGCTCGGCCTATGGATTATTTATTTATTTAATCTCTATGTATTTAACTATTTTTACCACACCTTTCATTGTGATATTTAAGTGCTTGATTTTGGGAGGGAAAAAATTGTCCGTGTTTAAATGTCCATCCAAGAATATAATGTTCCTGTCATGGTGCAAGTTGTGGTCTTGGGGCAGGGATGATGACGTGTGTAGGGCCCAATCCTGGAGGTGCTGTGTTCTTTATACAAAGCATGGAGAACCCAAACTTTCATCCTTTTGGCTATGAGGATGTTTAGCCCATCACAGAAACAGACCCTTAATGAGCAGTAGGCAGTCTATGACATGCATGTCCACAGCCTAGTTCAAGGGGGGAAAAATGTACTACTCAGAAAAATGTATTGGTAATCTCTGCTTAACCTTTCATAGAAAACTGTAAACACCATATTGAAAATGTAATATTCAATTCAACACAGTCTGAAATGACTGACAGTATGTGCTTCAGAGAGGCCCGGGACTAAGCTAGCATGAACACTGCATTACCTCACACGCCAAAAAACTACACCGCATCATGGGAGGAAAGTCATTTGAAGGATCCCACACTGTGTTGTTGGAGTCTGATTGCATTGCAGCTGCCTTCCTAATGTATGTCCTGTAGGCAAGGAACACAAGTTTTCCAGTCTTGTGATTCTGTCAGATTTCTTGAGCATATTCACCAACTGTCTTCCCCTGACCCAAACACAACAATTAAAAATCTCCTGAAGTATTACCAAAGTTGGAAAAAACTGGGGAAAGTCTATTAGGGCTTGTACGTAAGAGATTTATATTTGGTGATTCTTTAAGAAGAAGAAAAGAAATTAATCCAAACTCTAATGAAAAAACAAAATCCCTGTGAAACTAAAAGTTTTTGTTCTCTAAAGGAAAAAAGCTCCCTTCCTTTCCTCTCTCTTCCCTCCCTCCCTCAGTTGCTAATAGGCTTTTAGCAGGATTTTTCTGCTCTACATGGAAAAAGCAACAAGCAAACAAAAAATGCCCAGGTAACAAGGGGTTATGACATTTCACCATAATGTGATCCAATAGATAATATGTTTAGATCCTACAAATATGATATCAAATTCCTCCTGATATCCAAAAACAGATAGTGAAAAGATTTTTTTTGAGGCATTGGATATGAGGAAATTCAGAAAGCATGTATATCAGTAAGTTATAAATGCAAAAATAGTTAATTGGAAAGAATCCATCCAGCAGGCCACAGGACCACAGAGGTGAGACAGTTCAGAGGTGGTTACATGGTTGGGGTCTCAATACTGATGGCTATGGAAGAAAAGACTGTGTGTACAGTCTCACTGTTGGTAAGGGGGACAGCAAGCTCTCTTACCACTTCATCAGTGATGTGAAGGGAGGAAGCAGGATTATGTAACTGCTGGATCACGGATAATGGTAGAGGGTAAAGGGAGCTGTGGGCCTTGTTTCTTATTGGTTGCAGGAAAGAAAATAGGGAGGTGACTTGTGGTGATGTGATGGTATGTGGGATTGTCTATGCAGTTGCACAAGGAAAAGGTGCAGGAAAATGTAAAACAAATGCAATTATGTTATAGATTTTATTTATTTTTTATTTATTTAAAGTTTGGGACCTAGACAGACATCCACATCCTTGAAGAAAAGCATGGAGGAAGGGGGAGCCTTTTTATCAGATCACCACTGCAGAATGCATGATTTGAATGGATACTCTGGCACATCCTGTAGGTTTTCTTGAGTGAATTCTGAGCATCAAAACAGAGCACCTACTTTCTGTTTATCTTGAATATACAGTTCAGCTGAGAATGAATGACCGCAGCAAGCTATAAAACAGCATGAGCAAGCTGACTGGGTCGTATTTGCTGAATTTCCTAAACAAGTGAAGTAGAAAGTGTTCGAGCTATGTGGGAACTGACCTGGAAATACATTAAATCCAGTAGGTGGAGATGAGAGGAAAAACTAGAGAGAAACTTAATACCTCACTGGGGAAAAGCATTCTAATTACCCAGGCTGTTTCAGTGGAAAACATATTCCTAAAGGAAACAAAGGAGTAAGGGCTGTAAGAAGGTATATCTGTTGCTGTGTACTGACTTGTCATAAAAATTATTTCTGTGAGTTAAAGTGAATAAGGAAGCCCCATGGTCAGGGCCTCAGGGAAGAAGAGAAAATAAAATGAGAAGGGCCTGTTCCAAAACCCACCAAAGTCTGTGAGAATATTTCCATGCAGTTTGATGTGCTGTGATCATGCGTAAAAGGGCCACTTCTGCTATTGCATGAGTGCACCTCTAATTTAAATCAGTGGAAGCAGAACCTGTGTTTCAGAATAGGATTTGGCTGTCTCCTGCTGTTGCACTAGGAGTGCTTTGCAAAGGTGGTGCTGGGTGAATCTTTCCACCACTGGCACTTCCCAATGCTGTGCAGGGAACAGCCATAATATGACTGTTTGCATATTCCTAGTGCAAGGGGGAGACCAATTAATGCCAGCAGTTTTCCTAAAGGGCATGTCTGTACAAGGAAAGAACATGGGGTATATGCAGGCAAGAAGCTGCAGAATTGCTTTGAGATAGCACACGCTACGTCTGTTTTGTGGAAGGAAGCTGGAGGTTTGCCCTTCAGCACCGTATAGAAATGTTATGACTTCTCCAGAGTCTCTGCTGGCAAAATGCCTCCAGCCACCACTACTCAGGCAATGTACTTCACCTCTACTGCTCCAATCTCCCCCCACCTTGGAGCATTTCAGGGTTTTAAGAAATATTTGAGCTTGGTGTCAGTTTGATGGAAAATGTAGCTGTTTACTTGAAAAACTCATTCTTAAAACTTCATTGTTTTCTCTGTTTATCATTGGACTATAGAGATCACCTAGGGTTTTGCTCAAGTAGGATTTGTTTCCATATGTCTGCTTATTTTTCCCCTTTTAATTGATAAATTACCATGTGACTAGTATGTTGCTTGCATAGTAGTTGAATGTAGATCCAAATCTATTGCACTTGCAGCAAGACCACAGCAGAGTTGTCTTTTATGATCCTCCAGCCACATGGGATCTTTTTGTGACCTGGCCTGGACCCCCACCACAAATGAAAATAGTTATCCCCAGGATCAGGGGAATGAGTTGGTAGATTTGGGGAGTGGGAGTTGGTGTGTGTCCACAGGAGGAGGGCTGCCTAGTTGGTAGAAACATTTGGGGGTGGGGGGCTAAAAATAGCCCAGTGAAGGACAGCGTGGTGGGAATAGCACAGCTCCAGGGGTGGGGTGAGTGGCTAAGATTTCCCAGCCCCACAACTGTGCTGTGAACCCATGTAGGCATTTGTGAGATTGGATTAACCCTTTCCTAGATCTCAGTCTAAGTTAGTGCACCTCCTGAGTTGCACAAACCTAGATTGGGTGCATCATTTTTGGGTAGTTTAAGCCCTCTGAATACCTGCACAAGTGGACATTTAGATTGCCCTAACCTGAGTTGCCCATACTGACCAAAATGGGAAGTGGAGAGGAAAATGTCTCTTATTACCCAACTTCTCTCAGGGTTTTACCTCTGACCTGGGAGAGTGTCTTCTTACACATCAGGTTCACAACCTTAAACAGATTCCTGGTGTTGGGCATGTAAACCAGCTCTTTCTCTTAAAACATGAGCTGAAGAGAAAGAGGTATATTCCTTTTTATTCCCCTTTGCCTAAGGTATGAGAAACTGGGATTTATTTCCTTCCTCTGTCTGTGGGTATTTGAACACAAATTTCCTGTGTCTGTGCTCTAATCCATTGCCTATAGAGTTATGCACGCACTATTTCTGGCTTGGTGAATATATTTAAATATTCCATGCAAAGTGGAACAGCTTCAATAGAAGGAACTTGAGAGTATTCCTACACCAGAATATCCCATAGCCTGGACTTTCTGTGGATCAATCCTCTAGTCCCAATGTGCAGGTCTGATTCCTTGATAATTCTGCATACCTAATCTCTAAGTGTTCCTCTTCAGTTCCTACCCTAACCTGGTAAATAGCCATAATTTCTCCATCCCTCACCAACCTCCCACCCCCAAAGGGAGCAGATAACGCTGGTGGGTTAAATTTTGTCCCCTGTTGTGTATGAATGAAGGAGGGAGCTGCAGAAGTGAAAGAACTGTTAAAGCCATTGAAGGACACCCAGGAGAGACTCTAGCCCAGGAGTGGGCAATTATTTGTGCCTGTGGGCCAGATAGAGAGTTTTGCTGAGCTTTTGGGGGTTGGGTCAGAATGTACCTTCCCTCCCCGCCGCCCCTCAACAACTCACCAAAACTCCCTGCATGCTCTGTGGGATGGGGCTGTGGGCAGGCAGGTAGGAAGCAGTGATTAGGAGTGGGGCAGGTTCATGGGGTGGTGACAGCACAAGGCCAGGGCAAGAACAGAGCCAAGATCCACTGCCAGCATGGCCCTGTGATAGGCATAGCTTCCATGGGCAGGGGCTTGCAGGGAGTGGATCACGTCTGCTCTGGGCCTAGCCCCGTGCTGTTATCACCCCAAGATCCTGGGGTGTCCCCAGCCCCACCTGCCAGTCTCACTCCTGAACACTGTTCCCTGCACACTCTCAGCCCCATCCCAGCTGCCCAGCTGAGTGCCCTGTCCATGCAGGTCCTGTCCCTAGCAGTGGGTGTGGGGTGGATGAACAAGGATGCCTGAGCTGTGAGGACAGGTCTGGCAGCTGTGGCAGCCCTAAGGGGCTACTGCCGCTGGGGCTGCTGGGAAACTGCAGGGAAATGGAGTCTGGCTGCTGCCCCAGCTCTGCTGTGTGCCCAGGAGTGCAGGACCGGCTGCATACACCGCAACCCAGGCTGCCTCCCTGCATCTGAGCTGGGCTGGACTGAGAAACCCACCACAGGCCAGACAAAATCTGTCAGCAAGCCAGATCCAGTCTGTGGGCTGCTGCTCTAGCCTTAGCTTGATTACAGAGTTCTTCTGTGATTCTGTGAATCATTTAAATTAAACTTTCCACAGGTGTTCACTACCTTTGTCATCTTTTTTGTAGATAATCAAGCTGAGACACCTGGCACCTGATATGTGCAGATGTGGGGCCTTCCTAGCTGCAGCCAAAGCTACTTGGATCTGTGGATACTCAGCACTTCTGTTCATAAAGCAGCATGGGGTGGATGAATGAGCTCACCTAAACATCAGATATTGTAGTGATCAGCATTGTAGTAAAGCAAATGAAAAAATTATCAATAATGTATTCAGAACAGAATTGGGATGTCTGGTAAGATGAACAACATTGAATGAGGAGGAGTTGAAAAAGAAATAATGAGTAGCTCTTTCAATTTCAAAAGACTCTTTCCATTCTGCAAAGTGCATGAGGCAGGAGTCCTGTGGAAAACACACAGTATGATTGTTTTATTAAAAATCATATCATTATATCATAGAAGAGTGGAAGGGCTGAGCTAAAATTGTCTGTGCAACGTCAAGTTTCATATTTTTCTTCAGCTTATGAGTGTTTGACGTTGCATTCATACTCTCTTTCAGTGTAGTTTTGTGGTGCATGATCCAATATTTAATTTCTCAGTTCCTTTAAGATGGATTACATTATACAGGGGAAAAAAATGTGTTGCCTTTTTAAGAGCACTACGAATTGATTTGTATAAGTACTGAGGTGACAATTATCTCATCAATGTCCTTCCAATGAAAGAGGCAAAACTAATCTGACAAAACTCTGGTACATTTAAGCAGATGAAAGATAAGTTAGCCACTAGTTTTTGACTGCAAGTTGTAACTGGCACCAAAGACACTTAATTATGATAATCTGGGCGTCAAAATTGACACTTCCTAGGCAAGGAATTTAGACTACCATAAAATTGCCTATGCTTCTACATCTTGGGTAATGTAAAGGAACAAAAAATTTGACAATGCTACAGTTAACTATATGCATAACAATCAAATATTATTATTTGCATTGTAATTAAGAGCTGGAATTAACTAGGCTCTTCCTTAACATAGAGATTGAAAGGAAGACTTTCTCCTTGCCACAAATAACATTTGTTATAGTTAAGCATCATCAGCACTGGCAGTCCCTCACAGTTGAGGAAGATTGTCATCCCTGATTGATTTATCTGTGGGTCTGAAGATGGCTGACAAGTCCAACTAGGGATTAACAGGTTCTATTGCAACTCACGCACACGTTTCTTTGAATGGTGGGTGGCTCTGGATTCCTGATTTGATGTGCGACATGATGTATCTGCCACTTCCGCTTTTCTGTCTCTTGTTGTTGTCGTGAGGTTTCAAAGTACCAGCATCCTTGTCACTTCTCTTTAGTTTTGTGGGTTTGGTTGGGTTTTTTTGGAGGTGGGGGGCAGTTATTGCTGTGCTGTATCCTGATGGAGCGCTTGATTTGGGCTGGGACCCTTGTTAGGTCATGGAACTGACTGGCACCCCTAGGACCAGAATTAATTAAGAGCAAGTAGGTTGAGGGAATAGGCTATGTGATTGGGGTTATTGTTGAATTAAGAGAACCCTGAAATTTAGTGAGGACTTACTTTGTCTGAGAATTAATTATTGACCTATGAGATTTGGGGACTGAAGTTTAAATTAATTAATTTGGGACATTCTGGATTAATTCATTGAATCATGAAGTATGGTGATTTATAGATTAATTTTGGGACCCTCTTTTGACTTATGAATTAATTATGGATGAAATTGATTGGTAACATCTGAGGAGCAGCCGAATCAGCCACATGTGGGGCATCCCCATAATCAGGACATTTTTCAAGAAGGAAAAGCACTAAACCCAGTTGGTCATATATGAATCAAATACTGAGCAACATCAAGCTGATGAGCCTTGGTTGGTGAGTGGATGGGGTGTAGGGAAGGAGGAGCCCCAAGAAACACCTACAAATAGAGTGTACCCAAGGGTAGTTGGTAACATACTTGGAATCTCCCTTTGTCTTTCATTAAGATCAAGATAGGGCAGGCAAGCAGGAGGAGACCTCCCAAGGGGAAAATGCTTGACATACCAGTGTGTCAATGCAGATGGAGGTTTGAGCCTGGGTGGTACAGTCCTGAGCCATGCACCACCTATTCTTATGGCATAAACAGGTACATATCTCATTTATACTTTCTTCCCCCACTTTTCCCTTCAAAATTCATATACAAAGTTTAAAGTTTAAGATAACTCACTGTTTTCTTCTTTGTGCTATCTTATCCTCAGTCTTTTGCATGCATGTCTTGGATATTTTGCCGTGCATCTAAGACACAAAAGACTAAACCCATTTGCACTAACTCATAGTTGACTATGGCATGTCATTATTAAAGATTCAGGTCGCTACCCAGAAATAATATCTGGATAATAACTCAGTCACTCCAGCTGCCAAGAAACATGGAGGATGTTGAGGTCCCTGATGAAGTAATATATCTGTTGAGAGGCTCTATTTTTTATATGTGCTACCCTATGTCAGACAAATTTGAAGCCATTCCCTAGACCACTATGTTTGCTTGAGTAGAAAGGAATCATATTCTCTATGTTTTTTTTCTTTTCTCGTGCCACCTCAAAACTTCCTGACTGCTATCAGAATAATTGGGAGTGGTCTCAAATCTTAATCTTGTCTTCCAGCATCAGGGCTAATATAATGTATATGTCAGACTGCCACTTTACCTTTGTTTAGCTTGGAAGTGAACAGTCTACTGTTTGCCTCAGTATTTCTATAAGAGCTTTTTCAAGCACCAGAAGCAACTTGGTCTGATTCCTACTGTTTCACTGATTTCCACAGAGTTCTGAAAAAACAGTAATGAAATTTAATTAGATGCTGGGCAATATCCACTATGCTACAGCTTGGGAAATCCCTAAGCGGCAAGGCAGGCCTGGGGCTGCTTATCTGCAGTCTTGCAAAGACGGTGGTGTTTCAGTTTCTGTTAATTTACATTTATTTGATTTATTTTTTCCCCAACCAGAAAAGCTAAAATTTCTTTTTAACTGCAGGCTTTGTTTCTGGAGAATTTAATGGCAGTTTCCCCAAAAGATTCCTAATTACCTAATTCCAAGTTGTTTTGGTGATTATAATACTAATATTTTGCCCTTTCTTTAAGTCTATTTGGAACTGATATGTGAATGTTAAGCTTCACACCAGCCTCTTGAAATATGGAAGTATTGTTTCATAGGTGGGGAAAGCAAGGTACATGGAATGCTAAGCAATATGTTTTCTTTGGTTATGTGGAGAGTCAGTGGCAGAACTGAGAATGAAACCTAGGAAGCCTGAGTGCCCATCTACTTTTTCCACTCCTAAATAACAATAGTTTCCCTATATACATGTTTGGTACTACATGAGATGCTTCCTTTAAGTCAAGTGATCTTTCTAGGCTTTGGCTGCAATGTTGCATACAATTTCAAATTGCCTTTATTTGTAAAGCCATATCGGGAAACAGAGCTTCCCCTCCCCTACCTTCTAGACAAAGCATCTCACTACCCAAAAGAACAGCCTTAGAAATTGCTGCCACAAAATTTCAGGATCGTCAAATACTGTTAGCTCATCTCATGCAAAGCTTTCTAAAGAAATAATAGAAGAACCCATTTCACTTACAGGATTTTCTACTTACTGTTGTGCCAAAAAGTGCCTGGACTTGAGGTATTTTTTTTTTTAATTCCTTGGTTGAATTTGAGCCCTGAATTGTGTGTGGGCACATGAGTAGCCCAGCCCAACACAGCAGTGATTGCCTGGTGCATTGGCCAGGATTTTTTACATTTCATTTTCATTCATTGTGTAACAGTTGCTGCAGTGATTCTACCAAGTCAGCACATCTTCTTAGGTTAACACAAAGTGAATAAAAAAGCAAAAAAATACAGTTGGTGGTCTCTAGTCACATTACTTGCTGCCCACTGATGGACTTGAATTTTAAATGTGATCAGAAGAAAAGATTAATATTTTGGTTTGGCTTCTGAAACTTTGGGAGCCTTGTCCAGTGAGCTCATTTTTACTGTAGAATATTAACATAACAGAGCCACTTGTCTTCATCTGACAGAAAACAGAAGCTTATTGTTTTTTTCAAGCACTTACCACATCCAATCTGCTTTGTAACATTGAGAATTTACCACCAAGTAGGTAAGAAAGAAAGAGAAATACCATACTTTCTCACATTTAACACATACCAGAATAAGATGCACACTGTGGTTTTGAAAGCAGAATGAAGAAAAGAAGGTTTTTTTAGTCATTGGGTGCATTTACACATGTGCTTTACTGTGGAGTCGACTAATTAGTTCTGCAGTAAATTGTCACTGTCTACACATGTGTCTGTATTAGGGTGCAGTAAATTAATTAACTCTGCTGTAGAGTATTACTGTCCAGGATAAGTATTATCCTACGACAGTCATTAAGTTTCTGGAAATGCATGTATAGATGGTGATTGGAGCTGGCTGGGGCATGAGGGTGTTACAGTGCAGGGACTGCCTCAGTCAGCTCCTCCAAAGCAGGATGAGTCAAAGAGGAGCAGCCCCAGGCTGGCAGGCTGACTCCCTGGACCCCCTGCAAGCCTGAAGCTTCTCACCCCATCTCTATTTGCTGTGGTCCCAGGTACATGTATGAACTGCATCGGAGGTTATTTCTACATGTTAATTACACATGTAGATGCACCCACTAAGTAGCAGAAGCTAGGGACCTGAGCCTGCTCATTGTTCTGCTCCCTGTAGATTGCATACAGATGTTACTTTCACTGTTGCCTAGCAGAGGCTTAAGTGCAAAAACTGCTCTTCCTGTAGTTCCTTGTTTATAATGTGCTCACCAATTTCCAGGAGACGGTTTCTGGGAAAAAAAGATTTGTGTTGCATGTAAAAAAAAAAAAAAAAAAAGTGTATTGGTGGGTTGTCTGACAGTTTCCTACTGTCTGGGCATGATGATTTCTGAAGGTGCATGCCCTGTGCTGTATGGACGTAGCAAGCTCACATACTTTGCTAAGTTAACACAAAGTAACAAAGAATTTTTTTTTATAATAATTAAAACTTTCTCAGCATTCAGGTGAGCCAAGCATCCCCTACAGAACTGATATTTTACTGTGGTGAAAGAAAAGTTATGTAACCAAAAGTTAGTACAAAATGCATTTTTTTGTTCTTAGTTTTTAAAAGCTATAGATATACAGGATGATATATTCTTCCATAAGTACATTGGAACAGTAAAAATATATGCACGTGTTGCATGAGGAAGACCTGAAAGTGGGTTAATTGCACAAAACTGGGTTCCTGTGACATCTATGCATTTGTTACAGATGTCCGGGCACAATATGTGCCATGAAATCTTGCAGGATTGACTACTATATTCTGTTTTGTATTTTTGGCCAAATTGGCACCTCTCCACTTAGTGCATAGGACATTAATGCTGATAGTAGATCTATGTAATCAAACACTAACTTTGTATACCAGAGAGTAGACATTACAGTTTCAAAGGAACAATATTTTTTATAATGTATCAACATTTTCTTTTAATACTTCATCTGGCCTTTTATTAGCATATTGTTATGACACAGAAGTCCAAAATTGTGAGAGTTTTGAAGTCATATTTGATATCTGAAAATTATTCTACAACATGTCTGTATTACCTGGCATAGGCATTTGTCAAAGGCACAGATCTATGAAGGGACTTAGGCATCATAACAATGATTGATACGATGCCTAACTATTAGGTGCCTGGCCCCTGTAGTCAAATCCATAACCATAAGATAGGCATCCAGCCCCATTGCACAATGCAGGGGAAGAAGTAAACACCTAAGAATGGGATTCACAGTAATTACTACCCTGAGTGTGAAACTGGGGCGCTGCCAAAGTTAGTCAGTAAGAAATGCTGTGGACTGGGAGTGTCTCTGAGGTCCTGCACTTCTAAGAGCCTTAGCTACTTTACTCAATTCTTCCAGGAGGTGCCTGTGCCCTCTTGGGATTCAAGCTTGGCTCACTTTCCTGAAAATATGTGTCAAAGGCCTTTTTTAAAAAAGCTAAGTGAAGATCAGTCTTTTTCTCTGTTCCTGCCTGGTCTCGAGAATATGCTTGCGTACTGCTTTGGTCCATGCGCCAGGTGTTGGCCACAGTGTGGGTTCCAGTAACCTCTGAATGAGCCCAAAATCACCCCCGGGAAAGCCCAGAGACTCTCCTGCCATGACTTTGATGATATCTTCAGTGGTGGGCTCCCCTTCAGGGGGCTCCGTCAGATTGGCTGCAACCCTTGGCAGGTAGTCGTGGGGCTCTGCCAATCCCTACACCACATCCATGCACCAGACTCTAGGATGGCCCCTTGGTGTTCATAAGGCTCGCCCTCTGATGTCATCTCTTCCCATCTCTCTCGCAGGAAGAGAGATGATGGTTCATCTCAACCTCTGCATTCCTGGGGCATCTTGACTTGCTCCCAGCCTCCCTATGGACCTTTTGGCTAAGCTTGGCTGTTGGCCATGGTCCTTTGGCCACTCCTACCTTTGGAGTGCCGCCTCTGCCCCTGCCCTTACCTCAGGGCCTCTTGGGGCTGATCCCCATCAGAAAGGGGCGGAAAAAAGAAACAACGAACAAAAAAGAAAAAGATTTCAACTTCAAATTTCTTTCAATAGCAACAGTCTGGGGCAGGGTCCTGGCCCGTCCCCTTCCCACTCATGGAAACATTGCTTTATAGTCTTTGTCATCCCTTAACATTGTCCAAGGTCCTCTCCCTTGCTGGGGACCCCCTCCTGGTGCTCTGGCTCTATATGCCATGCTGCACACCCGCATTGTGTATGCTCAACGTGGGAAGCGCCCTTGCCATGTGCCTCTTGCGGAGCATCCCTGGTGTCTCTCTCAGTGCTGGCTTTTATCCCGGCCAGGCAGCATCCAGGGATGATGTCACCCACCTGTGCCAGCTTGAACCAAAAATAGGTGCAGCTCACAAACCACACGGCTGTTTGGTGCCTGTGCAGCATGTCCACCTTCTCGCCTCCTGCAAGAGGTAAGTTTGCCCTGGTTTCAGGGCTTTTTGTGTAGTGATGGGCTGTCCCTGTTCCAAGTCCCACCATAGGGGGAGTCCCCCTATCTCGTGGTGGCTGTCCTCCTGGGACATAACCCTCCCCTTCAAGATGCCTTGGGGCATCTCAATCTTTAGTTCTGGTTTCCTACCTTGCATTTCATGCATCTTTAACATCTGATGTCCCGTGTTGCTGGGCCTACTCTCATCCCTGCACATGGATAAAAAAGTCCGCTATGATGTTATGTTTTCCTGGCTGGTGTGATAAGTGAAATTTGAATGGCTGCAGGGCCAAGGCCCACCTAGTAATATGGGCCAGTCTTGGCTGTACACATCCATTTTAGGGGCATGTAGTCTTTCATGAGTTCGAATTCCCTCCCTATTAAGTAGTGCCAGAAATGCTCGACTGCCTATCAGATTGCCAAACATTCCCTTTCTATTGTAGTGTACTGTGTTTCTGCCAGGAGCAGTTTCCCACTTGCACAGGCAACAGGTCTCTCCAGTCTGTCATCCTCTTGAGTCAGGACTGCTCCAGTGGTGGTTTCTGATGCCTCCGTTTGTAAAATAAAAGTTTTACAGAAGGCAGGTGTATGTATTACTGTGTCCTCACATAAGGCTTTCTTTAGACATTCAAAGTTACATGTCATCTCTGGAGTCCATTTTATGACTTCTGTCTGTCGCCCTTTCAAGGCTTCCATGAAGAGCACTGCCAACTCAGAGAAGTAGGAAACAAACCATCAGTAATAGTTGGCTAACCCCCAAAATGACCAGAGTTGTTTGCTGTTCAGTAGGGACTTTTCTCCAAAGGCCTGAGAAGAAAGGGGCAGGGTGTAGGGTAGGTGGAGCTCTGCAGAAGAACTGGACCATGCCAGACATATCTTCTCCCAAAGAGTCATCCAACCTCCCTAAGAGAACCAAATCAGCAAGGTGTGATAGGCAAGTGGGTTAGCATGACAATTATTGACCTAATTATGGTTAGTAAAGGGGGAGTAAGCAGCCCCTTGCAGGCTGGAACTCTGCCAACCTGCAAGGAAAAAGCCACTGTGTCCCATGCTTTTGTCCTTTAAAGAAGAATCCATTTTAAAAGTTTGTTTGCTACCCTTTCATATATTCTTGTGACCCACTTTTGGGTCATAACCCACAGGTTGAGAAACACTGGTATAGAATATAAATCAGGACAGAGCCCTCTGTAGAGTGTCAGTTTCCAAGGATTACAACATTTTAGAATTTTGAAAGGTATCTGAAGAGTTTGTATGTAAATTATTTGGCAGCAGAAATTTCCCATTCTAATACAGGGCCAGTTCCATTCTGATTTATATACCATGGCGATTTATTGGATTAGATTCTTCATTCTGTTTCATGCAAAAAATATCACTGACATCAATAGACTCATACTGGATTTATTCTGGTGCCACTATGAATATGATAGAATATGGCCTATTGATTTCACTGTGTTTTCGTGAATCAGAACATGTTTTTCTCCTTTAAGTGCAATTGATTCAGATATTTGGATATTTGATAACTGAAAAACCAGATCAGCAAAGTGCTGAAACAAGAACTGATTGCTACTGTAAATTAATAAGCCTTCTGGTGATGTCCATTATAAAGGAAAGAATACTACATTGACTTCAGTAGATTTGCTTGCTTTGTACCTAAGGTATATTTTTCTAAATGAATCTTTATTGAATTCATTACTTGCCATATTTTATCCACCCTGGTCATATTATCCTATTAAAAATGCATACAATAATCAGCCCTGGTCTGCAGGTAATCTAAGTAGTCATTGTGAAAGTGTAGATATTGTTGATGGCCAGTTGGCCCTTGTACAATAATGCAGTCACCATAATGTTCTGAGCTGAGTTCTTGTCAGATTTCATAAACGGAAGTTTGCCTTGATTGGTCAATACTTGGCTGAGACAAAGTAGTTATCTTGGAGCTAAGTGAGTCAGTAGGTGGCAGGGTAGGTCACCAATGAATCAGTGCTTCAGCTTGGTTCAATCTGCTGTTCTCTCATATGAGATAAAATTTAGGCTCTGACTACTTCTGGTTAGAACCATATTAGCCCCACTACCCTGGCTAAATTTTCTTAATAGTTTTGCTTTCATGTGTTATATTCCTGCAAATGCTTGTGTAACAGAGTGTGCTGCTGGGCTATTATGCTTCAGATCAAGTAACTGCAAGCTTATATGAGTGCGAGTAGGAGTAAGCATTAGGTATTGTGAATGGATCTTATGTGTGTCCCTCAGCATGTAAACATAGGTTTTAGCTATATGCCTCTTCTCTCTTTGTCTAATTCTGCTACTAGGCAGGAGTAAACGGCAAGAACAACAACAACAAAAAAAGGATCATGATGAACACATGGGGGTGTCTGCCTCTATCCTGCTTCACCAGTGTCTGTCTTTGTTTACTTGTGCAACTGTGCCCTACTTGAATGATGAAGAATAAAGTCTATGGAGAAGCCTTTGGGAACCATTTACTGTAGATGAATACCTTTCTGAACCATGCTGGAGTGACATTATTGCCTTATCTTAATTACCTATGAAATGTAATAACATTGTTTAAAAGGAAGCCTTTCTTTCAACTACAGTAGACTTCAAGGTTAAGTAAAGGCATTCAAGACGCTTGCAGTGGAAGCACTGACTTTAGAGCTTTTAAGTGTCCCCATTTAGGTCAGGAGGAAGTAGAACGTGTTACCTTGGGGGGTGGGGGTGGGCACAGCTTGAAGCCTGCCTACATAGCCCACGCACAACAGGTGGGGGGCTCTCACATGCCTCTTGGCATGCTCTGTGGGCTCCCTGGGATGCCAAAAACTTCAGAGTGGAGCCAGATGGTCAAGCAGCCCCTGGTTGGTTAGCAGAGGCATCATGGACAACCACCTGGATGCCTCCAACTTACTTTCTCCCTCTCTCTGTTTCTCTCACACACACACAAACCCAGCATCCCAGGCACAGTTGGGCCAGTGACTTTCAATCACGCTGATGAGGAGGATGCTAGGGTGATGGATAGTAGGAGCTATGCTCCTGGGGTCCCCAGTTTCATCATTGGTGACTTCATTTTCATCCCCGTCCTTACTGGGGGCTGGCTTACCCCCACCTGCCTTTGCTCTTGAGGCTCTATGTGGGTAGCTGAGTGCCTAAAGGAGCACTTCAGCTATGGACTGGGCCTTGCAGCACGTGCAGCACAGGGATGGAGAGAGGGTAAGCCCCCCTGCCAACGCGTGTGGCCTTGGTCCCTCACTGCAGCAGACTGTCTGGGTCTGCAAAGCCCTGGCTGATTGCCTCCTCACCCACGTGGACTGGGAGCCCTCCCTGGATGAATAGGCCCCAAGGACTTTGAGTGCCCATTCCCTGGCAATGGGACATGCTTTACTTGCCACAGGCTCCTCTGGCCCTGCACTGGTACCACTGCCCACAACCCAGGATTCCTGGGCACCCTTTCCCTTTCTTCTCCCCTCCCCTGCTAGGGACACACACAAGAAAGAGACATGTCTCATTTTAATCAAATGTTGAAGCTACTAAACTGTTAAGTATGTTTATTAAACAAAAACTGTTCAATGTTGCCCATTCCAGAACTTGGAACCTTCTTCTCAGTTAACACAGAGAGTGGGAAAGTCCTTGCCTGCCAAGGTGGTTCTTCTCTTGAGATGGGAAAAAGGGTGGGCAGCCATGGAGAGCTCACTTAACAAGAATGAAATCTTGGGGTGACAGGGGGAATGCTGTGCATGAAATTGCATGAAATTCATTTAATTAAATGTTGCAGCTGTCAACTTCTCATGGTCATAATAAAGAAAAACTGTGGAACATTGCCTGCTCCTGAACTTGGACCAGAACCCAGGGAGTTGCCATTCTCTACAGCAGGACATAGGTCTTCATTGGCCTGGCCTGGTGGGTTAGAGGCAGGGCTGATGCCACTCCGGGTGTCATAGCTGGATTCCAAGTGGTATTTCACCCTGTGCATAAGCTCCCTATAGTGGCACTATGACTGCTGGCTCCATAGTAGTACATGTGGCCTCTCAGACTATGGATGGCCATCCATAGACCTCATTCTTGGGCTTTCATAGATTTCATAGATTTCATAGACATTAGGGCTGGTAGGGACCTCGGGAGATCATCGAGTCCAGCCCCCTGCCCAAAGGG
>NW_017728943.1:108125770-108173756 GCF_001723895.1 Crocodylus porosus
GCATTGATGGTCCCCTTTGGTCCTCATGTTGCTGGCACTGCCTATGCACACACCTTTAGCACTCTGCAGGTGTTCAGCCAACCATCCAGCATCTTGAGCTCCGTGACTAAGCATCCCAAACACAAATGCAGAGTCTGCAGACAAGGGAGACAATGAGAGACCTATGGGGATTCCCCTGTCCAGACCCTTTCTCCTGCTCAGGGCTGGGAGCCACAAAACTCCTCACAATCTGTTTATACAGCACAACATGGGGTGCCAACATCAAAGTGCTCAGAACCACTGCACTTGCAATGGTATATGCCCCAGCAAATTACTGTGCTCCTGTGTGGTCTGGAAGTTGTTGCACTAAAGAACTCAACACTGTACTTAACAGTACTCAGAGACTCAACAGGCTGCACAACTTGCACATGCACATGAGTGATGGGTGCCCCCTGACTCTGGGGTGTGTTGGGAGGCAACTGCAGAAGCTGCCCCCTGTCAAGGGGGGCACCAGCCCTACCAACAGTATCAGTGTCGGCCATGGGGGGGGCACTTGTACCCCCTACCAGTCACTTATGCACATGCATAGACATATTCCCTGCACTCTCAGGCATTAGACCAACTGGCATAACAAGACAGACCCTAATCACACCCCTGATGCCAGTTTTCTGGATGCATGGAGAGCCCAGCAAGCTGTGCACTGTGACCGTGTGTGTTGCACTAAATTTAAATGACGGGTGAATGGAAATGAAATGACCATTCAGAGTAATTTGGTCTGAAATCTATTCCTACAGCATTTTATACCACCACCAAATGAGCCCCTCACATTGGGCATGACTTTAATAGAGAAGCATGGGGCAAGTTGAACAGACTAAGATCTAGATATGGATCCTTCAAAATAACACTGCGCAAGATGTGAATGCGGTGCACCCAATCAGCACAGCACTTAATTGAAAGCTGCTATCTTTTTAAATGTCCAGATGGAGTAGATGGAATCCACACACTGAGTGATAATACCAGACAGTGGCTTATAGTTATGGGGAGGTAGGGGAGATGAAGGGTGGGGGAGAGGTTGAAAATGGGCTTTGCTAACTCTAAAGAAAGAAAAAGAAAAGCAGGGGCTTTGCTGAGCTCAGTGACAGCCTAGGGATGGGGATGGCCTGGTGCTCAGGCAGGGGAGCCAAGCACTGGCCAAGGTTAGACCACCATCCTGTGAGGGGCAGCGGGGAGTGGGGGAGTGAGCAGGGTGCCACAATGCTCCATGGGATGTCAGCAGAATGTGGCCTACCATGAGTCTCAATGAGATGCGGTACAGATGTTCATTGTGGTGCCCTAATCTACAACACCGAAGTCTGATATCATATCCATCCAGAGTTATCATTGAGCATGGTCCACCATTTTTTATAGTGCTGTATGGGCCCTGACTGTTTGTTTGGTTATGGCTGTAGAGCGCTTTCTGCACACCTACTGGGAAATAAATGTAACTTCTGTACCTGGCCTAAGTGTCTAACTACCTCTCTGCCCTGCACCCTTTCCAGAGTCTATTGGTGAGAAGCTTTTTTTAATGGCCCAAACCAATTCAGCAGCATTTATTGTGAAAAGGTAAAAGCAACTTTAAATTACTAGCTGGCTAAGATCCTCTGTGCTGAGTCTTTCTAAAACTTGATTTAAAATGTCATAAGTACAGTCATCCTTTGCTAAGAGAACTGATAATGAAAATGACAACTTTGTGTTTTATGAGACTAGCAGACAGCAAGCAAAGCAATATTTAAAGTTTGAAATGCCTTTGTGCAGTTGCATTGAAATTCCATTGGGTAGTGCATTGCCTTTTTCCAGTAGTATTGGGTTATTTTCTGAATGGACAAGGTCAATCTTTAACTAGATGGGTTTCACTTATTGCATGTCATGCCTGAGCAGGTATGAGCCAAGTGATGAAATTGAGGAATTCTGTGCGCCAACTGAGAGGCATGGTGTTGCCTCCTCGATGGCATTCCTCTGACGTACAAGTTAATTTCTCTAATCCCCCCCCAATTGTTAATGTCATAATGCTTATTGCATAATTAATTATGTTATTATACTGTCTTATTACTGGAATGCTCCTCTTAGGACAGTTACTGTTAAATCTTTTCTACCTTGCATTTTCTGGATAACTATTGTAATTAAGTGCAAGTCAGATCCCTTTTTTTCTCAAGCCAATTTCATCCTACCTCCCAAGATTGTATTTTACCTCACAGATGGTTACAAATATTATTTTGTAAGTGCTATGGCATTGTTGGCTAGGAAAGAGAACAAAAGTCTCAGAACAATTGCTTTTGAATCATAGAATTTAGAGAATGGAAATAAATTTGTTAAGTTCGTTATCCAGTCCATCTCCCTGCCAATACAAGAAATTTCTCCCTATGCTTTATCATGCTTTATAAAACCTAATTTTAAATGTCCCACAAGATGATTTTTCCACCACTTCCTTTGGGAAATTATATTGCAAGTTAATACATCCCACAATAAATATGTTTTTCATTATGTTCAAGGTAAATTATTTCACAGATGATAGATATCTCACTGTCAGATAGCAGCCTAAATTTTCCCTTTCTTAATTTCATCCCATTACTCCTCATTATATCCCTTGGACCAGCCTAAATAATTGATCTCCCTTCTCAATGTTTATACCTTTCAAATATTTATAGACAGCTATCATGTCTCCCTTTGTCACAGCTTAGCCAGTGCTGAGCTCTTTTCAATTCTTCATAAGCAAACCTTTCTGTGTCAGGAGTATTGCACAGGTCTTCAACTGCAGTTCAGGTGCTTAACTGATTCTACTGATGTTGTTAGAATCTAGGCCCATTTTTTTTTCTTTTGCTGAATTTACTAGTTTATCAGTCTGTCTGTGGTGTAGAGGTGAATAGAACTGGATGTAATGTCCCACATGTACCCTGGCCAGCCCTATTTAGTGAAGATCTTTCCATAGTTTCATAGTTTGTAGGGTCAGAAGGGACCTAAGCAAATCATCTAGCCCGACCCTCTGCCATTGGCAGGAAAGGATGATGGGGTCAAATGATCCCAGCTAGGTGGCTGTCTATCCTTCCCTTGGAAGTTGGTTCCAGCTTCTAGCTTCCCTGACAGTGAAGTAGTGCCTCTTGATATCTAATGTGAATCTACTCTCAGCCAACTTATAGCCATTGTTCCTTGTTACCCCCAATAGTGCTCAGGGAAACAGGGACTCTCCCATTGCCTGCTGGTCCCCTTTGGCAAGTTTATAAGCGGCCACTAGATCCCCTCTTAGCCTTCTCTTATGGAGGCTGAACAGGTTCAAATCCTGTAGCCCGTCCTTGTAGGGCCTGCCCTGCTGCCCCCTAATCATGCGAGTAGACCCTATCAATGCTGTACACATCCCTCCTGAAGTGCGACACCCAGAACTGGATGCAGTACCCCAGCTGTGGCCTGACCAATGTCTCACAGAGGAGGAAGATCACCTCCTTGGACCTGCTCATGATGCATCTATGGATGCATGACAAAGTGTGGTTAGCCTTCCTAACCACATCCCTGCATTGGCGGCCCATGTTCATCTTGGAATCAGTAGTGATTCGAAGATCCTTCTCTGCCTCTGCACTGATAAGAAGGGAGTTCCCCAGCCTGTAGGTATGCTGCTGGTTCTTCCTCCCCGGGTGCAACACAGTGCACTTGTCCATATTGAAACCCATCCTATTCTCATCCACCCACCTCTGTAACCTGTTGAGATCTAGTTGTAACCTGTCCCTCTCTTCTAATGTGCTCACTTCTCCCCACATCTTAGTGTTATCTGCAAATTTGAACAGGGTGCTTTTCAACCCCTCGTCCAAATTGCCAATGACGATATTGAACAGTGAGGGCCTGAGGACCGAGCCCTGGGGAACCCCACTGTCCACATCTCTCCAGCTCAGAAATGACCCATCCACCACCACTCTCTGGTGTCAACACCACAGACACCTAATTTTTTAATGAGGATGGGGTGAGAGACAGTGTTGAAGGCCTTCCTAAAGTCCAGGAAGACTACATCCACCATGACACCTGCATCCAAGGCTTTTGTGACCTGGTCATAGAAGGCCACCAGGTTGGTCTGACAGGACCTGCCTCTAATGAACCCATGTTGATTGCCCCTAGGCATAAACTCCCCTGCTGGCCCCTCACAGATGTGCTCCTGGATAATTTTCTCAAAGGGCTTCCCCAGGACCGAGGTAATACTAATGGGCTTATTGTTTCTGGAGTCCTCTTTCTTCCCTTTTTTGAAAATGGGGACCACACTGGCCATTTTCCAGTCATCAGGCACCTCACCAAAGCACCACAAGTGCTTGTAAAGCTGTGCCAGGGGTCCTGCAATGACCTCTTCCAATTCCCTAAGCACTATGGGGTGGAGATCATCAGGACCTGAACACATGTAGTCCCTCCAGAAGTTCCCTGACTAGGTCCTCACTGACCCTGGGTCTGGATGCACCTCCCCTGGGCCTGTCCAGAATCCCAGTGGGGGGAGATCCCTGTCCCCGCTCAGAAAAATGGAAGCAAAGAATTCCTTCTCAGTGGTATGATATTTTAACTCAGTCTTCTTGCTAGCCTCTTGTGGCAATTGTACACGTGACCTCCGCCAAAAAAATTAAAAAAGGATCAGGTCCCTTGCCACTTCTGCCTTCAGCAGTGCCTGCTGAAGGCAGAAGCAGTGAGGGGCCCAATCCTACGATGTAATGCTAATGGGTGGGACAGCATCACAAATGTATTACCAGGTTTTTGTCGCACCAAGTTCAGTCTTTCATGTCTCCCTTTTTCTTTGACTTGGATGATCCTCAAATTATTTTCCTATACCTCTGCATAGCTAATAATAGTACATGTTATTACACTGTAATAATACCAAATTTGAATGATTTTCCAAAGGCTGGCTGAGCTCACATATACTCCTTTCACTGCTGTTGTTTTATTATGCTACAGCATTCCTCTGCCATAGTATTTCAGCACTGTACTATACTACTTACTTCCCCATAGCTTTTTTCTATTCAAAATTTCACAGTACAGAGCATATTATCTACAACAAAATTATTAAACCAAAGGCAGACTTAAATTTTCTACAACGTTTTTGTGGATAGAAATATTTCAGTCTATTATTTTATTCCACACAGTATTTTAGTATTTCAACCTCCATATTTCACTTTCTTTGATAGCTCATTTAGATTAGTTTTCTCTCTTATTTCATTAAAAAATCGCAGTTAGCTTAATGGTAACTCATACTTTATAAGGCTATAATTTAAGGTGACCTATGAACATGTATAAAGATCTGATTTCCACCAACGCATTGAGTACTATTTTGTTTAGCAATCAACCTTTTAAGTGGTGTTACTTATGTTGGGGAGTAGTAATTTCTATGGGAAAGGAGGCTGAGAAGAAATCCTGGTGGTGATTTGCAATTCTTTTGGTATGATTCAACAGATATGTCAAGACTTGGTCAGCTGCATCAAAGGACTTAAACCAATTCATTAAATAGAATTAATAAAACCAGCAAAGAATTCTTGCTGATATAAGCTTCAGCCTCCATTAGGAGGGCTTCCTGGTAGACATTCCTAGATGAACTCTAGATGATCTTTAATTGAGGTTAAGAAAACAAAATAACTAACAAAATGAGGGTATATTTACCTTGATACGTAAATCGCTTCTCGGCCTCTTGAAGGCTCAGATCAAGTGTATATTCTATGGGGCTCTCAATCCATCCCAAGTCACATGAACCACACTTTCACATCTATATTTTACTTTGTAGCCTACACCAGAGCTTGGTGCTTCTTATTCATCAAGTGGAGCCCTTCTAAGTATCTGTCTGAAAATTACTACTTTCTCCTTCTATGCTTGGCTCTAATTCCAGACAGTAGAGACAGAAAGTGTAAGGTAGGAAGGCCAGAAGTCAGGAACAGGAAGTATTTGAATTGCTGCTGGCAGCAGGCTGGTTCAACCTTGTGTCCTGATGTTCAGTACAGGATGTTGGATTGGCCTGAACTGCCACCAGGGTCAAGTTTAAGGGTTTGGAGTACAGGTGGTTGGTGACTATGGGTTTGAGGAAACTTAATTGTTAGCATAGATGCAATATAAAATGTCTCTGTGAGACATTTAGATTGTTCACTATCTGAAGCTGGTATGATCATTTTCACGTGCAGAAAGTAAGTATAAAAATCCTTTCAGCACCAGAATTGTAGCACTTCATACCTATCTCCCAGAGGTATGACAGTAGTATGGAAAATCTAGAGTACTGGAGCATCAGACCTAATCTTGCTTTTCCGACACACTGTAATGATCTCAAGGAACAAAATATAGAATTATACTTGCTAGGAAACATACTTAGTAATAAAAAGGTGTAGTATGTAGGAAACAAAAGTCATCATAGTTTCAAAACTACAAACACTACAATGCTAAATTCCTTGCAAGCACTTATTTTTAACTTCAAAAGCTTATTCCAAACTCTTCAGAAACCATACAGTTTACCCACATACACTTTTATTTATGCCTAGAATGGTAATTTATTTTTGCATGTAGGAACAGACTATTTGCTTTTGATTATTTCATTCTTATTGTTTTAATTTTACTGATTGAATTCAAACAGATTTAATAAAGCGGACATAGGAAGGAAGCTGATATAGTTTCAGGCTCTCATTAGAATAACAGAGTTAGTGTCTATAGTTCAAGAAAATGGATGATGACATCCATTATTGATCTTATGACAGGTTGGGAAGAATATTATAATAATCCATACCAGTCAGCATGACCTTTTACTGATTTGACCTTTACCTTCCCTGGAAAGGAAAATAAAGGTGCCTATACAGTTTTTGTGGTGCACTGGCTGTCAAGTTTCTGACATGGGTTGGATTATTGTTTAGATATTCATTATTAAAACACAGGAAACTGTCAAACCATTAATCTCATTAGTGTTCTGCAAAACAGATAGGGAGGGATTGAGATAGCTGAGCCAGGATATACCCAGCAGTAGTCTAAAGACTTTGCTATCTTTTTTTAAAAAGAAAAGCCTAAAATACACTTGTTTATTCTGGTAGCAGCAATTATCTAGGCTCATGGATATGAGGCCAAGAGTTCTCCCAAGACTAGTGATTGCTGCACATGAGTTCCTGTGACCCATGGTACACAAGGGAACAATATGATAGTATCTGTATAATTTAAATGCATAGTGAAAAGCCCATCTTTTAAAGAGCCATGTTAGGACTGAGGGAAGTTTTCACAGGGGGGCATAGCTGGACACTTGAGCACCATGGGCAGCAAGAGCACACAGGGCTAGCAGCAGTGGGAGCAGCTGGACCAGCAGTGCAACTTCTGCTAGTTTTGTACCCCTGCAGGCTCGGTACCTAGGGTTGGTTGCCTCAGTTACCCATCCCCTTTGTTATGCTACTCTTTTCACATACTTTTTTAGATGAATCAGACTAATTTTGTAAGGTTGTTTGCAAGATCACATAAAATACAGTGTTACGTACAAAATAAGGAATTGAAATGACAGTTAATTTCAACACAAAAACAATGAACACATTTTGTTCCAGAAGTGTCCAAATGGGACTTTCTGTTCCTCCTCTTCCCTTCTACTCCCCTCCCCTCAGAAAATACATACACATAAGAAAAGAAAGAAAAAGAAAAATCTGGCAAAATCAGGAAGGTTTCTTGAAGTGTTTGATAGAACTGCCTCTTCTGATGGAAAATGTTCCCATCACAATTTCTCCAAACAGCTGCAATCTTATTGCCCTTTAAAGCTGATCTACATAGAAGGTGACAACCTATACTGCTCTTGGTTAGTCCTGTCATGCAGCAGACATCTGAGTGGTGGATCTAAAGGTTACCCCCCGGTGATGATTTGTGTGGTGAAATTTGTCTTTTTTTTGGCTTCCTTTTTTTTGTTAAAAGACTATAGATACTACATACACACGCAAACTCTGTTAAATAGCATTATTAGGTTGAAAAGTCAAATACCCAAATGTTAGGAAATGCAAGACTTAAAGTTATCTATGCAACCTTAATTGGCCACCCTTTGTGATTATGTATCACGGTATTCTTTAATTGCATGATATCTTACTAGCTTTTCCACAGGACCTCTGCCTCATTCAGAATAGGATGGACCTGTTTTGGAAATGGATCAGCGAAGTGCACCAAAGGAGACTATCATCTTAGACCCTTGACAAATGTGCAGTTAAAGGCATGATGGGATCTGATGCATGATCCCCACAGTTGTGCTTTCTGCCATGCCACCAGTGCGTGGCACGATGTGTGATTGTGGGATCAACCATCCTGATCCCAGGCTTCCCCTGCACCAGCAAGTAACAAGCTCCCACAGCTGGGAGCCCATCAGCAGATCCCGGCTACCAGCCTTGGGGGGTGCAGTGTGCACCCCTGAGGCTGGAAGCCATCAACTGATCTGGTGTGGCCCCATGGGTGGCATCCCAGATCAGCTGATGGGGGTCCCAAATGCTGGAGTGCATGGTGTTCCCCCACAAGTGGAACCCATAGCCCGGGCAGATGTTCAATTAATGGCATGATCGGGACCAGTCACAAAGTTATTACATCTATTTTGTGTAATGCCATTAACTGCATTAATGTGTGCCTGGGTAACTACTTAAAATAAAAGGAATTGGTTAATAACATCTTAAGTGTAACATGCACCGGGGCCTCAGTGGCCCTGTTTAATTTGTTGCAGAATAATAAATATGTGTAGAAAGAAGCAAGGGAATAGAAAGGATGGTTTCATGGTTACGAATAGTGCCTTGGAGAACTGAATTCTCTCCCTGGCTGCACAACACAGTCTCTATTTGTTGCTGGGCAAGTCACTAAAACCGGAGCTTCCATAGGCTGTTATTAACTGTGTTACTCACTTTCTGGACACCTGTTCAAGATCCTAGAGTCTGACTGATAAAAGCTCTGAGTATCTGCAGATGCAGCTTGAGTCAGTGGGAACTGTGTTTTGAATATATATGTGTGTATACGTGTGTGTGTGTATACACTACTCTATCATACTAATATGAGGCACCTAAATTAATAGATACTTCTGAACTTGTACCTCCCAAAAGGGGCCAGGGAATGGCAATATCACCCACTCATTCCCAGGATTGTTGGGGAAATTAATGGATCAATTTGTACTATAGGAAAAAAACACCCAAACAATTCAGCTGTTAGAGTAGAGTTGGATCTAAATAGCTGCTCATTGAGAGTGAGCCTTTCATTATAGGCACTAAATGAAGCTGGCATTTTGTGGAAAAATAGTATGTAATCATCAGGGATCATAAAAATCCATTTGGCACAGAAAAACACAGAATTTCTGTTTTTAATGGGAATCTTTAGATTCTCCAGGGGGGAAAATACTGGAAATAAAATGCTGGTTCCCCAGTGGGAGCCAGTGGTCTTTATAGCTGCTGCAGCTGCACACTGGGAAGGGGGTAGAAGCCTCTGGCATGCAGGGAAACAACCAAGATGGCAACCATCACCCCTCTCTCTGCCACTGATTGGCCAAGAGGGCTGCCCATCATGCAGCCCCACCCTTCTCCCACCAGTCAGCGGTGAGGGTTGGGGACACATGAATGGCATACCTTTTGGCCAACCAGCAGGGAGAGGTGGGGCCACTGCTGGGGTCTATCAGCCAGTCAGCATTGTCAGGGGCTCACTGTGGAAAAAACATGGATTTTTATGTGTATTTATCAGAGATTTGGGGGTGTTTTTATCACAGAAAACTAGAATCCCTGGTATTCATATAGCAAATGGCTGCACTGTAATTCATACACACCAAGGAGGGGTGGGGTTAAGGTTGCATAACTAACATTAATTCTGACATTTCCTAACTCTCAAAAGTTTGACTTCAACTTTAATAATGTTCTTCTATTGTTTTTGTCATTTTTATGCAGATGTCTGCTACATGGCCAAAGCTCTGATTTTTCCAGAACTAATCATAGACTATAGCGTGGGCCAGAATAATTTGGATTCTTCCATTCTTAGACAGACAGCTTGGCTATAGTGACGGGGTTAGAAAAATGAAACACCATGGATTATTGTAGCTTTCTTCCTGGATGCTCTGGGGGAATCTAACATGGTCAATTATTTCCGCTAACAGTGGAGAAATTTTTGTAGGGAAAAGTTCATTTTGATGGTAAAATACACTTCTGCAGGCTTATCATGATTAGTGTATGGACATGTTAGACCATAGATATCCAACTTATAAGTAGCTGGGAACTGCACACCCCTTGGGCCACACTAGCAGAGGATGCACTAGTGGAGGCTATGGGCTGTGGGGGGGCTGCATGCCCCCTCTTTCCTGTTGGACTGTGAGCCTGGGTGCCCTATCCCTTCTGAACCAAATGCCCCGCCCCCCACCATTGCACCCTAGGCCCAAGCACCCCTGCTGCTGTATCATGTGGCCATGCACTCGCCCACTGCCTTCAAGGTACACCCATCCTGCTGCTGCTGCCTGCATCTCCTCACTGCACCATGCTCTCTGACACCACTCACCATTACACTCCATGTCTCTCCATTGCACTGTTCACCTCACAGTTGCACCAGAGCCGGCATTAGGGAAAATGATGCCCTAGGCAAATTTGTATTTTCGTTCTCTCTGCCCTCTCTCTCCTCCCCTGTTTCAGAAATAAAGCTGTAACCTCAAACTTTTTTTATAAGTTCCTAAAAAATTACAAAGAGGAAATGACACAAAATTCAATTCAGTTTTATTCAAATAATACATGTATATAAGTAATAAAAATAATATTATAGCTAAATGACAAATAAAACATGAAATTAAACACTAAACTAACAAGTAACAATGATAAATAAAAAAACTGTATTTACAAAGATTCCAAGACTCAGAACATGACTCTGCATGCATTTACTGCCATAAACTCTGATATCACTTATGACAAGTCTATATTTTGAGCCACAGCATCCTCAACAGACATGATGGCCAGCAATGATATCTTGTTGTCTCCCATGGTCAGTCACAGATATGTTTTTATAAGCTTCAACTTCAAGAAGCTCCATCTGCTGCTTGCCACCATTATGGGCATGTGTAACAGGATCCTGAGTGCTATTCCTGTGTTTGGGAAGTTGTCATGAAGTTCATTGTTGCAAATAAATTGTAGAAGTTCTTGAGAAGCACTACAGTCTATTGAAAGTAGACTTTGGAAATAGCCAAATTCTTCACAGAGATTGCTGCCATTAATGTCAGAGCTCCTTCCATATGTCAAAACACAGTGAAGATCCTTACAGTGCTTCTTCAAAGTTTCTTTATCAAGGAGTTACATTGTGTTATATAGAAATCCCTAAGGGGTGAATTTGGATTAAAGTCAAAGAGCTTAGAGCAAAAACAGAAAACCTTGTCAGTGGACTCCGAGTAAAGTAGCCAGTGCTGCTTCAGAACTTTGCTGTTTTTAAGTTTTCTGTATAAAAACATCATAGAAAAAATGGTGATTCTGCTTATCCAGAGGAAAATCAATGCCCTTTACTTTAGGTGGACTGTTGGTTTCTAGCAGATCTCAAATTTTGGGCGTTAGATTGGGCCATAAAGCAGGATCAGAAATGACATTGCCAGTGCCCAATTGGAGTATTTTCATCTCTGTCACTAGTGGCACTGTCATTTTTCTGGTCCAGGTGAAACGTTTCTGTCTCATTTTGGTTTCTTCGTTTATCTTGCAATGATACTTGGAAGTTGAATTATGGATCATCTATACATTTTTCATCTGATGTCTCTGCTATGACAATCTCTGCATGGGTTGTTATTAACAAATGTCATGTATTTTTTTATTGCATCTACATCTTTTTTTGTTGTTGCAGTCATTAACTGAGCTTTTTCTTTCCTGTGCTATGCCCTTGACATCCTCTTCTTTGGTACTTGTGACATTTTATTTTCTTCCAAGTTTCATGGCCAATGAAAATTAAAATTAGCATCCCAGTACATGCTGGTACACCCTGGCACACCCTTGCATATGCTTGCAAGGATCATGGCCTGTGAAAATTAAAATGAGTGTCCCAGTTCTAGCCCCACTCCTATTGCTGCTCTTGAGCAGCCCCCCCCCATGGTGCAGCTCTGTTAGTATTATTATTCAGGCAGCTAAGGGAGTTAATGGCCCATTAATGACCCTTGTTCTTTACTTTACACGTGTTAACAATCATCTCCCTTAGCTGCCTGAATAATATTACCAGAGCTGCACCTCCCTGCTGCTCCACCCCCACCTCAAGGGGGTACGTAGCCTCTGATGCCCCCCTGACCAGGGCACTCTGGGTGGTCATCGATGCCACTCGTCCCTAAGGCTGGCTCTGCATTGAACCATGTATCCCCCCACTGTTGCTTCCTGAGTTTTCCTGCCACACCTTCCACCCAGGTGCCCTGCCTCATCCTTAGTGTGGTGACAAGTTCCTCTGCTGCACTGTGTCACTCGGGCAACCTGAGCTTCAGGCTCCTCAGCAGTGAAGGCTGTGTCGTGCTGCACCCCCTGCCCCATAGGGCAGGACTGGAAGGGGAAGCCAGAAGCAGGGTGATCTTGGAGCCTTTGGCTGTTGCTGCTGCTGGAGCACTGAGGGGATCAGTAGCCAAGTGGAAGTGCATTAGCTGCAATTTAACCTCATTGTGAGCCACCACCAGATAGCCCTGTGTCAGAGTGTGTTCCTTTTTATTTTTTTCTGCAACTCTTGTGCAGAGTCACAAAGTGATGTTCAAATACTGAGACCATCTAAGAAGCTTTTGCATCTGCAGTACAATATGTAGCTTGCACCATGTGACTTGTTTGCAAAATTATTTTTCCACATGGATTTATGTTTTCAGAAGTGCCCTAGAACTTGCTTCTGTGAATCTGTTTGAGACAACAATTAACATCATCCACCACAGTCAGGAGCATTCAGGACTTAATTAGCTCTCTTCCATGGTGAGAGATTTTAAACAGGCAAAATTCAGCCAAGAAACAACTGGAATTCATTTCCTATGCAATGCTGTTGTTCCCATACCCGTTCGTTCTGTTGTTGAATTCTTCCAGCTGTGACAGTTTATCAGCAGGACTATCTGCAAGTCCAGGCTAATTAAGCAGTGCATGGAATATTTCAGCTGGGTTTAAACTATTATGTCCTAATGTATGGTGTAAAGTGCTATTCCGAGGGAGTAAAAGTATTGCAGTCTGGCCCTGATACAGTAAAAAAAAAAAAAGGGAATTCATATTGTGACCTGTTTTCCCATTGTTCTTCTGTATCCTGTGTATATAAGGCCTTGGGCATTATTAAAATAAAAAAGGTAGCGGATGCATCTCCATATCAAACTATGCTTCGTAACTGCTCTGACATCAAGAAGACATGTGGATAGATTCTGCGCACATTGTGTGAAGAAAGGTGAGAGTGGGGCACTGGAAGAAATAGCAAATTAGTGGAGTTGGGTATGTTTAGAAAACGTTTCATTTTACTGGGAAGGCAGTGGTTGTGAAAGGTGCTGTATTGATTGCTCTGGAGAATTTTGCATGGTCTCTGGTTTCCACAATGTCCCATAGCATACTGTAGAACTGGGTGGGAAGTGGTTTTCCCTTTCCTGCAAATATTTTAAAGATTAGGCTTGTAATTTGTCTCACAGTTCCAAGACTCTCCAGCTGAAAAGCACTAAGGTTTTTTGAATGATTTCATCTCAAAACCATTCAAATCAACCCAGACTTGCATAAGTCTTTGCTGAGACTCTGGCAGGATGCTATAGAATTGATACCATGATGTAACAAATGAAAGAAAATTAAGTTTTAGGGCTACCACATCCTTCAGAGTGACAAAGGAGTTAGACAACAGAAACTTCATTTTGTTACCTGTTCCATTGCTTTTAGTGCCTAGTCTCTGCAGGTGACAATCACTGATCTATGACTAATCCTTCCTTAGTTCTCCTGCCTCGTGATATGTGGTCACGGTTGCTGTTCTGATCCACCTCTACATTTCGTTTTGATCTTTCTGTTTATTTCAACATCAGCCAGGAGCCAGTCTACTGAACCTAAGAGCAAGCTTGACTTTTCAGGCATTTCCTTTTGTTGTTCATCTGGTTTCCTATAATGTTAATATACCACATTCCATTTAAAAATAGTCCATTTGTTCCTTTTACTGCTTTATCCCAAGATACAACAATTATTAGCAACAGTGGGAATCTCTTTGGAACTTTTCCTTGAATGTACAGGGAAATACATATTAAATATATTACATACACATTAATATGAATATCATCTCCAAGCCATTAACTCCCAGGCCTACCCTCAACTTCCCTTAGGGTGGGGAGCCTTGAAAGCTAATTAGTGAATGCACATAAGCTTTAGTCCTGAAGGACATTGCTCATTTCATTATTTTTGCTGTGCTGAATATGGGAGGATACTGCTGAGTGATAAAATGCACAGAAGCAGAAGAAACACTTGGCAAAAGAAAAAAGCTTGAGGACTATTCAGGCACCATGTAATGATGCCACCCCATAGTCATATGTTACAATACTTTAGACATGTCATAGCTGAATATATTTTAGAGGCAGCTACCAAACAAACTTTAAAATATGCAAAAGACCTAAATGCCCCAGAGGGCCAAATGGAATTCTAGAGGGTTTTTGCTACCAGCTGTCCACTGACCCCAAGCATACTGACTACAGTACATTTCAAAACTATATCTCACATGTCCCAATAATCCACATAATAAAATATTACTTAAACCATTTATTTTTCCTGCAAGTATACTCTGAAAAATATTTCATATTGTAATGATAATGGTAATACATTTTATAACTTTCCCTCTCCAAAATATTATTTTGGTAATTACAAGTCTTTACAAATCATTATTTTTATTTACTGTTAGGTCTAGATTAATACTATGTATAGTATCACATTTGATTCTTTTTCTCCTTATTTTCTCATATGCAGGGTGCATGTGTGTAAATTATATATGTGTGTGTGTATGAAAATGATACATATGTAAAATTAAACATATAAAATACATACAGAAATGATACCAGGAGAGATATCAATCTATCTAGATATAGCTATATCTTTCCCAGTATTGCAGACATGATTGCAACATGTGAAATTAGTGATAAGCAATAAATTCTAGCACATATTGTGCCAGAGTTTATTGCTCTTAGGTTCCACATTTACACATATGCCTGGGACCACAGCACATTGAGCTGGGTCAGAGCAACTCCAGCTGGCAGGGGGTCTGGGGAGTCAGCCTGCCAGACCTGGGCTGACCCAATACAACTTAACATGCTGTGAAGGGGCTGGCTTGGGCATGAGAATGCTTCACTGTGGGGCTAGCCAGAAAGCAGCCCTTGCACTGAAGAGCCCTCATACCCCGGCCAGCCCCATCAACATCTACATGGACATTGATATGCATACCTTTTCATCTTGCAATGCATTGGAGAGCCACCACTTTGGAGCAGACTCAGTTAATCAAGTATGCTCTGCACATGAGCTGATGAGAACTGAACAGTACCACATGCAGTTGTGTAAACGGGAAAATGCACATCTGTTTTGAGAAAATGGCAGCAGCGAGCTTTTGAACTAAAGCACCTCTGAGATGTTTTAGTTCAAAAGTGTGTGCTGCCATTTTCTCAGTGCTGATATGCATTTCGCCACTTATACAACTGCATGTGTCACAGTGCTGGGCACTTTCCAAAGCGCCCAGTGCTGCAACTCATCCATGTGTAAAAATGCCCCATGTGTACTACTGCTCACTAAAGAATGAAGCCATGGGATACTTGTGTTTACAAGTACTAACCTATGATGGAGTTAATTAGTTTACTTCGATGTAATAGGGCTGCATGTGTAAACACTGAGATTTTACTGCAAAGCTAATCAAACAGCTCCAAAGCAAATGTATCATTTGGATGTGCCTGGTGCTACATAATGGCTGTACATATGATCCTTTATCTATCGATTTAAGAAAACCATTGGAAAGACCAGGCCATTAAGTATAATAGGGGTCATTCACAACCTGTATCTGCCTTTTACACAGGAAATGTAAGAAAGGATATCCCATTTAACTTTATGTAGTGGATATAGTTCCAGTTTTCTTTGTTCTTTTTTCTTTTGGAAAATAAGTTTAGAATCCATTAAAAGGTGCCAAATTTGTAGTGGTAGAGATGAAGTGTGTTCTTGAAATACAGGACATATTGGAAAAGACCGTATTGGCTTCCCCATACTTTACTTGGTGGGAACTGCTGCTAAGAACAAGAGTACATTTTAGTTCCTATATCCAATCTGCCCCCAACTGGGAGTCTCACCCAATTCCTGTGATGGTCATTTGGGAAACTAACAGAAACATCTTTCTTGTTTTAGGTAGGATCATGAAACAATGATCAATATGTTCATAGTAATGAGTTTAAGGTGCAGTAAGAAGACTAAAAAGTAGTTAGTGAAGTAAATATGAAAAGTTCTGGAACCCATTACCAGCTCCCTGAGATCTTTGGTCCTTTATTTGTTACATCATCTTATTTTCCAAACTAGTATTTTTAGTTCAAGAACCTTCCTGCCATGGTCTTCTATTTGAAAACTAGCTAATAAAGGGAACTTCTCAACCCTTACAGAATAATGATCTTCTATTTAGGAAAAAGAAGAAAGAAATGTAAAATGCAGCAACTGGAAATAAATTATTCAAAAGTGGTAGTAGTTGTATTGCACTACAATCTCTCCTACTGCTGGAACTTCTCAGAAAAACCTGAAAATAAGAAAAGGTGTAAAATCCAAAGTAACAAAAGGCTGATAAAACATTCACTAGCAAGATGGAAAAAAATAGACTAAGAGATTAACTTGCTCCATGGAACCTTTTTCTGGCTGTAAAACTATCCAATAGCATGAGGTTAGTGGACCTTAACCTTATTGGAACTAAATGAATTAGAGCACATCAGGGAACCGTAATAACATTCCAAACACATGCATGTCAATACAAATTAACCACTAATCACTACAAAGCACTGACTTTCTATATCAAAGGCTTTGTGAGAATGTAGCTTGCTACATACACAAGGGGCATGACTAACAATGTCTCAATTACTTACATGTATATCTGTATCTGATGGGGGAATATACACTCATGCATTTATACAGATTTTATGTATCTATATTTTATTTAACTTTGTGCATTTATTTATGTATCAGTTAGCTGCTCATTCAGTAGCTGGCAATCACTTCTGCTTATGTGTAAGTGTTTAAATAGTGTCCCAACAAGGCGCATGGGTGCGTCATGCTCTTTTAATAACAGATATAAAGCCAAGGGCTTGGATATTCAACCAACAATAGGAGGTTTGCTTTATTAGGGGAAAAAGAGTTAGGACTACAAGGTATGTTCCCAAGACTGTATTATAATGTAGTATCCTACCATCTTACTTTACCTCTCCCCTGAGGATCGCTATGTTAATAAATGTGGCTATTTTGCAGTGGCAGGGTTGTGGACCCCCATTTTGTTAGCAATTTCCAGTGCAATAATTGCATTCTGTCTGTTGAAGGCATAAGACCTTACAGTCCTTTGAACAAGTAAAGCAAAGAGGGTGCATAAAGCCCCTGATGTGTTTACATGCTGTACATGGGGATCAATCCCAATGGTGGAGCTGAATATATCCTCCAATGGATTCAAACTACCATGTCCAGAGGATTAGTGCAGCCTATGTGATCCTTGGAAAGTTGGTCCACCTGAAGAACAAATCTTCACCAAAGCATAATCCATTCCCAAACACCTCCTGGACCAGTGCAGTTCCATGCTGCCTACAATACACACCAGCACAGGCAGATCCAGGATTAAAAAAAGGGGGGTCCAACAGCAGAGACTGGTTTTGCAACTCCACCATGAAGGATGGAGGGTGATGCATGGCTAGAGCCACCAGGCTTAAAAGGGAGATTCAGGAGGGTTGGGCAGAAAGCAGGGTTAGGAATGGGGGACCTGCCCATCACCCCTGCTGTCCCCAACCAAGCCCAGTAGCATGTGTAGCTGCACCCCACAGACCTCAGCTGGAGCAGGGTAGGAGCAGTCCTAGAGCTCTACATGCACCCAGGTCAGCCAGGACCAGCGGGGGCAGGGGGTAGTTCCACCACCTTCCTGTATTTGCTCCCAGAGGCTCCAGCTGCTTGGAGACAGGCTTAGCTAGGAATGGCACTGGGTAACTAACTCTCTGTTCTCCATTCTTGGTCAATCCCCAGTGGTTTCAGCTGAGGGGCAACAGCTGTGTGGGGTTCTGGGTTCAGCCAAAGTTGGCAGTGGTTGCAGCAGCAAGTGGTTCCAGCCCTGGGGAGTGGTTGTGTGGGATGCTGGGCTCACCTCAAAACAGCAGCAGTGGTGCACAGATCCTATTTTCCTGCATCTGCTCCCTGTCTACCTCCCCCTCCAACGTTGTCTCCCTCCCTGGGTGGTAGGGAAAGGAGGGATCACTTTCTTACACATCAGAAGAGAGCTGCAACTTCACCACTGCACACCACCCCTTCTCCCCTTTGGATCCACCCTTGTGTACCATCGACGTACAACAATCTGGCTTGAAAACTCCTGATGATTTCATTGGTATATATCCTCCCCTCCCTTTCCAGGTCCAATATTATTCGGTGTTCCTAACAGCTTCATAATCTGGTCTAAGGAATGTATAACAAATTACATGCTAGAGACAATTCCACTCAGAGGAGCTGAACAATGACTTGAACCTGTTGCTTTTAATACAGAAGAGACAAGAAGCATCTTTCATTTGAAGTGAAGCATACTGCCCATAACTGCTATCAGTAAAAGGTCTTTTTCTGTGGGTCAGCTCTTGGAGGGGAACAACCTACACAAAACTACATTAAGGAGGCTCTATTTCAGCAAAGTTTTTCAACATGTGCTTAGGTTTAAACACCTGAGAGTTTCCATAGAAGTTAATGGAAATAAATTGCCTTAAAGTTAAGCACAAACTTTTGTTCATTGCTGGGTCAGTGGCCAGGTGAGTTAAGTGATCCCTGCACAGTTTGTGCACCATAGGACACTTGGCACTATTTTAAATTATTCTTAAAGTAGTTACAATATCCATGTGACTAACTATTTAAGGCAAAGGCCTGTTTTATTAATTTAAATTTAAGTCGCTTGCAGATTCACGATTTTTAAAATCAGTGGAGTTTCACAGACATCAGAACTTTTCATGCAAGTAAATGGAAAGGACCATTGTTCAGCATTCAGTATTGACAAACACCCAGGGACAGCACAGGGGTTACTTTGGATATAAAGTTAGTGTAGAATCTGGCCCAGTGATTGCAACCACATTTTAAAAGAAAAATCTATTACATAAAACAAATGGGCTTGTGTTCAGGCTTTTTTCATTTACCGTAGCTGCCATAGTGCTTTGAAACTATTTTAACTCTGGTTAATAGTATATGCATGAGCAGAATTATCACCCATGTGAAATAGTGACTGTGAGTTCCCAAAACAGAGTGAGTAAGGGGGAAATTAGGTTTTATCACATTACCATATATATTTGGATTTAGCAGTAAAATTAACCATGAGACAAAGCCCTGCTGTGTGGATTGGGATCTATCTTGATTCTTCACAGCACAGAATACTTAACAAATTGTTCCCTTTGACCATAGTATTTTTTATGCTCCAATGTCTCTGGAATATGCAAGTACAACTTCAAGTGGGGCCTGCCCTGGGTTTATTACAGCTTAAAATTATAACAAGGAAGTCTCCATATGCAGGTTCCTTGACATGTTTTAGGTGTTTTTAATTAAAACTATATTCAAATTATTACTTTTCAGATGAATGATTGTACAGGCATCTATATGACAGACAGCTGTGGATTTTTTTTTTTTGCAGGTGTTTGTGCTTTAGTAATACTGTATTGTTTGCAATACGAGATGGGTTAAAACAAGATAAAATCTTTTTCAAAATCTGGATGCAGTCAAAGTAGCAAAATTCAGATCCACATGTGGGACTTCCATAAAGCTTTGGTAGCATTTGGGCCTTTACTCAGCAAAGCAGGGGAAGGCAGTACTTAAGGTTATTACTGAACACTGCACTTCTGTTAAACTTAAGCACGTGCTTAAATCAATGGGATGTAAAGGCACACATAGAACTGACCATCTAATTCTTGTGCTAATTTGGGGCGTTTGATCTGGTTAGGCCCATCTCTGTTCAGAATTGCTATAAAATGGAAGTTATAAAAAACCTTTATCCAGGACTCTGCACAGTCTCTAGAACTCCTAGTGTCCCTATTCTTTAAGTGAACTTACCTGACATTTCCCAGCAATTAAATTCATGGACCCTCATCTGTAGATGGAGCAGAAATACAACCCATCATAGGACCAAGAGGTGCAGCTTGTTCCATTTTGAATGCCTGCCTGCAATGGCTGTGGAAAATACCCAAATCACTCTTAGGACAAAGATTAGAATAAAGCCAGGAGCTAATAAACTTGATTGAACTCATTAAAGTCTCCCAATTTTATTCTTATTCATATTTCACTCCAAATGGATACTTTCTTAAGAAAGCCTTCTGTTTATAATCAAACTTTTCATCTAGAAAGATTTCAAAGCATTAAACAAATTGTAGAGAGATATATTCCTGTATGATTGAAATACAGTCACCTCTAAAGGAAAAGCTGGCAACTGTTTGATATAAATTATATCTAATAGTTTGATTAGCTTTCCTTTTAAAAGATGAGTTCTCTTAATGTAACAGAAGCATACTTCTCCTATCCCTTTTCTCATCTATCATCCTACCTCGGGCCCCAAACCATTCTTTGTCCTTTCTGAGCCTTTGTTTTTCATAGGGGACTTTGAGTTAATGGTGAACATGTTCTTCTGAACTACAAAAAAAAAAAAAAAAAAAGAAGAAGAAAGAAAGAAAGGGATCTCAATCTACTGTTAATTCTGTTTTAGCCAGAGACTGAAGATACCAGACATTTCAGAGCTTAATATGTTCCTCACGCCCGGAGGTGACATGACAGTCCTCATCATTTGACAAGGAATTTAAAAATATTTGTCTGGAGCCAAGAGTCACCACCATAAAGATTGCTCAGTGTGCTGCGAGTTTTAGACCAGCAAGGCTGTTATTTTATTAAGGTGTCTCAGAAAGTAATACTCCTTTGTAAACAGCCCTTGTCTTTGGAAAAGACCTTTCTCTACTCCTATAATTTTTTTGTGCATCGATGACAGAGCAGGCATTAAATTTGGGCAGAGATAATGCCAGGTGATAAATTCTTTTACTCCTGACCTCATAAATCAATTGGCAGAACTGTACACTGCTTGGTGTAACAGTATGCCATTTTTAATTTGTTACTACTGCAGTGCAAACTAATTTTAGCACCTTAATTCTTGTTCTCTTCTGCAGTTTGCAAAACATCTCTCGCTAAAACAATACAATAAGTGGCTATATTTATTGGCCTTATACCAACAACTGACAACATGAAAATCACAATTGATGCCAGTATTAGTGTTACTACATCTAGGTAGCAGGGGGAAAAAAAGAATTGCATTTTCAGTATGATTTTTATCAGCTCACAAGTTGTTGTTAGAGCCTTTTGACAATTGAACTAGTTACTCAGGTAAGAGGGATATATATGAAGAATAGCAGTGTTGCTAGATTTCAGTTTACTGAAGAGAATAGAGTCTAGTTCTCAACAACATTTTCATAGCTAGAAATCTCAGAGGCCTTAATGTGCTCTATCCCTCAAAGAATGTGGTGGCTGCATGTAACTATGGGGAAAGACATTTTTCAAATTCTGTGCCGATCTTATGGCATTCTTGTCCTGTTATCCTGGAAGATTTTGGAGGGGAGTCAGAGACCTACCCTCAGCTTTGTTCACCCTCTGCCCACCTTGACTTCCAAGGCATTTAAATGTACTGCCTCCATTCTAGTTTTGTTCCTCCCAAGCTCCAAGAGGTACTCAAGTAGAGACTCTTTGCATTAGGCCTGGGTTCTGTGTAGTTAAGACAATCTGTAGCTCTGGGTAAGACAATTTCATTAACAATGAGAGAGGCAAGGGTGATACTTTTTATTGGAACAACTACATAGCTGGGATAGAGTTATGTGCCAGAACTTCTGTTAACAATGAGATATCAGGAAATTGTCTGTGGCAGAGCACAGATTGTGCTTGCCACTTTCAGGCGCTTAAGCAGGCTGTGGAGCAGCTGGCAGGTGTTGCCTTACCCAATTAGATGGTCACATGGCTGATGTAGGCCAGATTTGAAATGCCTGAGACCAGAAAGGGCCAGAGGCTGGAGTTAGCTCACAGTGTGGGACAGTAAGCATGACACCCCGTTATTGAGTAGGGCCTGAATTGGGTGGCCTGGAGGTGTGTGAGGAGCCAGGACCAAGAGTGCAAGTGATGAAGTCTGAAGGGCTGTATGGATTAGTGCACTGTGATTGAGGCCCATGGTAGGGTGAGAATGACTGAGGCCCAAAAAGGGGCAGAGTGAATATGGCCCTGCTTTGGGCAGTATGAGAGAGGTTCAGCATGGGACTGAGTTCAGCCCAGTAAGGGACCAAGAGAATTGTCACTAGTATGTGATGCCATCTGCAAGACATGGGACACAGTGTAGGGGTGGTTCAAAGCCGTTAATTATGCCTTTGGCATTTGGGGCAAGAAATGGGCAGCCTCCCACCTATGATCAACTATTTAATTCCAACAAAGGTGTGGCAGGTGAGTCAAGTAGGACTGTCCTAGACGGGTGGGCAAGCCAATGATAGGACTGGCCTCGAGATGGCCCTCTGTCACACTGTCACAAAAGAGGTTGTTTTGTGAAATGGATGAAAAGCAGGATCAAGGAGAAACAAGAAAGGGAGAGAGTACCCATCACTTAAAATGGATCACTGCTGATGTGGACAGCCATTTATTTGGGGCAGTTAGCTTTAGCCATCTGCCAACTTCATAGATTTCAATAGCAAAGGTGTTGTTTACACTGCATTAAGTGTGACACCTAGTTTGAGCAGACTCAGATGGTCAGACCTCATTGCAGACTAATTTTCTTACATAGGCACAGATTGTTACATGCCCTTGGACAGTCAGTCTGTCAGTGGTTTGTACCTCCTTGAGAAGCAGTGTGCCTTCCATTCATTTGGGGGCATTCTGAGTGCCTGGTTAATGTTTGAGATATGATGCATGGTTTAACCATTCACTTTATATCAAACACATATAGCATTAGCTCAGTGTGACCACCTTAGGCACTGGGGATTTTATATTAAAATTATGATCCTGCAACCATTACTTATTTTTCACTTAAGAAAAGCTCCAGCTTAGCATCTTTCATGTACCCTGTTTGCAAGCATTTCTGTACAAACCTGTATGTTGCAGTTACACAGTGAAATAGTAATAGCAGAGGAAGAGAGAAACAGGAAGTCTAAAGGAATGGGAGAGAAGATAAGAATTAAAGAGATGGGCAATGAGACAGAGAGCCCACCAAAAAAAGAAAGCCATTTGGAGATGGCAGGTCCTGAAGAAGAGAAGGCTCTTGCCATGTCTTTTGCAAAATTATATGAATGTTTAGAAAAAAAATCTTTCAGATTAGCAGAGGAAATCAGGAGAGAAGAAGAGGGAGAGCTAAGGTCCTTGAAGTGAGTTGTTGAGAGTTCATGTGGGGCTTTGAAACAAGAATTGTAATTTTGACCTGAACCCTAAAATGAATGGTTGATATGATTTAGCTGTCAGACAAGATCACACAATGAGCTGGCTTGTATTTCAGCAAACATGTCACTACCAGACATGTGTGGCTTTTCCATCTTGAAACATATATTACATTGCTTACCTCCCTGAGAACTACAAAAGTATCACTGGAGCTTGGATTAATGCTCCTGTGATCCTGGTTTCCCTGTCTTGGGATCCAAGTGTGATATGACAATGCTGTCATGTTAAAAAAATTAAGATATGGCTAAATAACTTATATTTATTGGTTGAGATGGTATCTATCCAGACTCTGGGTAAATTTCTGATGTCCTCAGGCCTGCTCTCAAATATCAAAGTGTCATCAGGTTGTCAGTTTTGCAGGCAGAGTTCCCATTGACTTTATATATCATTGCGGCCCAGAAGCTGGCCATATAGGGACCTTGAGTGCTACATAAGTAAAGCTGAAAACAGGAATGGGAAATCCATAAGGGCAGTTCTGAATTCCACCTTGGTCTGCAATAAAAATGTGTTTCTTATGTAATTAAATGGGAAGAGCCAGGACTGAGATCAGTTTTATCCAAGGCAAAGAGAAAGCCTGGAGCAAAGGACCTGAGTGCCTATTGCAGTGAAAATCTTGGGCTTTTCAATTTTAAGCAAGGATAGGTGTTTCTACAGCTTTTTCGCCCTCTTCCCTGATTACCCTTGTAATGCTCGTTCTCCCACTCCCTTCAAGCTGGCATCTCTCCACACACGGCTGAACAAGGGATGGAGGGAGCTAAGTAGAGTGCTGCTGCTTCTTGGCAACTGACTGAAGCTCTTTTTCTTATCTCTTGCAGAAATGTTCAGTACTCTATCCCCTGGCTTTCTTCACCATGTGTACATATTCTCTCTGTTGCTTGCTTGTGAGATTGATCAAAACGTAGCTATCACACTGGACAGTAGTAACGTGGAAGAAGTAGGTTCATCAATCAGGAGTCGCAATTGATGATAATACTGTTTCTTCATTGTGTATTGTTCTGGCCAGTCTTGCTGGCTTATTGTTAGCAGAAGTGAGGCAGCCAACAGCCTGGGCCCACTTCAGCACCTCACCAAATGGTGGGGAAACACTCTCTTCTGCTCTCTTTGTGCTTTAGCTTGAAGGAAACGATCTATGCTGTTCTCATATATATGATATTTTTTTGTTATTGAGTTAACTGGGAGTAATATCAGACTGTAGAGCCAGGCATGATATAAGAGAGTCTCAAGAATACAGTCTCCCAATAGGTAAGTCCAGTGAGTTTTCTGAATTTAGCATTGGTAACTGGATAAACATGCTGAGTACCAGTCCCATGAGGATAATGAGATGTGTGATGTTTAGAATAGTTTATAAAAAGAGGGCCATGAAAGTGCCATCAAAGACTACTGAAGAGGCTGCTGAACTGGCAGAACTGATTTATGTCCATGAGATCCTTAGAGATTGAAAGCTTAGAGGTGAGGCTAAACCACATTCAGCAATGGATGGTGTAAGCAAGATCAAGGGTATTTTAATCACTATAATTGAGGGCCTCCACTGGGAGCCCACCCAAAATCTGGTTCAGCTTCAAGCAGCTTGCTGTAGCCATGCCCTGTGATTCCTGTTGTGTCATTAGGCCAGCTGTAGTGATGCAGGCCTTGTTGGAGCGTGGATTGGTAGAGCCACTGATAAGTGCATATAGCATGCACAGACCACCCAAACTGAGGAGCCTGATGTAACTAGTACTACTCCACCCCTGACCACACCTGAGTCTGACAAGTGATAAAAGTAAAAGTTTGCTTTAGCTTTTCTGCCAATCAAGCATTCTGTTTAGTGCTTGTTTCTATGTTTTTTTTCTGATATAAACTTGTTTCCCCCAGAAATAGAATCTGCCATAGCAACTTAGTTATATCTATATGCAACTCCATGAAAAATAAAGGTTCCATTTTATTTTGCGAACACTGGTTTTTGATTGTAATATGATACTGGACTTCCCTGTTTTGTTTTTTGGGGGGTTTTTTGCCTCAGCCCTGGACTAAAATTTCAAAATGTGTTAACACATAATGTTGACAAAATGTGGAACCCAAAACTGAATAACTTTGTCCTAGCAATACAAGGGGTATGTCAATAAGTGGTCAACACTGTTAAAAAAAACAGTTTTTCTAGTCAAGCGGATGGTACCCTGAAGGGATATTTTGATCTTTAATCAAAACTTGAAGAATGACCAAGGATGGTGAGGCTTCTGAGTAGGTAATTGGTCACAGGTGGGTGTCCTGTTTTTCCCAGACCTGTGTATAATCTTGATATTTGCCTAGTTAAAGTATGTTAAGTTAAGAAATGTACGGTACCTTGGATAGGTTAAATTGTTACCCAGAGTGCAGTTGAGCTTCAAGTCATAGCATATATAGAAATGAATGTGATGATATGGGAGAGTGGGGAATCAGCATGAGTCTTAACCAAGAATCACATGGATCTAGCATAAGATGTACACCCACAATGGGAAATTTAACCTGAACAGTTGGACTGTGACAACTATCAATTAATTTAATATCTCTGCAAGATCATGTTGCTGTCAGCAAATTGATCTTGCTGATTGACTGGATTTGGAGACGCATGCAATTTCTGAATTGTGCCCTTAAAGGTAAAACAACTTCCTATGAAAGAGAGATGGCAATGTACATATCTCCTCAATTTTTTTCTGTAAAATACCTTTGAATATCAGCTTGCACTTTATCTATTGCACAACTTCTATAAAGCTCTTACAAAACATTTATCTAGACTAATCTTCTTCCTTCCTTGAACAAATGATTCCAATGGTTAGCGGCTGGCTACATAAGATTTTATGTCATATGGCTTCTTACATTTGGCTTAAGAAAGTCAGGTTATTGAATGACCATAACTATTCCCATGTTACAACTTTAAAAGGAGAATTAACTAGTTAGGTTACTGTATATTTTGGCAATAAGTAGAAATATCTTAGTAATTAAAAGGGGGTTCTTTGCTATTCCTGAAAAACCCCCAAATTAATAAGAAGCAGAACTCTCATGGAAATGTGTCTGTTTCAATAGCATTTTAATTTGGAAGGGTTCTCAGGTCCAGGATGGAATTTCTCATCAAGACAAAAGTAAGATAGTCCTAAAATAGCCAATAGCTCTGCTTCAAGTCCCTGCTCTAAATCTCTCTCATTTAAACTATAGACCCAATTCCCCTTCCTCCCTGCCCTCCCATCTTCACTCAGTGAAAATTAAATTAGTCATTCATGGGAGAACAGCTCTACTTATTTGAAAGACCTATTGGTCAGATCATTTATATGAGATCAGTGTAAGTCCCTGTTAGAGTTTTAGAGTACCACATTCATAGTACCTTAAGTTCCAGGCTATTGGCTATTGTAGGACGGGAGGATCCCTTGCTTATTCTCTCATAGATAATATTGAACAATCTTGGGGGTTTTTCCCCTGATGTAGAATGGAAACAGTTTTCAACATCTTGATATTTTTCACAGAACTGAATTCCCCAGCCAGCCCTAGTAATAAACTTATTGAGGTAAAAGTAAAGAGGCTCTTACCTTGAAGACAGGGGGGTTGGAATCATGAGGTCTGGGTTCTAATCCTGAGTCTTCTGCAAACTCCTTTGAAGGAAAGGGAATTGAAGCCAGTCTTTTCAACCACTTGGGGTCCATTCTTTCCGAAATACACAATAGCCAAATGTCTTAGGAGTCAGTGGAATCAGTGGGTGTTGAGTAGCTCTGAAATTTGAGCTCTGTATCTCAGATTGAGCATTCCAGGTTGGCTATTTGTGAAAAAATTGTGCTTAATCTCATGTTGTTGGGTTTTTTCTACCTGAAAATAAGGATAGTGATGTTTATCCTTGAAACACACTTCTGAAGTAGCTAACTCCATCAGTGAATATAAAGCACATTGATAGTTATAGGGAAATGCTTATACCTATATTAGTGTAAAACAATGATGTATAAAAATGGCCTTTATGGAGCTGGGGAGATGTTATGTTCTTTTAGGTGGAGTAGGTAGGAAAGCAGCAAGAGAAATAGCCTAGAAGTCAGAACTGCATCATGTCCTGTTCAGAATCATTTGAAACATCGGTGGGCTGAAGATGGGAACATCTAGCAGAGTGGGAAAAGTAAGTAGCCATAGCTAATGTCAAAAAGGAGCAAGCCTGAATCCAAAGGACAAGTAAAAATATAGAGTGGGCTGGCAAGTAGTACAGATGATTTAAAATATGTAAAAATAAATAAATAAATAAATAAAGTAAGGTAAATGGAATAGACTTGAAAATCCAAAATCGGATTTTGTGTAATTTGCAATGCAAAGTCATACCCAATATTCACATAGCTTTAGAAAGGACCAGCCGTGAAGGAAATTTAGGCACATTTCTTTATACTAAGGATAGGAAAAATTACTAATGGTACAAATAAACTGCAGCTGTGAACATATTTTAAAGAGTGTTATAAAAGCACTTGAGGGTAAAAACACTACAGGGTACAAATGCTAGGCTTAATTGGCTACATGGTGTCCTTCCATCCTGAAATGTCACTGGAGAACCAGTGTCAACTTTTCTACTCATATGCTCTCCGGGGGATAATAAACAGCATTTGTACATGTCAAAATTGTTCTTCTTTACTATTACAGTTCTGAATAAATCTGAACTTGCAGTCATGTATTGTAAAGAATTCTTAACTTACCCAAAACTTTACTTGGCCATTCCACTTCAGGAAAAGAAAAAAAGACTTAGAGTTAAGATTGCTTTGGTGTATTTCCTATCTGTAAATACATTATAAATAGAAGAAGGGGGTGGGAGGAGATATGTTCAGTTATACCAGCATTAGTATTCTCACTAACCTCTGCCCACTTGCCTTCCCAAAATTACAGTATCCGGTACGGATGATTTTTCACCTCCACAACAAACTCCATCTCATTTCCAATGTACAATGTACAACCACCCACAATTCCTGAAAAATCATACTGCAAAAGTATAACCTGGCTTCTGACCTCAGAGATGAAGCTACCTTAACAGCAGTATACTTTCACTTTAAAAGAGTAGAATGGATTATTTATACCTATAAAAAACAATAAGATTAGAGTTAGGGTTGGGTCTTTTGAGTGATTGAGAAATTAGAATCAAGGTATAGTGTCCACACAAATTTAAGATGGTTGAGAAACACTCTAAGGAGTAAGAAGCATTAGTCTGTGCCCTTTTGATAGTCCCATTACAATCCCATTTCTAAATCTGCATTTGCTTTCATCTAAAACTTTAGAAGTCTTTCATCTACAATTTTTGAAACTTCTTCATTTGAAGTGTCAGAGCTAGGAAGAAGAATATAGATAGACATGCAGCCCTGTGCAAAGAGTGAGAGGCTTTCAGCTGCCAGACAGGTTCTCTCTCTGGTGCTTGTGAGAGTGCTGGGAGGGAGGCCTTATTAGAAAAGAAGCCTGTCTCTAGGCCTTTCACTAGGCCAGCATATACTATGATCTTGGCACCAAGAAGTTGTCTGTGTATGGTGTTCACATATGTCTGCACTGCTCACAGCAGCAGCAAAGCATGTACCAGAGCACAGTGCCTAATCACCCTTGTGGAATCATGTAAAATGATTTTAGTTATTGTTTACTGGAAATTAAGTTATATCACTATAAAAATGCTGTAAACTTATGGCTCTGGCTCTGACCTTGAATTGTGACTTGCATGGTTAGACCAAAGTCAGTGAAGTTTGGCATTCTGCTTGCACTAAGTCCTGTTGACTTCAGTGGGGGAACATCAGTTTTACTACACAGATCAGAATGCAGGACAAGGGAGGACAGTTGTTGCAGACATATACACCAAATAGTTCATAAGGTTGTGGAATAAACAGTACCTGCATCTTTGTGTGCTTATTGGCATGATATTTCAGGTTATTAGGCAATATTAAATTGACTGAGGAGGAATTTGACAACAGTCTTCAAATACCTGAAGGGGGATTATAGAGGATGGAAGTGGGAATTTCTCTGTGGCTGTAGGGGACAGGACTAGGAGCAATTGACTCAAGGGGCACGTCCAGACGAGCATGCACATGCCTCTTTCCCTGTCTCAGACCCCTTACAGAAGGGGCAAGAGGCACATGCGGGAACGAAAAAACATTTCCTGCACCACAAGCTTGCAGTGTGGGGAGAAAATTAGACCACTAGATATCCAGAGGTCCAAAAAAAATGGAATTTAAAAATAGTGGGGCAGGGCATGGTCCCAGACCATGTCCTGAGACAACTGGAGGCTGGGTCCTCCACAGAGATACTTTGGCTGCCAGACTGTCTCTGTGGTTGGCCCCTTGCCCTGTTACTGAAGCATGCTGGGGCTCCATGCTAGTAAATAAGGGGTCGGGAGGGCTGGAGGAGCGGGGAAGGGACATCTGTGTGGGGTCATAGCCCCTGTTGGGAAGCCGTAGCTCCTGTGTGTGGGTTGTAGTCCCTGTGGAAGGGCAGCAAAATATATATTCATGAATTCATGAATACATGTATTTAGAGTTCACTTTATAATTATGATAGAGACACTGACAGGCTTCCACATTGCTTTAATGCTGTAGATATGTCAATAAAACATTGCTCAACTGATTGCTGTCTCTGTCTCACTCTCTCTCTTTCTTTATAGTGGTCTTTTGTTTTAATTTTGGAGGAACATGGATTTTGGGGCATTTTACAGAGTCCCTTTGGGATTTTTTTAACAGGAATTTTTCAGTTTTTCAATAGGGAACACCAGAATTCCTGCTAAGGAGGCCAACGGCAGGAACCTGCCTGGTCAGAGATGGTACCTTGGACACAGCTGGCAGTGGCTCTTATCCTGGCCAAATGGGGCCAGGAGGACATGAATTCACTGTTTAAAGCAGATCACCACACCCAGAACAACTTCCAGGCGATAGCTGCCGAGATGGCTGGGCAGGGGGCACACATGGCAGTAGTGCCACACAAAGGCCAGCTTTGCAGCCACAGCTCACTGGCAGTTGGTCCAGATGGTCAGATGCCTCTATTGGCTGTGCAGTCCCCATCCGGGTCTGGCAGGTCACAGCCAGGCAGCAGCCCCCACTGCCAGACTGCTGCAGTGGGTAGAGGATGCAGGGAACTCTCAGGGCTGCTTCAGCAGTCCAGCTGGAGCAAGGAGTAGTGTTCCCAAGTACCAATTGGCTGGGCCTCAGAAGCTCCTGAGAGTGGGTAGACCTGAGCTACAGGTGCTGGCCCCAGGCTCTAGCTCCCCCTGGCTGCAGATCTGGGAGGAGCCAGGCAGAGTTATTTTGCCCCAAATGGCACAATTTGCTCCACAACAAAGTGCATGTCCAAGCACATGGCAAAAATCCCTTGCTCAAATGAGCACTGCTTCTGTTTGAGCTGCTGCAAATGCATCTGCTTGCATGTGTGTACACACCCAAGCAGGTGAAACTTAGGTTAAAAATTAAGAAAACCTTTCTGACTACGAGGATGGTCAGGCATTGGAACAGGTTACCTAGAGAAGTTGTGGAATCTCTGTCCCTGGAAAATGTCAAAGCAAATTAGATAGACACTTGGCTGAGATAGTTTAGCTGGGGATGGTCCTGCCTTGAACAGGGGGGTGGATTAGATGACCTTATAAGAACCCTTCCAGCCCTACTTTTCTATGATCCCCTATATCCATTTTAGAGAAAGGCCTATGCACAAGACTTTAATATGCAAAAGTAAATGTTAATGCATTGTAGTGCTTTTATGCTGCTTTCCATTTTCAAAAAACTTTACCATAATTCAAACTTTACCAAATTTCATTCAGATCTCTGTAAAGTAGGGAAGGGGTATACCCTGCAAACTCTTTCTATTGGGCATAGTACATGATTTATCATGCATAGCTCCACCAACCTCAGTGAGACTGGTAGTGGAAGAAAGTGTTTGTAGGACGGTACCCTAAACTAGTTCTATTTACAGTTTTATCAGAGAGAGGGGGATACAGTAAGGATAATGCTGCTTGTCTAAAGCCACAGGGTAATCTCTGAGGTTAGAACTAGACAAGTACCTCCTGAATGTCTGTTGTAGCTAGTAGACTTCACTTCTCTCTGACAGCTGGGCTGGCTGTTCCTCACATGGCTGTAAAGGAACATTCTTGACCTCTGCATGAGGGCCAGCCAAAATGATGACTGCTGAGCTCAGATGAGCATAAAGACTGTTCCTTCTAATGGCCCCCTGGAAGGGGTCAGGGAAGTTATTTGAGCTTGTACATTAAGCTGCTAGGAAAAGATTCAATTCAGGAAGGGATTCTCTTTCTTAAAAGTGCCCCTGGGGCTGTATGTAACTCTGCATTGCCCCTAACTCAGGCCAGTGGGTAAATACTGCAATGTGGTTCTGTACAGTCACATTAGCTACTACGTGCTACCCTTTAGGACATTCCACATATTCAATTTATGGAACCTTATAAAAACGTAGAACACTTTTGTGGCTGGTTTGCCATTTTATGATGCCATACTTTCTATAAGCATGTGTCATGTTGCTGTGTATGGCACAATTAAGGGCACAAATTATATTATAAATTAAACAGGTTCTATGGGCCTTGGACCAGAGACAGCAGTATGCATTAAGAGGCAAATCTATATAATGAGGAAATTTTCCAAACAAATTTTGTTCCATTCTTTTCTCAGGTAGACTAGAAAGTCCTTTTTAAACTTCTGATAATAGTGCTTGGTTCCTCAAAGTAGTCTTTAGTTGTACTTACCAAAACTGAACAATTCAGAGTTATTCAGAATTGCTAGGCATCCATGGCCAGGATATACTTTTAGTTATGACAGTATAAGTTCAGAGTACCTGCTGAAGTCAAGATGAAATGAGAATATGGTACCAAGACAATATTCTTAATTAATGTGGGCTCTTGTTTACACAGTAGTTATTTACATGTATTCCCAGTTACTTATTCACTCTTTTAATCCATTATTATATTAATTCTACAATTTATAACAGTTTGTGTAATGCATCACAACTGGTAAATCTTAGTACATACTATTTTATATAAATACTTGCTTCTGTATTCACAGCATTGTCAGACTAATATATCAAAAACAATAAAAAATTTATAAACTAAAAACACTCCCTTGGCCTTAACTTGCACCACTTTTTAATTTAATTTTAATTATTAATATTATAGTTGCTCTTTTCATTTTTAAATTTTGGAGTGTATGAAGGCCAGAGTCTTGGCCTCAATTTCCTTTGGCAGATCTAAACATTTGTCATTTTTCAGCCACACCTTTTAACCTGATTTCGCCTTTTTTCCCTGAGGTTGGCTGGGGAATAATTTGGTGTCATTTTACACAGATGCTGATGCATTGCTACATTCTGTGATCAGGACACTGTTGAGAGCTTGAAAAATGAATTTCAGGAATGAACTAGATACTATAATATTGCCGGAGGGGGGCATTTTCTGTTTTAAATTATCTAAATGCTCTCTAAGTTTATTGAGGTGGAATTTCATTGGGCGTGCAGTGCAGAGAAGAGCCAGGACTCTGTGTAAAAGTATTTCCCATCCAGTCACAAACTCACCCATTTATTTTGCTTGCAAACCAGGCCATGCTTTTTTAGTAGGTGTGCATCACCTATTGCACCTGACCACCGATTGGTCAAGGGTTACATGCTCTAAAATCATCTATGGTGACAAATACTGCTGAATGAGTACACAGAGGTTTTGTAAGCAGCTCAGAAATTCTTTGATTTCAGTTTGACTTCTTTGCATTTTGAAACCGGCAACATTATATTGGACATGGGGAGGGGGCCACTTCACTGCATGGCACAATAGGAAACTGATGTCAAATGCATACTATATGTAGATTTTCCCTTTATTCCAAAGCAAGTTTTATTGAATGTGTTAACTTCCAAGGGCTGCTAAATTTCATGAAGCATCTGTCTTTATTAAAAAATTGAGCATACCCTCTAAGCATGTTTCTTTTTTCTGACACTGGCCTAACTTTCTATTGAAATGTGCTATGTATGTACATGACAGCATTGATATGCCCTGGCTGAGACAGCCCCAAGGAACTCCATGCCCAGAAAGAATTCTCTAGAGTCATTTCCAAGAGCTGCTCTTAAAACTTCAGTCACCAGGGTGCTTGAGAGCAGCTGGCTTGCCCCTGGAGTGGTTTTACCAGTATGCTTCTGAGTTTGGAGCAGATGAGCAAGAATTAGAGCAAGTGGGTGTCTTGTGCTTGAGAACATCCCAGGTGGGGTAAGCTGCCACTAAAGTCTTGATCTAACCAGAGGGTTATTTATTTCTTTGGACAAATTGATTCCTTTCAGAGGGGCACAGCAAATCACTGAGGAGTAATAAATTGAATACAATGGGGCAACATGAAAACCTAGAAAAATATAAAATATAATTCATTGTGCAGTTCTTTGTTTTGGTGTTTGTTTTTTTTTCTAGTCTGGAATAGATAATTAGATCATTTAGGCTAATCTTCTGCATAACATGAGCCATAGACACTTCATTCAGGTCCTCCTCTAGTGAGCCCAGTAAGCTGTGGGTTGACTAAAGCTTATCTTGCAGAACAACATCTAGTCTGGAGATGATGCTACAAGGGTTGCAATGTGTGTCTGGTCCACAAGTACAACTCCTATTAAAATCTGTGAACTTTTCACATGCCAGCTGGTTGAAGACCTGATATAGGTTGGATATTTGGACTTTATTTCCCTGCCTACATGAGGAGTCCTCGAGGCCAACTTGAAAAAATGTAGCATCAACATTAATTCAAGGAGACAATTGTCCGGGACCAACCCAAATGAAGGAAGAGTCTGCTGCAAGGATCTCAGTACTTTGAAACCTCACAACAACAACAAGAGACGGAAAAGTCGTAGCAGAAGAAACAGCCTGTCGCAGATTGAACCAAGCAAGCATCCAGGCACCGACCCCACAGAGAAACACATGCTCTAGTTGTAGTAGAACCTGTCAATCCTAGATCAGGATTGTCAGCCATCTTTGGACCACAGATAAGACAATCATGAAAGCAATCCTCCTTGACTGTGCCCTCAAAGATACTGTGCTGTTTGGGGTGGACTGCTCAATAAAATAGGAATAGTGTAATCATGCCTGTCCACTGCAATATCACCATGCCTGTGCACTGCACGTGTTAATGCTGCTGAGTGACACCACCAACTGGCCCACCCTCAGCACAGTACGGTGCTTCCAGTTTACGAGGCAGCCTAGCAAGAGTACCACAGTGTCTTTGCAGGTGCTACTGACAGGAGATGGTAAATTAACTATGTAGACTGGACCTGAGTGGTATATAAGATCCCTAGGGGATCCCCAAGCAAAGGAATCTTCTGCTCCTTTACCTTCCTTATAAAGCAGAAGTTTTCAATCAGGGTGCTATGAGATCCTTTTAAGGGTGCAATATAATATTTTTCAGGAGCGTTGACTGTAGCTGTGTTGGTTTAAGGACATAGGTAGACAAGGTTCTTCAGGTAAATCTGATATCATTTATTAGACCAACTAAAATAGTTGGAAAAATTTTTCTTTGCAAGCTTTCAGGTACAACACCCTTCTTCACTGGATCACCATTTCCTCCCCTCCCCCTGCGCCCCATCTCTTGCCCATTGTCTTTCACCCTCTTTGATGTTACCTGCCACACATTTGTATTTTCACTGACCTGCATTCTTGCATACTGACATCTATCCCATCCAGGAGAGCATAAAACAACTGCAGATGCTCCCTCTGCCTGAAGAAGAGTGTTTGTACTAGGGCTGTGCAAAGCTTCAGTCCCTGATTCGATTCAGCAGAGATTTGGCCTGTTTCAGTGGCTGAATCTCAGAATCCAAATTGAATCAGAGGACACTTTAATCTCTCCGAATCGAATCAGAACCCTCCAAATCGATTCGGAGAAATTCAGAAAGATTCGGAGATTTGGACATAGAGACAACTTTAAATGTTTTTTCTACATACCTCTAGGTAGCAGGGGCTCATGAATGCTGCAGTGCTGGGGCACATGGAGTGTCCCACAGAAGCACAGGGGGCTCCTTAGTGTGCTCAGCAGCAAACCCAGAAGTGGACCAGAAGCACTTCCAATACACTTCCGGGTCCACCAGGGAACCTCCCAGGCTTACTGACTGGTGCCTCCTGAGTCTGGGGGGGGGCACCCAGCATCCTTCTGTGGCTGATCACTGAGCTGGGAGGGTGTGGGAGTCCCCCCCCAGCACACTCCCTGGCAGTCCTGGAAGTGGACCAGAAGTATTTCTGGTCCACTTCCAGGTTTGCCGCCGAGCACATGGAGAGCTCCCCCCACATCCCTGTGGGATGCATCATGCACCCCAGCATCACAGCATTCATGAGCCATACTGGTACCTTGAGGTATGTAGAAAAAACTTTTAAAGTTGTGTCTATGTCCAAATTGCTGATTCTCCAACTCAGCATCGGATTTTCATATTTGGATTCGGCCAAATCGAATCAGGGACAGTGATCTGAATCAACTAATCAAATCACTGTCCCTGATTCAGGCTGAAGCCAAATCTGAATCGAATAGGGCCCACTTCACTCACCCCTAGTTTGTACCCAAAAGCTTGCAAAGAATTTTTCCAACTATATTGGTTGTTCCAAAAAAAGATATCAGCTTTACCTAATGAACCTTGTCTACGTAATATTATTAACACTGTTAGATGTGAAACACCTACACACAATCCACAAGATAAACCCAGAGATTTCCAATAGGAATCTATAGCATTAATAACATTCTGATCTGTGTCATCTTCTGAGTTCTTTTCAACAGTAGAATTGCTAAATTATTTTTCAGTAGTCAAAAATGGGAAACGTACAGCCTGCCATTTTCTTAGGGTTGCCTTGTTTCTAGCAAGGAGTGTTTTGTGTTTAAATATGTTAAGAATCATCGCTGTAAAAGAAGCTGTATTTTTTTGTGCAAAATATTTTTCTTCTTCGTCCTTTGAGAGTTGGGTTATTGCTGTGTCTTAAAGCATTCTGAAGGTGGGCAGACACCTGACTAAACTAGCATTCTTTTTGTTCCATGTTCTACAATGGTACCATATGTGCCAAGAAACATTTCACAGTATGTAGTCTAATAACAGCTAACTATTATTATGCACTATACCACACAGGGAATTTTCATCCATTTTCTCTTTGTATCTCTCTCCTTATTGGCATTACTCAGAAAATGGGTGTGCATTCTTAAAATGACACCAAAAAGTGCCATGCAAAAGGAATTAAACATTCCTAATAAAAGGCCCTTATGTACCATAAATGAATAAGAGATGTATGTACATTATACTTTTTTCTACAATATACCTATCTTCACAGAAATTTCAGCAATAAAAGGAAAGAATCATCCAGCATCTTGAGTCATATTTAGGGGGGACCCAATCTGTATAACTGCTAGTCTTTAAAATGCTGTAGTGCACAATGGGCAATGTGTGTATTCATGTACATATACATACATTCTGTATATATTTCATCTTTCTTCCTTGAGAAGAAGATAAGGTAACACAGAATAGGAAGAACTCATCCTCAGTATGATTTAGAATTGCATCTCATTTAAAACACCACACAAGAACAGCAGTAAGTAATAAAAGCGATAACAATGTCCAAACAATTTCATCAGTTTTCTAATCTCTCTTTGTTCTTGATATACACAAGGCTAGCTCTGAAAATAGATGGGATACAAATATTCAGACACAGATTCTCATTTTTTGATATATTCTACTAACGTGTTATAGCCTATTTATAGTTAAGTTATTGTTAAAGCAGGGAAGGCAGAGATAACAGAACAAAATTACCTTCTATCTACTGTACATAAGATTTACCCATTGCAACATGCTAGCAAAAACTGAGAATTCCTCAGTATCCTAGAAAAGTAAATCAGTAATCTTGATCACATGATCTGATTATTTTCTTCCATTCAGTTACATTTTGTAATTTCACCACATTTCTCTTTTGAGTCAATTGCATTCCAGCCCCATCTATTCTCTATTTACATCCCTAAATTATATCTGCTCATTGCCAATCACATTTTATTTGGAAGGCATCAGGGCATTCTTCTTAGCCCTATCAGAGTTCTGCAGACTCCAGGGGACGCTAATTACACACAGCATCAAGGTGTCTAACATCCATGTGGTAAGGAAAGATTTGATTTTTCTCAAAATGTTTGGTGTGTAACAAGCTAACTAAAGGCCTGATCCAGTAAATACACTCTCTCTGTTCCAGCACCTATTACAAGCTCTAGTGCTGAAGTCAGAGGGAGCTTTTCTGTTGATTTCAATAGAAAACCCAGTGAGTTCGCTGGAACTACTCAGAGTAGTAAGCACTTCTCCTGGAAGTAAGTCATAGCAGTGTTGGGCTGCATTTCTTCAATTGTCCAACTCCTTGTATGAAAAAGAAGGATAACTATATATCATGTAAAGATGATAAATGCTGCAAGGTGCATTCACCAGCCAAAACATACAGCTGTTGTTCAATGCTTAATTTGTATAGATGTAAGTTACAGCTAGAAAAACAATTGTAAAAAAAGGAAAAAAATAAATCAAAACAAAACAAAACAAAAAACTCAATAACAGCCCTCTCCCCTCCAAACATGCTTCAAGATTAGTCATTTCTAAAAGCATTTTATGCATCACAATAATCTTTCCTCAGGCACAAAAAGAAGTTTTGACTCATTACCACTGAGCTCCCATATGCAACACATGTGATGGGAAAATGTCTCAGCCTTTCTTGTGTTTGTATTCCTTCTCCCTGTAAGATGTCTGATTTCATAACTGTTCTTCTTTTTCTTCACATGCTCTCATTTTCTTTGTGACTGACTACAGTTGGCAGTAATTTGTGACGTTTTTAAGACAAGCCATTTCAGGGCTTCCTGGGAACAAAAGATACACAGTCTGCCTATAGTATGGGGCAATCTGGAATTACTCCGGTTAAGCTAGCTATGGAAATTACCATAAGTCAGTATAAGTTATTGAAAACAGGTTGAAACCAGGAACAAAACAGAAGTTCAGCACATACAGACCAATTTAAAAATGGTGGAACCTATTCCAAGATAGACCTGGATGGATGCAGTATCAGATTTAATTGGTTTAGGTTTAGGTTAGACCCAGTGGTGACATGTAAGGTGTGCACAGGGGTGCACTTGCACCCCTTAAGAGCACTGGTGCACCCCTGACAGCTAGCACTCCCTGCTTTGATGATGGGCAGGGGGAGCAGGCAAGAGCGTTGGTGTCCCCCTGAGAGTGCCAGCTGGAGAGTGGGAGCACCAAGAGAAGTGATCCCTGTGGTCCCCCTATGGCCAATCATGCCAAACAGGGAGTGGAGGGCTCCCCCGTGGCTGATTGCACCAACCCGGAAGTGCCAGTGGCACCCCCCCCACCCCGAACCCACTCCTAGGCACTGACTGGCCACTGAGGGGGGCAAGTGCCCTCCCTGACTCAGAAAGCACCACTTGCCTATGGTTAGACCAGTCTATCAAACTTCTGTTCTAGATCCCCCCCTGACTCAAGTTAGGTTGCAGTCCCCTGGCATCCCCGAAGCCTCTGTGGCAGGGGTGCGCAAAATATGGCCTGCGGGCTGAATCTGGCCCAAGAGGCCATTCTGTCCGGCTCGCAGGGCCCCTAAAAACATTTGGAAAATTAATATTTGTCTGCCCTTGGTTCTTGTAAAAAATGACAGGAACCAAGGGCAGTAAGACCCAAGGGAAGCCCAGTGGACTCCAACAACAGCAGGGCCCACCTGGCTCCACCCCCCCAGCCGGAAGCCCCAGCCGCAGTTTCTGGGCGGGGAGCACATGGCTGCCCCAGCGCAGGAAGTTTAGGTAAGTGGGGGGGGACCCTAGACAAGGAGTGAGGGGGAAGTGGCCCCTCCCCGCCCACACCTGGTGCCCTGTGCTGCAGCTGTTTGCAGCCCACACGGGGCTGCCTGTGCCTGATCCGAACAGTCTGATGCGAGCTGCGAGCAGCTACAGCTTTTCCCTCTGTGCTCAGCTTTTCCCTGGGCTTCTTCCCTGCATGGAGAAGAGTGCCCCCTTTTCCACCCCATGGCCGGCACTCTACACTGCAGGCACTCACAACCTGTATGGGGCTGTCTGGAGCAGGCACAGGCATCCCCAGGCAGGCTGCAAGTGGCTGCAGCACGGGGTTCTGTGCATGAGATGGGGAGGGTCTGCTTTCTCCTCCCCACACTCAACACCAGCTTGTAACCCAGTCCCACTGCCAGGGTGGCAGTGGGGCCAGGTTACAAGCTGGTGCTGAGTGCAGGGAAAGGTGGCCCCTCACCCCCCCCATGGCCAGCACCCTGCACTGTAGCCACTCACAGCCCACCAGAGGCTGCCTGTGCCTGCTTCAGACAGCCCCTCATGGGCTGTGAGTGCCTGCAGCGTTGGGTGCCAGCCATGGAGCAGGTGAGGGACCACTTTTCCCCATGCTCAGCACCAGCTTCTTCCCTGCTGGTGAGCAGGGGGTTGGGGCTGTGTACTGCCCCCCGCCTGTACCGTGGGGCTGGGGAGTACTTGGTGTGAGTTGGCAGGGAGCCAGTGGGAGCACCAGTGTCCGGGGCCAGTGCCAGTGGGACCCAGAGCAGGGTGGCAGGAGCGCAGAGTCCCAGATGGCAGGGCTCTATGGATCTGGGCTAGCTCCCCACTCCCTGCTGGTGCAGCCCAGCCCAGTTCCACAGACCCCTGCCAGCGTGTGCCCCACTCTGGGCCCCACCAGTGCTGCCCCTGGAAAATTGGTCCCAAGATATTGGGACATTGGTCCCAAGATGGTGACTAGGGGGTGGAGCACCTGTCAGGGGGTGGAGCTACCCATGCAGCCCTTGACAGCCTGCCAAAACTGGGTAAGCAGCCCTCTGCTCAAAATAATTGCCCACCCCTGCTCTGTGACCTTGCTGCTAGGGTTGGCAGGTTAGTATCAATCCACACTTGTATGCTGTAGCTTACCACCCCCAGACTGTCACAGAGCTGAGGCAACAAAGTCTCTGCTCCTCAGCCCTGTGTCCTGCCCATGCTTGCAGCTGGGCCAGGTGTGGGGGGAGGGGAGTGGGAGAGTGGAGGCCCCCCAGACCCAGCAAGAACAGCTAAGGGAGCATGCAGCGGGGGCTTCCTCTCTCTACCACTGACTGTCCCAGTGTGGCTTTTTCTCAGATGTTAGCAAGAGGGGAAAGTGAAGAAAACAGAGCCCCCTGCCCTGCCACCCTGACCCAGACAGAAAAGCTGGGGCGGAGCCTGTGCAGCAAGGGGACTCTGCTCCCTGCCCCCAGTTCCCAGGGCAGCAGACAACTGTGCATCTCTGAGCTGAGCCACAGCTCCCGTTTCAACTTTAAAGCAGTGGGGGAGGAGGGGAGTAAAGTCCCCTCCCTGCTGTGCTGGCCTAGGGCCAGGGCTGTACTGCCCACCCCACAACTGACTCTCCTGACAGCTGCAGGCATGAGCCATGGCTCAGAGGCCCACAGCTCTGCACCATGCCAGGAACTGGGTCGGGGGAGCTGGGGAACAGAGCCTCATGCTCTGTGGACCCACCCCACCCAACCCTGCCCCCCTGGCCTGAGCCAGCAAGATGGGGGGAGAGGGTCTTGAGACAGGGGGCTCCAGCCCTCCCAGTTTAAGGTCAGGTGGAAAGCTGCAAGACCTAAGCCCTGGTCCCTTCATACCCAAGCCAGCATAGCTGGGAGGGGCCACACAACGGGGGGCTTCATTCCCCCTCAATCCCAGCTGTTGCTGCGCTGTTGTTGGTGGGGGAGATGGGATGGGGAGGGGGCTGGGGAGAGGTGCTGTGCTTGCCAATCAGGGATGGCCAGCTACTCAGCTGGGCTCAGGATCTTTTGGCAGCCTGCTCTGGGTGTCCCTAGCCTGCTGGCCTCAGCCAGTGCAGGCTGCCTCCATGCCCTCCCCTCCTCCCTGAAGGATGAACATGAGTTTTGTTTGCTTCCAAACTAATCTAGGGCACTTAGAAAAAGCCATTAAAGTTAATATGAATCTGCCTCAGGCTTTTTGAACCAGTCTTTTTCAGAGGCAGTGAATTTACACGGAGAAAGGGGGAGGGGGAGAGAAGGGGCAGAAGGCTTTTTTTTAGTACAGTAAGTTTGAAGAGATATTTTTATATTTCCTATGGTTATGCACATGTCCAAAAGAAAAAGTAGTAATTAAGAATCTGAGTTTTGCTATGTGTTTCCAGGTAAAATGCTATTGTCCTTTACATTTAGGCAACACGTTGAAGTAGTACCTTGCTCTTTGACTAGATCTATTTAAATCAATTGGTGTACTCTTTAATAAAGATATTACCTGAAGTGAGCCAAACATACAGATTTAACAATTAAAACATTTCAGATCCTCTTGAAATATTGCAGAAGGCCAGCTGAACAAACATATGACCCCTTTGAAATGTTCCAAAAGTGACTCAAGTGCTCCAAAACAGAACCTCTTGAAATTAAATGCTATTTTGGAGTGTTTCACTGTGTGTTACATGTGCACAGGAGAGAGAAGGAGATTAGGCTGGTCAGCTTTTCAGCTGTCTAGCCACTGGGTCCCACTCCAGGTCTGTTATGTTACGAGATATCCAACTCCAAAAGAGAATGGCATATACGTTTCCACCACCACCAAAACAGCATGGTGACCCACCTCCAGTGACACATGAATTTCCCTCCTTCTGGCCCACCCAAACCCAACCAGCATGAACCTGAGCAGTACCTGCCAGTGGCAAGAGACACATTACAAGATGCTTGGAAGTCACTGGTTGTACCTCTTTTTGGGTCCTGGTAACAGAAAGTAATGTTTGAATGATTTTGGGATCAGAAACCACATCGGTTGCTGGGTTTCGTCCTGTTCCTCCACCTCCTCCTGCTCATCCATCTCATCCTGTGCTAGTCCATGGAATCAGTGGGGACAGTGGCACTGCTACAAAGTCTATGGTGACCCTCAGTTCTTCTTAAGAGTCCCTGTCACCCAGGAACTGTGAGCAGTCTACAAACAGCTGCAACATGCTCATCGTTTCATGCTTAGGAGGGGCTGCCTTTGTTGGTGTGCTCTCCTTCTGCTGCCTAACCCTGGTCCTGAAAGTCTGCATAGTGGCTGATGATGGCAATGAGCCAAGTGGAGAATCAGGAAGAAATGCATGAGGAATGGGAAGTGGGGAATGGAGAACAATGCAGTGAAGACTCCAACATGGAGAATCTGGAGGACATAGGTGAGCATGAGGAGGATGAGGAGAAGGTGGCAGTAATGCTCTGCTTCAAATACTGCTGACCTGGAGATATATAATACACAACATGCTGCAGTGCTGGAGAAGGGTGGTAAAAGGAGCCAGTGGCAGGTTGTGTCCAAGCTTTAACAACATTGTGAAAAAGAAAATGGAGATGTCCTGAGGACTTGGAATACCCAGAGGCAAGTGAAGATGACTGGGCTCTGTTGAGAAAACTCAGGAGCAGCATCTACACAGTCTGGGCCTGTGAGAGCAGCTTGGACTAGTGGGAGTGAGTCATGCTGACAACTTGGAATGACCAGCAGTGGCTGGAGACGTTCTGAATGACCAAGGATATGTTTTATCATACTGTCTTGATGGTGGGGTCCCACATTGTGAGGCAGGACACTAACCTGCATCTGGCCATACTGCTGGACAAGAGAGTGGCAATGGCCAGCATGAAACTTGCCACCCCAACCAGCCTCTGCTACATCATGAACCAGTTCAGTATGGCTCCTTGCATGGCTGGGTTGGCAACTCGCTAGGTATGTCAGCTGCTAAAGGGCATGGCTGCAAACAAATTTATCTAAGGGAGTCATAGATGGCTTCAGTGACAAGGGTTCCCAAGACAATGAAAGACACGCTCGTGCCGGTTCAAGCTGGAGTCAGAAAATATCATGGCCTTTGTAGTGGCAGCCTGCGTGCTGCACATCTGTGAGACCTGCAGAGCAGTTTTCAGGGAGTCGTGGGCTGAAGAAGCATGACAAGCAGTGGCCAGACAGAGATGTGGCTGGGCAGCAGTGCAGGGACTGAGAACAAGGAGAAGCTGGTCGGGCAGCCCTTGTGTGGGATTGTCTGGCAGCACATATTGCTGCTGACAGCAACTAGCAGTGCTTGTTCTTTCTTTTCATTACAATAAATTATTTTACAATATAAACATCTGTGTCTGTCTGCAGGGGTGTGCAGTGGAAGGTAGTGGACAGGGGGTGGATGTGGAAGATGGGCGGGGGGAGGTGGACTGAGGTAGAGGGTTCCTGCTTCGAGGCTGGCAGTGGTTTGTGGGGGCAGGGCTCATTACACACCAGCACATAATGTCCCATGGGTGGAAGGGTTAAGTATACCTCTTGTTGGCTGGGGTGGGAGAGGGGGCATCTGGTGGCAGGTGGGCAGATGGGGGACAAGTGAACAGCCTGAAGTCCACCTCAGGAGTGTGGCAGGAGTGGGGGAGGGGCTTATTCCACCCCAAGCCAACCAGAACCTGCCTTATCAAAAACAGTTGACAACATCCCTCCAAAAGCCATATGTTGCACTACACAAACAGATTCATGGTGGAACATGGGCAGGGAGGAGAAGCAGGGAAAGCAGCACCATATTTACTTGTCCCCATGGAAACTGTTCCAACCCCTGGCAGCTTGGGAATGCTGGGAAATGTAGTCCTAAAAAGCCACAAAAGTAAGAGCTTGCCACCACCATATGCTGCAATCACCAACCAACTGGGGTGGCAACACCCACCCACCAACCCACCAGTCTCAACCCTGCACAGTACATTTCTGATATCATATCAGTTATAGAATAAAAAAAATCATATATATACATTCCGATTACTTTGTAACATGGGTGGAAGGGAAAGAGATGGGAGGGGATGATTCACACTGCTTATCGTTGGGATCACCATAGGGGTTGCCAACTTGGAGACTGGCTTTAACCTAGGCCAGTGCAAGTGACAAGATTTGGGGGTGATTGTGCCCAGGTTGAGTGGAGGGGACTTAGCAGGAGACTTGTGGCAGGGGCAGGGGGCGGGGACTGTGGATGCCAGTTTGCATGTGCCTCCTGCTGTAATTCATTAGGAAAGACATTACGGGGTGGGAGGGGGGTGGGGGTAGATTGGTATTTGGCTCCCCCTGCTGGAATCTGCAGGGAATGACACACAGGATTTATGTTGCTCGAAAGAGTGTGTTGTGCAAATTAACCTGGGCTAAAATTTTAAAGTCATGGTTAATTAATGAGGACTGAATGTCGTGTCATGTACAAATGTCATTGGTGTGCTGGTGAGTACCTACTGGGACCTCTACTGCTGCCAGTCGGACTTACCCCACAGTCCATCACCTCCTTTACCAGACCCTGTTGACTCCTAGAGCCCTGCCACAGCCAGACCTTCCAGCCCCAATTCTCTCTACCTTGCTGCTCAGCTCAGAAAGTAGAGGAGAGGTTCAGGGGACTTTGGGATGGACAGTTGGGATCCCAGCAGTATAGAGCTCCTGTGATCCCCTTACCTCTCTGCTCTGGTGATCTCTACTCTCCTCAACCTTCTACCTCTTCTACCTGTGAAGGGATGGGGCAGGAGAGATCCGAGCAGCAGGTTGCTGCAGCTTCCTTTAGCAAGCCCCTGGCTAGAGTAGGCCAAAGTGTTTTGAACTGTTTCAGCTAAGTGAATACCACAGGACCCTCATGTGTGTCCTCTGGCTGAAATCAGTTCTTTTTTAAATATTTCCATGTCCATTTAACTCAGTAATGTTTCAGTTAACTTCTGTTCATACCCTCAGAACCTCATTCAATGCTTTTAGCCTAACTTTAATAGGGCTGCAGTGTTATTGTAGCTGTGGAGGACAGCTCGTCCAGGAAATGTCCAAAAGACAAGGCTTTTTCTGATATATTTTATTGGACCAACTGTAGAATTGGGAGAGCAGTTGGACAAGCTTTTGGGCATCAAGTGCCCTTCTTCAGGTCTCATTACAACCTTATTCACAGGAGCTGTCCCAGTGGGACTATTCCTTTGTCATTATTTACAGGATTAGGACTTCAGCGTGGGAGAACATAAATTAGTTTAATCTAGATTTAATTCTGTTTTCAAAACCACTTGATACTGAGTCTTTTATTTCAAGCAACTGGTAGAGACCCCTCTGCTGACAGCTTTACAAGTTCAGTCATAATAAGAAGCAGTTCATAAATAGGCATTATCAAATTCCTGAAGTACCACAAGATGACCAAACTGTATTGTAGATTTTTCCTATTGCATTTATAAGAACTCATCCAAAATAGACCGTTTTGGTATTACACATGGATCCTTTTATATATAGATATGAAAATTCCCTTTGGAAAGCCAAGGTATCAATTTTTAATTTTTCAATTGATTTACGCTATAATTATTTTAAATGAAATTCGTACCATCTACATTGTGTGTGATCACATTAGCTATGTTGGATGCACATCTTGGCAGTTTTACAAAGTGCCTCCCTCTTGTACTGTTGAAATATGCTGCTACAGAAATTGGACCACTTGTGTTTGGGGTTATGACAGCATTTTCTATGGGTGCTTTTAAAGTAAACTCTATTCCTTGCCAATCTATTTTCTCCACTGGTGACATACCCACCATATCTTGTCATCTCTAATGAGTCATAGAGATACTTTATGAATGGTAGGTTTTCCTCTCCACTATTCCTAGCCATTCTGTCAAACCTGCTTTTAGTAGCATCTTTCCCTGTGCAGTAGATTTTGTTTTCTCTGTCTCTTGAATCAGTTGCCTTGCCACGGATATGGAGCGGAGCGCCTGGAAAAATCCTTACTATAAGTTCCCAGTGAGGCTGAATGGTAGCATTAGAGAACAGGATGTTCTGATGCCTGTGTTTGGGTGGTGGCATACTCCATATGTTTTTTGAGCTGATTGAAGATGGCCTCAATAAGTTTCCTTCTTCTCTTATTTCCTTGCCATTGTACGTTGTAGAAGGCTATGGTTTGCTACATTATAAATGATTATTAGATACATGGTACTATAAGTTCGAGACAGGTTTAATACTATGAATTGAACTCTCATCAGAACACTCCCTAAGGGACTCATGAATCAGATACTGTCTGAACCTCGAAGCTTTTACCTTTTGTTTTTAATAACCTACAAGTTATTTCTTCAAATGTTCTCATGCGGTAACTTGTTACCCCGCAATTCAACATCGTTGGTCTAATGGGGTAACTTGTTACCCCAGCCACATGAATAAAATGGAACAAGTGACAACAGCATAAATGTACCAAACGCTATTTATTAAACATACAGATTGTTTGAAAGAGTATTTATGATGATTTGAACCCAAAATATTTTTTTAACTTAAACTATGAACAAAATTTAAACTTTTTTTAGAGTTTCAAAATGTGAATGAACAATTTGCTAAGTCTGCAGTTCACACTGTTTTCAAACTAACAATTACTTCCAAAAACATGTGCTAATAGTTTTAACTAAATATTGCATTCCTCACAGAGCAGCAGTGGTGCACACAAGCAAATCATTTACAATGTTTGCATAATTTGTGGGTTTTGTGGTCATCTGTTCTTGGACAAAAAGCACAATGTCCAATTATGCTTGCAGAAGGTTCTACTGGGGTGCGTTGTGGCAAGTTGTAATTTAGGGCAGTCATAACAGACTTGACGAACTTAGAAAGATTATGTGTATCCATCATTTTTCGTTTTATTAATCTGTTGATCAACTGTTCTCCAAGCTCCTGCAAAAAAAGTGCTCTTTTTAAATGTGATCTTTACTTCCAGTTTGCAGTGTGGCCTAGCCAAATGATGAGGCTGGCAATGGCAGCCACATCCAGCATATTGAAAAATAGTGTCATTGGCCACCTGTTGATTTTTCTGTTGATTTTATGAGCAGGTGGTCACGCAGACTAAGTGGTAAAGATTAACCACCCCACACTTTTTTTTACTGTAGTCATGGATGATGTTGGGATTTCTTTGCTTTCCACCCACGGACATGGTGCATACTTGACAGCAACAGCACAGATTTGGACTTCTTTGGAACATAGGAAACTAAGGTGAGTTCCCCATCAAAAGCAAAAATGGATGAAAAAGTTTCCCTTCTTTGATTTTCTTGCATTTTGTTTGGGATATCAACCTTGTTTTTCCGAATCATACCCATATAGGTCAAGTCCTGCTATAGCAGTCTTTCTGCCAGGTCAATACTTGTAAAAAAATTGTCACCCACAATACTCCCTCCCATCTTGTACTGGGGATGAATCAGTTTTTCAATGACCTGGTTACCAAAATTACCTTGGCGTGGAGCTTCTGGTTGCTTGCCCAGGTAGATGTCTCTAGACAGGGGAATGATGTTGCTGCATCACAGCAACACCAAATTTTCAAGCCATATTTGGCAGCTTGCTGGGCATATACTGTCTGAAGGGACAGTGACCCCTGAACACAATGAGTTGCTCATGAACCATCAGGTGTATTTCTGGAATATTAGGTTTCCTGAGCTGCTCCACAAATTGTGTTGTGTCCAAATATCTCTGAAGGCAGCAAGCTTGTCCACAGCTCTCCTTTCCTCA
>NW_017728943.1:108173856-108176661 GCF_001723895.1 Crocodylus porosus
GGCGAACCTTCATGGCCGTGCATGCCACACAGTTTAGAGGGAACGCTGTCTATGTCTGGAACAAAGTCAGCATTCTCACTCCCTTGGGATAAGATTTCATTAGTGGATGTGTTAGACTCCAACTCCATGCAGCACCCAATGACTAGGGAGACGACAGTCCAATTATCCATGGATCCTGTTACTCATTAGCCAGAGCAGAGCAGGGAGCAAACACCAGCACACATTGCTCGCAACAGCTTTATGCAGAATGGAAACAGCTTTGGGTGAGCGCTCTCACCGTTAGAGACAAGGAGCAGCCCTGAATAATAGCTTTTTCCCCATATTTGTACATTTTGGTTTATACTCATTAACATTTACCCTACCTTTGCCCCTCCTATGTTCCACCATTTCTCCTCCTATCTCAAGCACCGCTTCTGTTTACTGTTTGCTTTATTAGCATGGAATTGCCTATGCATTTCATTCATTTACATGTCTTTTTGCTATAAGCGTATGCCTAAGACCTTGACTCCTTTTCTTCAGTCAATGGGTGGACTTCGACCAAAACCTGGAAATTTCTGGAGGCTTCTTCACCAATCACCATTCACCTTTTTGCATATGTTCATCTCAGATTCTGTCACCAATTATGTGTTGTTTTCCACGTTCCAGTCTGTTTTTCTGTCTTACGTTGTACCATCTTCCACCCTTTTTTGGGCCTCTGTATCTTATCTCATTCCTTGCTGTAGCTGGTTCATAGCACACAGACTCACACAGATTCACTTGCTGCTTTTTCCTCAAAAAATGTTTGACACTGTTAAGATGGTGACTTGGCATAAGCAAATGGCTGGCTTAGGTGTCATTCTGCCTTGTGGTCAGCAGCTCTGCTAGGCCACAGGTAAAACCTTTGTATTCAGCTGAAAATCCAGTGCTCCTTAATATTCCAAATTATTGTCACCCTAACAGGACGTGTTGTTGTCATCCCCGGTTACCTGTTCAAGACAGGCTTCAGCACTGAATATATGCTGCCTTCTCATCCTGGACTGCAGGAAAAAAGAAAAAATTGATTATTGCTGAATGCATGTAAATAACAATCAAAGACAAGCCTTTCCACCTATGCTGTCACAGAAGCAATTCCACCCTGCCCTATGGCAGTGCAGATGGCACCCGCTCCTTCTGGACACGGAGGCCAGAGACCAGCATCCACCCTTTCCAGGCAATCCAATGTGGGTGGATGCTGCGTGGAAACCACGCATCCAGCAGCTTATTGAGAGCAGGTAAAAGGGGCATGAGGGGTGTCAAGCCCTTACCGCTGAAGGAGACTCCATAGCGTATGCTGTATTGCAGTATGATATTGTTCAGTTTCTTCTCTACTGTCCCTTTGCTCCTTGTACTCACTTTCAACAAAGGCAGGGCAAACAACTAGCTTGTATGTTATGAAAGGGGCAAGTGAGGCAGAGTTTTGCCATGAGAAAAGAGCAGAGGTGGATTTGAGTGTGACAAAGGGTTTTTTGTTGGGGTTTTTTTGGCAAACGGCGGGGTGTTTGGATGACCTTGCAGCCTGAAAACAAAGTGGTTAGCAAAAGGGATTACCACACCTTCTGCAAAAGCAGAGTGGAGGATGGTCACCCATTAGTTACCATGGATACCTGAAGTGGACATGAACAAGGTGTGGATGAATGCTGATCTTTCAGATGCATCCACCCAAAGTGGCCAAACAGGTTTAGGCCTGTCATTTATACAGAAATTGCATTGGGGGTAACAAGTTACCCCAATGCATTAACATGGGCTTGGGGTAAGTTGTTACCCCATATGGAAAAAGTTGTTACCCTGAGTATTTTTTCATCCACACAGAGCAAACCATTCATGTAAGCTGGCTGTTCTTTGGGGATATTGTGCACTGTGGTGCCAGTGACAATGTCCTAAAAAGAAAAATGTTTAAAATTAATTAACTTTAAGATACTGCACAAAATATGCATCTGGGGTAGGAAATTACCCCATTGGAATATATGAAGTTTAATCACAGTCATCAAAGGAATGTAGCTGTGGCAAAATCATCATGTTTCCAAATTATGGCAAACTAGGCCCTTGAAAATTATGCAGTGAGAAAAATCCAGTTTCTGTACCCGATGGGAAGTAAGGAATGGCTTTTGGTTACTCAAGCTTTAAAACTACTGGAATTGCAGGAAAAATAGTGGTGGTTACCAGTTAAAAATCTGTACACATGCATACTGGCTATTCACTTTCCCTTCATAGTTTCACAGTTTTTAGGGTCGGAAGGGACCTCAGCAGATCATCGAGTCCGACCCCCTGCCATGGCAGGAAAGAGTACTGGGGTTAAATGACCCCAGCAAGGTGTATATCTAGCCTCTGCTTAAAGACCCCCAGGGTAGGAGCCAGCACCACTTTGCTTGGAAATTGGTTCCAGATCCTAGCCGCCCTGACCATGAAGTAGTACCTCCTGATGTCTAATCTGAATTTACCCTCTGCCAGCTTGTGACCGTTATTCCTGGTCACTCCTCGTAGTGCACGGGGGAACAGGGACTTCCCCAATGCCTGCTGATCCCCTCTGACTAGTTTCTAACAGGCCACTAGATCGCCCCTCAGCCTTCTCTTTTGGAGGCTGAACAGGTTCAGGTCCCGTAGCCTCTCCTTGTAGGGCCTGCCCTGCTGCCCCCTGACCATGCGAGTGGCCCTCCTCTGGACCCTCTCCACGTTGTCCACATCCCTCTTGAAGTGTGGCGCCCAGAACTGGATGCAGTACTCCAACTGCGGCCTGACCAGTGCCGCATAGAGGGAGAGGATCTTGTTGGACCTGCTTCAGATGCATCT
>NW_017728943.1:108176672-108177843 GCF_001723895.1 Crocodylus porosus
CTTCCTTGGGTGCATGACCCTGCAGGGAAAGGAAATAGCTGTCAATTTCTTCCTCCACCTCCCTGATTCCCCTCAGCCTGCTAACCTCCTCCTGGAGCTCCCTCACCTGTGCCTCCAGGGCCCTAAGGCAGGTGCCTGCAGGACAGGTGTGGGGGTCCCCAATCCCTGCCCCCCCAGGCCTTGCTGGGCAACTCCCACAGGCCAGGGGGTGGGGGGACACCAGCCCCTCCATGGGCTCTGTCTGAGTGGAGGCCTCAGACAAGCCCCGGGAAGGCTGTGCCCCCCTGGGCAAAGGCCCTGGCAGCACTCCGTGCCAACACTGTCATAGGAGTTGCTGCTTGTTTCTAGCTGAGCGCGGTGCCTTCACCCCACGCTAGCAGAAGTCTCCCTCCTGGCAAGGTTGGCATGATATGTTGTCTGCTCATAGTCTTTTAAGCAACTAGGTTGACATTTTCATTGACAGGTTTATTTCCTGGTTTCTAGGAGACAAAATGAGATATTGACTATTTTGTCTATTAGAATGAACTTAAAATATGCTCATAGGCCATTGGTCTAATGCTCATTTGAAGAAGTGTTATCTACTTTTATTTAATGCCTCAAACCAAAATGTTTACCTTTATAGGTAGCTTCAAATCCTTGATATAACACAGTGATAGGTAGCTAGCATAGGGTTTAGGAGAAAAAGCACATAAGCAAACAGTGAATAAGTAACTTAGGATATATTAAATGCACAGCTGGCTAGTAACATTGATGTCCTTAGTCTTTAGGTTTTACTTCAAAAGTTTTTGATTTAAATAAACTCAAACGGCAAGTGGTAAATCCAGAAGCAAAATATCCACAAGCCAGAGATACTCAACATCACAATCTTCAGGTCCCTATTTAGACGTGTTATCCATTGCACTGCTGACTTCCCTCGGAGTCAGAGAAAACCACCATAACTAACAGTGAAACAACATTTGAAAACTTTATTTCTAGCTCTCTTTGAATTATTTTAGAAAACCTTCTTTTGTGCATGAAATGTCTCAGCATAATTTTCAATCCAGGAAAGGGTCCTTTAATTTTCTTTAATGTTGTACCAAGGAGCAACATGCAGAAGCGTTCTGGGTTTTTTAATTGCTTTGTTTTTCTGTTTTAGAAAAGTGTCTAGACTTTTCTCTGAGAGCTCTATGTT
>NW_017728943.1:108178163-108211030 GCF_001723895.1 Crocodylus porosus
GGGACGTGAGAGGCAGCAGTCACTGCAAAATTCTTGTATTTATTAAACAAATTTGAGGGTAAGAAGAGTGAGGTTAAAATCTAGCAGTGGACCAAAGTTTAGGTATTTCCAACTAATGCTGTTTTAAGCAATCTACTTCTCACTGAACTCATGCAAGAAAATTGTGTAGACTTTTTTTTAAACTGCAACTGTATTATTGTTTTTCCCTTAGAGTAAACTCCAGCATAATACAGGAACATGTGTTTGGGCACCTAAAAGAGTCAGTGGACATGACAGAAACAACTGCACCTGGTCTGTGTTAGGGTTTACTTCATTGGCAGAATAGCCACAGCTGCATCAGTGTTTTAATGTGATTAAAAATGGCATGGATTATCAAGGAGGGGTGGGGCTAAAGCAATTTGAAACTACACACCCTTGGAAAACCAGTGGGATCTGGGCAACTGCTTTTCTTAGGCCTTTTTGCAAATCATAACCTTCTCACTATAGACAAGGCCTTTCAGGCACTGCAACTTGCAACAAAGACATTCTAACCATAGGGTATGGGGATTGGGTTTTCTTCCCTTCTGGCCTGGCTGACTGACCTTTGCACATCATTCCTGCAATTCCTTCTCTGGGGCAGAAATGTAAATGAGGCTTGTTAGAAAGAGCTTACCCTATTAACTCAGCTGATGTCACAGAAACTTTTGTGAGGTCATTGGCCCACTGCCTGGTGCTTGCTGAGCTGTTGTCAGGGTGCTGGTCTCTGTGAAATCAGCACTTCACCTCCCCTTGTCTGCAGGCTAATATCGAAATGCAGGTTACTGTGATCTGACCAAATTACATACCTGACTCTTCTTCAGCTGTCTTCATTTGCCATGACTGAAGACGACTGAAAGGTCCTGGCTGAACAGTTATAAAAGGTACTGTCTTTAAGTTGCAGACCTCTTGCAGATTAGACAAATGTAATAACTGCTCCACTGTAGAATCTGGGCTGTTGTACCTACTGCGGAAGTCAAAATTCTTAGCTTAATGAAGGAATCTGAGAAAATGAAGGAACCAGTGTCCTTGAAAGAACAGAAATGGAGAGGGTAGATATGGTGGTTGCTACAATGTTGGAGGGAAACCGTCTTTGAGTTGACCATTCTTCCCACTAAAAATAAAACGTCTTGCTATTCCTTCCAGGTAGAGTAAATACAGCAATATGTCTGCCTAGTTTTAAACTTAGGGGCTCTCGTGTCTATTGAATTACAGCAAGTGAGATACTGCACCCTTGTATAATTGCTATCGCAGAGATTATAAATTGGCCTTTACTGAAATAGCGCAAGATTTCTTTCTTAGATGGGGTTAATACCTAGGATCTTTCTGTTAGAAGCCGTAGGTTCCCCTACTTTTTGTCATTCCCCAAAAAGCATACATTTGCATGAATTTGGTCCATGCCTTGCATTAACAAGTACTACACATGGAAAATGGGGAGGAGAACTACTGCTGTAGTCACCTGTATGTAGTATCGTGTTACAAGGCAATGAAGCTATCTGATAAAAGGGCATAGCCTAGTTTGTGTCTTTCACTACGGATAAAAAATGTGCCTTTCCCCTGCTATGCTGCCTCGGTGTCAGAATTCATGGGGAATATTCATTCCACTCCTGACCTTTATTAGTTTATCTTTTTGACTTGTTCTCTATCCCAAAGTGACAGGTGGCTTTCCTTCCAGAAGTCTATTACAGATGATCTCTGAAGCTTAGAAACAGAGGTTTCCAAATGAAAGGCCTGAATACCCTTACCAACCTTTTTATTTCTCTTCGTCACTTTGGTTTCCTAGCTGTTGTTTCCAGGAGTGTTGGATGAGACAAAAAAGTGCTTTCCTGGCTCAACTTCTTTCTTTAAAGAGCTTTTTGGAACTGATCTTTGCAGTTGCAGGATTGATTTACTGCAGTTGGTACATTTGCAAAGTTCAGAAGTGATGAGGTGGGCTTCTTGTATGTTTGATGATCAGCTTTACCTTTTCAGTGATGTTGACCATCTATGTCACTTGCACATGGGACCAGAAAAATTATAATGGTCAGACTACTGACATGCAATAACAATGTCCAGTTAAAACGAAAGGTTCTGCCATAGTGGTATATGGCAAACTCATGCTCCTTTAAAATTGTATCACTTAAGGGATTCAGAATTCTTACCTAGAAGACTGGGAGATGGGGCACTGATATTGAAATAGATACCTGTCTTTTCAGAGTGGAGGAGAAGCTCTAGAGTGAGTGACCATGGTAAAATGTTAGTATATTTGACTCCAGATCAGAAAACCTGTGGAAATGATATTGGGGCCTTTTTTAGTGGAAAATGCCAGTTGTTTAAATAAGCAAGGATAATGTGGAGATCAGAAAAGTGCATAATCCTATTATGTTTACCTTTTATTCATGAAAGAAAGATTTTAATCGATTCCTTTTCTCCATTCTTTATAAAGTAAGTGTATTCTTACAACTAGGGCTACTTGTATATCCCATATGAGAAGATTTTGGCAAGTTATATACTAACACAATGGAGTTGTCTTTATAACAGTATTTGCAAGGATATTAGTATATACTTAGTCTGGACATAATCTGGGTTAACCTTATTTTGGCAGGCAAAAATTTAAGCATGGTAAAGAAGAGAAGCCATTGACAGCCAAACAAAACTTGTTGCTCCACAAAATTAAAAAATCTACTGTTTTGTGTGACCTAAATAATAATAGTGTGGTGAATATTTGTCTCTAAAATTCTACAGAAGTGGAAAGAACTTGGGGCAATGTGCTTGGATGACACAAATAGCTCTACTGACGTCAAATATCATCAAGATAATGCATTTTTTGATTTTCCTGCAACTAATTACTTAGTAATACTAGAAGTATATCTTAGCTGATTCAAAGTCAGTTTGATTCATTGTCCATGGCTGTACGTGGCTTCTAGGAGACAAAAATGTGTTGCTAAAATTTCCAAGGAATACTTCACAGCCTTTTGAGGAAAGTAAGTATTATGTATTTTATAAGGGGAGAAGCTAAAGTATAGAGGCTGAGCAACTTTTCCAAGCCTTCCAGTGTGAAATTCTTGGTATGTAAAATTACAACTTGGCCATTTTCATTGATGACTGGTGGTGGAGGCTGGAAATATTATCCAGCTAGTGAAACCCTAATCAAAAATTGCTTTGGACTTTAGCCTTTCCCTGGGTTCACTAATTTGTAATGATCTAGTTGATGAAGCTTGCTCACCACTGCTGCAGGGTCATTGTTCCAAGAATGTAGGTGCTTTTGTGTGAGACTGGGATAGATATTTTTCTATGACATTCTTTAATTCATAAATTGCCTAGGAAAAGCATGCAAGGGAAAGCAGGCAAAAAAATGTAAGATTATTTTAAGGGCCTTACTCTCATTGAGGTGGCTGTTGGCCATGTGTAGATTAAATGAGGGGCATGTGTGCATGACACTTTCAGGTGGGTTAAATGCTTTTGCACTGTTTTAATGATGTCGGTGTTTACAAATTTGGCAGCTCAGGAGCCCCTACAGGCAGCCTGGCAGCAGCCCGGGAAGGCAGGCTCTGCCCAAGGGGAAAAAAAAGTGGCAACCCTGATCTTTTTCTTCCTGCCCCCCTGAGTTGCATGGGGGCCTGAGCTGGGGGCCTGCGGGTGGATCTTGCTTGTGGGGGGAGGGCCAGCACTGCAATGGAGAGAATCACCAGCTCTCCCTCACTGCAGCCTAGGGACTCCTCTGCTCACTGGCAGCTTGCCTTCCCCTCCCTGCCATGGGAGAGGCAGGAAATTTGGGTGTGTGCATGACACAGGTATTTAAAAGGGCCGTATATTGAAGCAATGTTTTTAAAAACCCAGCACTTCAATTTAGGGTCCTGTTGAAGTTAGCTCTAGATGCCTCTATAAAAATCCAATACTGCAAGGCCCAATGACTTCTGCTAACTCTGCCTGACTTAATCTGAAGGATTTAGATCCATGTGACAGATGAAGATGGAGAAAAAAAGCCTGATTTTTTTAATGGGTTAGAATTGGTTAGAATGGACTATTGGTTCGAATTGTTGCTGGAAGTAAAGACACTCTCAAATGTGAGTAACTCTTTCTCTCATTTAATTACAGAATAAATAGTTTGGTGAGAAAGATGGGGGACGGTTCTGACACTTACCCTTTCTTCCATATCGTAGGCTCATCTGCAAGAAATTAAAAGGAATTTTAGGTAGAAACATGATTAAGTTCTTCAAAAAATTAAATGAAACTTAGGCTTTGCATCATTGTGGAATTTTGTTTATTTATTTATTTTGTTTGGGGGTTTATTTTTCTTTTGGTTTTTTGAGGAGGCATTTTTTAAAGGAAGGAATAAGATTTTACATTGCAATGAGATGGGTAGACTGGAGAACCATTCTGGTGACTTGCTAATTTAAGTACAACCTTTAGTTGTTGAGAGTTTCATTCCAAACGTGTGTGTTATGAATACATTGGTCTTCAGCCCTGGAGCTTATCCAGCCCAGGATTCAGTTATTACAATAAAATAAAAGTTATTAAAATAAACAGGATATACCTTCAAGCTATCGTTATAATACACTAGAGCAGTAAATTTTCCCAGTTCACAGTATTGACATCTGATGATCTTAGGGTATAGGTATTACTGCATAAACAGGAAGCATGTGTATAAAACTAAAAGGTACTGATTGCCTTGTGCTGGAAATCCAGGCTGAAAATTGACCAATAGTATGGATCTAGGAGCTGAAAGATGCATCTTTGTACTGCAAAAACTGAACACCAGTCTTCGAGACAAAGAGGAACTATATACTGAATAGCAGGCTGTGTTTTGTAACTATGGGAAGACGGAATGAGAAGCAAGCTTCCTACATACCTTGCCCTTGAATAAAAGAGGATAGTTTTGATCAGATGCCCTTTGGAGAAGGGAAATTGTGAATGCCTGCCTTTTGTGAGATCTCTTAGAGAATAGAACTTCTCTTCAACCTTTTTGCCACTAACATACATTATGCAGTTACGTATCTTCCAGCCTCTATCTTCATTAAAGTATAATGTTTTAAAAGCAGCCTAAAAAATCCATGAGTTATCATTTAAAAGGTCCAATTATCTATTTAAGAGTTAAAAGGAAGTTATAATATCCCATCAAATATGATCTCTTGACTCAAGCTTAGGGAACAGAAGAGATCTGTGAGGAGAAAAAATTAGGTTTTTTCCCCCCAAAATACAGATTTCTTACCTGAATTCAGACTATCCATATAATCTGGAGTGATGTATCATGTTATTTATATCCCTTTGATAAACCACTAAAATAACCTTTGAAAATTGGATGGCTTATGCCTTTAAAAGCCTTCTGAGACATTCCCTAAAAATAGTTTACAAAGCAACAGAGTCAAATTGTTGGGGAATTGCACTCAAATGCATTAGAGAGTCTATTCCTGTGGCACTTAAGCCAGCCAAAGTAATAAATATAAAATGGTAATTTTTCTCCATGAGCTGTGCTTGCTGCTCCCACATGATTTCATTCCCACCCAGGAGTAATATAACACTGCCTGCTCAAACAATCTCCTGGATTCATGGAATAAGGCAGCATGTAGCTGCCACTTTGTTAAGTGTGCTCAGAAAAGTCGGCAATTACAATTAATCCTTCTGTTGCCAGAGAGCAGCTCGTCACTCTTCGCATGTCTTCAGTGTTGTTGCTGGGTTTAAGTTTCAAGGAAATTTACACTCAACAGTAGATTAGAACAATGTAATTGTATAATATACAAGAAGTGAAAATATTGGCAAAATAGGATTAAGCAGTATTTTCTGTCCTGTGCTACAAATGTGGCCTGGTAACTTAATTGACTCATGGGTAATAAATAGCGTAAATATTAAAAACAGGCTTTGAGACAAGTGCTGCAGCTTCATGCTGTTGCTTACAGAATTCATCAGCAGCTCTCTAGGTGGAGTAAATTGGCAGTGGGACTGTGGGAATTTGCACCAACTGAAGATCTGGCATATTTACCAGTTCTGCAGTCCTAACCCAGCTTACCTGAGTTCAGAGGTTTCTCAACCAGTGCTGCTCAGCAGAGCTTGGGAGGTCATCTTGCAGGTCTGAGCTAGCACATGAAAGCTGTGGACATGTCCCTACTTCTTGACACAAAGGTTACCGGAAGGGCATTGTGTCTTTGCCAGAAGGGGCTTATTGCTATCTTGCTTTGGGTTCCTGCTGCACTTAAAGAGGTATTTTTTATACTCTTAGCAAGAAACTGACTCTCTGTTGTATTAATTTTGCTGGTTATCACATGGTCTCTGGCTATCTAAAGGCAGAGGCCTAAATACATGTTGTAGCTATACAAGTTGCTTGATTTTCAGTGGTAATTATTACCAACTCTTTTAAAGTCAGTGGGTCCATGAGATGCTTATTGTCTTGAAAAATCATACTCCTTTTATGCAGGTATTTAAATAATATAGGCTCTGATCAATAAGGCACTTGAACTGAAAATTAGGATCTAACTTCCCCCAATTTTCCACAATTTTTTTTTTTTTTAGCTTGGTTTTGATTGATTCAGGTGAATCAAAACTAAAGATTTTGGTTGAGTTCAGCATTAATCTGTGTTCAGCTGTCTTGTGCTCCCATTCTTCCCTTTGGATTCCCCAATTACACTACATTCTTTGTGACATACAATTGTTTGTTCTTCTGATGAACTCCTGCACTGCATCATGGCTGTTCCTCATCTTTGGTACCTCATCAGAGATACAGTCCAGTTTGGGAGCACAGCTTGCATAGAAGAAAGCATGTGAGAAGCCCTCAATTAAAACTCACTGAGGCAGTTCAAGCAGACTTAGTCCAATATTGAACTCAGACAAACTAACACATTTTAGTCTGGATGAAAACAAGTGTTGAAATATGGGAATTTGTAGGACTGAAATTCTGGGTTGTGATCAGTTCTAGCATTGAATCAGATGCTTTAACCTGCTGTCTTTTCTATAAAATGAGAGACTTGTTTTCAGAAACTTTTGTTTCCACCATGCCTACAAGTTTATTTCACCATGACCCCTGCCGTGTTCAGTTTCTTAGTGCTACTGTTACTACTTACCCACTCCTTTTTCCTTATAGGATGTTTTAAAAACATCCTTTGCTAAGTATTCTTAGATTGCATGCCAAGGAGTCTGTCTCTTCTCAGCAGTGGGTGTTATAATGAAGGGAGCATGTTGCTATGGTGATGTAGCTGAGGCATCACGGTTTTTTGCTCATCGATTTTTATGTCGCTATAGTGCAATGCTACAGCGCCATAGCGTCATGTGTAGACATGCCCAGTAATTCAGAGAAGTAGGATTATGATCTACTCAGGTGGTGAATAGTTGCTTGTTTGTCTACTTCATTATTTTAAGACCTTGTGATCCCATGGTATCTATCCCCCATGTGAAAATCAGGCCAGCTACTCCCTCCTCCTTACCCTTCTTGGCACAGTACATTAGCCTGTTCAGTGTTCTGTGCTGCCACAGCTAGACTGCTTGTGGTATCCAGGCTTGGTTGTTTAAACCCAGTTTATGCATTTGCTCACTATGCTTCAGAACAGTATCATCAGTCATGCACAGAGTGGATGGGATTGTTTTAACGAAGGTCTATTTGGTATTGCCCTGAGAGGGATGAATCTTTGTGCTGGAACTCTGCTAATAATGAAACCAAACATTATACTCTATAGAGGAGGATTTCTGCAGAGTGAATAGCATGAGTCTGCTGCTTACAAGGGAGGTAGATTGATATATTGGCATGGGGTGCATGGCATCCCAGAGGGGACTTCCTATTGAAACCTCCATCTCCCTCTTCCCTGCCAAACAGCAGTTGCTCCATTCACTTCACTTTGCAGAAATCTTCCTTCTTAGTCTGCAGTGAAGGAAGGGATATGCCAAAGAGGGATTATTGAACAATAATGTTATTTTGACAAAGAAGCCTTCTTAAAAAGGATACTTTTATCACCTCAGGGCTCACCTTGAGCCATGTGGTATACAGGGCTTTAGCTAAAGACCTCCCCTGCATTCTCGAGATGCTGTTCCAAGCAATATTCTGTTCCTGTCATATCTTGTTTCCCAGCTTTTTCAGCATAGATCAAGTGCCCACAGATTTTACATGTCACAACTTGTTTACCGTTTTTACAGGTTTTGCCCTTGGCATTGAGCTCTGTTGTTTTTCTTTGCCCATCAAATATGAGTGCCTGAGGGGCAATGATGTGATAATAGACCATTCCAAGGGGCTCTGTAAGCCTTTCACCTGCCTTGTCGCTCCAAGCTGCTGTTTCTCCTTGCTGGCTGGGGACATAGGGAATAGTCTAAAGTTTCTCTCTTCGACATCTTTTTGCTTGTGATTCTCCATGATGCTGTGACTGCATTACCATTCGTTCATGCATGTGTATGAATTTGAGAAATGGTGCACAATAAGGAATAAATTAGTAAGTGTTTTTAAGGCATATTGTAAGAAGAGCTATTTGTTTGCAAGTTTCACAAGGGTATTTTGTCTACGAGGGGATACATGTGGCCGCACAGCTTCAGGAATGAACCAAGGAGGATTGTGACCTTGGGTTTCTTTCCATGTGCAATGGTTCAGCTCTATTAGTCAGTATGCTGAGAGAATGAAGCTAAAGCTTTACCCATTTTCCAATAATATGTGCCTTTTCCTTGTCTACACAGATACAGAATAACCCCATGTACTGGTACAGGCTGGGGACTGAGTGGGCTAAATACCAGCTCTGCAGAAAAGGACCTGGGGGTTATAGTAGACAATAAGTTGAATAGGAGCCAGCAGTGTGCCCTTGTTGTGAAGAAAGCTAACCGCATACTGACTGGGCTGAATTAGTAGGAGTGTCACCAGCAGGTCAAGGGAAGTGATTATTCCCTTCTATTCAGTACTGATGAGGCCACATCTGGAGTACTGTGCCCAGTTTTGGGCCCCTCACTACAGGAAGGATGTGGGTAAAATGGGAAGATTCCAATGGAGGGCAATTAAAACAGTTGGGGGGCTTCGGATACGTGACTTATGAAGAGAGGCTGAGGAAACTGGGCTTATTTAGTCTGGAGAAGAGAAGGGGGTGGGGGGAGGGATGATGCATTTTAATAGCAGCCTTCAACTACCTGAAGGGTGTTCAAAAGACGATGGAGCTAGACTGTTCTCAGTGGTGGCACATGACAGAACAAGGAGCAAGGGTCTCAAGCTGCAATGAGGGAAGTTTAAGTTAGATATTGGGAAAAGCTTTCTCATGAGGATGGTAGTAAAATACAGAAATAAGCTACCTGGAGAGGTTGTGTAATCTCCATCTTTAGAGGTTTTTAAGACCCAGATAGACAAAGCCTTCTTTGGGATGGAATAGATTTCATAGACATTAGGGCTGGAAGGGACCTTGGAAGATCGAGTCCAGCCCCCCACCCAATGGTCAGGAAGTCAGCTGGGGTCATAGGATCCCAGGAAGATAAGCATCCAATTTACTCTTGAAGGGTGTTCAGTGTAGGTGCTTGAACCACCTCTGATGGCAGGCTGTTCCAGACCTTGGGGGTTCAGACAGTAAAGAAATTCTTCCTTATGTCCAGCCTGAACCAGTCTTGCAGGAGTTTATAACTGTTTGACCTTGTCATCCCTTGGGGCGCTCTGGTGAAAAAAACATTCCCCCAGATCCTGGTGGTCACCCCTGGTAAACTTATAGGTGGCCATCAGATCACCCCTGAGCCTGCGCTTTTCCAGGCTAAAGAACCCCATGGCTCTCAGCCTGTCATCGTAAGGTCTGTTTTCCTGACCTCTGATCATGCGCATGGCTCTCCTCTGGACTCTCTCAAGCTTCTCCACATCCTTTTTGAATTGTGGAGCCCAAAACTGGACGCAGTACTCCATCTGTGGCCTCACCAAGGCCGAGTACAAGGGGAGACTGACGTCCTGGGATTTGCTTGAGAAGCACCTATGGATGCAAGCCAGCGTTTTGGTTGCTTTACTAGCCACAGCATCGCATTGCAGGCTCGAGTTCATCTTGTGGTCAACGATGACCCCCAAGTCTCTTTCTTCTGTAGTGCTAGCCAGTATAGCTTTGCTAAGCCTATAAGGATGCTGTGGGTTTTTCCTCCCAAGGTGGAGAACCTTGCATTTTTTGGTGTTAAACACCATCAGGTTCTTGTCCGCCCATTTGCTGAGCTTGTCCAAGTCAGCCTGGATCGTCCTCCTGTCTTCTGGTGTGGATGCTTTGCCCCAGAGTTTGGTGTCATCGGCGAACTTGACCAGTCTGCTTCTGACTCCAATGTCCACATCAGAGTCTTGGGGGACCCCACCGGTCACAGGACACCATGATGAGTGACTTCCATCAATTACTACCCCCTGGGTCCGACCACGGAGCCAGTTCTCCAGCCAGCAGATCATGGGGCTGGGAAATAGTTGGGGAAGATCCTGCTTTGAGCAAGGGGTTAGAATAGATGACCTTCGGAGGTCCCTCTTGTTGGGGAATAAAGGCCCCAAGCTCATGGTGGGCCGAGGGTTCGTATACGGAATAGGCGGGATTAGCGGCGAGGAGTCTGAGCGGTACGCAGAATCGCGCGGTTTCAGAAATAGTTGAATTTTATTTACTTACACTTCTGTAGCGTAGGTAGGAAGTTTGCTTCAGTTACAGTGCTACCAAAACGAACAACAGAGGGGTCTGTTGGCCCACGGGGTTCCCAAGTGAGTCCTTGCTTTCTACCCTGAAGGATAGGTGCGGCTGCCCACTCGCTAGTCCCAGGGCTGGTCAGTAGCTCATTAAAGGGATACGAACAACAAAACTTTAACACATTGTGATGCCAGTCCAAAGTGGAATCAATGCTGGAGTTGATGGAGAACGATGCTGAGGTTAGTGCTGGGTACGATGAGGTAAAGCCGTGATCTCAGTAAGTCGGGCTGATCGAAATTGTGGTCAGGGTTGGTGCCAGAATCAGTCCGGTAGCCAAAGGATCAAGACAGGAAACAAAGAGGAATTGAATAGCCAAAATCGCAGCGAGGAAGAGACCAGTGGGCTAGAAGCCCTCCTTAGGAGTAGTCCCTGCAGCCGCAGCCCCTGCTCTAAGGATCGTTCTCTTCCTGTGAAACAGTCCCTAGCCTCTGCTCACAGGTTGAGCACAGTCTCTCCTCCAAAACACGCACATACCACCTCACCTCCCCCCGGAGCATGTGTGTTAGATCAGATTACCTCATGCTCTGAGTAAACTGAGCATGTGCATTATGGCAGTCTTGATTGACAAGCCTTGGGGTTGAGCAGGGGGCACATGCTGGGCATGCAGTGGAATTTTCCGCTTGCTAGGTTTGTCTGCACATGTTCAGCTCTAACTCTCTGTGTTATCAGCATACATACAAAATTTTGCTCTGACACCTCTCAACCCTAATTTTCTACAATTTTGTGGATTGGAAGAGGAGAAGTGGTCATACAGATGGCACTTCTGTCCTTCCCTGAAATACAGTGATGTGATGTGGGTTTGCTGCGGATGGGAGTTTGAAGAGGGAAATAAAAGTAAAATAAGAGGAAAATGAGAGTATCCTGCATACAGTCATTAGGGCAAATGATAATCCTGTCCTACATATAGGAAAGTCATTATTTGTGTGCAGGATGAGAATGTGGCTAAGAATGTCTTTAAGAAAAGTCTGTCTAGAGAAAAGATGGAATGCCAGGCAAATGTAAAAGATATAAGTTAGATTTTAGGATGTGAGTTTGATTTGATTTTTTTTTTCTTTTTTTTTTCTTTTTGGAAGGAGGTCATGGTTTTATTTGCTTTGTCTTTCTGATGAGTCTGAGAAGCTGAATGTAAAAGTTTCCAGGAACTATTTAACTCTTAGCCCAATCACATAACATTTTTCGTTATATTTAAAAGAATGTCATTCACTCTAATTTGAAAGGAGAGTGTGGTGGCAGAGTCATTGAGATGTCTCCATTATGACTCCAGACATCTGAGTTAAACTTTCTCGCAGCAGGACCCAGTGGCACTCAGTACCCCTTTATACAAAACTTGAAGTGTTATAGCCATAATAGTACAGGAAATGTGAAAGAAACAATAACTGTTTGGTAATATCTTGTATTAGACTAACTTTGTAGTTGAGAGAGAGGATAGACAAGTTTTTTTGGAAGGGCAGTTTGTGCCCAAAAGCTAGTCTAACCCGTCTCCCAACTATAAAGTTGATACAGTAAAATGTGATGTCAAATCTTGCTTATCAGCACCTCTGAAATCAGGCCTGTCTTGTTGTTGTTCTCTTTGTTGTAGGAGAATTGTTTGATAATATTTGTGTTGGTGTTATTGAGTGCGATTCATGGTTATTTTGGCATTGATTTGTGTTGAGTGGAGGTGAAAGGGACCCCCAGACTTCTTCATGGACTATCATATTCCAGTCAAATTTAAAATGGACATGAGATTGTTGCATATATTTTTGTCTTAAGCAAATTGCATTAAAACTTTAGCTTTTTTAAGAACCTTAAATTCAGAGGTCTGAGTGTCTCTTGCCAGAAATAAGTTTGAGACCAGATTGGGCGGGGTAGTGTTAAAAGTTTTGCTTCTGACAAGCAGTTCAAGTGCAAAGAAAGTGTTGTTGCCAGTCTCACATATGCAGTACAGTGCAACACCTTTTCCAAGAAGTGCAACCATTAAAGCAAACAAGAAGAAAAACCATGTTGCATCTTGTCATTCCTAAAAACATTTTTAAACTCATGCAGTTTTTCATTGGCCTAATGGGTTAGGAAATCTTTATGGGCGTGACTGGGTGCTATCATTTCTGCAAGGGACTTCTGCAACTCCTAGCCAGAGAACTATTGACCCTGGGTGGACAGGGAGGGTAGAAGCTTTGCCTTGTCTCTGCCTGTTGGCTTTGGTGCGCCTCACCTGCCTTGCAGGTGCTTCGAATTCACCATTGTTTTAATAGAAGCCACCTTGCCTCCTTATCCCTGGAGTTGCAGGCTGTATTTTGATGAAGTTGTCTGCTATGTGTTTTTATAGATCTAATGACTCAGGAGGTATTCAGTTCTGTCACAGCCCCCTTTAACTCTCTGGATTTGGAAATTGGTAAATCTCTTTTTGGTGTAGGTTCCTGAGGTTTGACCTCCCCTCACATCCCAGCCTTACACCACCTTGATATTTAAGTGTCTTGTTCAGTAAATAGCTTGTTTGAGCAGTCAGAATCTCAACAATTACTTCAATGTGTTATTCAGAGGCTTCCTGGATTGTTAATTCTTGGATCGCATTAAATATACACACCTTCTGGATACAAGAATTCTTTAGTGATACTTCCCATAAATTCTGCACTCTATTCAGTCACAACCTCACTATTGCACTTGCTTCCCAACTATTTGCCTTGTATTTCTTTTCAAGAAAGATTGACTGCCACTAATGGGTATTGACTGAAGTTGCTCTGTCCTGTTACTGACAGTACTTCATGCCTTATGTCTGTCTTAATCTTGTCTGATTCTTCAGACCCAGAGTCTGCCGCACTCTGCACTGTCTCCCTTCGTGGGTTCCAGCTTTCCTACTATTGCACCTAAACCTTATCGGAAGTGCACAGTGCCTTATCAGTATCGCACCTTCCCATAGATTCCTCAAGTGCATCAAACTATAATTTGTTTCATATACTATAAAGTGCAACTCTGCCACACTATCCAACCAAGTGCTAGCACCAAATACAAAGTGCTTGGTGCTGAGACCTAAAGTGCTAGTGCAGGCATGAGTTAATTTTTGTCTTGTTTTCTAATTAGAAGCGACTGCATCCTGCAGCTCACTCAATACTTTTTTGATACTTAGTGTGATAGCCTCCCCACCAGCCTTCTGACAGTCAGCTTTAGAAAGCAAATCCTTGGTCTCTTGTTGTCTCTTTACACACTCTTACCAAATCCTTAGGTCTGCGGGGAGGTTTCTGCTTTGCTTTACTCAATGCTCTGTACCAGATGCCACACTCCTCCACTGCTACCAGTCCCACTGAGTGTCCTTGCTCCTCTGCCTCTCTCTCTCCTTCCCTGAGTTTCTGTTCTGGTTCCCATTTAGCTGGTGAGCATGCCCATGGGCAGACTAGCTGCTTCTTAAAAAGGGGGTAGGGTGCCACCACACATCCTTTCTGGCTTGAATCCACTTGCTCTCCACATTGTTCCTGCTCTGGCTATCATGGTAAGTTTTTCTTCAACCCCTTTTTGTCTCTTCATGCTGCCACTCTCTACTTCTTTTGGTTCAGACACTTGGTCAGATATTGTTGGCACAGGCTGGGTGCGGCTACATGAGATGCTACGTCACCATAGCTCATTACTATGGTGAAGTGGCACCAGCTGGCATGAACTGTGATGCCAATACTACTGCGCAGTAGAGGCCAAAACAATCCATGTGCCACTAGGACTGTGTAGTAATGGCGGTTACTGCACAGTCATTTAGGACTTCCTAAAGCAAATACTAAATGACTACACAGTAAGAATTGCGCAGTCAGGGACACATGTAGATGTTCCCACTGAGACTCACTGGCAGGATCCCTGTTTTTTAATGTCTCTTAGCACGTTTAGGACAGGGAGAACCACTCTCCTATGTTCGCTGTAATCTTAACTAGCTTATACATTAGAAGGGAAGAAATAAAAAATTAAAGACTCCTCTGGAACTCTTCAGCATGTACATAGCATTCAGTATTCAAATTCTCTTAACTTAGTGATATGAATCTATCTTGGACTATTCAAAGGCACTTCTGTTCTAAGAAGAGTGTTCGAATGCCAAATTTCAACTGTATATGCTCTCCTTTTTGCTTTATCTTCCAGCTAGTAGTTAGGTGCAGTAAAAGCTGTGTTAACCAGCACTTTGTTAGCCAGAAAACTCTATTAACCAGCATCCAAGGGACATGGCAAAAACAAAACCGGAAGTGCCATTTCTGGGTTTCGCTGATGCGAGCTGAGTTTTTGTTTGCCACTTCTTCAACCCATGGCCCAGGGCAAAGCAGCCTGCTCAGGGCCCCCCTCCCTGTCCCCTGGCACAATGATGCCGGGGAGTGCACCAGATGGTGCACATTTGATTGACCAGAATATTTGGTTAACCGGCATCCTCCATTCCCAGGGGATGCCGGATAACAGAGCTTTTACAGTACTACTATAGGCTCAGCCAATAAATAGTGTTCTCCATTCAACCACTGTGCACTCTGAACATTTCTGCAGCTGAAACCCAAACTGGAATTTTTGTGCTCTGCAGATAGGTGAGCTTTAAACCCATAAGAACTGTTCTCACTATCTGTAATGTCCACAATATACTGCTAAACTAGTTTCCTGCTGTCTTTGTATATAGTGTGTACCCTAGTCTCTTGGCTCTGGGAACACTAGTCAGTTGTACGGTCTTGGACCCAGATGTAGGTCTGACTGATTGGCAGTGTGAATTATATTCACAGTACCATAATACACTTTTTAAAAAAATGTCAAAGCTGTGCAAGTGAGGTACTTACCAATTCCGTTTAATCGATAGAGAGTTGTATGCACAATAACATTAGCGCACCACTGCATCCCCTGATAAGGAAAGCCTTAGGAATGGATCTGCTATAAATTTAAATGCTAATGCATTTCTTTTTAACGCTTTCAACATCTTCTCTTATGTCCACCCTAACACAGGCCTTTTCATTTCAAATTTCCCAGTTCTGACTCTCTTTATATGAGTTAGGATATTCAAAAGCAGCTATAGCCAACTGAGTCTTTAAAGGAGGGGAAGAAAAACCCTTTAGAGTTTAGTTTCCTGAGAGGCACCATTTGTTCAAATCCTGTCCCCTGCCCCTGCATTTTTTTCAATGGTCCCTGGGTTTCTATGCAACTTGAGAGTTCTAGTATAAATATCATCACCTGGGAGAATGACCTTCTTCATTTATAAATCACTTATATGTAGACACAAAAGCTTCTTGCTCAATAATGTGAATATGTAATTGGTACAGTCCTCCTTTTCCTCTCATTACAAAGCTCTCCACTGTAACACCCTCATGGAGAAAGGTGACTCTGCCTCCGCTCACATCTACATTATACACAGAAAAATTGCACTCATTAGCAAGGATGAAAATAATCGGTTTTTGGGGGTGCAGACCTCTGGTTATTCAAAACTCTTATGTTCATTCCTGCTCACTACCTGTTGGAAATGCTATTAATTTATAGGGTGTTTTTTTCTTTTTAAATAATGTTCTTGTCGAAAAAATAATGCAAGAAATTTTAGGAAGCTTGCTTTTTCTGCATCAGTTGGAGGTGAACTGTTGATCTGCAGCTACCCAGGAGGTAAACAGAAACCTCTTTGTATAGGTTATTGTAAGCCTGCTATTTACTAGTGACCCTTTTTACTCCCTTGGGGAGTTTGAGATCTATCCCAGAATGAGTCATTTGCTGGGTACCCAACGCCACACACAGAGTGGCACATGGTCTGCAAAACATTTACAAAGGAGCTCATACCAGTCTCACAGTTCTAAATACAGGCTGTTTTTGCACAGAGGACAAGTATTTAAGGTGGGCCATAAAATTGTCATGAGGTATAAATCTGTTAAATTAGTACTGTAGAACATTTAATCTATAGAGAGGCAGTAATATCTGTAATGGATATAACCATATTCTATATGCGACTGCATACAGAATTATTTGTGTGACCAGCTATAGCTTGTAGCATAGCTCAGACAACAATTTATTTTGTAAAGACCACCCCAATTCCACCTGATCTCTTCTAAGAACAGAATCAATATCCTCATTGGAATTTAAATTAGAATGTAACCAGGTGTGGGCCTGTGGGTATCTAAATTTTATCAACTCCAGCCTGATCAGCTATACCCACACTACATGTTTTAGTGTTACATATGACTGCCTTGGTTTCTGTGTCGATTCCAGTAATGTTGTTTTAGTGACTGGGTTATCATTTCCTCTGCCATTGGACTGCACTGAATCAGCAGCCAGAAGGGGAAAAGAACTGCTGGCTTTTCTTGCAGTTGACTGTTGCTCCCTTCTGTAGTCTAAACCAGATATTTTACTGTGGGGCAGGGAGGAGGGACATAGCACCTCCGTCATAATGTTTCTTGAAGTACATTTGGAATAATGAACATGTATGAAAACCAGCATGGGTCAGAAAAGGCCTTGGTCTTCAAAATAAGATTTTTTTCAGGCTGTTTAAAATTCGTGGTAGAGTTGTCTGCCTTGTAATTTCTTTTTTTATAAGACGTCTGTTCAACATTGTTATGGACCCACCTATTTCACTGGTGTTAGTGGCAGCTGACCTATATTTAAAGTGAAGTTTAACAGGTGTAAGGCTTTATCCTTACAAATATATATTGTAAAGCACATGGGTTGTTAGGGGTGCACCAATAGAGATTTGGGGGGCTGATACCAATAGCCAGTTTTTAAGGAAGCATATAAGCTGATACCAACGCAGCAACTTGGAGAGCTGCATGCAGCTGGTAAGTCTGGTGGAAGGAAAGGAGAAGGGAAGGGGATGGCAGGGCAGATCAAGGCCCCTGCGGTGAGGGAGGAATGGGGCTAGGGCAAGCACTGCCCAGCCAGGGTGGGGCGGGCTCAGGATGGAGCCACAGGTCATCTGGGGGACATGGGGAGAGTGTGGGGGTGGCTTCCATCACTGTACACTGCTCTTCTGGGAGCCATGTGTCTGGTGGCTCCTGCCAGTGCTCTCTCTGTTCATCTGGGAGGGCATGGGTGGGGGGGAGGTGCCCTTGGATCTGTGCGGGGCAGGCTGGGGCCGGGGCTGGGCAGGGCCCTTTCCAGCCTGGCCGGGCCTATGCAGACCTGGAGGCGCATACCCTCCCACCCCATGTCCTCCCAGACAAGCGGCAGGAGCAGTGGCGTGAGCCACCCTACACCCTCCAGACAAGCCACGGCTCTGTCCCATGCCCGGCCCAGCCCCACTCTTCCCTCACTGTGGGGGCCTTGATCTATACCCCTGCATCCTGTCCCTCCCCTTCCACCACACCAGACCTACCAGCTGCATGCAGCTCTCCAGGCTGCGAGGCAGTGCTTCTTGCTGCCTACATGCTGCACTGCAGCTGTGCTCATGCACGGACATTTATCGGCCAAATTATTGGCCAGATCAGGCCAATTTCCAAAAGGTTCAGTTTTCTTTATATTGGTGCTGATCTGATATCGGACCGATGCATAGGTGTACCTCTAATATATAGATACAGATAATTCCTTACAAATATTTATAAATCAATACATTGTGTGTGTTTGTAAGGATAAAGCCTTACACCTGCTAACTTAGTTTTAGATATATGAAAACTGCCATTAACATCAGTGAAAAAGTGGGTCCATGATAAGGTTGAATGCTTGTCTTATAAAAAATTTACAATTTATATCTGTATATATATCTCCCCCCATAAATTCCTTTTATTTACATACACACATACATACATCATAATCTTTGTCTTTAAAGAAATGCAAGTGAATTATTATATCACATTATAGAACCATTGTTATCACAGAATTACCCCAACGGCTCTTTTTTCTGACAGTCTGCACAGAGAAGACAAAGATTTCATGGGAAAGTTGACTGAACTAGCCTGACAATATATAGAACTGATTCTTCTGAGTTCTTCCAAAAAAAAAAAAGTTTGACCACAAAGGGAAATGTAAATTTTGTCTCAGTGTAATAAACATGCCAATTACACAAGAAGCTGATGAAGGAGCATTTAATGTGGTGAAGGCAGTTAGATATACTATTATGCTTTCATAGCCTATCTTCAGCGCTGGATATTTGCACCAGATATTTCTGCTCTGATGTATCAGGTGGTGGTTACTTCCAGAAGTAAGAGTCAAACCTTGATGGACCAGTAGTTTAACCTGTTATGATAAGTTCCACACTATTATGATTTAGCAAAGATAAATGTTAAGCACGTGCCCACTGAGGGCTGGTTTCCACTGGACTGAATAACATTTTCTTCACATTTACTGGACATTACACCCTGGCAAGAATCACATTGTGTAACCTCCCAGATAGTGGGGTTTTTTGTTTTTCTCCACTGGGGAAAAAAAAATCGGGTATTTTGAGAAAAACATTGGTAGTGGGAGGAAGGAAAGCTTTTTCTCATTTCTGATGAGTTTTGTAATTCAAAATCCCTAGATCTTCAGAAGCTATGAAGATCATGAAAACTAGAAAGTTATGTTTGAAGTAAAAGTCCTGGATTCACAACTTCTGCAGTTGAAAATATAATTTTGGGGAGCACATGCTGCCTAAGCAAGAATTAGGTACTAAAACAAGGAAATTAAATTATTGTGGGCCTTCAGTGTTGCCCTCTGTTAATAATAGCTATCTCTTGTGACTATATGGTTCAACTTAAGGTATCAGACATCATAGAAAACTGCCATTGTATAACAGCACTTATAGGCAGAGAGTATTTTCCTGACTAGCCAGATTTGTTGTCTTTAGGTCAAGCTTTTTTTTATCAGAAATAAAAAGAAAAGTGGCATGAGTGTACATTACTCAATACACAGCGCTATCCAGTAACATCTGGAATGTATACCCCCACCCCCCCGATCTGTGTTGACTTTGGCTCTGGATCCACCTCCGAGTTCCTGTTCTAGTACCAGATCCCTTCACATCCCTAGTTCCTGGGAGACCACCCTGGACTGACCCCAGCCTGCATTCAGATGCCTAACCCCTAAGCCAGACCACCCATGTCCTGCTCCCTACTATTAATACAACACAGTATTCTGTTGGCTTTATTGCAATGAGAGCACTCTGTTTGTATATGGCTTGGCATCTGTCTGCTGTAATCCCTAGGCCGTTCTCTGCAGTACTGAAGCCTAGCCACGCATTCCTCAGTTTGTATTTGTACATACAACTATTCCATCCCAAATGCAGGGCTTTGTACTTGTCTGTATTGAATCTAATCTGCTTGATTGCAGACTACTTCTCTAGTCTATCCAGGTCATTCTGGAGCCTAGATCTACTCTCTGTAATGTCTGTCCACCCAAGTTGGTGTTATCCACAAATTTGTTAAGCATGCACTCAGTTGCATTGACTGAATATTAACTAATGCAGGACCCAGGACAAACTCCTGGGAAACACCATTTCATACTTGGTAACTACTCATTGAGTGAGTCTACACCTCGCCATACAGCGCCATTGCTATGGTGTCATGCTTTACTACTTCTGTTTTGAAGTACCAAAGCATAGCTCAGTATAAGCGGTCACTGACCCATGCACATGGCACATGGGTAGATTTCGCTGCCACACTGCCATAGCATAATGTATGGTAACATAGCACATCGCTAAGTCACCTTAGGGCGACGTATAAAAGTACCCATTGAGTATGATGATCCAACCAGTTATGTATCCACTTGGCAGTATATAACATTCACTGCTCTCCCCTCACCAGAACCTGTCACTTTTTCATAAAAGGAAATCAAGTTAATCAGGCATGACTTACTCTTGGTAAATCCATGCTAGCTGTTCCTGATCACCTTGTTCTTCTCTAGATGCTTCACAGTAGATTCCTTGAGTTTCTGTTCCATGATCTTTCCAAGTATCGAGCTCAGGCTTACTGCTCTATAGTTCCCTGGATCCTCCTTCTTCTTTTTCTTAAAGAGCTATGAACACTGATCTTCTCAAAAGATCAAGGAGTTAAACTTATAGAAATATAAAACTTGTTTATTCAGAGAGCTGTCTTACTCTACTCATCTGCTGTTCTCTCCTGCAAGCCCCAGGCCAATGTAACAATTTATACATAATCCTTAAATGTATCCACACATCTTTACATGTAACATATCCCCATGTAATACTAACATTGGCAGTTTAGTGTTCAACCCATTGTTAAAGCACATTTTAATAGGTCTCTATTAGTCTTTGTGTTGGCTTTTTAAAGCTAAGTGATCTTCTCATTTCCTCTACATTTTCAATCCTTATTCATTCAGTTCTTGTTTCATTTCCCTGTTCAGATGCCTCTACTTCTGTTTAATTTTCAGTCTCCTCTGTTGTTTCTTGTTGCTTTGTTGTTAGCGCTGTTTCTTTTGGTGAATCTTGTGATGCTGCTTCTTTTCTCCCCTTTATGAGCTGCAAGTGTCATCTGTTCCTTCTAAATACCTGTACTTCCAGTGTGACTACTTGATAGAATCTGGGAGCTGCTTGATGGGAAACTAGTGCTTTTTGTTTCCATGTTTGTCCATCTGAAATGAGCACCATATCTCTGTGCAGTTATGATAACTCCCTGGAACCCCTATCACAGTATCATTTTTGTTTGAGTTGGTCAGATTTTTAATGTTTTCATGTTATGCTTTTCATTCTGAAGAACATCATCCACAAGATTTGGCAGTTTGGTTTTGAGTTTCCTGTTGAACAGCATTTCTGCTGGGGACAATCCATGTTTTATGTGTGTTGCCCTGTAATTCAAGAGTGACAGGTAAACATCAGTTTGTGAATCTGTAGGTTTTTTGAACAATTTCTTCACTGTTTTTACTCCATTTTCTACCAGGCTATTTGATTGTGTGTATTTAGGACTTGAAGCGTTCTGATGGAATCCAAATTTGTTCGCAGCTCTTTAAAATCAAGACAGTTGAATTGATGTCCATTGGGTGTTCTCATAAAATTGATTTGATGCGAGTTATGACATGGTTTGCTGTTGTGCTGCAATTTCAGGATAGTGAGAATAATAATACAGCACTAATACATAGTTTTTTCATGCATGCCTGAGTAAGTCAATGTCCACTTGATACCATGGAGCTATGGGCTCCTCCATCACCATCATGGACTCTTTTCTTTGTGCTGATCTGTATTTTAGGCACATTGTACAAATGTTTAAAGCATCTTCTATGTCATTATTTATGTTGGGCCAATATAAAACACCCCTCTTTCTCCTTTTACATTTTTCAATGCCGAGATGCCCCTCATGTATTTTGTTTAACCTGTCTTTCTTTAGCACTGCTAAAACAACAAGTAATGAGTCTTTGAACAAAATCCCATCCAGTACTAACAGCTCTTCCTTGAACTGGGAGTAGGGGCTAGGTTTATGTTTTCCAGATCAACCAGCACAAATAGCTGTTATCACTTTTTGCAATATATTGTGTCCTGAACAGTAGCTTCTGCAATTAGTGCCCACATTTTATCAGTGACAGGAATAACTCCTTTTAATTGAATTAACATGTACTATTTCTGAGTCTGGAATTCTGTCATTTTCTGTTGTCATATGTTCTGGACAATGTACCTGCAATAAGTCGATGTCTTCCTGGCAGGTACTGTATGTCTAGATCATACATTTACCGTTGAAAGAAAGGTCTCTGTTATCTCCGAGGCTGGACCCAGAAAGTGGAGTCAGTTGAAGTGAATCATCGTGGCACTCTGTGACCATTGGTGTCCCCCAAGGCTCTGTCCTTGGATGTGTTCTCTTTAACATCTTTATTAACAATGTGGACACTGGTGTCAGAAGTGGACTGGCCAAGCTTGCCAATGACACTAAACTGTGGGGTAGAGTGTCCACATCTGAGGATAGGTTGGTTATCCAGACAGACCTGAATAAGCTTAGAAGGTGGGTGGATATAAACCTAATGACATTCAATACTGACAAATACAAGGTGTTCCACCTTGGGGGTGGGGGGAGGGGTGGGGAGGGGAGGGGAAACCTGCAGCGTGCTTTTAGGCTTGGCAGTGCTATGCTCACTAGCACCATGGCCGAAAAAGACTTGGGGGTCACGATTGATCACAAGATGAACATGAGCCACCAATGTGATGTTACAGCTGTTAAAGCAAACACAACTCTGGCTTGCATCCATAGATGCTTCTCAAATAAATCTCAGGATATCATCCTCTCACTGTACTCAGCCTTGGTGAGGCTGCAGCTGGAGTATTGCATCCAGTTCTGAATTCAAGAAGGATGTGGAGAAGCTTGAGAGAGTCCAAAAGAGAGCCATGTGCATGATCAGAGGCCAAGAGAATAGGCCTGATGAAGAGAAGCTGAGAGCCATGGGACTCTTCAGCCTAGAAAAGCGCAGGCTCAGGGGTGACCTGGTGGCAGCCTATAAGTATATAAGGGGTGTGCATCAGGATCCAGGGGAACGCCTGTTCACCAGAGCATCCCAAGGGACGACAAGGTCCAATGGTCATAAACTCCTCCAAGATGGTTTTAGGCTGGACATAAGGAAAAAATTCTTTATTGTCCGAACCACCAAGGCCTGGAACAGACTCCCTCCAGAGATGGTGCAAGCACAAACTCTGGACTCTTTTAAGAAATGTTTGGGTAATTATCTTGCTCGGATCCTTTGACCCTAGCTGACTTCCTGCCCCTAAGGCAGGGGGCTAGACTATATGATCGTCCAAGGTCCCCTCCAGCCCTAATGTATATGAAGTCTATGAAGTCTGGGTGTCATGTCTGATGACCCTCTCTTTGCTATAGTTACCAAAGGTTTATGATCAGTTTCAGCTATCACAGACTTTCCATAGATGAATATATGACATTTTCTTACAACCATATACCAAAGCTAAACTTTCTTTCTCAATTTGTGCATATAGATACTCTGATTTAGAGAGTACCCTAGATGCAGATGCCACTGGTCTCCAGTTATCCCTATGTTTTTGGAGTAAAACTGCTTTAATGATTTCTTTAGAAAGAAGCATCTGTTCACAATTTAATGAGTCTTTTAGGGTTGTAGTATTTTAGTACTTGAGACTTCATTATTTTTTTTCATTCAAGTTTTTAAATTCAGCTTCATGTTCATGTTCCCATATCCACTGAGCATTCTTTTATAGGGGTAATCTAAGTTGTTTGGTCTGCTTTGTTAATTTAGCTAGATATTTCCCTACAAAACTGATCACTCCCAGTAATCTTTACACGCCTTCCTTATCCATAGGAGGTGGCATGTTTGTAATAGCTTTGACCCTCACAGGATTGATTTGCGCCCCTTTCTCAGAGACCTTTTCTTCCAGATATATTACTTCTTTGACCCTGAATTTGTATTTTTGTTTGTTCAGTTTCAAACCTCCTCTGCAAGCTCTTTCTAGGGTTTTACTTAGCCTTAGATTTCTTCCATAGTATTTCCCCAAACAAATACATCATCAATTTAAAGCACAGTTCCATCAAGACTGAACTGGGAGACTAGCTCCAACCCTTTTATGGAGGCTTTACAATTCTTACCCACTTGGAAGTCTGGGAGACTGAGCACAGGGGGATGACATCATCAGGCTGCATCTCTGTCTGTAAAACCCCACACCTGTAAAGAGAAAGAAAGAAAGTGAGCCAGAACGAGTGAAGGAGGGAAACAGCTAAAAGCTGTCAGCAGCAAGGCTGATTCCTTGGGAGGGGAGTGAAGTATTAGGCCCCGACTCCATGTGGCGCCCAATGACTAGGGAGACAACAGTCCAATTACCGGCCGAGCCAGTTGTCTCTGGAGCCTGTTCTCCGGGGTCGTGCTCCTCAATCTTCGCCCCTGGGATCTGGCCCATTGGCTGTGGGCCCCTGTGCTCTGGGTGGAGCTGCTTCGTCTCTCCTTCCCTGGTCGCAGCTGTCTCCCCGCTGCTTCGGACGTCAGCCAAACATCCAAGGGGATTGTTTTTTGAGGGACAGCATTTTCTGCCTCCCTGAGGTCTCCAGCCACTGTCCCTTTGGTTTGTGTTCTCCGCCCCCCGCCCATCTCACCGGTCTGGGGTTGTTTCCTCATGTTCCCGTTTGTGGCATCCCTTATGCTCTGAGTGGCTCCACCGTAACAGCTTCTTCTCTCCAGTGCCCCAAGGGCAATGTCTGATACCTCACCCCACCGTTTATGTATGTTGGTAGTCATTATCTCCTCATCTTCTCCCAGCGTGCCAATCTCCCCCTCGCTGTGTCCCAGCTGCCCTATTCACCCATGCCTAGGCTTTACCCTCAGTAACAGGGGTTCTGCCCAAGCCCCCTGTTACAAATAGAATGCAGCATATGTCCCAGATATAAAAGGCTGAAAGCTGGGAGGAATGTATTGGGGATTTGACCTTGAAATGAACTATATAACAGTCAGTATATTTATTGTAGTGACTTTAAATGCAACCTAGTAGGTTCTAAGTGACTCCATTGGAGCAAGGGCACTACTATAATAAATCCAGATATAAGCTAACTACCTTGGTTTATATGCCAGCAACCTGTTTTTGTTACAATTTCTATATATATATATATATATATTCTCCTATCAAGGCATGGCAGAAGAGTCTTTAGAGCTGGGCCAGCAGTGTATTTTCCAGGTCAGCTAAATCTTGAGGAATCCCCTGATCACCTGTCATAAAGACCTTCAAAAATTCGTTGCACCTTTCTGTGAAATACTTTAGCTACAGAACAGTCTAAAGGGAAGCTTACAAAAACAATACCTTCCAAGGGGTGTGTGGAAGGTGCAGAATCTAGTGTTGTTGTTGTTTTTTTAGGGGAACTTGCCAAAACCCAGAAGAGGCATCCAAAGTGGAGAAATATTTAGTTTCTGCCACATTGCCAAAAACCTCTTCCCTGGTGGGAATGAGAAAATGCTCCCTTTTGATGTATCTGTTCATTTGCTTAGGATGTAGACACCGTCTCAAGGATCCTTCTTTTCTTCTGTTATGACCAGTGAATGAACCCAAGCAGTTGGTTGGTTCACTTTTTCTATTATGTCCATGTTAACTAATTTATCTAATACCTTTTTCAGTTTCTGCCTTAGTGCAAGGGGAGTATTTCTTGGGGCATGTACAGTGGGAATATTTGGGTCTCTTAACTTTATCTTGCACTCAGTTGACAGTTTCCATATGCCTTGAAACATATTATAAAACTCTTCTTCTATGTTCTCACTTTCCAGCCCCTCAGTGGCATCCATTTTCCTAATCACACCTAGAGTTTTACACATTCACAACCCAATAATTGGCACTAGCTTGCCTGGGACTGTTATGGGGTGTCTAGGGTAATTGGCCAGTCCTCAGAAGAATGAAATTCTTCTTGCATTGTGCTAACAAGGAATTCCTCCTTGCTGTATAGCACATGCACCTGTTGTTTCTTGTGTGGCGCAACCTTCTCCTTTCTCTAAACTCTCGCAAAACGATTGAATCTTTTGCATTTGTTGCAGCACTTACCAAATGAAGGGCATTGCATGGTTTTGTCGTAGCCCCCACAGCATCTATAGCTTACCATTGTTCCTTCAAGCAGTTCTCCTTAGCCTCCGCTTGCCTCTTCATAGTGAGGCCCTCCTTTCTGTATCGTTTGTGCATTGCCTTAAGTTTTTGCAGTCTTGTAATCTTGTCTAGTTCAGTTTGTTCTGCTTTTTCTCCAGGTCCTGCAGCCTGGCATTTGTTATCTCAGCCCCTTGGCACATTCTAACTGCCTTTTCCAAATTAAGCTCAGTATCCTCTAGCAGTCTTTTCCTAAGGTTTGCACCCCTTTCACCCAATACTATTTGGTCTCTGATCATGGACTCTTTTAGGTTTCTAACGTTGTGTGTCGGTGTCAAAGACTTCAGGCTGTTGAAAAACTCCTCTATTGCCTCACATTCTTTCTGCTGTCTCATATGGAAATTATACCATTCAAGGGGTTCGTTTTGTTTGGGTATACAATAGTTCTCAAACTTTTTTATTACTGTGCCAGAGCTTTTCTGTTTTGCTTCTGACAGTTGTAGGCTGTTATAAACAGACAGAGATTCTGGGCCTGCTATATTGAAAAGAAAAAGCTACTTTCCATGGATTTTCCTTCTGTGTAGCTCCACTGGCCATCCCATATACAGTGAAGCTGTGCTTAAATTTCTTCGTTTTCTGCTGCATTGCTGGGCAGCTTTAACTTTTCTGGAATTCTGAGATGCTCCATTTTTCTGCCTTTCTTCACACCCTATTCCTGGTACCATGCGTTAGTCTCAGAAGACCAAGGAGTTAAACTTATATAATGATAAAGCTTGTTTATTTAGAGAGCCAGCTTAGCCTACTCATATGCTGTTCCCTCCTGCAATCCCCAGGTCAATGAAACAACGTATACATAACACTCTTGAAGGTATCCACACAGTCACTATGTTGACTTTTTTCCGGTCATCAGGGATCTCACTCGACCACAAGTTCAGAGCCAATGGCTCTGAAATGATGTCAGCTAATTCCTTCAGTATCTGACCCTGCCAACTTTGCAAGCATCTAGCTTCTCTAAGTAATCCCTACCCTGTTCTTTTACTGCTCTAGGCTGTTTGTCTTGTTCCCTATCTTTTCTGTCAACTGTATTTGTCACTGGATACTGCCTACTAACTACTAATTTCCCTTTTCTGCATAGGGTCAGGAGTTGATAACTATTTAAGGGAAAGAGAAACTACCTAAACATCAGACTTTTCTAGAAATGAAATTTAAGCCTGATATAGAATTATAGAGCAGTTTCATATGCTTTCCATGAAGGGTTAATCCTTTCTTATTTATCTTCCTGCTACCTGAATTCTTCCTTCTCTCCTTCTGAGTGGCTTCTTTTTTCATTCCTTTTTGAAAAGCTCTTGCCCTGTGTTTTCTTTCACATAGGAAGACTCCAAACTTATAAAAGTTAATTGTAGTCCCTCTCCAAGGAACTGATCTAAAGCAAAAGTCTGAAGAAATCTTTCCACTGATCTTAGTCTACTTTACATCAGGACTCTTGATTTGAATAGACAGATCCATAGGTGACTGGTGGGGAGGGGGGGTGCATGTGCCCCTTCTTGCTATTGGCCGCTGATGCTGGCTTCTGCAGGTGGTTGCTGCTCGCCACCACCCCTGTTGCTGCTGCTACTGCCACCAGCTTCTGTGGGGAATTGTCGCTTACTAGCCTGCCACCCACACCGCTGATGCTCCCACCCACAAACTGTGCCCCCTAGTCTCAGGAGGCACCAGTCACCCATGGACAGATATCTTTACTTCGACATCCCTTTATGCTTTTCTATTCCCTAGCTGCTCCTTCACCTTTTGAAGACATTTGCTGCATGCAGAGCATTATGTACAAGTCCATTTAGCTCAGCATTATGTATAGAGCAGATGTTAAGGGGAAGAGTATTTATGCGGGCCTAACCAGACTGATCTGTCCCCTGTCCCTTTTCCCCTACAGATCTCAGCATTTAGACTGCCTGTTACAGGAATTGGGGCTTTTCTGGACAGAAATGTCTCTATCATACACTCTGCTAATGTGTACAACTTGTGTGTTGGTGTACCTAAGAGTATATAAGGTAGAGGTTTTATATAGTATATGTATAGTATACTTGTGTATATAATGTGTGTGTCTACAAAAAGTCACTTTTATCCTCCTATGAAATATTCTTCTTGGCTCTACTTTTAATTAGCACTTGAAATGCAATTACTGAAATAATAAATCTCAAAGTATATTTAGTTTTCCAGTTAGCAGCATTCACCTCTAAAAAGACATATGAAAGGAATAACCTTGAAAACTACTGCATTATACAGACAAATGTATCAGAGGGACTTTTCTTGTAGTTCATGTGGTATCTAAATTATTAACTTTCTTGATGAGGTTCACAGAAATTCTTGCAATAAGTTTCTATGATATTAACCTTTTGTGTTGTAAAGCACCTAATCATATAATTATGCCTAAATTAAACTGTTTTTAATTTCTTTTGGCTTTAATTTAATATCTGTATATTTTGGTTTTGAAATGCAGAGTGAGTGAAATTAGTCATCGTCATCAAAACCAAGCCAAGTCAAGATGAAACAAAATATATAAAAGCTACTTCTATTTTTTCTTTATATTAGTAATACAATTATCATTTTAACTGTATAAATAATGGTATACCATTGTATAACAATGGGGCATTATAATTGATTGGCATCCTTTCATCTGAGAGATGGTGGATATTATAATTGTCACTGTCGTTATATCATAATGAGCACAATAATAACAATAAATACTATATAAGCATGTTTTTCCTGGGGCCTGTACTAAAGTGTCTGCTGGTTTTCACACACCAAAAAACATGTACACATTTTGTACCTGTACATTTTTGTGTCAGAACAGACATTTGAATGCACAGCTACCTAGCCTTGCATAGACGTATACTGGCATGTACACATGCTTGGGAGAACCAGTTGCTTGTGTACATGCTAGAAAATAACAGCATAAAAAGTCAGTATAGACAAGGCCATATTTTGTTTAAAACTACATAAACTGCTTGTAGATAATTTTTCCCTACATTTAATCACTGCTATTGGTCATAGTTAACACTATCAGCTATGGGTTTATAATATTGTCAGGACCCCTGGGGTTCTGGGTGCATGGATGAGGCCCAGGATGCAGCACCACCAACTAGTGGGCTAGCCGTGTGCAGGACCCAGCCCAGCCTGGGCCCTCCTGTAAGGTTCCCAGTGGGGGACCATGTGACTTAGGGGAACTGACAGAAACCAACAAGTTCTTGCTGGGAGGGATATAAGAACCTTCCTACTTCCTCAGGAGTCTTGACCTGGCAACAGTGTTTGTAGCTCTGCTATTTGGGACTCTTCTGCCTCACGCCAGCTTTTAACTCTGCACTTTGTTTCTGCCTTGCTCCCTGCCTTGGACCCCGTACCTCACTATTACATATTGTATCCTGTGTTCTGAGTGCCAGCTTCTGATTTCTGGCCTGACCTTGACTGTGGACCCAACTTAATCCCCAGCATAACACCTCAGGTTTGATACCTTATATTGTAACCCTCAGCTTTGGCTTCTGGACTTCTGGTATTCATTGAAAAATGAATTTTTCCCTTTCCACTTGAACTTATCTTTTCATGAGCTTTGTTGTTTCTTCACAAAGGGTTATTGTATGCAACTCTGAAGTAACTGTTCAGTGTGAAAGAAGCAGTATCAAGAACAGTTTCCTCTAAGATTTTGATCCTCTTGACTGTTGAGAGACATTGAAGTCTTGGAGGAAGTTGTTCTGAAATGAGTTCAGTGTGTCAGGTGCTACACAGGAAGGAAGAGGTGAATAAGAGGTTCAGCCTGAGGATGGAGGAGCTTAAACCTGTCTGTTTATATATTCGTATTTATAAAGCAGCCATCTCTTATTTGAGCACTATTAAGTAAAAACAACTCACAATAGCTCTTATCCTGAATACATGCTTTGAGGAGTTGGGAGTCTCTTAAGCAAACACCATCTGGGTCAGTGAACGGAGAATTGAACCAGATTGAGACCCATGAGGCATGGATACATTCCAGGTGTGAGGAGCTAACTGTTTCTGGTCTTGTACATCACCTTGCAAGGAGAGCAGTGGACTTTTTAAAATGGTATTTTAAAGAGTAAGCAACAGCCTGCCCTGTAGCCTCTTTTTCCCAATGGACATCATGTGAAATATTTAGGATGCTAGTTTAGGTTAAAACTGGTTACATGAGGATCACTTGATGAGATGAGATTCCTTGTTGCTTGCATCTCCTACTGAAACTTTATGAGCATTCAAGAGAAATGCATTCTTTTTGTAAGACTACATTTTAGAAGAAAGGCCTCTTGAGCCACGTCCAGACGAGTGAGCATGTGTTTGGTGTGGCATCTCAAAGCAGTTTGAGATGCCTCGAGGCATGTTAAGAACAAAAAAATGTTGTCCGCACTCCATATTTGCAGTGCAGATTCTAAATTTGATACTGGGAAATCCCAATATTAAAAAAATAACATGCCAGAGAAAACCGGTGCAAGGTGAACTCCTAGAGCATGCCTAGAGGCAACTGGAAGTTAGATCCTCTAGAGAGAATCTCTAGCACCTGGCCAGAGTGTCTCTCTACCTGCTGCATGTCCCTGCTGCTCCCATGTGGTGGTGGGAGGAACTGTGGGTTGGGGGGGACTGCTTGGGTGGGGTGGGTTCCCCCACTTTCCCCCCACGATGCACACTCCCCACATGGTGTACAGCCCCCTCACATCAGTGGCCACCAGGGTGCTTATGCCCACTCCTGGCAGAGACCTCTGATGGCATGATGCTGCCTATTAGTGCTGCTCAGTGCCCCACATCCTGTAGGACAAGTGCAAAGTCCAGCACTTGAGATGGAATAATTAAATGCACAAATACAGACTGGAGATTGAGTGTTTAGGCTGCAGTATTGCAGAGAAGGGACTGGGGGTTACAGTACAGGGGCGGGCAATTATTTTGGGTGGAGGGCTGCTTTCTGAGTTTTGGCAAGCCATCGAGGGCCACATGATAGGCAGCCAGGGGCAGATAAATATTAATTTTCTAAATTTTTTAGGGGCCCCGTGGGCTGGATAGAAGGGCCTGGCGTGCCACATCTGGCCCCCAGGCTGCATTTTGCCCACCCCTGCAGTAGAACATAAGCTGAATATGAGCCAGTAGTGTGCTCTCATTGCTTAAAAAATAAATAAATAAATAAAAGCCAAAGCTAACTAGGTTGTATCAACAGAAGTGTCACCTGCAAACCAAGGGAGGTGTTTCTTCGATTCTTTTCAGTACTAGTGAGGCCTCACCTGAAGTACTGCATCCAGTTTTGAGCCCTAGATTTCAAGAAGGATGTGTACAGTTTGGAAAGTGTCCAATACAGAACAACAAAAATTATTTGTGTCCTGGGAGGCAAGATTTATGCGGAAACTTTGAAAGTGATTACAGAGAAGAGTGGAGGTGGGCTTCTTCCTGTGGCTGTATGGGATAAGAAAGGAACACTTTTACTATGAAAGTGGTCAAGCATTGGATTGGGCTGCCTAAAGAAGCTGTGGAATCTCTATCTTTTGAAGTTTTTAAGAGCAGGTTAGACCAACACTTGGCTGGGATGGTTTAGACAGGAATGATCTTTTCTAGGCAGTTTAGAAAGATGTGTAATTTAAATGGAGAGGATTAAGGAAAAGAGTGGTGGGAACAGGAAGAGAAAAAGAATGGAATAAACTGGGGAATATGACAAAGGACAGTCCTGTAGGGGTGTAGGCTCCAGGGAGTGGCAGGGACAGTGGGGTTTGTAACCACTAGATGAACTCTACTATGGAACCTAGAATAGGATGCTTATGTCCATTCCTCTGTGATCAGCAAGTATCTAAGAAAAACACTGGAAAAATCAACGTTTTGTTCTGTTCTAGTGATCGGTTAAGAGAACACAGCAGTTTCCGACTGTTACCAGTAACTGGAAAGCCAACAGCTTTAACCCTGCTGATGAGCTCTTCAGGAGTCAATATAGTTTCACATGATGGAATTTGGTTTTTCAGTTTGCATTCTTGAAAACTGAAGAAATTACATTAAAAATCCCATTAAAAGAAAATTATTAAGGTTGCCAGGTCAAGCATTCAGAAATACCAGAATTAAGTTTGTCCATGCAGCACTTCAGACACTGAAAATACTATAAAACTACTAACTCTGACCAAGAAGAGTTCCCTCTACTGTCCGTTCCAGGACCTGACACTCTAAATCAATGATTCTCAACCTTTTTAGACTCATGGCACCCCCTAGCAAAGGCCTACTTTTTGTTTTCACTTCTTTTTTGACTACAGAAAAATAAAAGAATTTTTTTTTGCAGATATCTCAGAAAGACCACAACAGATGAGAGTGTATTTTCATAGACATTATAGCTGGAAGGGACCTCAGAAGATCGAGTCCAGCCCCCCACCCAAAGGGCAGGAAGTCAGCTGAGGTCATAGGATCCCAGCAAGATAAGCATCCAATTTACTCTTGAAGGGTGTTCAGTGTAGGTGCTTGAACCACCTCTGATGGCAGGCTATTCCACACCTTGGGGGCTGGGACAGTAAAGAAATTCTTCCTTATGTCCAGCCTGAAACTGTCTTGCAGGAGTTTATAACCATTTGACCTCATCATCCCTTGAGGCACTCTGGTGAACAAACGTTCCCCCAGATCCTGGTGGTCACCCCTAATAAACTTATAGATGGCCATTGGATCACCCCTGAGCCTGCGCTTTTCCAGGCTAAAAAGCCCCATGGCTCTCAGCCTGTCATCGTAAGGTCTGTTTTCCTGTCCTCTGATCATGCGCGTGGCTCTTCTCTGGACTCTCTCAAGCTTCTCCACATCCTTTTTGAATCGTGGAGCCCCAAACTGGACGCAGTACTCCAGCTGTGGCCTCACCA
>NW_017728943.1:108211130-108214091 GCF_001723895.1 Crocodylus porosus
TGTTGCCCTCGCTTTTCCTCTGGCTCCCCACATATCTGAAAAAGGACTTTTTATTGTCCTTGATGCTCGAAGCTAGTTGGAGTTCAGTTGCAGCCTTGGCTTTCCTGATTTGCTCCCTGCAGGACCAGACCAGTGCAGAATAATCCTCCTTGGATATGAATCCCATCCTCCATTGTTTGTAGGCCTTTCTTTTTAGTCTCAGGAGGTCTGCTAGATCCCTGGAGAGTCAGGGGGGCTGCTGCCTTTCCTATGAGATGGAACAGACTTAGCTTATGCATTGAGGATCGCCCCCTTGAGGAGCAACCACTCTTCCTGAACTCCCCTTCCCCTGGGGTTGTGGTCTCTTAGGACTTCATTGACAAGCCTCCTGAGCTTGTCAAAGTCAGCTTTCCTGAAGTCAAGGACTTCCATGTTGCTGACTGACTTGTCAGCTTTATGGCAAATGGTGAAGGTGATCAGCATGTGGTCGCTGTCACCCAGCTGCCCATCAATCACTAGGTCACCAATTAGGTCATCCCCAGTAGCTAGTACGAGACTGAGCAGTGCTTTGACTCTCATTGGCCCATAGACTTCTTGTGTCAGGTAGAGGTCATCCACACACTAGAGGAAGCTTTGCAACTGCTCAGATTTTGCTGAGTGATCCTCCCACGAGATGTCTGGGTAATTGAAGTCACCCATGACAACCATGGTCTTGGAGCATGCGGCCTCAGCCAGTTCCCAGGTGAACTCCTGGTCAAGCTCTTGACTTTGGGTGGGAGGTCTGTAGTAGACTTCCACCTTTGTGTCCCCTGTGCTGTGTTCCCCATGGATTTTAACCCAGAAGGTCTCTAGTCATCCACCCTGGTTGCCAACATCAGCTTGCAGGGACGCTTAGCTTTCCTTAACATAAAAAGGGGCGGGGGTGTAGCTCTCTATCTACTCAAGCTCTCCTTTACAAGGTATAGCCATCTATACCTGTGTTCCAGTCATGGGTGGAGTCCCACCAGGTCTCCGTTATCCCTATGATGTCATAATTATTTGTGTTAAGCAGAAGAACGAGCTCTTTCTGCTTATTCCCCAAGCTCCTGGCATTTGTGTACAGGCAGGCAAGTGTTCCCTTGGGGGCTCTTGCCTTGCCCACAGATTGTACCAGGGCTGGAGCAGGGATGGGCTCCCTTAAGTGCCTTGGCCTGCTGGCTTTGCAAGTATTGCTCAGCAGTAGTCCCCGTCCCCTAACGAGCTTATTTTAAAGCCTGGTGGAGCAGGTCAGCCAGTCTGGCTGAGAAGAGCCTCCTCCCCATGGAGCTTGCTGCCTCTCGCCAAAGAGTGGACTGTGGTCATGGAAGCCAAAGCCTTCCCGATGACACCAGTGCTGCAGTCTTTGGTTGACTACGTGGATCCTCCTCTCCCTCCTCAGCCCATAGCCTGAGAGTGGGAGGATTGACAGGAACACCACCTGTGCCCTCAGACCCTTTAGCCTCAGTCCCAAATCCCTGTAGTGCCTCATGACCCGGTTGGGAGCACTCCGAGCCATGTCATTGGTGCCCACATGAATAAGGCGCATGGGATAGTGGTCTGTGGGCTGGAGGAGCTTAGGGATTTTGTCCACAATGTCTCGGATGTGGGCCCCTGGGAAGCAGCAGACTCCACAGGCTAAGGGGTCAGGGTGGCAGATTACCCTCTCAGTCCCCCTCAGGATGGAGTCTCCCACAACAAACACTTTATGTCTTGCCTTGGGGAGAGTGGGAGCAGTAGCTGCAGTTGAGCCTGTGTTGCCTGTGGGAGCTGGCAACTCAGCAGGCTCTGCTGGGGCTGCAAGAGGCTCGTACCTGTTGCTAAGCTTTGACAGGGCAGGGGCCTTGGTGCAGCAGGCCTTAGGGCCCTTGACCATGTTGGTCCATCCCCCTCACTGGACAGAATGGGAGGTCCTGGAGTCCTCCCTTGTCCTGGATGGAGACCATGGTCTACCCTCCGGCTGCCGGGGCAGAAGCGCCTGGCAATAGGAGTCTATCTCCTGCTCTCAGTCCCTGATGGCATGCAGTCTCTGGACTGTGGCCTGGAGCTCCTCCAGCTGGCGTGCCAGAGACCCCAAAAGGAAACAGACCACACAAGGGGAGGTAGCCATACTCCCGGGCCCTAGAGCCTGAAAAAGAGACAGGCAGCCCCCGCAGCCAAGAGCCAGGAGCTCTGTCTGTGTGGAGCCTGGAACCATGGGCTCCATCTGGGTGGCCATTTCTGAGGTGCTGGGGCGGGGGGGACACAGACCCCGAGGGGACCCTTGTCGTGTGGTGAGTGCCCATCTGTGGCACGCCGCTGGTAGGTGGGCTGGGCCTGAGTCTGCCTACCCTAGGGGGCTCACAGGCAGGGCCTCAGCCCCTCCCATGCACCCTCCTGTTTAACACTGTAGATTCCTTTTTTGAAACCTCTGGGTTTATTTTGTGAAACATATTTGCACAGTGAACAATGGTAATGCTGCGTGGCATACTGCAGCAGATTTGTAATGATCTCAAGACCCCTTGGTAGACGGTCACTTCTGTAAAACAGGGGCGCTTAATCCTTGGCCTGTGGGCCAAACTGGCCCTCAGAGCCATGGCATATGGCTGTACTGAAGGGCTGAAGTTTTAACAGGGTATTCTGAAGTGCTTTGTATCCAACATGTATGGGAATGTTCTTCAAACAAATCCAAAGTGAATGTTCCTGCTGACCCATGGAAAAATGTTTAAAAGTCTGTCATAAGGAACTGAAAAGGGTGACCCAGGTGGTATCTTCCAACCCTATGTTACTATGAATCAGGTTTTGCCAAACAATTCTACCAATCATAGAAGTGGGGTTGGAAGGGACTTTGTAGATCTTCAAGTCTAACCCCCCGCCTGTGCAGGAGAAAAACAGGGCTTAAATGACTCCAGCCAGGTAGGCATCAAGCCTCTTCTTAAAGACCCCCAGGGTAGGAGCCAGCACCACTTCCCTTGGAAGTTGGTTCCA
>NW_017728943.1:108214471-108228107 GCF_001723895.1 Crocodylus porosus
TCAAGAAGGGAGTTTCCCATCTTATAAGTGTGCTGCTGGTTACTACTGCCCAAGTGCAGCACCCTGCACTTGTCAGTATTGAAATGCATCCTGTTTTTGTTAGCCCACCCCTGCAACCTATCCAAGTCTTGCTGCAGTCTTTCCCTCCCTACTAGCGTCCTCACCTCACCCCAAATTTGGTATCATCAGCAATGATGATTTGAACTTGCCTGTCTTATTTTAATGTGAAGCTGTATTTCACAGAGCATCTTTCAAAAATACATTATCTCAAAATGCTTTTAGAATAAAATGATAAAAATAGACTTCCAAATAACTAATAGGAGAAGCAGAGAGAAATTTAAGAACCAAAGACAAAGGAAGAAAGAGATGGTTTTTGGTCATTTTGGTAAAGAGATGGGGAGGTTATATAAAATGTTTAAGAAGTGGTGGCTGAAATTTTTAGTCTTTTTTCAGTATATAAATGAAAGTTTCTGCAGTGAAAATCCACCAACAAATTTGTAAGCAATGTGTCTTTCCCAATTAAAATAACAATGTGTTGAGATTCTTTATGAACAGATTCAGCACAATGATTTAATTTAAGTCTAATCACAGAGGAGTTGAATTATATCCAGGGGAAGTGAAACCTGGAATCATATTTATAATTGACATTTCAGTTGTTTCCCAGGCTCTGTTGTAGGATAAGGAACAAAACAGGAGGCGTGTCAAAATCTTTCCTGAACACCAAATATATACAGTGTATGTGTTTCGGAGAATAAAACACATGCATTATGATTTAGTTTTGGGTGTGGGAGAGACTGGCTAGAGGCATGAGAAAAAAAGGTATCTTGGAATATGAGATGCATAGTCTTGTTATAGATCCTGTTTTTGTCCTCTGCTGATGTCTTAAGGATTATTTACACATGAATTAACGTGCTTTAGTAATTAATGCACACTAAATGTACCACCTCCATTGTAAGATACTAGAAAAATGCACATTAATCTGTCTTAATGTGGATTAACTAAGGAGCACAGTTTTGGGGCATTTATACATGTACTTTGTGCCAGAAATCCAGCGCTTCGGAGCAGACTTGATTAATAGAGTCTGCGGAGCATGCGAATTGATGCACCCAGTGCTGCATCACATACATTTGTATAAATGGCAAGATGCATGTCAGCGCTAAGAAAATGGCAGCTGTGTGCTTTGAAACTAAAAGGCCTTTGTGTATTAACTAAATGGCATGTTAATGTGACACTTTTTAATGAGTGACACATTAAAATAAGATACTGTTTATTAAAGTGCACATGTACACACACCCTTATTTTTAGGGATCGGTCTCAAAATGGGAACTACAAATTGGGGGTTGGTTAGAGGGGGAGGTCATAATGGGTGAGATCCTTCTTCCAACAGTTCAGTCCAAGTCTTGCTCTCTGTCTCCAGCCCTGCCCTTGGAAAAATAATTCAGAAATGTAAGAGACTGTTATTGTAGCTAAAGAAAGAAAATGCAGTGGGTAAGATTGCCTTACTGATCTACTCTGTTTGGAGGCACCAAAAAAATGAGCCTGCAGGATAAGTTAAAATTGCTTATGGAGTAAACATCAAATCACTTGCATTGAAGTCTAACAGAGTTTTAAGGGTATATAGCATTAAGTAATGGGAAAAAAGGACTGATTACTCACCACAGGAACATAACAGTGTACAGCACAGGAGATGATAATTATATGAAAGGCAGTTCAAAGGGTTTCTCAGCTATAAAAGAGTCAGAGCATTGTATGTCCTTCTAGTTTGGTCATTAACACATTATTTGTGCCATTGTGAATTAACTTGCAGGTAGAAAGACTGCACAAAAGCTTCTACCACTCTCCTAAGTAAGAAAAAAAAGTCAGGGAATTGGGAACTTATGTGAAACAAGGAGTAAAGAAAAAAAATGTATGTTGGGGCAAAAGAGGACTGCAAAGTTCAAGTAAAAGAAAAAATTGTCTGAAATGATTTGTCCATTAATCTAAGGCTGTCATGGGAGCTCAGATAAATAATGTGTTATGTTTTAGCTATTTCCCTAGGTCAGTTATCTGTAGTCCTCCTTGTTCCAGGGCATATAGTACGGAGTCATGAAGGTCACAGAAGCCATGATTATGTGAAATGAAGTGGAAAAACAGGCTCAAAAAGGCCTCTGTCTAATATTCCTGATTCCGTTAGGGAGGAACCTGCCTGTTTGCCATGGGGAATACAGTTAGAAGGAAGAAATCAGAAGAACTTCACTCAATGGAGAGTGAAGAAGTTGCTCTAAAGGCAACACGTTGCACAACCCAGCAACAAGAGAGTGTAGCCATGTACTAAGCTATTGCTAATGTTAGGTGTACACTTACATATAGATTGAATCAATGATGTATATAAAATATTAAGTTACTTTATGTATAAAAGAAGATTAGGCTGCTTTATTAGATTTTAAGATAGAAAAAAGATTGCAGTAACTTTCCAAGTTAGCAATATGTTTCTACCAGAAGAAAATGAGTGGGTAGGGTACCTTTGATGTTAACAGGTTCCTCTGTAGAATTGCCGGCTTAGCGTAGGCTAACTTGGTGTTCCACTAAGATAAAGCAGTTGAGAACTACCATATGTATAATTTAGGTCTGTTAATGGAAATTAATAGCCCTGTTGTGCAGTTGTTGGTATTAAGATGAAGCCATAGTGATCCCAATATGACTGCTTAGGAAAGAGCAAGAGGGAGACTCCTGTTTGAGTCTGATTTGATTATACACTATGATTTTCAGTTTAATAGTTCAGTGATACTATTGATTATAATTGAGAGATTATTTGATATAGAGAGAAACCTCTGTGAATGAGAAGCATAAAATGTTGTAAATGCTGCCAGGTACCATTTTAAAAACTACCGTGGAACAGGAATTATTGCTATGTACATAGCATAATTGATCAACAACATAAAAATCTGCATTAACAAAATGATAGAACATAAAAATGTTGCTTGTGTTTTCAACATCAACTATAGGTTCATTTTTTGTGGGAAATTGCTCCCACCTTAAGATGTCTCAAATTGGACACCTGAACAGTGAGACATTACAATCTTAGTCATTTTTAAAATCTATTTTCTTTCAGTGTGAGCAACACAATTGCAAATGCAAACTCTAAAAATCATAGGGCTGGCAGAAACACTAAAAGGTCAACTGGCTCATCCCACCTAACCTACAGAAGGACCTAGTATGCCCATTCCTGATGCATATTTATCTAACCCAGGGATGATCAACCCTCATCCTGCAGACCAGATACAGCCACTGGCCCCTTATCATCCAGGCCATGGGGCACTCTGTCCATGAGAATCCTTGCAGGCTGTGGCCTTGCATGCTAGATTCAATGCTCAGGGCGGTGTGGGTCCTGACCCTGGGGTGCTGGGGACAGCAGAGGTAGTGCAGGGTCCTGAGGCCCAGTCTCAAGGGGTGGAGACAGTGTGGGGCCCTGATTTCCCCACCACCCTTTTTCCACCCCTCCCCTGCCAGAGAACTAGGAGGAAGTAGCCTGGGGTTCTGGGGTACTGATCCTGGCACATGCAGCTGGGTGGAGGCAGTGTGAGGCCCTGGGGCCCAATCCTGGCATGCAGGACCAGGCAGAGGCATTGTGAGGTCCCAGGGCCCTGATCTCTCCACACAAGTGGAGGTAGCATGGGGTCCTAAGGCCTTGATCCCAGCATGCTGGGGCACCAGGGTCTGGATCCAAGTATGTGATCTGACCTGTGGACTGGCATCCTGCAAGGCCAAGAGTTTGAGCACCACTGGTCTAACCTGTCCTTTTGGAAAAGTCTGTAGGCATCTCATTGTCCTTTATAGTTAGATGGTTGCTTTCAAATAACCAACAAAAGCTTAATTTGATATAAATTAGGTCGACTACTGCTTTTCTCATCTCCAGTGGACATGGAAAACAGTTGATTACTGTCTGCTTTATAGCACCTTTACCATATCAGAAGAGTGTTAGCATACTCCCTTCCCTTCTCTCCATCTCCTCTTTTCCCAGAAAAACAAACCTTGTTTTTTATCCTTTTTCTCATTGGTTATATTTTTCAAACTATTTATCATTTTTATTGTTCTGTGTTACTCTCTTCAATTTGTCAATATCTTTCTTAAACTGTGGTGAGCAAAACTGGACACAGTATTTCAGCAGTAGACTCACCTATGGTGAAAGAGCTGAATAATTACCCTTTGGTCTGAAAGCTGATGCTTCTGTTACTACATCTTAGAATGAAAGTTCACTTTGCAGCAACAGCATCACATTGTCAGCTCACATTTGTCATCCTCATAGTTTGTCATCCTCTAAGCCCCAGATCCCTTTCTGCCATACTGCTGCCTGTTTAGTTATTCCCCCATATTTATGCATTTAATTTTTTTCAGAAGGTAGTACCGTCACTTTTCCTTATTGAATTTCCTCCTGTTGATTGATTTTTATTCCCCACCCCAATTTGTCAAGATTCTTTGGAATACTAAACTATTTTCTAATGTACTTAACACTTTCAACCCAGATGTCATCTACAGGTGTCCTCTTTTCCATTGCCATCAATGCTGAGAAATCCACTACAGTTCAATCTCAGTTTCACTAAAGAGAAAAAGGCAAGGCAAAGATGATGCTTATCAGGTACACCTCCAGAAGTTTTGACAGGTAGTTTGTATAACTACCTCAAATCTTGGATGCCTATCCAGGGTTACCAGAACTTTATGAACCACATGTATCTGCAAAATCAGTCAAGAAGTCATTTGAAAGTAGTCTCAGTTTTCTAAGTTTTCTGAAATGCCCTGCATGTGGTCAGGCTAGAAGTGTTATGAGAACTGATTTATTTCTTACAGACTGTTGGTGTTACTGGTCAAGTGAGAACCTTTAAAGTCGGAGGAGGAAGCAAAACAAAAAAAAGTTAACCCTTTGAGTTTGAGCTTGGTTCAGATTTGGGATGAAAATTCAGTTTGCCCTTACCCTACACAAATGAGTTTATCTGTATTTGCAAATTGTACAAATAAATCAGTTTAGAAGCAATGATGATTCTCGCCACTTAAATGGCACTTTTCATACTTTCATAGTTTCATAGTTTCTAGGGTCGGAAGGGACCTGAGCAGATCATCTAGTCTGACCCCCCACCATGGCAGGAAAGAATACTGGGGTCAAATGACTCCAGCAAGATGTTCCCTTTTCATCAAGGGATATAATTTTTAAAGTATGTAATGACTATACAGCTTACAGGGAGAGTTGTGAAGACACACAGGAGTTAAATACAACATTTTTAGAAGGTTTAAAACATGGGTGCCTAAACAGAGACACCTGAAGTTTGATTTTGAAAAGGACTGAGCACCACTGACTGAAAGCAGTAGTTGTGGGTGCTACATACTTTTACAAATGGGGGCACAATTTGATAAAAGATGACCACCCAAATTTCTAGGGAGTCAGAATTAGAGGCTGCTCTTTAAAACTGGAACCCAGGTGAGTTACCCAAAATCCCAGAATATGTCAACAGCAGGGCTCAGATGGAAAGGCAGATTCCTTTACTGTTGTGTAACCATATGGCACATTTTCAGAATGGGAAGGGGAAAGGCAGTGGAGGGAGCTTGTTCTTGGGGCTCCCCAGCTGGTGCTGAAGTGTGGGGTGGGTGAATTGGACCCTCCCCACCTTGTAAGGATTCCAATACACTTGTCCTACCCTCCAGGTGGGGCTGAAACCCCCCCGGACTGAACTCCCTCTGCTCGCTTTCCCCCTCCCATTCTGAAAACAGCAACAGGCTGGGAGCTCTGCAGACATGAGTTACAAAAGATGCTACATTTTGAAATGTCTTTGTCTGATACTCAATGGCATGAGGGGTCAGATTTTCACCAGACTGGCCACTTTTGACACTGTCTGTAGCCATTCACTTGTTTGGTCACAGGTATAAACTGCTTTCTGTGGCCATATCAGGAAAAAAAATGTCACTTCTGTCTGCACCTTATGAGTTAACTTGAATCTGGAGGGGATCTGGGATAGAAGTTCAATAAACCAGTTTAACCTAAATCAGTTAAGTTTGATACTACATCCATCCAGGTTTATCTTAAACTGGTTTCAGCTATTTGGAAAGCAGTTTATGTGCACTGAACTTCTGTTGTATTACAGATTTGACATGGTTTCCCATCACTTATAGTGGTTTATGCATAATTTCTGTCCTTACCCATAAAAATCACTACTGAGCTTTCAGAATGCCAGCCAACAGAAATCTGGGTTAACACATTATCGTAGTCTAATTAGGCACATGCCTAGGGTCTTATTTCCTGGAGTGATGTGATTACATCAGTGTCTTAGCTTTCTTAAAAAAAAAAAAAAGTGAATAGGACCTTAACAAAGTGATTGGATTGTAACTGTTGTAGAGCTTTCCATTTAGTTCAGCAGACAATAGCCAGGGAGAACTCTTAACAGAAGAGACAAAATAAGTGAACCTACTCAACAGCGACTGTGCCTTAGTCTTCACAAAAAAATTAAGCTTCAGCTAGATACCTAATAAAGATTAATTGAATAAGGAAGGGGAGAAGCTAAGGGATGAAGTAACAAAAGAGACGGAAAGCTTTTGATGAGTCTGAATGAATTTAAGTCAGCAGGTCCTGATGAACTTTACTCCAGTGTACTGAATGAACTGGCAAAGGAAATCTTGAAGTCCTTTGCAATAATATTTATCAAGTTGTAGCAAATGGGTGAGGTACCAGAGGGCTGGAAAAGGCAAAGCTACTCAACAGCAACTGTGCCTTGGTCTTCAATAAGAATAACTTAGTACCCCTCTTTTAAAAAGGTGAAAAGGAGGACTCTGGAAAATACAGACTAGTTGCATCATCTCAATACCTAGGAAGGTACTGGAGTATATCTTAAGAAAGTCCATTTACAAGTCCACTGGGAGGAGGAAAGGCTGATCACAAACATCAGGCACAGATAGAACAAATCATGCCAAACAAAACTGATCTCCTTCTTTGACAAAGCAACTGGTTGGGTTGGATGAATGGGATGCTGTGGATATAGTGTATTTGGATTTCAGCAAGTTTTTTTTACAATTTTTTTTTATTTTTCTCATAAACAAATTGTAGAAATTTGGGCTGGACAAAACTACTGCAAGGTGGAATAGACAACTGGGTCAATAGCCACAAGCAAAAGGTAATCATCAAAGGATCCATGTCAGAATGGCAGGAGATTTTTGAGTGGAGTCATTCAGGGGTCTATCCTGAGCCTAGTGCTGTTCAGCATGTTTAACAATGATTAAAGATGATTGAAAATACCTTTTCTCTCTTGCTGCAGAGTAGGACGTGGACAACTAGCTTGAAGTTGCCATAAAGTACATTTATACAGGGTATCAAGAAAAATGTCTTAACCGTTATAATGGTGAGACACAGTGGAACAGACTGCCTGGGGAAGTTGTGAACTCTCCATCATTGGAGGTGTTCAGAAAGAGGCTGAACAGCCATTGGTTTAGGATGATCTAGGAATAGGTATGCCTATGTTCTATCATGGGGATTTCCCATGCTTCTGTGCTTTTCTGGTTGCTGTATGGGGCTCAGGGGGGAACTCTCGTGCTGCCCCTCTTTCCTCCCCGCCCCTCCCCTCCTGATGCTACGTGTGTCAGGATTGTTTTTTTTAAAGCCTTCCCCAGAGGCATTGGGTGGCAGGGCTGGTGATTTTGATGGGAGTGTGCCAATGCTTCTGCTGGGACTTAAAGCCAAAGACTCTTGGCTAGATGGTCTTGCTCCTCCCAAACACCATATTTCGTGTCAGAAAGGAATTAGACCCCATGGCAAGACTGCTATGGACTTTGGGAATTTGTCTTCCTCTATAGTGGTGGGACATGGCCCTCTACCTGGGATCTCTCAAGCATATATTAACAACATTTGAAGGAGCAGGACATCAACCACTGTGATTCCCTGCTTTACTTGTGGCAGGTCAGGATATTATGACTTGTATTGTCAAGGCTGTCTGTGTAGTTTTGCTAATAGGTTAGCCAGTGGACTTGTATAGGATGATTTAGGTAGGGCTGATCTTGCCTTGGGCAGGGGGTTGGACTAGATGACCTCTTGAGGTCCCTTCCAGCCCTATTTCTATACAATTCTGTAATGTACTGCCTCATTTATGAATGGACTGTTAAGTCTGGGTGCGTCTACAATGCAAGCTTACTGTGCTTAGTATGTTGAAGCATGCCTTTTAATAGTGCTAATTAACTTGCCTGTGATACTGCATGAACACATCGCCCAATGAGGCCACCATTCCCAGCCTGACCCAACCCTCACTTCTGTCTGCACCCTCAGTGAAGCTGCTCCTATCAGCTGAATCCCTTGGACCACTGGGGGAAAGGAGACAGAGACAAGGGACCCAGCACCCCATGTGGCTGCTCCTTACAGCTCCCAGTTGGATCAGGGTACAAGTGGTCCTGGGGTTCTCGTGACCCCAGGTCAGTTTGAGATAGCAGTAACAGCAGGTTTACTGGTGCTCTTGCTCTCTGCCCCCTCCCTGGGTGTCCCTTCCAGTCTGGACTAGGCATCTGCCTGCCACTGTCACTGTCCCCAGCCAAGATGGCCACTCCAAAGTGTTGCTTTCCTATGCCCTTGCTTGGAGTAGGGCAGGAGCAGCCTTCAGGCTCCCGCATCCCTGGGTCAGCCTTGGATAGTAGGGGCAGCAGGCAGCTCCCCGCTTTTTCTACCCAGAGGCAACCAATGCCAGAGAATGTGGAAATGGAGTAGGATACCTGCACTGGAGTGGAGGGGGCACTGAGCTGTAGGGAGAATAACTTATCTGCTTCAGGGATTCCAAAAGTCCCCAGAAGGTTTTGCTGTAGTCTGCTCTGCCCAAAGAGGTAGGGATGGGAGGAGGCAGGATCTTCCCATGAGTGGAGAGTCCTGAGCACATCAAAGAGGGGTGCTAGTTGGATGCTTAGCAAATATCTTTTGACTGAGTGACTCCAAGCATTACTACCCCAAATATTGGTTGGGACATAACAGGAAACCATCATGTGGAGAAAGCCCATGTGAGTTGAGTTTAAGACCCTAGACCACCTCTTTCTCTCTTTCATTATCATTATGCCTAATTGTATGATGACCACAAGCCACAGATCACTTGTATTTTAATTTAATCATGTAAAAGTGCCTACTTTGTAGCTGTTGCATAGGAGGAACTAGTGTAGACTTCAGCTGATTCAATAAAGGCCTTAAACCATTTAAGCCCAGTGAATCTTACTTTGCACTGTATTGGATTTATAATCTGGAAGAAGATTTCTTTTACTCCATTTTGCTTCCAGCCTTTAGTCTCCCCATAATAGCTAATGTTGTTCCTGTGGTAATCAGCATCTGTGGCAGTATTTACCTCCTTTCTTTATTGTAGTTCCTTCATGTCCATAACATTTATTTCCCTTTCATTGGTGACTTTTTTGGTTGAATTTAGTTACTTATTTTCCTCTGGCTTCTTTTCTAAATATGTGCATTACAATTAGTCTCATTTTAATGTGTATGTGACTTATGCCCATCTACAGTGCTCTTCACTTAATTTAATCACGGGTTAATTAGATCCTCCATTTTATTTGATTAACCCCTTTTCTGAGCTGAATCATTTGTATTAAACAGACCAGCACAGGTTCTACCCTTTAGTTTGATCAATATTGATTACTTTAAGCAGATACTTTTGGAAAATTCAATCACTAGCTATAGGGATTTTCCATTGAATTAATTAATATGAAAGGGCAAGGTTTTGAGTGAAAAAAGAAAACACTTCAAGACACATGAGAAGGACTGACTACATGCTTTTGTTTTTGTTCCTAGACTTTTTTACTGCAAGTTATGGCTACAGTCTTACAAAACTCCCAGTAACCTGGATGAGTTAATTTTTTTTTTGTCACTGATTTCAGAAAAAAGCATGATCAGGGCTATGTGTATAAAGTGTGCCATGCAGTGGTAATAGTTATTCAGATGTATAACTGTTTATTTCAAAGGGTTTGGGGCTGACTGGATCAAAATGTGAAGAAAAAACAGTATTACATTACAGTTGATAATGTAGCCTCATAAGTCTGTGGGAGAATACACTCACTTAATGTTTGTGCATTCAGCTGTGTCCCAGGGGGACACAAGCAGCAAGCAGTGGGCCTGAAGCCCTCTCCCACAGCAGGCCAACCCACCTTGGGAAGAAAGAGAAAAGCCCTGAGGATAGGGCAAACTTACCTTTTTTTTTTTTGAAGAAGAAGTGGAGCTGGATGAGCCACACTGGGATGAACTGCCCGTATGGTTCATCAGCTGCTTTTACTGCCATCTCAGGACAGTGCAGGCAGATGACATCATCAAAAAATGCCACCTGCCTGATTTTAAAAGTGAGGCACTGAATCAGGGAGAGGGGCCACTGGTGATCTCCACCAATCTGGTGGAGCTGGGACAGGATAGTGGGCAGCTATGCAGTGAGGGAAGACCCGGCACTTTGTCAGGGATGGTCTGATGTCCCGTGGTTGTCCCGTGGAGGAGAAGACTGGGAAACAAGCAGGGGGGAGAAGAGCAAAGTGGTGCATTGTCAACAGCATCATGATGCAGCCAGCAGCAATGGCCCCTCCTGACGTCCTGAGCCAGAACCTGCAGGCTCTCCCCCAAATAGACACGCAGCAACAAATGATGGACTAGCAACAAAATTGGCTGCATTAGTCTAGCCACCTTCAAGATGCCCAAAATGACCCCGGGGCGATGACCTGGAAGCATGCATTGAAGCATTCAAGTGGCACACCCTTATGACTGGATTGGATAAAGGGTATTGGGCCAGCCAGCTCGGGGCACTCATCGTAGGTAAGGCACAGGTGGCATACTGAGCCCTAGCCTGGGATGCAGCTCATTATTACAAGCCAGTCAAGGCTGGAATTTTATACAGGCTCAAGATCACCTTGGAGCACTATTGGAAGCAGTTTGGCTTGATGATAGTGCTGTATGTGGCTGAAGTCCTGAGATCCTATCCTCATTTCCTTCACTTTTCAGCCCTCAAAAAGCTATCTGAGAGGCAGTATAACAGAGACCATGCTTCTTTTAATAACTGGGAGGCTCCAGAGTATGGGATCTACTTATTCGTTGGGCATTCTGATATATTGAGCTGAGCTCCTGAGCAGGATCCAGCACTAACACTTTGTGAATAACTTGGGGTTGGCTGTTTAATTAGGCATTGGCCCTGGATGGTGGAGATCTAGATGCATTTCTAATGGTCTCTGGTTAATTGGGCCCATCTCTCTCTCAAATTAAAGTATGCAGTCCTCTGAAGGACGGTGCCCACCTTTGAGGAGCACTGGGCCATCGAGGGGGCACTACGCCAGGATGCGGGGGGACGCCTGCTCCTTGTGCTATGATGCCACCACCTGCTCGGAGTGTAGGAGTGGATCCAGCAGGCCAAGGCCTCAGGCTTTGCCCATGTGGGCTGGCCTCTGATGTCCTGAGGCCCCTCTGAGCATCTCCGCTGTAGAACTGTATATATGTATATGTATGTATATATTTCTTTGGGTTTTTTGTCTAGAGTGTGAGGACAGACCCAAGTCTCATTGCTCATGCCTGGCCTCACGGGCCTACTTGCCTGTCTCACTGCCCCCCCCTCCCCCCGTTTATTTACTTTGTTGCAATATATATTTGTTAAAAAGATCACCGACTAGATTGTGTGGGCAGGCCTTGCAGGTCATGAGCTCAGGCTTTGTCCTTGAGGCTCAGACCTTCAGGCCAACCTATAGTGTCTTTACTGCCCCTCATTTGTCACCCTCCCCAGAATAAACATTTCTAAAAGTCAAAAGCCTTTCTTTCTTTCTTAGCAAACTAAGTGAATACTGAAAATAATACTGCAATAACTGGACCATGATCTAGTCTTCAATCTGGAAAGAAGGAGCTATTTATCAGTAAGGAGAAAACGCAGGAAGAGGCATAGATAGTAGGCTATGTTTACTGGAAGGTTGACAATGTGTCGCACAAAAATACAGTGCAAAATATATGTCACACAACTGCTAAAACAATCATTGAGTAACTTTCTAGTTAGGATGGTCATGAAGGAGTGGCATTTTTCACCCTGACTAGTAGACCTAGCCACTGGGCTTGTACATGTCCCTCAGTAAAACCTACTTCAGGCTGGTAAACCCTAAGTAGGACCAGTAAACCTTAAAAAGCAACATAAATATAAAATCTGTGTACTATCCATACACTTTTAGTTCTTCATGTCAGTTACAAATATTTATTTTTAACAAGGGATTCTTAACTGCCACTGATCTTCCCTCTACCTCTCCCTACCCCTACTATGAACCATACAATGTTGACATGGTGACACTGCAGTCTTTTTCACTGCAAAGTAATTAAGGGGAGTGGATAGCAATTCGAAAGTGAATATTCTGACAAGTCAGTTGCCCTCTGCCCATTTTTTTTACCCATAATCTGTCCAGGTAGACATACTACTGCAGATATAATCACTAACACAGCATGTGCAGTCATACAGCGATATCTAGTAGTATGATAATAAAAGACCTGAAGAACAACACCTTCCCCCCATCTCCTACAAAACAACAACAATAAACAACCTGACAGTTGCAATAGAAAAATGTTGCTCCTAGGAAATTAAAAATTGTACTCCATAGTGATCATAGTGTATGCCTGACTACACCCATGGATGCTATAAACCTAAGATTATGACTTTTCTACAGTTGAGGCAGAATCTAAGGTGTGACAGAGAGATTTCTTACTCAAACATTAATACCTCTGGTAATAGAAATGCAAATATGAAATATTCCTAGCATTTTTTTTCTGGTAATGTGTTATATATTTTCAAGTTTGCCTTGGAAAAGTTCTTCTCTAATGAAATGTGCAGAAACACTTGCAAATTCCAAAATGCACAAAGTGATATTTTGTGATTATGCATTTTCTTAGTGCTTTGGGTAAAGATAAAACAGAGCAGATGCTATTCGATGTAGTCAAAACAAATTGCAATCTTAAATGATCATAAACATATCCTATATTTTGATATTATTTGATGAAATCATTGTTGTTAAAGTACTCTTTAAAATAAGATTATCATAAGTAATTTACCATTGGAGGTTCCATAATTAACATTTCTCTATTGCTTTGGATTTAAACCTGAATATTACGTGAAATATTTTGCACACTCATCCAAGAATCTCAGAGTTAATTATGCAAAACATTCATTAACCCTCCAAACCTCTAGCAGCCCATTGTACAAATATAAAAGGAAAATCCCTACCATATTTCAGGGTAGACACTGAACTAAATGATGCCTGTAGCTGCTTCCCCAGAATAGCTCCCTAGGGCCACACTCTGTTTTAGGTTCCCTCTGGAACCTCGAAGATTCATTGTAGTTGGTAGGAAGTATGGATAGTAATCCTGTTACCAGATTTGCCCACTACTTTGGGGTGTGCTCATTTATTAGGGCTAGGGTCTCGGTAATTCTATCAGCGTGCTGCTTCTGTTATTTGTGTTTCTATACGGAGCTGTATCTCTCCCTTCTGCAAGCCCTCACCCACAATGGAGCTATCTTGCAGGACTCAGTTCAGTGGGGCTGTGTTCCTCCAGTCCCCAAATCAGTCATACACACAAACACACACAGATTAACGTGACACGCCTGACCTGGCCGGGTTGATCAGCATGGACAGGCTGACACCCTCATATGCC
>NW_017728943.1:108228207-108242435 GCF_001723895.1 Crocodylus porosus
TTCCCCATCATGCAGTGCTCCCCTGCTCCTCTGATCCCAGAATTCACTGCCCTCTCTGCTTCAGGCTTTCTGTTCTCCATCTCTCATGTAAATGAACGGTCATCTGTTCCCATCTCAGATGCAAATGAGACCTAGGGCATTTGCTTCACTTTTGTCACCCTTATCTGGAGGTTTTTAGGTGCGTCTCTCACTGCATCTTAATCAGCTTCTGTTTAGGTGGCGGGGGGATTTTTGTGAGTCAGACAGTCTGTGTCCTGTGTTAGGGTTCCCCAAGAACATGGAGCTGAGAGGTAACAATCCCTTCTCCTAGGTTATCCTGGAAGCAGGGACTTGCTGTTCAGTCTTTTTGAAGATTGAGACAAATAATTCCTCATTGCTATTGTTCTGACATCCGGAAGCTATAGGGGGAGGGCTTACTTTTCCTTCTGTCTGACACTTACCTCACAGAGGAACAATATTACAATTTTTGACTGCTCAGACCTAAAGAGATATTAACCCTTTCTGGGGGCTGGAAAGGTATTGGCTTTGCCTTTTTTCTGGAAGAGGGAGGCTCTCTCCTCTGCCACGCTTCTAAAAGGCAAGGGGTGGAGTTTTGCCGTTCTTCTTTCTGTTCTACTGGAATGACTCTTTCTTTCTTTATGGATGAAATTCTTTTTAGTGACTCCTTTCTGTCCTGTGTGTGAGAGGTGGGGGTGTAGGTTGCTAATTTTGATTCTCCCGTACTAACAGTGAAGATGGAGGAGGTGAGCCTGGAGATGGTGAATTCCTGGAAAACAGAAACCAAACATTGATTTCGTTTGTAAATAACGTTAGTGCCATGGGCTCTGGAAACTCAAATCCAAACCTGGTGTTTTAGACAGGGGCAAGAAAAGTTGGGTGAACAGGCTGATTCTGGCATTTAGACGGTGTTCATATTCCTGGATCCCATCATTTGGTGACTGTTTGGGATTATTCAGACATACTCCTGTGCTTAGTGTTTTTTATTAGCTAGGTCTTAGGGGAACCTCACTCAGCTTCTGCACTCTGCCTCTTTTTTAGGGACAACACATTCTCCCTGTTGCATGTAAAGGCAAGCTAAATGCCAAATCTTGTTTTTAAGATTTGTTCTCCTGTGTTGAGGCACCTGCTCTTTAAACTGGCTGAAAATTAAGTTGGAGGTGCCTCGGAGGAGAGGGCATTTAGACTTTGTCCAATGTAGTTAGACAAAACTGGTGGTTAGGCAAAACTGGTATCTGAATCTATGGGCTTTCTGTCCCAGGCGTCTGTAATAATCATGAACCATGCTCATTTCATATGTATTCTAGTGTAATTTCAAGCTAAAATTTAGACAAAATTAATGGAAACTCTAGTTACTTACCTGATAGCCATAATAACCAACTCTAATTTTTTAGGACATAAATCATTCATAAGTAACTCAGGAAACAGCTTTCCTCTCAACATTATTTCTACAGAAGTGAGCTTTAAAAACATTTGACGCTTTTCCTAGAATTCCCTGAAAAAGAAGGAACATCTTATAGATAAGGCCCTGAATCAAGAAATTGTCTACTCTGGAATTTTATTCCCAGTATATACTAAGGAGTGAATTTAAACTGCTTTTTTAATACTTGGATGAAGCTTAACAGGGGCACAGGTGGGCTTCTGGCTTAAGAGACAGTTTTTCCTTTTAGCATATGTTACTTTGAACGAAGGTTAAGCTAAGCCAAAAAAAAGTCGGTTTTATTTTTAAATGTCTCTCTGCATGGAGTGTATTTATACCAGTATAACTAGAACAGCTCAACTGTACCTCTAATTATAGCTGTATAACTGGTAAAACCACAAAACATTCCTATGTAGATGAGCCTAAAACTCCCGAAGTCTGGCTTCCAGTCACAGTTCTGTGGGTCTCTCAATCTCTGATTTGTATGATGTATTCATTTATTTCACTCTCTGCCTTGTCTGTTGAAATTGTAAACTATTTGGATTAAGCACTCTGTAATGCTATGCTTACTCAGGGTGCCTAATACAATGGAGCTTTTACCTTGGGGAGGCCGTTGGGCTCCAATGTTATATAAATAGCGGTTAGTGGTCAATCGTTTCTTAGCTTCAGAATTTCTCATTTCTGTCTGGCTTACATTTGTGTGGCTGTACATTTTCAGCCTCTGTTTTTCACTTCAAAGCTTAACATGGTATGAGGTTTTAATCAGCAGGCTTCCAAACTGCAGCTCTTGGATTCTAGGGACGTGTCAGAAATTAGGCTTTCAGTGAAGAGGTTAAAATTTAAAACTTCTCCCTTTTATATCCTGCTGGGTTAAGGGATGGGGATCAGTGTTTTTAAATACCGTGTTTATGAGTAGATAATTTTAAACCATGAAGCCAAGAACTGTGTGTGTTTATTGCTAAAATTGATTGCCACAAATGTAAAATGGGAATTTTTCCATGGTGTATAATTAGTTCCTGACTGGCATTTCATGAATGTCATGCTGCCAGCTCTGAGAGGCACAATGGTTGACCTCTCCAGTGCCACTGCAAGAGAAATAACAAGGTGGGAATGGCTTGCGTCATAATTGCTGGATAATAACCTCAGTAATGTGCCTGCAGACAATATGTGCCAAGATATTTAGAAAATTATTGCTTTTCCAAATCATCTTAAGCAGTCAGTTTGCTTGGTGTTCCTTATCTCAAGAGTGCTGATTAATTGGTTAGATCAGCAGTCAGACTGTCACAATTGCACTTGACTGGCGTCATCTGACCCCAGCGATCTTTCCTTCCCAGGGCAGGGGGCCGGACTCAATGATGTGCTAAAGTCCCTTCCGACCCAAACATCTATGAATTTTCATGTTTTATTTTTGACTCTAAAGGCATGTCTACAGTACGGACTTACTCTTCCAGGCAGCAGTGCCCTCAAACATACTGTGCTCCATCACACAAGCTAGGTCCCTAACCAGAAACAAGATGGGTGTGTTTATCCAGCCCTACGAACTGACTAATTAGCCTGCCTACCACATGGATGTAGCCACACTTGTTTCCTGCTTAGAAGGTAACCTATGTGAAGCAGTGCAGCATGCCTGAGAGGTCTGTTGCCTGCCACAGAAAGCAGACATACTGTCATTTGCTGTCTGATTAACCAAAGAGAAGACACTTATTTACAGTTGCAGCTAACCCATATGTAAATGGGCATTATGAAATTTTCCTACCTTACTAGTATATTGCTTAATTATCTGATGATTGTGAAGTACTTGGAGATCTTCGCATAAAAGCTATTATAGAATATGACAAGCATTTTTTTTTAGAGGGGTTTTTTACAATTTTACTTCACTTTCTTGAAAATGATCTTGCATTCTCTGTCTGTTGGATTTATAGTATTAAAGACACTATCTAGATGAGCTGCAGCAGAAATGAAGCGAAAGCTTTGTATGTGATTAACTGTTCCATGCAGAGGAAAACAAACAAAGAAATTAAATTGTATGTTCCAAAGGACCCTGAAAGTGTTGACTTTAATTCCTTTTGGAAAGAATGATGATTGTAATACTTAGACCAAAAATATTTTATATTTGGGTGGGGGAGAGGGGACTGAATAATTGCCAGGAAAATACTCCTTAATACAAGTATATTACTAGGAAAATGAGTTTATATGAATCCATATTTTGCTGAGATTTTGTTTACCTCAATGTTAAAAATCAAGGAACTTCACTAGATCAATACCATGAATAAAAATGGTGCTGATTGTGGTTGATGATAACTTAGTTGGCCAAAATAATGAGTTTTAGTTAAGCAGTGGAGAGAGCAAAATAAGTGGATTTCTCATTTAGTTTAAGGATAATTAATTTTATCCAGGCAAAAAAAAGGCCAGTTTGAATTTAGGTGGCAACAATGTATTTATCCATATAACTACAGGTACAATAGTTAATCACAATGAATCTTTTTTATCAGTGCAGTTTGTTCTACACTCCACTGATTTGACCTCTGCCTCTATTTCAACAGTTGGTGCTTCTTCACCTCCTTGATGTATAATGATGGATAGAATTAAGCAATTTATCATTCCTATTTATACAGCTGAATAAAGATGGACTTGAATTCTTTACTCATTTAATAATTTATATAATTTCTCCTGGATGTTATTCTTTAATTTGGGAAGAATTTTTAGTTTTGCTTTGTAAATAGATTTCTCAATGTTCCGGAAAAAGAAAATCATACTATTTTTGAATTTTCCATAATTTCTAGGTAGATATTAGATTCCTATATTGAAACTGTGTAGTTGCAGATTCCTTTGCAGATTGTAGCAAGGAAGTTCAATTACAGTTTAATTCTTGGCTATTTCTGAATTCTTAATAGAGGTAAAGGGAACCAGCCAGTCACTACTGCAATGACCATTGCTGAAGAACGGCCAGTCTTTTTTCTAATTCACCAGTCGAAGAATTTACTTATCTTGCATGTGAATGTCTGTAAGAGGTATAACTGTTAGTGCAAGAGCTAAATTAAGGAGGGTCCAATGGTCCAAGTTGGGGTGAGGGGCGAAGTTTTAGTAGAACGGATTACTTTAAGCCTGTCTGCTTGGGACAGATTGGTGATTATAAAAGGGATGTTTTTCCCCTTAAATATAAATTCCTCATAGCATTGAAATGTGGCTGCACTTGCAGAGTGGCACATATAGAATCCATGGGGAAGTCATTTTGTTCAGAGCTGTTCAAATCTCTGAATTTCAGTTCAGTAAGAAATTTTGGTATTGCAAAAACTAAAATACCTATATACATACATGAAGCCCACCAGTTATTTTAATTTCAGTGTTTGTTTCATTTTGGTTTCTGGGGAAAGGGGAAAGAAGCAATTTTGAGGAGTTGCCTGGGGCCAGGGGCATGCCCCACTGGAGAAGGACCTAAAAGCCCTGAGAACCCCAGCTCAAGCGTGGGCTTTCTAGGCCTCTAATCTTCTCCAGAAGCTGTGGAGATAGGTCCTGAGAACCAGCGCTAGAGCCAAGCCTTTTGGGAGTTCCAGGATCCCAGTCCTGCTGCAGGAAGCTTGGGAAGTCCTTCCATCCCTGACTACAATGCAGCATGATGGAGCTTCTTGGGAACATCATGTCGCCTGAGCTGGCTGTAAAAGAGAAAACTTGAAATGGTTTGATAAGAATGCTTTGATTTTGATCAATTGTATTCTCTGATGGAAACTCTCTTCTGTCAGAAAATTCCCAACCAAAAATCCCTTGGCACGTCTGGTTCTAGGGTTGTAGATTCAAAGTCAAATGCTGGCACTAGCTTTTAGACTGTTTAGCCAGGTTGCACTCCCAGAACAGAGTGACTCTGGAGATGCCCAAGAGAGAATGGCCCTTAGATCATGGTAGTTCAGCATTTATCAACCCATCCCTAGCATTTACTGTGCAGGTTAATGTGGAGAAATACCTTGGAGCAGAGCCAAACTGTGTCTACACTCTAGAGTAAGAAGCCCCATTCTGCTGTAGAAGAGTACCAAGGGCTTTTGAGTAGAGATTTAGCCTGTCACGGAAGGGGCAGGTACTTTTAGCCCCTAATGATGATTTCTGACTTTCTGGGCTCTCAGCTGTGCTTCTCTTAGGAATAACTTTTCCAGCTGTTTTTTCTGTCAGCCTCGCAACCCTATTTGTAAGTGCCATGACCCCACTTGAGGAATTGCAAGTGTATTAAATAAACATTCTATGTTGTTAAATCTTTCCATATACACACTTTTTTTTTTTTTTTTGCAAAGTGTCCATCTATCATCATTTTCTTTTATCTGGTTGTCAAAATATCTATCAAACTTAGAATTGATGTCTGAAAACCATGGAAAATGAATACATAGTGACACCCAGTGTCATGAGCATATCTGCTTAGCTATGGGGCTTCTAATTAGCTTTCACAAATTTAGATAAACATGACATTTACATTGTGAAATTTCTCGTCTAGCTCAATAGGTGATTCAACTAGTAGAGTCAGGAGCTGTCTCCTAACACAGTGGATTCTTTTTAAAACAATAAGCCTAAAATGCAGGAGATCCTACACTAAAGTCTTCACTTATAGAAGAACTGGCAGGAGTGAAATGATGAATATATTTATTATTAAGCATACTAACAAAATTTTACAAACAAAAGTTGGCCAATAAATATCAGTATCAACTGCTACATTAGTAAGCTTAGCTACATACTGACAAGCTATTCCTTTTGCCACCTGGTACAATTAGTCTCCTGGTTTCACTCTTAGCCTTTGAAACCTTTTTGATGACTCCTTCTCTTATTCCACTGGGTTCTTTATACCTGAAGGGTGCTTTTCTGAGGTTTGGGGAAGTTATTTTCTTGACGAACAGATCAGCAATGCTTCAGTAGTGGCCTAAAAGAAAGCACTGCTCTTTTTTTTCAGCACAGTGAGAATCATGTGTATATATATATATATCTGAGCGAGAATTATGTATACAAAAATGTTATGTGCATTTAAATGTTGAGAATAAAAATGATCTCTCAGGCATCTCACTGGAAAATAACATCCTGTCTTAAATCAGAGGAGTGAAATCTCAGTGTAGGAGGTATTTGTAGTAAACGAATTCCTACTTGTCTTCATACAGTATTGGCTTGGCCATTCACATCAGGGCTTTGCTATCATAAAAAAAACAACTATTTTAAACAGTGAAATTATTTTCTGATTTAATATATCAGCTGTTTAAAGCAATGCTAAGACTGCTTTCAGAGCTGATTGATGGGGTGCTTTCACTGCTTATGTCTCAAGTTTTGCAATCTAGGAATGAAATGGCTTACAGAATTACTTATTGCATTGGGCTCACAGGTAGCAGTCAACTCTGTATTTTTCATAGACCATTCACACACATTGTCACACTTTATATTGAAAAGGCATTTGGGGTGAGGGAAGTAGAAAGGGACTGGTACTGCTGGCTGTCCCCTGACTACAAACTGGGATTACTGGCTTAAAGGGAATAGCAGTTTCATGTTTTTTTCTAAACATACTCTAGATTGAGTGCAACTAAAACATGAAACTATGGGAGGATGTTTAAGAAGCTAGGTAATGAGCTAGTACTTTCAGTCCAGTTTCTGGTAGGCAAACGTTTATGTCAAAAAACCATCAACACAATTGGCACTAGCTAGAGGAAAGAAAGAATGGGTTTGTGATTAAGGCTAATGACTTGGTATTGAGTGGAGTTTTGGTTCTTGGCTCTGGTAGACTTCCTGACAATATTACATGTTCTTTTTAAGACTCCTCTGTGATGTTAGGGAAGTCATTTATAAAGTCTGAGTGGTGCTAAACTCTGCATGGCTACCAAAAGGGACCATAGAAGGAGTTTATTTGCAGTGCTCCCCTCCCCAGCCCCACCCCCCATGCTGCAAATACCCACAATTCCAATTTTAAAACTGTGAAATACTTCTTCACGGGCCCTAGAAAGATATGGGGGCTACCTCCTTACCATTAGTTAGCCCCAAAGAGGATGTATACTGGGTCTTCTTAATTGGCTAGTAATATGCGCAAGTCCTCTGGTATCTCCAAGAGTTCCAGGAGCCTTTTAATCATTCATATTAGCATAGCAAACCTAGCATATCAAACTGATACAAGGGGAGGAAGGATATGGGTGATACATTTCTGTGCCAAGCCTAAGGCAGTTTGGTGATTCAAAGTAGCACTTTAGTCTTAAGACTTTGTCTCAGTTTTCCTGTCTGCAGCACAGATATAATAATACCTACTACCCCAATGTTGTGTGAAACCAAAAGTTAAAAATTTGAAGACAAATGAAAAATTATGGGCTTTGTTTGGGGTTTGGAGGGGGGAGTTGTAGTTGTTTTTGTCTTATTTCTAGGGACTAGATTTGAACACAGGTTTTTAGTTCCTATGGTTGACAAAGAAATAATATCTCTTGTCGAAGTGTAAATAAATCCATCTCGATGTGGTTGCTCCTTTTGCATAAGGGATGTTTGACAAATTGATGGGATACTTAGATCACTGAATTCCTGGTCTCAGTGAATGCCCAAGTAGTCACATCTTGGGAGCTCTAGGCAAACTCAACAAGGGTGTGATGCTGAGCATCTCCTACTCCTCAAAGTCTGTTGGGTTGTTCCAGCTATTTACTACATAGAATCTGACCAGTCTAACTGAGACCATGGAAACTAGATAGGTTTGGGGAGAGTATATCTCATTGTCACTCTCTGTGTAAATAGAAAGGTTGTGAAGTGATTTAGACAGACCTCACATCCCCTGTGAACAAATTGGTGAGGGCTTTCATAGCAGAAGCTGCAGCTGTGAAAAAGAATGAGTATGGAGGTGTTTTCTTTGATCCCAGCCCATCTGGGAAGAAACCAGGAGTGCCAGGGCTCCATGAGCAAAGTAGTTCATAAAAATGAAGGAATTAACATGGCCATTTCCTTATGTGGCTGAGATGGTGCTTTCTTTCCTCACCAAGTGTTTAACTTCATTTTTTATTTATGCTTCAGTTTTGCTAGGATGTAAAGGCTCCTCAAAGTCTAGTGTGCTATTTTTCCTGACTTTTATAGTCTGTCTGTTATTGTAGCTGAACAACTGGTACTGGTGTATGATCTGGGAGCTGAAGTAGAAAACAAGAACTTTTCATTAAAAAAAAAATAGTTTTCAAATGTGCTGATGCACATTCATGGATGCACAGCTTAACGCATTACTTTATTCACATGTATCCAGCATGTTTCTGGACTTTCAAATTAGTAGAAATGGGGATGGCCAAAAAAGACAATAGTCCTTTGAGAAGGGCCATAAAAGTGAATCTCTGGCAGAGCAGAGGACCAGCTCTGTCCATAAAGTTGTCAGTGGCATTGGCAAGGGTGGCATGCTTGATAATACCAATAGTCAGTGAAAGGGGAGAAAGGGGGTTTCCACAGACCAGTAGGCATTGGCAGCACAAACCAGGTTGAAGCCAGCATCTCAGAGGGTATTTGTAAGAGTGATTCCCCTATTCTTTTGACTCCTGGATGCATCATGACAATGGAAGTAGAAAATGTACGGATGATTCTGGCTGCAAGGAAACAGCATGTAAAGCTGAACCTGATAGAAAGATCCACGCCTGGCATAGGGAAAGTCCTTCTTATGGACAAAGCCCTTCAGAAAAACAAAAGCAACATTGTCAATAAATGAATAAAGACAAAAGCTAGTGCAAACAGAAAATGCTCACTTCCCCATTCAACTAAGGGACTTGTCAACACATAAAATACATGAACGTTTCATGTTCAGTGTCACTTGAATCTTCCTTACACAAAAGGTATATTTCCAAGGCTATAGATTCCCATTTCTTCCTTTGACTCCTTTAAAAATATGTATACCTGTAGTCTTCAAAGTATCTATAAGTTCTCTTTTTATTTTTATCCCCTCCACCAAAAAGTAAGAGGGGGAGTAGGAATCTACTGGTTATTTAATTTCATTTCCCATCTCATAAGGCCATGGATTTGCAAGTGCTTTAACTGTTCAGAGTTCCTTGATGGATTAAGTAATAATAAGGCAAACATGAGAACAATATATTTTATTTCAGAGAGCAGGCACATAAAAATCTTTGAGGGAAAAACACAGGATATAAAATCTTTAGTAATGGTTCATTTAGAAGTAGCTATAAATACTTCTCTAATGGTGCAAAATGTTTCAAGGAGGTAAAAATGTATGAGCTGGATATTCCATAGGCAGGATTTCCCTTATTAAATAAGACAAACAAGTATAGCAAGAGCTTTGTCTCTTTGCCAATAAATCAAAATAACCCTTTTCTTCCCAAAAGAGGTGCATATGAATTAAAGCTCTAGTACAGCAATATACTTCTGGCTTTTTTTTCAAAGTGGCGGTTGATTGAAAGGGATAGCCAACTAGAGAGCTGTTCACTTACAGCAGTCAGGCAGGCTTGCTATTGTACCTTTCTGAATAGACATAGGTAGAATCTATGTTCATATGGAGAAAAGCGAGTACTGTCTTTTATAGATGCTAGCAGTTACCTGATTGCTAGTTTGAACTTTAACCTCTTAAAATTCAGAGAATCCCCCTAGACCCTGAAGGAGCAAACAGCTTCCTTTAATGGCCTCATAAATGTAAACAAAACCTTTACTACATCTCATAGGGCTACATCTGCAATATATTTGGAGAGATGAGGCCAGTGAAAAAAGGCAAATTCAGCTGAGGAGTATTTTAGTGGTTGCAAATTCTTGATTAGATCAGTGTTTGTTTACCACCACCAGAGGCAAAGGGGAACTCTTTCAGCATCTGGGGTAGAGGTGGGAGAGCCAGGAGAGGGAATCGTGTTGATCACTGGAGAGCAGGAGGGGTGTGGGGGGTGCTCTTACCTGCTGCCTTCTCTGCACTCCCAGTGGCAACTTTTACAGCATTTGCTGTAGTAGAGTGGACTTAGGCTGCTGCAGCAGAGACAGGCTCTCTGCACACTGATGCAGAAGCCCAGTGACATGGGCCTCCCAGGGCCACTCCTGGTGCCCTGTTCCCTCCCACACTCCCCACCCCCCAGATATGCTTCTGGGTGCAGGACTGTGCTGCCCACAGCAGAACTTTCTGGGAAAGGGGGTATGATACCACCTGCCTCATTTACCCACCTTCTTCCACAGATACGCTGTGGGGTTGGTCCTGCCCAGCTCTTATGGTTGGGCTGTGTCTGCCATGGGAAAGACTCCTGTGGAGAGTGAGCCTCTAAGTTGGTGTTGGGGCTGGTGCCCTGCTCACTCCTCTAGATAAGTCACTGTCCACCATCTCCAAGCCTGCAGGGTATCTTGGACTGTTTATCTAGTTGACTTGCTATGGCATGGTTCATTGTGCCTCTGCTTTCCTGCCAAAGCAATGCAAGACATTCGTAGAGTTTTTAAGTATATTTTACTGCAGGATTGTAGACTTGTAAGGTAATTAAGTGGCATGATTTTCACAAAGCACTTATCATAATTAGTAATTTCAAAGATTTGGAGAGGATGAACAATCTTACAGCTCAGGCCTTGGAATAGAACCCAGGCAATCTATATTCAACATTGAATTCCTACATAATTTCAAGCAAAGTGTCTAACGTCTCTAAAATGTGAATATTAGTACCATTTTTCTGTATGTAGTGTGTATACATGTTATTGGTTGTTGTTGTTCGTTCTTCAAATTCACTGGTTGGTTTAGTTTCTGTGAATAAGTGAATGGCTGATAAGGCCAGTTTGTGCTTTGAACTGTCTATGGCACACTGAACAATAGATGCCACTTTGGGCTGCTTGATCAATGGTGGACATGCTGCTGTTGTGAGATTTATGCTGTTTACACTTCTGCTCTGCCTCAGCAGTTCTCCTCTGTTCATAGACAGTAGCTCCAGTATGGATGAGACTTTGCCAGATGAAATGATTATGAGTGAGATCTTCCGAAGACTTTGGGTCAATGTTGAAATGTTTCAAGGATGACGTGATGGAATCCTTGAAATGTTTCTTCAGGCCTCCCTAAGAGGGCTTTCCTTCCTTTAGCTCACTGTAAAACATTTTCTTTAGCTTATCTGACATCCTGGTGACATGGCCCTCCCATCTCATCTGTGATTTCATCAACAGTGTGGATGCTTGGAATGCCTGCCTGAGCAAGAACCTCAGTGTCTGGGACCTTGTCTTGCCATCTTATCCACATCAGTTTCCTCAGGCAGCCAATGTGAAAGTGGTTCAGCTTCATAGCGTGGTGTCTGTACATTGTCTGGGTGTCACATGTGTACATCAGGATTGGGAATACAATGGCTTTGTAGACCTTCCATTTTTGCTTGTTGCCTCTGCACTCCCACACATTTGCACATAGTTTGCTGAAGGCCATGCTTGCTTTAGCAATTCTGGCATTGGTTTCATCATCAATGTGAACTGCATGTGACTGTACTGGTGAAATGAGTGAACTTGTCCACTGCCTGGAGGGTTTGGCCATTCACTGTGATGGTAGTCTCTATGTAAGGCTTTCCTGGTGCAGGCTGGTGCATCATTTCAGTCTTTTTAGTGTTGATTGTGAGACCAAAGTTGTCACAAGCTGAAGAGAAATGATCCATACTCTGTGTTGCATATTGGGCTCAGATATGGCATTCAGGGAACAGAAGATTATGAACAGTCACTTCCTGTAACTTTGTCTTCATTGTAGTCTCCTCAAATTGAAGAGTTTGCCATCAGTATGGTAACTAATGTCAATCCCAGGGTCACAGTCATGAAAGGCATCTGTAATCTTGGCAGAGAACATCATACTGAAGAGGGTTGGGGACAACACACAGCCCTACTTGACTCCATTGGTGAGTGGCAATGGTTCAGATCACTCACTGGCATCCACAGTGCAAGCAAGCATGCCATCATGGAATTGCTGAACCATTATGAAGAATTTCTGCAGGCAAATGAATTTTGCCATGATCTGCTAAAGGCCCTCCTGACTGATTGTATCTAATGCTTTGCCAGGGCAATGAAAGAAGTCATGTACAGGTTGGAGTTCTGTTCCTGATATTTCTCCTGAAGTGGGCGAGCTGCAAGCACCATGCTTTATGGTCCCATGTCCTTCCCTGAAACCATGCTGAGTCTCAGGCAAGAGCTCTTGTTCAATGTGTTGCACAAGGTGATTCAGCAGAATTCTGGCAAGGATTTTATTAGCTATTGACAGCAAGAAGATGCCCCGATAGTTGTTGAAGGACTTGTGGCCTTTCCACTTGTACAAGTGGGCAATGGATGCATCCTTGTACTCCTGGGGTATACCTTCAGTCCACACTGACTGGAAGAGTTCAGTTGGTTCCAAAGCTATGCATGAGCCTCCAGGCTTGTAGACCTATGCTGGTATAGATTCTCTTCCAGGTGCATTACCATTTGACAGCAGGTTAATTGCTTTTACAGTCTCACTCAGCATTGGAGGATCAGCAAAAGACATGTTAATGTCTACCTGGGGCAGTCAATCAGTTGCCTCCTTACTAATAGATGGTTTTTGACTGAGAATGTTGTTGAAGTGTTCTGCCCATACCTACAGTATCTTTCCTTTATCAATGAGCAGGGTGATGCCTTCAGCAGTCAGTACTGGAGATGTTCCTGATGATTGTGGCTTGTAGATTGTCCTCAGAGCATCACCAAAGTTCTTCATAACATTCCTGCCTGCATAGGACTGAATCTCATCTGCCTTGTTGCTCAGCCATGGGTTTTGCATCTCTCTGAGTTTACACTGAACAATCCTCTTGATTTTATCGAAGGCTGCCTTCCTAGATGTTGAAGTGCTGCCTTCTAAGCAGGCCCTTATGGAGCTGATGTTTCTCGTTCAGTAGTCTCCCTACACCAGTATCATTTTCATGAAACCAATTTTGATGTTTACGTGTGATGGAACTGGGAGTATTGGATACATACAAACAGTCTCTGAAAAATGCCTGATTTTCCTCAGTTTTATTGGAGTTTACATGAGTTGCTACTAGTTGGCTGTGTAGTTCTTCAACAGATGCCTGTTTCACATTCTGCTGCTTCAATTTGGAGACATTGAGCTTTTGGAGCACTTGTTTGCCTTCTGGTCATCTACTAGGATGTATGTGGATATTCAGGAGACTGTGAGCCTGCGGTCAGTCCAACATTCTGTACTTCTCATGGCCTTTGTCACTGACATCCTGTCTATCTCTTTTCCTGTTGATGATGTAATCAGTGAGATGCCAATGCTTGGAGCGTAGGTGAATCCAAGATGTTTTGTTATGGTTTGGCAGATGGAAGACTGTGTAGGTGATGAGGAGGTCATGTTCAGCACATATCCTCAGCACAAGGAGCCCATTGCTGTTGCATTTCCTAAAGCCATTTTTTTCCGATGATGCCTAGCCATGTATGGTGATTGGTGCCAACACTAGCATTAAAGTCACCAAGGACAATGAGCTTGTCTGCCTTTAGCATTTCTGTGATAAGAGACTCCAAATCTTCATAAAATTTGCCCTTAATCACATCTGAGTCAGTCATAGTGGGTGCACAGGCACCGATGATAGTTGCACATCTTTGCCCAGACAGTGGGAGTCTCATTAGTATGAGTCTGTCATTCACTCCCTTTGGGAGATATCTAAGCTTGTTGACTAGCTGTGTTTCGATGGCAAAGCCAACACCAGCTTCATGTTGCTCCTCTTTACTATGGCCACTCCAGAAGAAGGTATAGCCAGCTCATAGATTTCATAGACATTAGGGCTGGAAGGGACCTCAGAAGATCATCGAGTCCAGCCCCCCACCCAAAGGGCAGGAAGTCAGCTGGGGTCATAGGATCCCAGCAAGATAAGCATCCAATTTGCTCTTGAAGGTGTTCAATGAAGGTGCT
>NW_017728943.1:108242446-108259916 GCF_001723895.1 Crocodylus porosus
TCCCATCCTCCATTCTTTGTAAGCCTTTCTTTTTAACCTCAGGAGGTCTGCTAGATCCCTGAAGAGCTAGGGGAGCTGCTGTGCCCTCTTGCTGCCTTTCCTCTGAGATGGAATAGACTTAGCTTGTGCATTGAGGATCGCTCCCTTGAGGAGCAACCACTCTTCTTGATCTCCCCTCTCCCTGGAGTCGTGGTCCCTTAGGGCCTGACTGACAAGCCTCCTGAGCTTGTCAAAGTCGGCTTTCCTGAAGTAAAGGACTTCCGTGTTGCTGACTGACTTGCCAGCTTTACGGTGGATGGTGAAGGTGATCAGCTCATGGTGCCTGTCACCCAGCTTTCCGTCGATCACCAGGTTGCCGATTAGGTCATCCCCAGTAGCCAGTACCAGGTCAAGCAGCCATTTAGCTCTTGTTGGCCCATAGACTTCTTGTGTCAGGTAGAGGTCATCCACCCACGAGAGGAAGCTTTGTGACTGCTCGGATTTTGCTGCGTGATCCTCCCACGAGATGTCCGGGTAATTGAAGTCACCCGTGACAACCTTGGTCCTGGAGCATGTGGCCTTAGCCAGTTCCCGGGTGAATTCCTGGTCAAGCTCTTGACTGTAGTAGACTCCCAGTGTTGTGTCTCCTGTGCCATGTTCCTCATGGATTTTAACCTAGAGGGTCTCCAGTCTTCCACTCTGGTTGCCAATATCAGCTTGCAGGGACGTGTAGCTTTCCTTAACATAGAGAGCTACACCCCCACCCTTTTTATCTACACGATCCCTCCTGTACAGATTATAGCCATCTATACCCGTGTTGCAGTCATGGGTGGAGTCCCATCAGGTCTCTGTTATCCCTATGACTTCATAATTATTTGCATTAAGCAGGAGGATGAGCTCCTCCTGCTTATTCCCCAAGCTCCTGGCATTTGTGTACAAGCAGGCAAGTGTCCCTTTTGGGGCTCTTGCCTTGCCCACGAATTGTATCAGGGCTGGGGCAGGGGTGGGCTCCCTTAAGTGCCTTGGCCTGCTGGCTTTGCAAGGGTTGCTCAGTGGGCCAGCAGTGGCGATAGTCCCCCCGTCCCCCAGCGGGCTTAGTTTAGGGTGACGGGGGGACTACAACCACTGCTGGCCCACTGAGCAAGCCTTGCCCAATCTGTGGGCAAGGCAAGAGCCCCCAAGGGGAAACTTGTCTGCCTGGCTCCTTTTTCAGTTACTTGTCCTTCTTCAGCTAGGCAAGTTTCACTCAGGGCTGCTATCTGAATGTTGACTCTCACCAGCTCTCTACCAACTAGAGATGTTCTTCTCTCTGCTGTATCCGTTGTTGTACAGTCCATTAGCATGCACACATTCCAAGCACCAATGGTGAATGGTGTCACCTTTGTCTTTTTTGTCTTTTTGTGTGGTTTTTGACTACTATAATGGAATCCCTGTCAGCTGCAGTATGCTGACCAGGGTTAAGGTGAAGCAGACAATATTTAGGGCACCTTTTCCGGCTCCTTCATGCTACTGAGCTAAGCGGTGTGATCCTAAATAGGGCTGCTCAGTGACTCAGGGGCTGCCAAATTCCACTGCTGCTTCAGTCCAGGGAAAAGTGACCCTATGCCCTGTTTCCACAGCTGTTTATACATTTTATCTGAAGATTCTTGTGCTAATTGCATAAGCAGTCCCTGGAGTAGGCACTTTAATACAGGCCTCCCTTCTTCCTTGAGAATGTCTTCACCCCTGGGTTTCAAAGTCATGTTTTCTCTTGCTTCTTCTCTTTTTCTGACTTCATGAATATTGCATTCTTTGCTACCTACTGGCCTAGCCCCAAAACAACTTAGCCTATAGCTTGGTGGCTAGGGCACTAGATTGAGAGGTGAGAGAAGTATGTGAGAAGTACCAAAACCCCAAATGCCTCATTTTTCAGGTGAGTCCTTTAAGCATAAAGCACCACCACCACCAGCTGTATTTTTATGTGATCTGTTGCTCTTTGTGCTGCCAGGGTATGTTAGATGTGATTTGAGCATACCCCCTAGCTCAGACCCCTCATTTGTGATTACAAAGTGGCCTTAGGCACCAAGATACTCAGTTTAGTTAAGACTGACGATACCTCTGGGCATGAAAAATAGCAGAATTTTAGGCATTTACATGATTAGGCTGCGTTTGTGTGAGCTGCTTTCTTAACCTGAACACCTAAATTCACCTAACTTTCATTTCAGAAATATGGGATCATAGGACTCAAAAGGATCTCAGGGGCCATCTAGTTCAACTCCATGAAGGATGTAGTGTTCTTAAGCTGTTACAGATAAATGTCCATTAGCCTTTCTCCAACCAAGAAATACTGAAAGGCAGTGGGAGGTAAGGTTTTGAGAAGCCCTGAATTTGCCTTATTCTGGAGGTGGCAATATTATGGTATCTTTTTAGGAGCTACCCCACCATGAGTAGCCCCACCATGTTGCCACAAGCCGTCCAGTTGGATCCAGTTTATGGTCATATTCAGGACCAGTTATGCATGCATGCTAACTGGATTTTACACACACACACACACACACACACACACACACACAGAGTAACTGAATCTTTAGTAGTTACGCACACGCACCCCCTTCCACATGCTCAACAATAGGATGAAATGGGTATATGTTAGCCCTCATGCTTTTTAACATCTCTATGTTATTCCTCCTTCTTCATGCCTTCAAGGACAGCAATGATGAAATTTATCTTTAAACCAAACTAGATGGAGGCTTGTTCTACATCACAAAGTTAAGATCACAAACCAAGGTGAAAGAACTGGTTATGAGAGATTTCCTGTTTGTGGATGATGTGGGCTTGGTTGCCCAATGACTCTTCCCTTCAAAATCTCTTGGGCAGATTTACTGAGTTATGCAAGAGATTCAGGATGGCAATTAGTCTCAAGAAGACTGTGATCGTGTACCAAGAGGTCAAAGAACCAATACTTGACATCACTCTGAAGGATAATTTTTTTGGTGTCATTGACAGTTTTTGCTGCTTGGGTTCTAAGATCAGCAGGGACCCTGATCTTCAGGTTGGAAAAGCAGCCAAGAATTTCAGGCTATTACAGAAACATGTGTGGGATAACAGCAAACCATCATGAGAAGATCTGAATCTAAGAGACTTGTGTGCTACCATCCATGCTTTATTGTTTAGAAACATGGACTACATATATTAGACACATCAGGAGACTGAACAGCTTCTACATAAGATGCCTGTGTAAGATCCTGAAAATAAAGTGGGAAGACAGAATATCAAACACAGAGATACTGGAGCATACAAGACTGACACATTTAGAAACCACTATCAAGAAAAGGAAGCCTTGCTGGTTAAGCCATGTCAGGATAACAGGAGGAGACTGTATTCCCAAGAATATTTTGCATAGTGAGATTTGAGATGGCTCTAGGAAGTGGGGTCTCCCTTTGTGGCATTACCATGATGTGTGCAAAAACTTTATGAAGTTGTTCAACATTGGTCTAGAAAGCTAGGAGGAGAATGCAGAATCCTGTCCAATCTGGAGGGAACATCTGGCACTGGGTGCAGCTCAACATAAAGTGGCTTTGATCCACAGGATGGCAGCAGAGCAAAAAAAGAAGGCAACATGCTGTAAATTTGGACTCCAACTCAGACAACCTATGGATCTGTGAAACGTGTAACAAAAGTACACCATGATCCAGAGGATCAACAGTTGCCTACACAGATAAATGCTTACCTAACCGCTTCCTGGAAATCTCCAAAGAAAAAGATTCCACCACTTCCCTGGGCAATGTGTTTTATTGTCCTGCTATTCTGACAGTAAGGAATTTTTCTTTAAAATTTAATCTGTATCTGCCTTACTGCAGTTTAAGGCCATTGCTTTATATCCAACTTTCTGTGGCAGTAGAGGACAACTTCTAGTGATCACCTCTTTCTCAAACACATTTACAAATTGATTGGTTTATAATTTGCTCCAGTAATTTCCGACATATTTAAGTCAGGCAGGGTGACTATTCTGTAGTTCACCTGGTTCTCCTCTTTTTCCCTTTTTAAAAATGTGCATTATGCTTTCCTGTCTCCATTCTTCTGGGACCTCATCTGTCATTCATAGCTTTGGAGACAAAACTGCCAGTGGCTCCAAGAATCCTTCAACCAGTTGCTTTAGCGCCCTGGGATGAATTTCATCAAGTCCTCTTGACTTTATACTCATTCAATTTTTTTCTCTCTCAAATGTGCACTTTTTATAGCTATCTGCATCTCTTTCCCTTCTTTATCTGTCTTAATTTTGTTAGCTCTTTCACCACAGTTTGTTGTGAAGACTGAAACGAAGCAGTAATTGGGCAATTCTCCCTTCTTTTCATCTTCTGTTAGTATATCACTGTTGTTGTTGAGCAAAAGATTGATGGGCTAGGGACAGAAGTTACACACAAACTAGTTTAAGTGATCAGAAACTGGTTTAATCCTGTAACAGAACAGAAGCTCAGTGCACATAAAACAGTTTCAAAATAGCTGAAACTGATTTAAAATAAACCTGGCTGAATGTAGTATTAGATTTAAGTGATTTGGATCAAACCAGTTTATGAAACTTCTGTCCCAGACTCCTTCCTGGTTCAGGTTAAATCACAGTCTCCTAGCATGCTTTCCAGTCCTGGGATGGGCTGCACTGTCTGCTCCAGAGCAGGGCTGGCCCTGCTCTTCTACTCCCTAGCTGCAGCAGCTAATAAGAGGGTGCTGGGGGACAAACCCAACTGGGGATTCAGCCCAGTCTATGGGGGGTGGGGACTGCCTCCCCTCCCTGCAGCAAGCCCCAGCTGGGGTCTCAGGCCAGGGAGGGGGGTTAAACACGTCTTCCCCTGCTCAATTACAGTGGGCTGTGACTGCACTACAAATCCCAGAGGCATGTGGAATCAGGAAGGGGAAGTGATGATCAACCCTGCAGTGTCCTGCTGCTGTAATTCTGGACTGCAAATCCCAGAGATCTTGGGAGGGGAGCAGGAAGAGGAAGTGAACACAATCAGAGAGCCATGTTCTAGTGCCCCCTGGCTTCCGGCCCACTGCAGGCATATGGCTACAATTCCTGAGTTAAAGGTAAAATGTCTGTTCGCTTCTGTTTCAATTTAATCTGTGCAGTTTAGACTAGCCTGCAAAGACTAAATCGATTCATCCTTGGGTTTTTTGATTGTCTGTTCCTAGCCCCAGTTTTCTTGTTCTGTCTTTTCTTTCTGATACATTTATATAACCCATTCAATTTTTTTGTTTTTGTAATCTCAGCTGTTATACTTACAAACGTTTGGATCTCAGAACCAGAAAATACTATTGTATTGGTGCATACTTTTACTCTTCAAGTTCTGGTGTCCAGAAGTTTGATCTAGAACAGTTCTGCTGAGTTTTATTTTCTCAAAAGAAATGAGATATCTCTGGGCAAACTTTACTCTGGGTTAGCAGTTTTTTCCCCCTTGCTAAATGAGTTAATTTCAGCTGTCTATAATATTACTCACTAAGAAAATTGACTTTGGTTAAAAATAAGTAATTGTCTTGATTTAATATAAATGTTTCCAGGTAAACAAACATGGGTAGAAGCAGAGAGGAGAGGAAAATTTCATAAAAGTCAGATGTGCCCCAGATGATTCAATTTGAATTTGTTGCTACCATAGATCAAAACCTTTCCATCTGCATTAAGGAAACCATTAAGGGGTGAAATGCATTCTTTGGAACTGTACATTAAAACACTAAGTTATCTGCTGTAGACAGAGAGAGAGAAGTTTACCTGATTTTTCACTTAGCAAATGAATTTCTGTTGTCCAAGTTGAAATTGTGCCAGAAATGTCAGAGGCCTTAGGTCTGTAGAGTAACATTTATGGAGTGACCTGCTTCTGCCCCAGTTCTTTTTGGCACTCCTTTTTTAAATTCACTCTTCATAAAGTAATACAGAGCCATGGATTTTTCTCTGCAAAAGTGATGATTTAGAACCTACTGAGCAGAAGCATAAATTTAACTACAATTAAATACAGCAATTCAAAGGCAAGGGGAAAAAATAAACCCTCAAAACATTAAAATGTTTACAACCGGTTTTAGCAGTCTGGACAGATCTGGCTCCTGCAGGCTTCTGGGCCTTGGCTCAGTCCTTTTCCTCCTGCTCCAGTACACTCATTAAGGTAGAACATGATCTATCTCTGGCCCATTCACTCTCTGGAGCTGGTCTGCTCTGAGTTGGATGAAAACCATTTCCTTAACATGGATTTGGCCAGCAGTAGGGCAAACAGCAGTAGTCTAATCTAGCAATTTTTGCAGCTAAGTGATGTGGAAGGCTAAACAATTATCTCTTTTCTGGGTCATCTTTCTCCCCTGTTAATTCAAGTAGTTACTTCAAGTATCAGGCAAAGAAGATTCAGAGGCCATTGTTACACTTGTCTTGAATCCGGAATGTAAAAAGAGGAGGAATGTGGCAATGGGGAAGGCTGGCAAAAACTAAGGACTTGCTTCATTGGCAAGGAGTGCCTCAGGGTTGTGAGAGATTCCATTTTCATGTTGTAGTGGAAGGAAGATAGCCTTGCTTATAGCTGCATAATGTTCTCATTCAAATCAAGATGAAATGAAGCCATTGCTTAATGTGTTATAGAATTAGAATAGAAGCTGTTTAATGCTTATATTGCTTCAAAAGACTTTCTCAAATTAAAAGATTCAAATACCAGATATAGAAACTCTTGGGTCTATTCCATCATTTTTATTTTATTTTATTTTTTCTATGTCAATCAGAGGGAAGAGACACTAGATCTATGAGTAAAATTGAAGTATGTTATATCTTTCACGGCTAAATGAATTTCTCTTGGATAAATCCCCTGTAGTCTCTCTGAATTAGAATGGTCTGTTTTGTTTAAAGTTTTCGATAATGTCTTGCGTTGCGGAAGTGAGTCAAGTAGAATCTTGCTATTTCTATGGGTCAACAGTTTTGTTTGGTAGCAGATAGAGTTGTGATTCTGAGGGGATTTAGCTTACAGTGTGTGTCTCTGTGTGTGGTATTTTGAATCCTGTAGTATATTCAAACTAGATCTAACATTTAATGGAAATACAAGACAAGAGAAAATATGGTCCTGGCAAGTTTCTATAGGTGTATGGATAAGGGGAAACACCCGGGCTGTTTTCCTGGGAGGTATTCCCTTTAACAAGGTTTGAAGGATGAGAATGAGGTTACTTGGCTCTCAGTGGATGAAGATAGGTCATTCTAAGCATAGGAAACTGATCCGATTAGTGGTATGGTGAGTGTTGCACTAGTTGAAAGATGACAAAAAATAAAGTTACTTAAACTATGATGGGTAATCACTCGTGAATGATTAAGATAGTCTTCCAAGGATCTTAATAGTGAGTCTACAGATGGCTCTATAGTCCAATTCTAGATCCAGATTATTTATTTAAGCTATACAGAAGAAGAGACACTAGGGGTGCTTACACAAGTTACATTTTTTGCACAATTGGGCCCCTGTACATCCTTTACAACTATGCCACGACACATGTGCATGGCTGCAGGTTGTTTTTAAAATGGCCAATTGCACAGAAATGTAACCTTACTCAGATGAGGTATTAGATGAAGGTGTTTTGGTTTTTAGAGTCCCTGAGGGATCTTGTGTTCCCTAGGGTTAATTTTTCATGTGTTGTGGGATGGGCAAATGTAGCCTGGCCCGGCCCAGCCCTGCCCCCAGGGTTGTCAATGAGAGGAGAGGGAAGGAGAGTGAGGCGGCGGAAGCACCAAGCAGCAGGTGGGGGTGGAATGGAGCTTCCCCTGCCTCATGCCCCCCACCTCAGCTACCCCAGCTGGGATATTAGGGAGAGCTGGGTCAGGCCCACAAGGCAAAGGGGCTCCATTTCATTCCACCCCACTTGATACCTCCAGCTGCAACCAGGTAGAAAACTCTAGCAGACAACTCTGGTGGGAGGAGTTGGGGATGGGTTGGGGGAAGGGGCAACTCAGCAGCCTCCTAAGAGTCTTCTGGAGCACCCCCAACTTCTGGCCAGAGATGGACCCCAACCCAACAGGTGAACACCTGGGCGGTGGAGGGGGGACTGTAACTCACGGTGCTTTATATAAAGTGCCATGAATTAGAGTGTGGCCAAAGTATGTCTTTTAGTACCCTGAGTGTTTCAGTGGGGTATTCACAGTGGTTAAGACAAATTGAAGCAGGTAGAGGAGAAGCAGCATGAGAAATACTACTTACCAAAACTGAGGAAATCAGCAAGACCTCTCCAACTGCTTTTAGCAGCTGCTGCTCACTCCTTATCCTCGTACCATCAGCTAATCGATATTCAAGTTACAATGGGCGTTATGAAGATAGATCAGCCCCTCATTTTTACCCAGTCATGAAATATGGGAGGCAGCAGACATGCAATAAAATGAAGGGGCAGTAAATTTGAAACTAATAAAAGAAAATACTTTTTACATAGGATGCAGTTGTCATATGGAATTCAGAGCCCCAGGATGTCATCAAGACTAATATTGTAGCCACATTTCAGAAGCATTTGGTAATGTTAGGATCATTAATAACTTTTTCAGCTATGCAAGCTAAGATAATGACTTAAACGTCAAGCTTCATTGCAGAAAGCAAATGCTTGTGAAAAAAGAAGGATTTTTTTTTTCTTTCATATACAGCATTTCCCAATAGTTTAGGTTTATTATGGATTGTTTATCTTCCTCTGAAGCATCAACTAGTGCAAGGCCTAGCAGCCAGATGGGCTGAAGGTTTGATCAAGTAGAGAAACATCTATATGCCGATCAAATGATTATCCATATTTTTAACCACAATCTGCAGGAAAAAATATTAAAGGTAGATTTTTGTGTCCTCAGTGAGGAGGGTTTCTGTGAGGTGATAAATGCCCAAGATAATAGGTTACATATGTGATTGTGACTCTGAATGATGATAGGTATAAGGCAATCAATATGTATCAAGGCACAGAATTTATCATATTGGTATTCTTATTTATACTGAAATAATGCCTAGAAGTCCAACTCCATTGTGCTAGGCAATGTACAGATATTGTGCAAGGATTGTCCCAATCCCAAAGAACGTATACTTGGATGGTGTATAAAAAAAGACAACAAGTGGACACATGGTGCTTACAAAAGTTGCATCTTTTCCGCAGTGAGACCCCCCAGAATCATGCTACAGCTGTAACATAACAAACATTCAAAACTGGAGAGCACTTTTAAAATAGCTGATCATGCAAAAATTTTACCTACATCTGATGAAGTATCAGGCAGGGGCTCTCTGAGTCAGAGCACCTTAGGGAAACTGTGTACAGGTTCCCTGCAAAGGTTAATTTTGGGAGATTCTGCCCATATCCCATGCAGCTTTGTGGGCTGGACTGGTGCTTGCATGGGTGAGCACCAGCCCAGCCCCACTCCTGGGGCTACCCCACAGAGAAGACAGAACACTTCTGTTTCCTCCCTGTTCAGTGGGAATCAGAGGAGAGCCTCCCCTGTCACATGCTCCTCCAGCTACCCCTGCTGGGGTCTTGGGAGTAGCTGGGTTGGACCCATGAGGTAGAGGGGTTACTTCCCCCACCATCCCCTGCACAAGCATCTTGACAGCAGCAGAGGCTGTGGCAGAGACTGTGTCCTTTTGAAAGCAGCAGAGGCCCAGCACGGTAGGTGGGCTGGGCCCATGTGATGGGAAACTCCATTTTTCTCCCCCTGCACCCCACCGCACCCCAGCTCTAAGCGCAGAAGCCTCTGCCACTGTCAGGGTGCTCATTCAGGGGGCAGGAGGGTGGGAAGAGGGATCCTCCACCTAAGTTACCCCTGCTGGGGTATTGTGGGGCATTGAGATGAGTCTGAACAGTGGAGGGGGATTCTTTCCTTACAACCACCTGCATGAGATCCTGAGAGTGGAAGAGGTTTCTGTGCCTGGAGCTGGGGTATGAGGTGGAAATGGACCCTAGCCTGGCTCCTCCACAAGACCCCAGCAGGGGTAGCTAGGTTGGGTCCATGTGATGGGGGGCTCCATTCCTTGTCCCTCCCCAGGTGCTTGAAAACAGCAGCCTTGTGGCTGCCACACCTGGAGCTGCGGCAAGAGGGAAGAGAAATGGAGCTCCCCTACCCCTGTCTTCTGGGCCTGGCCTTGCTACCCCTACTGGGGTCTTGGGGGAAACTGGGCTGTATCTGCAAGGCAGGGGGAGCCCATTTCCATCCCTGCCCTAGCTCTGGGCATGGCAGCCTCTGCCACTGTCAAGACACTCATGCAGGGTGGGGTGGGGAGGAACCCCCCCCCCCACCATGCAGACCTGGCCTATTCCCCCCAAGACTCCAGCAGGGTTGGTTGTCTGGGCCAGTGCAGGCAGTCTCTGAGGTCTGCCCCATCCCCCACAACAGGTGAACACCTGTTGAGTTCAGTGGCACTCTAACTCATGGCACTTTATGAGTAAAGCACCATGAGTTAGAACGCCTCATTGACAGGATGCCTGCACTTGTGTACATGCCCACAGATAGGTACCTGAGGGAACACAAGCAACGTTCCCTCTAAAGTGTAGTGGTCGGTGAGCACACTGCTTTGGTCCATGAGTACATATCGTGTTGGGGCTGGGGAGGGCATCTTGGTGTGAGAACACTTGCATTTCTGGGCAGGGTGTTGTGTGTAAATGGTCATCAGATCCTGCTATTGCATGAATAATTTTTTCACTGTTTTACTATTTTTTCCTAGTACACTTTGATGCACATTTATGAGTGAGAGCATATACGTTGCTGAACATTTTGTACAGCTCAAGTGAGTAGCAGGCTCCTATATGCTCAGCTCTTTAGGAGACCAGCCACTGTGTTTCAATGCCTACTGACAGATTTAAAACCCTGATTTTAGGCACCCATAAAAAAAAAATCTTGACTGTATGTGTTTGTGTTTCCTGGCCCTAGCCCCAGCTCCTACCTGCCCTCCTGGAGTGAGGAGGCACATGGCGTGGCCTGGGGAGCAGAGCAGTTTCCCGGCACCAGTGGAGCCCTCACCAGCCCCAGACCCTGCCTCGCCTCCAGGAGCCAGGAGGCACATGGCATAGAGGCTGGGGAGCAGAGCAGTTTCCTAGCACTGTCAGAGCCCGCACCAGCCCCCAGCCTCACCATGCCTCCTGGAGCGAGGAGGCCCATGGTGTCAGGGCTGGGAAGCAGAGCAGTTCCCCGGCACCGGCCCCCAGCCCCTGCCTTGCCTCCAGGAGCACATGGCCTTGGGGATGAGCCGGTGCCTGAGCTTACCTCCAATAAGTGTCCAGCGCCGGCCTCAGTGTCTCCACTGCACTCAACTCATTGCCAGGCTTCTCTCAGGGTACCCGCAGCCCAGCTCCTTACCGGGCAGGTGCTTAGCATTAATAAGTTTGTGTGCGGCATGGTTTTAAAATGTGCATGGCCGCACATGCATGCAGCTTTCAGGGAACCTTGAACACAAGTAAATAATGAAGCAGCAGGGATCAGCATAATAAACAGTGGTGCCAGCATACTAGGTGCCTAATTATTATCAAGTTTTTTGCAGGCATTGCATCAAAGGAGAGTGTTAAGGACGACAATGTTGTAGCCTTGTGGATAGTGATGGAGAGCTCCCATATGGGTGGTCAGCATAGGAGATGCTTGTTTAAAAGTTAACATGTAAGCAACAGAGGCTAACATCACTGGCAGACTGGAGGGAGGACTTGGCACTGAAGCAGTAAGAAAGATGATAGATATCATGAAGATAAGGTGCAAGAGATCTTGAGAGTTAAGTCAAGTGTAGAGCAGGAAAACGGTGGATGCAGAAAGAAGTTACATGGTCAGCCTGAAAAACTAGATGGTCTGTGCAGCCATGTCTTGAACAGATAAAAGTTGGGCAAGACTGCATTTTTCAGAGCCACAGAAGTAGGTAGTCTAGTAGTCAAGATATCATATAGTTAAAGTCTGAGTAAAAATCTTTTCTATGTGAATAGGTAGAAAAGGCCAAATGTACGTGCTAGACAGCAACGTAACATCTAAAAATAACTGTGTACCCCAGGGGCTGCGCAGTACTGGCAGGTACTACATAGTCATTTACAGTACCAAATGCACATGCAGATGCACCCACATTTGGTTTTAGCCTTATCCTTTTTACATTATTAGGTCAGGAATAAAGTTCACTCTTAGAATACATTTGAAACCCTTTTTTGTTCTCCCTGTGCCATCATTTTAGTGACAGGTAAATGCCATGTTGTACATTTATAGGATGTGAATTATACATCAATGAATAATTTGCACATAAGTAGATGTAAATGAGACCAAAGAAAGTTAAGGGATGCTGTCCAGATGAGACTTGTAATGAAGAGTGGTGAAGCAGGAAAAAAAATAAACAGGAAGATGAAAGAAGGAATAATTTAAAGCAAGCTGCCTTGTTATCCATTCATCCAACTCTTCAATGGGTGAGTTGCATATATCTACTTATCAACATGTAAAAGCACCAAGTTAAACATGTCACCTCTGAACTTGGCTCTAAGGTGCCCATGTCAGGTTTGAGAAATGAGGCACTATTATTTTACTTACAAATCTCAGTCCTTTTTCTCATAATTGACAATAACCATTTTTCCTCATTTACCTGCATCTGACTCTGAGTGAATTACCAAATGGTTTCCTGCTGTCACCCACAATTCTTTTTCTACCTTTCTGCCATTTAACCAAATTTGTCCTGTCACTTAATGTATTTATGCTGAGCACTTTGTCCCTCAAGTGAATTATTTTACCTTTACTAAAATTAAATCTTGGTTTGTTTAAATTTGTTCCCTACTTTAGGACATCCATTCCATTATACTCCCTACTTGTCTGAATACCTTTTGGAGCTTAGATTTTTATTCTTATATAGGTGAGACTTTTATCAGTTTATGAACTTCTTACTACTTTGTATCAGAATGGGTATGTCTACATGTTCAATTAATGTGAAGTAATCAACTCCAAAATGTATTGCTCCTGGGCAGTGTTTGAACATGCACCTGGGAGCAATAAACTCTGGAGTTGATTGCTGTTTGAATGTATGCCTAAGAGCACAGCACATTAAGCCAGGTTGGAGCAGTCCTGGCTTAGAGGGCCTGGCATGTCTGCCTGTTAGCCAGGGCTGCTCCCTTTGGCTCAGTGTGCTGCAGAGGGGCTGGCTGGGGCACAAGGGTGCTTTAGCATAGAGCTGGACTGCAGCCCCCGCGCTGAAGCACCCTTGTGCCCCAGCCAGCCAAGACAACAGCTAGATGTACTAATTAGTTTACTCCAGCCTAATGGGGGCGCATGTGTAGATGCTGAGATGTTTACTGCACAGTTAGTCTGCCATGCAGTAAACATCTCATGTAGACGTGCCCATCGTTGTTAATTCTCACCAGTAAACTATATAATAATTAATTATATGCAATTAATAAAAAGAGGTCTCATCACATAGATAATGGCAGCTCAGCATATGCTTGCTTATTTTTCTCAACATGACATTAATGACTGACAGCTCCAAGGATTTGTTACACATGTCATTACAATTTAATATCATTTGTATGCTGCCAATACATCTAGATTTAAAATTCAATCAGAACTTTAGCACTCTGTTTGCAAACACAGTAAATATTAGGAAAAATGATCTAATGTGAGAGGGACACTGCTGAAATTTAATTTAAAAATGTATCTTAGAACCCATTATTTCTTGTGAACTGTAATATTGGATTTCTTGAGCTTTTTGGAACCCTTTGTTAAGCTTGCTGCCTCACCAGAAATCAAGATAACAAAGATTATGGGGAAAGAGAGAATCTAATCTCCTATGGGCTTGCCAGGGCTAAAGCTCCCTTTACCATCTGCACTGTTTGTAAACTGACAAAGGCAAGTCCTCTGTAGTTGTGTGGCCTGATTGATACTATGAATTCTTTCTGATACAGCTTGGATTATAGTACTTCATTCAACATAATACTGTGTATCTGGTGTGGGAAACCTGGTATGTAGAAGGATTTTGGAAGATGCTGCATTACATTAATCAATCCAAAATCGATTGGAGCATTACACCCATGCTTTCTTTTTATAAAAACAAAAGAAATCACTTAAAATAAGTAAACAAACACAAAAAATACAGAGGAGCAAAGCCTCTGAAGTTACCTCCTAATAGTGATTATGGAAGACAAATTAGAAATAGATCTCTATAAAGTCCTGAAGAAAAAGAATATTTAAAAAAGGAAATACATTCAGAATACTTTTTTTTTTTTTACCTGAAGCAACCTCTTTTCGCATACAGTAGAAACAACTCTATCTGCCGCAGTTAATACTTATCCCGTTACCCACTGTGCCAGCTGGTAATTCCCAGCAGTCAAGAATCAATGCACTGCATCTATTCAATAGGATCACACCAGCTGCTCCAAAGGGTGGAAAGCATGATATATTATCCAAGAAATGATGTGTGAAGAAAAAATGATGAATACACACAGAAAAAAAGAAAAATCTAAAAATACTGAAACTGTTGCAATCACAGTCACCCTGCCTTTGAAAAGCAAAACAATAACAGAAACATTCATACCAGTAAATAAAGCCCGAGTGTGAGTGGGTTTGAACTAGCAGTGGTCTCTCTATTTCTCCTGGCTGAGGAAGCTGGATGCCATTGACTTTGGGGTGCTCTGGAACCACCTCCAAACCATTGAGCAGTGGCTCAGGATCCATGAGACCAGCAGTGACTAGTGGGAAGGGATTGTTCTGGACAGCTAGGATGACAAATAATGGCTGCAGAACTTCCGAATGTGCCAAGCCATTTTCATTGACATCATCACCCAGCTGGCCCCTCTCACTTAGTGGCAAAATCTTGGCATAAGTCCACTCCTCATTAGAGAAGCACATCACCGTTGCCATTCCCAACAGCTTCAACTTCATCACCAACCAGTTCAGCATAAGCAAGTCCGTGGTTGGATTAGTGGCCCAGGTGGCAGCCATCCAGGATATGTTGGTGAACGACTTCATGTGATGGAAGCTGTTGATGACCCCTTGTAGCATGATGAGCCAGATGGAGTTCCTAACTCCTCAGAGCCACTGATGGCACCCACATCCCCATCTTCTGCCTTCCCTGAGGCACTGCCATTTGTTAATTGCAAGGGCTTCTCTGTAGGGGTGCACTGATAGAGATTTTTTAGGCCAATACTTACAACTGATTATGAACAAGCCATATTGTCTAATACCAATCTGATTGCTGATATGCAGCCTGACAGCTTGGAGAGCTCATTCAGCTGGTATGTCTGTTGTGGGGAAAGGAGCAGGGGAAGGAAAGGGGTGGATAGGGGGCAGATCAAGGCCCCTGTGGGGATGGTGCTGGGGTAGGAGCAGATGCTGCCCAGTTGAGGCAGAGTGGGGCACAGGACAGAGCTACAAGCAGCTCGTCCAGGGTATTCAGGGAGAAGGACAGGAGGCAGCTCCTGCCACTACGTGTACCCCAGGAGGGGTGCATCCGGTGAGGGCAGGCTGCTGCTGTGGGCTGTGGCTGTGGCTGAAACCAAGTTCTTCCAAGTGCAGGGGCTGTGCCAGGTTGAGCTCTGGGCAGGTGGCAGCAGTGCTGGGAGGAGGGCTATGGGATGGGTTACAGCCATTCCAGAATTCTCTGTATCCCCCCCCACAACTGTCCCTCCCAGCACTGTCGCTGCCCACCCCAAACACAGCCTGGTCCAGTTCCCCTCTGGGAAGAGCCTGGTGTCACCCCTGGTCCCAGCCTGCAGAAGCAGGCCGCCCTCACCCCATGTACAGATCCAAGGGGTACACACTCCCCATGCCCTCCTGGGGTGTGTGTAGTGGCGGGAGTCACCCTCCACCCCTCTGTGACTCTCCGATGAGCTGCTTATGACTCTGTCCTGCGCCCCGCCTCCTGCCCTGTCTGGGTAGTGCCTGCCCCTGCCCCAGCCCCACTCCCTCCCTTACCACAGGGGCCTCAATCTGCACCCCCACAACAGACTTACCAGCCCAAAGCTGCTCTCCACACTGCCAGGCTGTGTTCCTGGTTGCCTGTGAGCTGCACTGTGGCTGTGTGCATGCGTGGGGCATTTATCAGTGACATTATCAGCCACATCAGCCAAAAAAATGCCAATTACTGATACTGTCAATTTTCCTTATATCAGTGCAGATCCAATACAGGACCAATGTATCAGTGCACCTCTACTTCTCTGTCATGCTGCAGGGCATTGTCGAGCATTGTAGCCACCTCACTCACATCTTCACCAGCTGGGTAGACAGTGCCCATGATGTCCTTCTGCAATTCCTCCCCACTGTAGATGGTGGAATATAGATGCTATGCCTCCAGGGCCTCCAGCATTGAGGTTGGCAGAGTCTTAGTCCCACCCATCATCATCTATGACCTCATCTACCCTTTCCTTCTCTAGGTTTTGAAGCTCCACATGGAACGCTTGGACTGAAGGAAAAAATGGTTCAACCAGTGCCCTCATCTGGTGCTGCATGACCACTGAGTGTGCCTTTTGGTGTCCCTAAGGCATGCTGGAGTGTGCTGACCATGCACATCAATGTTGCCAAGGAGTACTTGCCATATCTTACTGCTGTTATCTGTGTCCTGCATGATATCTCCAAAGTTGGGGGAGGGGAGGGGTAGCTTCCACAAGGACTGGGTAGAGGAGATACAACATAACACCAAAATACAGTGCACCAAGCCAGTGAAGTGCTTAGGGGCAAGTTGTGGCATATGCTTGTCAGAACATTCATGCTTGGCCCAGACCATCTAGTAGGGAGTCCTGGTCGAGGAAGCACTAGTGGATTATCTCCTGGACTGCCAGAACAGTGGGTGATCCCTGAAGGAGTGGGACTTGAAGGCTTTGGCAGGCTGGAAGCCCTGAGCAGCTAAGCCCTGGCCTTGGGTGAGGGACCAGCAGTCTGGGATGGCCCTTCCCTTGGGATTTGGGGGCCTCTCTCCCCATCGTGTCATCCAGTTCCTGCATCCGTTTAGCCATCTGCGGGGGGTTTTCCTGGGGGCTTCACAAGGCAGCCTGGGTTAAGGAAAACCTTGGCCAGCTGGACGCTAGCCTTGGTAGGTGGAAACACCTGGACTTGGGATAAAACAGTTCAGGAAAGAGAGATACCTCACTTTACCTGTTATCAGTTGCCAGAAATAACTTTCATTAATAAAAACTATTGAATGGTAACCATGTTAAACATGGCCCTACTTCCCTTTGTGTGAAACTAGCAAATGGGGAAGGGTGGGTATTGGAAACGGGGGGCTTGTCAATGGGGCAGCACCCTTCACTGGAACCAAGAGGCACCAGGGTAGGGGGTGATGGATGCATCACCTTAAGACCCAGGCTCACTGGTGAAGACCAGGTCATCTTGGTGTAAGTGGAGGACAGGTGGGTGATCCCCAACATACTGTCCCCCTGAGAGGACTGTGGGGAAGTAAGCATGGGCACAGCTGGGTGTGCTGAAAAAGACCAGTCTACTGCTGGGTTCGCAGGTTCCTTGAGTGTCTCAGAGGGATCTGGACATACTTGCCTGAGGACCCTTGATCCCTCTCTCCTGTGGGGACTTTGATCATGTGACCCTCAACCATGCTTAAGG